>NC_079193.1:352834186-353484186 GCF_029499605.1 Hyla sarda
TATATATATATATATATAAGCAAACGTACAGAATGGGGTATATAAGGTGCATGAAGGGGCATATGACATGGTATTTAGAGGTAATAAGGGGTGGCATGAATGGGCATACGGGGTAACATGAAGGGGCATATGGCGTGGCATGAATGGGCATGTGGGGTAACATGAAGGGGCATGTGGAGGGTGGCATGTGGGGCGGCATGAAGGGGCATGTGGGGCGGCATGAAGGGGCATGTGGGCGGCATGAAGGGGCATGTGGCGGCATGAAGGGGCATGTGGGGCGGCATGAAGGGGCTATGTGGGGCGGCATGAAGGGGCATGTGGGGTAACATGAAGGGGCATGTGGGGTACACATGAAGGGGCATGTGGGGTAACATGAAGGGGCATGTGGGGTAACATGAAGGGGCATGTGGAGGTGTGCATGTGGGGCGGCATGAAGGGGCATGTGGGCCGGCATGAAGGGGCATGTGGGGCGGCATGCAGGGGCATGTGGCGCGGCATGAAGACCAATGAAATAAGCCACCATTCTGGTCATGTTGACCATCTAGAGCAGTGGTCTTCAACCTGCGGGCCTCCAGACGTTGCAAAACTACAACTCCCAGCATGCCCGGACAGCCAACGGCTGTCCGGGCATGCCGGGAGTTGTAGTTTTGCAACATCTGGAGGTCCGCAGGTTGAAGACTACTGACCTAGAGATAAGCCAGTGAGGTGTGAACAAGACTACATCGTATACATAGTACATGTTATTTATACAAATTGTTACATTAGAAAATGGTTTAGATAAACGTATCAACAGTGCAGAAAGTCCTTAGAGTAGGATTTCCCGACAAGTGTGTCTCCAGCTGTTGCAAAACTACAACTTGCAGCATGCCCGGACAGCCAAAAGGCACGCTGGTAGGGAAACAAGTCATTACTTTCATGTTGCCCAAATCCAGGTGGTCCTTAGCAGCTTCTGGTGTCCCACCAGAGATAGGGAAAGCCACCAGTGGTCACCCCCCCCCCCCCCCCAAATGATTTGTGGTTTGGGCAAACGTGAAAAATAGATTGGCTTAAACCAGGTCTACTCAAAGTCCAAGTGTCAGAAGCCATCGACACGAAACCGGAGCAAGCGTTCCCACCTGTAGTTACTCCATTCATTAAGGGACCAAAAACACGGTCAACTCTTTAAAAAGGTCTACGAGCATCTCAAGACAGATCCAAACCATCAAACACCAAAGCTGGTGACCACGAAGAAGAGCTCCTCGCAACGGGAGCAGAACCCAACACATGGTGGAGCACACACACACACACACGCGAATGGCCAGGAGGAACAAATCATCCAGATGTAATGGTATACAGTGAATGGTAAGAGCGTATACACACTATGGAGGACACTCCAGCTAGGTCAAAGGTCAAGCTATGCTCCTGGTAACAAGCATTCCCTCCAAGAGACGAGCCAGAGCCCGTATCAATATACAACTCCGAGAGAAGAAGCCAAGCCAAGCACCCCGGTGGGTGTCAAATCCCAAAATCAATAGAATCAATATACCCAGCAAAGGCTTTGGTTAAGCCAGAAGATATGAAGATACTATACCTGACATCTGTAAAAGAAATAAAGAAAATAGAGGAGGGGGGGTGTGGGGGATGGGGAGGGTTGTATGGTCTCCAACCAAAACCACTTACTTCTCATATTCGAAGTTGTCTTTATCACAACGGTTGTCCTTGTGCTTCTGCCAGTCTTTCCCATGTTTACAGGTGGTCAGGAGGACCACGTCCTCCCCATTATGGACATGATATAAGGCATTCCTGGTGTCTGACCCGATCCCCGTCAGGTATCTCTTCCCTTTGAACACCAACATGTACTTCCTAATAGGAGGGATAGTGTTAAATCTCAGAAACCCCTTCTCCCCCCCTGTCCTTGGATGATCCTTAGAAAATAACGGGATGGAGACGTCAAAGTTGGGCTTGAAGTTGTCCGTGCTGATGCTGGCCTTGGCCAACATGGCCTGGCCGATATCGAAGCCCACGTCCTCGGTGTAGTCGGGCCAGGTCCCGGAGTATAAATTAAAAATTAAATGATTTCTACCATTGTTCCACAGGTGTAAGTTCTGGACCTTGGACTTCAGGTTGTGCACGTACTGAGGGGACAACTGGTCCCGGTCTAGAGTGTCCAGGCTCAGAACGAACAGGCAAGCCTGGCCGGGGTCCGAGGTGTAGTATCTAGAGCCCTCGATGGCCGATAAGATGTTTTGGTAACTTTCGGAGATCTTGTCCCCTTTCTGCTGAGGGTATGTGTAGACCTTGAAGCCGTTGCGTTTGCACAAGGAGAAGTCGAAGCAGGACTCCATGCGGCACTTCTTGCCCTTGTAGACACTGGAGTTGGCGTCCCTCTTCTGCCTGGGGGAACCCTGACTGTTAAAGTCCTCGCTCTCCGCCTGATCCCATTGGATGAAGGGGAGCAGGGGGGTCAGGGAAGCGAGGCCATGGGTGCTCCACACCCCTGTGCAGGTCTTGATCCCCATGGTCATCCCTAGTCCTGGATGGCCTAAACTGCAACCCCCCAAGATAGAAGAGCAGGACAAGACAAGTGCCGGCAGAGACCAGGGTGAAGTAGCGTTTTTTGGCCTGCATGTGTCCGATCTGGCTCAGGCTGGTGGTCGGAGATAAAGACAATCGCCCCCAAACTTTCCGTCCAGTCCACACTCTCAGCTCCACTCCGCCATCTTCCTAAGTGGAAAGATGTCAAACTCTCTTCTCCCACCTTCTGCTGGTTCCTTTCCCCAATCCTCGGGCTGATCCAGCGCATGTGGGCGATTGATTTAACTTTCTTCTCCCCTTCGGTCTGTCATGCTCGTCGACCCGACACAGATCTGCAGACGGAATCTGGGAGCCGACGCGCTTTGTTCTCGATGACTGCAGCAGCAGCGGCGGCGGCGGCGGCGGCGACAGGATCCCGATCAACTCCGGGCAGACACCGGATGCTTCATGGACAATGAGGGAGCGGGGGCACTTCATCAACTTTACCGGGGGCTCCGCATCCAGCGTGCCGCGGGCTCAGAGCTGCCACAAGCCGGATCGCGCCTCACCACAGCCCGGTAACCTGACGAATCCCTGCATGTCTCTGCATCTCCCGGGCGGCTCCGCGGCGGGGTCCGGCTATGGATGGGAGCGCTCAGCTCGGAACGATCGGCTCCGCGGGGTTCTAGGAGTCGGCGGGGTTCTAGGCTGCTCGCTCTCCACTAGTCTAACACATTCCATTCCCCGCACGACAGCTTGTGACCTCATCTATCCACGCACCCTGCTCTCCCATTGGGTGTGCGTCACATCCGTGCCGGGAGGGGCTTCCGCTGCACCCAGCCACGAGCCGGCCTCCTGCCCGGACCCCGGAGGACTACAAGTCCCAGCCGGCGAGCGCGATGGTGCTGATGATGCAGGCTCTGGCTGGGAGTTGTAGTCGCATTATTGCTCTCTGCTGTACAGTGCTCTCCTGTATGGGGTTATTCCCAGGGCTGTAAAACTACAACCCCCATCATGTAAAACAGTGGTCTCCAACCTGCGGACCTCCAGATGTTGCAAAACTACAACCCCCATCATGTAAAACAGTGGTCTTCAACCTGCGGACCTCCAGATGTTGCAAAACTACAACCCCTATCATGTAAAACAGTGGTCTTCAACCTGCAGACCTCCAGATGTTGCAAAACTACAACTCCCAGCATGCCCAGACAGCCAGTTTTGCAACATCTGGAGGTCCGCAGGTTGAAGACCACTGTTTTACATGATGGGGGTTATAGTTTTGCAACATCTGGAGGTCCGCAGATTGAAGACCACTGATATAAAAGTACAATCCCCATCATGTAAAACAATGGTCTTCAACCTGCGGACCTCCAGATGTTGCAAAACTATAACCCCCATCATGTAAAACAGTGGTCTTCAACCTGCAGACCTCCAGATGTTGCAAAACGACAACCCCATCATGTAAAACAGTGGTCTTCAACCTGCGGACCTCCAGATGTTGCAAAACTGTCTGTCTTGGCATGCTGGGAGTTGTAGTTTTGCAACATCTGCAGGTCCACAGGTTGAAGACCACTGTTTTACATGATGGGAGTTGTAGTTTTGCAACATCTGGAGGTCCGCAGGTTGAAGACCACTGATATAAAAGTACAACCCCCATCATGCAAAACAATGGTCTTCAACCTGCGGACCTCCAGATGTTGCAAAACTACAACCCCCATCATGTAAAACAGTGGTCTTCAACCTGCGGACCTCCAGATGTTGCAAAACTGGCTGTCTGGGCATGCTGGGAGTTGTAGTTTCGCAAGTGCAGGACAGCCTACAGCTGTCAGGGCATGATGGGAGTTGTAGGTTTGCAACAGCTAGGTAACCTCTGGCTTTCAGGGCACGGTGGGAGTTGCAGTTTTGCAAAGCAGGAGAGCTTGCAGCTGTCAAGGAATGATGGGAGTTGTAGTTTTGCAGGAGAGTCTGCAGTTGCCAAGGCATGATAAGGACTGTAGTTTTGCAAGAGCAGGAGATCCTGCAGCAGTTAATGTATGGGGGTTGTAGATATTCAACAGCTAAAATCTGTGGCTGTAAGGACATGATGGGAGTTGTAGTTTTGCAACATCTAGAGGACCTGCGGCTGTAAAAAGATTATGATGGGAGTATCAGTTTTGGAAAAGCAGGAGAGTCTGCAGCAGTCAGTACATGATGGGATTTGTAATTGTGCAACATCTAGGGAACCTGAGGCTGTCAAGACATGATGGGAGTTGTAGTTGTGCAACAACTAGGGAACCTGAGGCTGTCAAGACATGATGGGAGTTGTAGTCTTGCAGCAGCTAGGGAACCTGTGGCTGTCAAGGGAATTATGCGAGTTGCAGAATTTGTAGTTTTGCAACAGCTAGAGCCTTGGCAGTCAATGCATGATGGGTGTTGTAGTTTTGCAACAGTTGGAAAGTTTATGGCTGTCGGAGCACAATGGGAGTTTTACAACAGTTGCAGTTCCTATGGCAGCTAGTGCATGATGGGAGTTGTAGTTCTGCAACAACGAGAGAGTCAAAGCGGCATAGGAATGATAGTTTAGCAACAGCTGGAAGCACGCTGGTTGGGAAACACTGTACTACAAAACTGCTATCCTGGACTATGCTGGGATCTGTAGTTCCATTGTTAAAGTATGCTGGGATGTACAGCACTACAACCTGTGCAGAATGTATACAGCGACTGAGGCCTCCCGGGGGCTGACATCATAGTCACTCTGCCTCCTGGTGGCCAGTATGTGCACTGCACAGGTGAGAAGGATACTGGGAGGAGGGGAAGGAGATGGAATCTGTAGATAGCAACCAGACCTTAAAGGGAAAGTGTCATGAGAAAATCACACACTGTTTAAGGCCCCTTTCACACTACAGGTATCATCCTGTAAAAAAAAAAACCTCCGTTATTACTCACATTATTCAATGTCAATGGGATTTTTTAAACATCCTTTTGCATCAGGAATGTCCATTTTTACTAATCTCCATTATTTTTGCCGGCACAAAAGACTGTTAATGCAATAATTTTTGGTCTGTCAAAAAAAAAATGGTGAAAAACCGGACGTTAAAATGTAACATTGAAGTCTATGGGAACCAGATGTTAAAAAAAAAAAAAACATCCGTTATCATCAGTTATTGTCAGGTTTTTTAACATCTTTTTTTTTTTTTTTTTTTACTGAGCATGCTCAGTACATCTTTACAAAAAAAGGTTTAAAAACCTGATTTAAAAAAAACGGATGTATCTGGTAATAACAGATGTTAACGGATGAACAACATCAGGTTTTTAAAGGGGTATTCCAGGAAAAAACTTTGTTATATATATCAACTGGCTCCAGAAAGTTAAACAGATTTGTAAATTACTTCTATTAAAAAATCTTACTCCTTCCAATAGTTATCAGCTGCTGAAGTTGAGTTGTTCTTTTCTGTCTGGCAACAGTTTTCACCAGGTTTCCATAGAGTTCTGGTCTCAACATACAATGGTTTCAACACACAATGGTCGTCCTGGAACCAATTAATATTGTAACTTGAGGGACCACTGTATGTTTTAAAATTTTCACTCCATTATGAATAAAGTTTCACTTGTTTGATTGAAAGTCCAAGAAAAAAAACCTGTGCAAAGTCAAAAACCCTATGGTGCAAACCGGATGGAACCGTACTCATATACAGTTCTGTATGGTTCTCATTGACTCCCATGTTTAACCTGTTAAGGACCAAGGGCATGTTCAACCTGTTACGCCCTGAGTCCGCTCCCATTCTATAACGCGTACATAGTATAAATCACCCCCCTTTTCCCATTTAAAAAAAAAAACAGTGTAAATAAAAATAAACATATGTGGTATCACCGCGTGCAGAAATGTCCGAATTATAAAAATATATCGTTAATTAAACTCTTAAATATTGTATTTTTGGTCACTTTTTATATCATGAAAAAATTAATAAAAAGCTATCAAAAAGTCCGATCAATACAAAAATGATACTGCTAAAAACTTCACATCACGGCGCAAAAAATGAGTCCTCATACCGCTCCATACGCGGAAAAATTTAAAAGTTATAGGGGTCAGAAGAGGACAAATTTTAAACGTATAAATTTTCCTGCATGTAGTTATGATTTTTTCCAGAAGTGCGACAAAATCAAACCTATATAAGTAGGGGATCATTTTAACCGTATGGACCTACAGAATAAAGTGAATGTGTAATTTTTACCAAAAAATGTACTGCGTAGAAACGGAAGCCCCCAAAAGTTACAAAATGTTTATTTATTTATTTTTTTTGTCTCACAATGATTTTTTTTTCCGTTTCGCCGTAGATTTTTGGTAAAATGACTGATGTAATTACAAAGTAGAATTGGTGGCGCAAAAAAACAAACAATCATATGAATTTTTAGGTGCAAAATTGAAGGTTATGATTTTTTAAAGGTATGGAGGAAAAAATGAAAGTGGAAAAACCTCTTAAAGGGGTTATCCAGGAAAAAACTTTTATATATATATATATATATATATATATATATATATATATATATATAAACTGGTTCCAGAAGGTTAAACAGATTTGTAAATTACTTCTATTAAAAAATCTTAATCCTTTCAGTACTTATGAGCTTCTGAAGTTAAGGTTGTTCTTTTCTGTCTAAGTAATCTCTGATGACACGTGTCTCGGGAACCGCCCAGATTAGAAGCAAATTCCCATAGCAAACCTCTTCTAAACTGGGCGTTTCCCGAGACACGTGTCATCAGAGAGCACTTAGACAGAAAAGAAAAACCTAAACTTCAGAAGCTTATAAGTACTGAAAGGATTAAGATTTTTTAATAGAAGTAATTTACAAATCTGTTTAACCAGTTGATATATATATATATATATATAAAAGTTTCTTCCTGGATAACCCCTTTAAGGAGTTAATAAACACGTATACTGTTTAATACAGTTTTTCACCCGGACCAAAAACAGTGGTAGACTACGGTTTTGGGTACGGGGAAAAAAACGGACAAAACCGTACAGGATGCAAAACAGACACTACCTGATGCATCTTTTTGCATACGGTTTTCAATGGAGAGTCAATGTATACGGTTTTCAATACAGTTCAATACGGTTTTCACATTGAAAACGTATATGGGAACTGTATTACAAAAACGTGGTGTGAATGCAGCCTAAGACGCCGAGAGTAAAGGTGATGAATGGGCCAAACATGTCTACAGACCTAAACCCAATTGTAGTGTTTCCCAGCCAGGGTGCGTCCAGATGTTGCAAAACTACAACTCCCAGCATGCCCGGACAGCCATTGGCTGTCCGGGCATGCTAGGAGTTGTAGTTTTGCAACAGCTATAGGCGCTCTGGTTGGGAAACACTGACCTATTGAGCCTCTGTAGGGCATCCTGAAATGGAAGGTGGGGGAGCACAAGGTCTCTAAGGCTATGTTCACACGGCAGAATTTCTGAATGTAATTCCACATTTTAAAGGGATATTCCAGTAATAATAAAAAAACTGCCTTTTTTCTTTCATAGACAGCGCCCTCCTTGTCTCCAGGTTGGGTGTGGTATTACAACTTGGCTCCATTCACTTCAATGGAACTGAGCTGCAGAACCACACCCGATCTGGAGACAAGGCGGGAGCTGTCTTTAAGGCTAGGTTCAAACTACGGAATTTCCGCCTGCAATTCCGCTTTGAAATTGCAGGGGGAAATTCCGCTTGCTAAAATGCATAGTGTAGTGAATGGGGTTCCGTCCACAAATTCACACTTCGGAATTTTGGAATGGCGTTGCTCTTTCTTCAGGCGGAAATCCGCGCGCAACACATTGCAGTCTATTGGAGACTGCAGTGTCCGCTCGGTCCTAGCGCCGACTGATTCAGTCGGCGCTGGCCGCACTCGGAATCTCCGGGCGGAAATGTTCTGCCCGGAGATTCCGTAGTCTGAACCTAGCCTAAGGGTACGTTCAGACGAGTGGATTTTCGCAGCGTATTTTGCTGCGGATCCGTTGCTGAAGGACCTCTGTATTCTGCCTTTACATGTGCCTGCACAGAGCAGCAATACGCCGCTACGTGCAGACACTGAAACGATGCATGCGCGGTGTACTCGCACACATCACGGCCGCTCCCCCTGCTCAATAAGCTAGGCCGAGAGCTGCCGTGATGTGCGAGTATACTGCGCACATCGCAGTGTGTCTGCTTGTAGCGGCGTATTGCCGCTCCGAGCAGGCACATGTAAAGGCAGAATACAGAGGTCCTTCAGCGAAATACGCTGTGAAAATCCGCTCGCCTAAATGTACCCTGAAAGAAAAAAGCCTGCTTTTTGATTCCTGGAATACCCCTTTAAAGGGGTACTCTACTGGAAAGCATTTTTTTTTTAAAGGGGTACTCCGGTGAAAACCTTTTTTCTTTGAAATCAACTGATGGCAGAAAGTTAAACATATTTGTAAATTACTTCTATTAAAAAATCTTAATCCTTCCAGTACTTATTAGCTGCTGAATGCTACAGAGGAAATTCCTTTCTTTTTGGAACACTGATGACATCACGAGCACAGTGCTCTCTGCTGACATCTCTGTCCATTTTAGCAACCATGCATAGCAGATGTATGCTAAGGGCAGCATGGTGGCTCAGTGGTTAGCACTGCTGCCTTGCAGTGCTGGGGACTTGGGTTCAAATCCCACTAAGGACAACAATAAATAAAGCTTTATTATTATTATAATAACGTCAGCAGAGAGAACTGTGCTCGTGATGTCATCAGAGAACATTCCAAAAAGAAAAGAATTTCCTCTGTAGCATTCAGCAGCTAATAAGTACAGGAAGGATTAAGATTTTTTAATAGAAGTAATTTACAAATATGTTTAACTTTCTGCCACCAGTTGATTTAAAAGAAAAAAGGTTTTCACCGGAGTACCCCTTTAAAATCAACTTCACTGGGATTCCGCTGCAAAATTCCAATACTGTTATTTTTGTGGTGTGTGGAATTTTAGCTGCAGAACGACCGATGTAGAAATTCTGCAATGTTAATGTGACTCCCGAATCCTATTGAAGTGTATTGGCTATAAATGTATGCAGAGTTAAAGGGGTACTCCCCTGGAAAAAAAAACATTTTTTTAAATCAACTGGTGCCAGAAAGTTAAACAGATTTGTAAATTACTTCTATTTAAAATCTTATCCCTTCCAGTTCTTATCAGCTGCTGTATGCTCCAGAGGAAGTTCTTTCCTTTTTGAATTTCTTTTCTGTCTGTCCACAGTGCTCTCTGCTGACACCTCTGTCCATGTCAGGAACTGTCCGGAGCAGGAGCAAATCCCCATAGCAAACCTATCCTGCTCTGGACAGTTTCTAAAATGGACAGAGGTGTCAGCAGAGAGCACTGTGGTCAGACAGAAAGGACATTGAAAAAGAAAATAACTTCCTGTGGAGTTTACAGCAGCTGATTCCTGAGTTGCAGAATTTCTGCATCAGTCTTTCTGCAGGGACTCCAGGGACAACCTGTGAAGCCCTAGTGAACGCCATGCCTCAAGACATTGCTGGGAAATAATGGGGGCCACACAAAATATTATAGACACTAAGGGGGAGATTTATCAAAACCTGTCCAGAGGAAAAGTTGCCCAGTTGCCCATAGCAACCAATCAGATCGCTTCTTTCATTTTGCAGAGGCCTTGTTAAAAATGAAAGACGTGATCTGATTGGTTGCTATGGGCAACTGGGCATGTTTTCCTCTGCAAAGGTTTTTATATCTCTCCCCCTTTGGGCCCAATTTGGACATTTCCACATAGGAATGCACTCACTTTTGTTCCCAAGGTTTAGACATTAACCCCTTAAGGACCGGGGTTTTTTCCGTTTTTGCATTTTCGTTTTTTGCTCCTTGCCTTTAAAAAATCATAACTTTTTCAATTTTACACCTAAAAATCCATATGATTGCTTAATTTTTGCGCCACCAATTCTACTTTGTAATGACGTCAGTCATTGTGCCCAAAAATCTACGGTGAAACGAAGAAAAAAATCGTTGCGCGACAAAATTGAAAAAAAAAACGCAGTTTTGTAACTTTTGGGGGCTTCCGTTTCTACGTAGTACATTTTTTTGTAAAAATGACACCTTATCATTATTCTGTAGGTCCATACGGTTAAAATGATACCCTACTTATATAGGTTTGATTTTGTCGCACTTCTGGAAAAAATCATAACTACATGCAGGAAAATTAATACGTTTAAAATTGTCATCTTCTGACCACTATAACTTTTTTATTTTTCCGTGTATGGGGCGGTATGAGGGCTCATTTTTTGCGCCGTGATCTGAAGTTTTTAACGGTACCATTTTTGCATTGATAAGACTTATTGATCATTAAATGATATAAAAAGTGACCAAAAATGCACTATTTTGGACTTTGGAATTTTTTTCCGCGCACGCCATTGACCGAGCGGTTTAATTAATTATATATTTTTATAATTCGGACATTTCCGCACGCGGTGATACCACATATGTTTATTTTTATTTTTATTTACACTGTTTTTTTTTTATGGGAAAAGGGGGGTCATTCTAACTTTTAATAGGGGAGGAGTTAAATGATATTCATTCACTTTTTTTTCCACTTTTTTTTGCAGTGTTATAGCTCCCATAGGGACCTATAACACTGCACACACTGATCATTGTTATCCCATAGGGACCTATAACACTGCACACACTGATCATTGTTATCCCATAGGGACCTATAACACTGCACACACTGATCATTGTTATCCCATAGGGACCTATAACACTGCACACACTGATCATTGTTATCCCATAGGGACCTATAACACTGCACACACTGATCATTGTTATCCCATAGGGACCTATAACACTGCACACACTGATCATTGTTATCCCATAGGGACCTATAACACTGCACACCCTGATCATTGTTATCCCATAGGGACCTATAACACTGCACACACTGATCATTGTTATCCCATAGGGACCTATAACACTGCACACACTGATCATTGTTATCCCATAGGGACCTATAACACTGCACACACTGATCTTTATCATTGATCACTGGTTTCTCATAGGAAACCAGTGATCGATGATTCTGCCGCTTGACTGCTCATGCCTGGATCTCAGGCACTGAGCAGTCATTCGGCGATCGGACAGCGAGGAGGCAGGTAGGGACCTCCGGCTGTCCTGCAAGCTGTTCGGGATCCTGCGATTTCGCCGCGGCTATCCTGAACAGCCCACTGAGCTAACCGGCAGTTTTTACTTTCACTTTTAGCTGCGTGGCTCAGCTCTGAGCGTGCGGCTAAAGGGTTAATAGCGCGCGGCGCCGCGATCGGCGCTGCGCGCTATTAGCAGCGGGCCCGCCGTGATATGATGCGGGGTTGCCGTGTTACCCCGCGTTATATCACGGGAGCAGGACCAAGGACGTACCTGTACGTCCTTGGTCCTTAAGGGGTTAAAGGGGTACTCCACCCCTAGACATCTTATCCCCTATCCAAAGGATAGGGGATAAGATGTCTGATCGCAGGGGTCCCGCCGCTGGGGACCCCCGCAATATAGCATGCAGTACCCACCGTATCTGCTTCTGGAAGCTCTGGAGGTTCTGGCTCCCGACCACGGGGATGGAAGATCGTGACGTCACGACTCCGCCCCCGTGTGACGTCAGGCCCCACCCCCTCAATGCAAGTCTATGGGAGGGGGCGTGACAGATGTCACGCCCCCTCCCATAGACTAGCATTGAGGGGGCAGGGCCTGACATCACGCGGGGGCGGAGTCGTGACGTCACGATCTTCCGTCCCCGTAGTCGTTGAGACTGTGTTGAGTTATTTTGAGGGGAGACACAACAATAAACACTGTTATACAGACTGTGCACTCACTACTTTACACTGGAGCAGGGGGTCATTTCTACAGTGTTGTCACATGAACAGATAGAATAAAATATTCACAAACATGTGAGCAATGGACTCGCTCATGGGGTATATGTATATACTGCTCAAAAATATAAAGGGGAACACTTAAACAACACAATGTAACTCCAAGTCAATGACACTTCTGTGAGATCACACTGTCCACTCAGGAAGCAACACTGATTGACAATCAATTTCACATGCTGTTGTGCAAATGGAGCAGACAACAGGTGGAAATTATAGGCAATTAGCAAGACACCCTCAATAAAGGAGTAGTTCTGCAGGTGGTGACCACAGACCACTTCTCTGTTGCTATGCTTCCTGGCTGATGTTGTGGTCACTTTGGAATGCTGACGGTGCTTTCACTTTAGTGGTAGCATGAGACGGAGTCTACAACCCACACAAGTGGCTCAGGTAGTGCAGCTCATCCAGAATGACTGAGCCTCATTTGTTTTAACCCCGTAAGGACGGACCCATTTTTTACCTTAATGACCAGGCTCTGTATTATTTTTTTTTTAATAGTAATAACTTTAGAAAGCTTCTGAGCGATTCTGAGATAGTTTTTTCGTGACATATTGTACTTTATATAAGTGGTGCATTTTTGTTGACACATGTGGCATTTTTTGTGAAAAACTCCAAAATACTGTAAAAAAATGGAAAATGTCTTGCTTTTTTTTTTTTTTTCTTTATGGTGTACACTGTGCGGTAAAAGTGTTGTTATTTTTATTCTGTGGGTCAGTACAATTATGGTGATACCCAGTTTATATGGCTTTCTGTGTTCTTTTTGCTTTACTGAGCAAAATTCTTTTTCTGCCATTCGTTTTCCAACAGCCGTAACTTTTTTATTTTCCGTCCGACTCCATTGATTAAGGGCTAATTGTTTTTTTGCGGAATGAGCTGTACTTTTTATTGGTATGATTTTTGCGATACATGCAACCTTTTGATCTTTTTATTGTTACCTTTTGCGCTTTTTTGTTGTTTTTTTTTCACTGTGCGAGATAATTTACATTATTGTTTTATAGTACACGTCATTACGGACGTGGCAATACCTATTATGTATATGATTTGTGGTTTTGATCTTTTTTTGGTGATAATACAGGGCTTTTATTGGGAAAGGCTTTTTTTTTTTTTTTTTTTTGTTTTTTTACACCTCATACTTTTATTGAAGAACTTTTTTTTTTTTTTTTTACACTTTTCACATGTTATACTATGCTGCAATACATTTGTACTGCAGCACAGTATGACCCGATAATACACTGTACAGCCTGTGCAATTCAGCATGTGGCTGGATCTCACAGGCTTCAGTACCAGGCTGACAGAAGGTCACGATATGACCCACTGCTGCCATAGCAACCAATGGCAACCCCGATCTTATCGCGGCGCCGTTGGTGTACAGGGGGAACACCATAGATGCATGATTAGGTTTGATCACGGCATCAATGGGGTAAATGCAGTCGGGACTAGCGCGATCCCTGGCAGCTGCGGCGCAACACCGGCTGTGATGGATAGCCGAGTCCCGCTGCCGATCTACTGCGCTGCCCGCGGCAGTGCCGGAGATCGCTAATACATATGCATGCATCCCAGTGTACAAAAGTGTTGGATGCTGGGATGTACAAATCACTAGTCAGACAACACATGGAATTCTGTGTACAGTACTGTACTGTATAGTGGAGCTGGAGAGGGTTCAAAGACGGGCAACCAGGGTAATACGGGGAATGGGAGGACTACAGTACCCAGAAAGATTATTAGAATTAGGGTTATTTAGTTTAGAAAAAAGAAGGCTTAGGGGCGATCTAATACCTATGTATAAATATATCAGGGGACCGTACAGAGATCTCTCCCATGATCTATTTATACCCAGGACTGTATCTATAACAAGGGGGCATCCTCTACGTCTAGAGGAAAGAAGGTTTCTACACCAGCACAGACAGGGGTTCTTTACTGTAAGAGCAGAGAGACTGTGGAATTCTCTTCCGGAGGAGGTGGTCATGGGGAACAGAACGTTGATCCAGGGATTTATACTGATGCCATATTTGGAGTCGGGAAGGAATTTTTACCTCTAGTATGAGGGTTTTTTGCCTTCCTCTGGATCAACTCAGTAGAGACTGTTAAGGGATAAAGGTTGAACTTGATGGACTCTGGTCTTTTTTCAACCTTATGAACTATGTATGCATAAATCCTATAGCGGGAAGGGGTTAAGGACGTTACATCAAAGTTGGATCAGCCTGTAGTGTGGTTTTCCACTTTTAATGTGAGTGTGACTCCATATCCAGACCTACATGGATTGATAAATTTGATTTCCATTGATAATTTTTGTGTGATTTTGTTGTCAGCGCATTCAACTATGTAAAGAGGAAAGTATTTCATACGATTAGTTCATTCATTCAGATCTAGGATGTGTTATCTTAGTGTTCACTTTTTTTTCCAGCACTGTATAAAGTGAGGGGTGGACTCACTTATGAGAGATACTGTATATATAATGTGAGGGGTGGAGTCACTTATGGGAGATACTGTATATATAATGTGAGGGGTGGACTCACTTATGGGATATACTGTATATAATGTGAGGGGTGGAGTCACTTATGGGATATACTGTATATATAATGTGAGGGGTGGACTCACTTATGAGAGATACTGTATATAATGTGAGGGGTGGACTCATTTATGGGAGATACTATATATAATGTGAGGGGTGGACTCACTTATGGGAGATACTGTGTATATAAAGTGAGGGGTGGACTCACTTACGGGAGATACTGTATATAATGTGAGGGGTGGACTCACTTATGGGATATACTGTATATATAATGTGAGGGGTGGACTCACTTATGGGATATACTGTATATATAACGTGAGGGGTGGACTCACTTATGGGAGATACTGTATATAATGTGAGGGGTGGACTCACTTATGGGAGATACTGTATATAATGTGAGGGGTGGACTCACTTATGGGAGATACTGTATATATAATGTGAGGGGTGGATTCACTTATGGGAGATTCTATATATAATGTGAGGGGTGGACTCACTTATGAGAGATACTGTATATAATGTGAGGGGTGGACTCACTTATGGGAGATACTGTATATATAATGTGAGGGGTGGACTCACTTATGGGAGATACTATATATAATGTGAGGGGTGGACTCACTTATGGGAGATACTGTATATATAATGTGAGGGGTGGACTCACTTATGGGATATACTGTATATAATGTGAGGGGTGGACTCACTTATGGGATATACTGTATATAATGTGAGGGGTGGAATCACTTATGGGAGATACTATATATAATGTGAGGGGTGGACTCACTTATGGGATATACTGTATATATAATGTGAGGGGTGGACTCACTTATAGGAGATACTGTATATAATGTGAGGGGTGGAGTCACTTATGGGAGATACTGTATATATAATGTGAGGGGTGGACTCACTTATGGGAGATACTGTATATATAATGTGAGGGGTGGACTCACTTATGGGAGATACTGTATATAATGTGAGGGGTGGAGTCACTTATGGGATATACTGTATATATAATGTGAGGGGTGGACTCACTTATGGTAGATACTGTATGTATAATGTGAGGGGTGGACTCACTTATGGTATAATATACTGTATATAATGTGAGGGGTGGATTCACTTATGG
Source organism: Hyla sarda (assembly GCF_029499605.1). Classification (NCBI taxonomy): domain Eukaryota; kingdom Metazoa; phylum Chordata; class Amphibia; order Anura; family Hylidae; genus Hyla; species Hyla sarda. Next base: position 352,850,183 of record NC_079193.1, read on the forward strand.
GAGATACTGTATATATAATGTGAGGGGTGGGCTCACTTATGGGATATACTGTATATAATGTGAGGGGTGGAGTCACTTATGGGAGATACTGTATATATAATGTGAGGGGTGGAGTCACTTATGGGATATACTGTATATAATGTGAGGGGTGGACTCACTTATGGTAGATACTGTATATATAATGTGAGGGGTGGAGTCACTTATAGGAGATACTGTATATATAATGTGAGGGGTGGACTCACTTATGGGAGATACTGTATATATGATGTGAGGGGTGGACTCACTTATGGGAGATACTGTATATAATGTGAGGGGTGGACTCACTTATGGGAGATACTGTATATATAATGTGAGGGGTGGACTCACTTATGGTAGATACTGTATATATAATGTGAGGGGTGGACTCACTTATGGTAGATACTGTATATATAATGTGAGGGGTGGACTCACTTATGGGAGATACTGTATATATAATGTGAGGGGTGGAGTCACTTATGGGAGATACTGTATATATAATGTGAGGGGTGGAGTCACTTATGGGAGATACTGTATATAATGTGAGGGGTGGACTCACTTATGGGATATACTGTATATATAATGTGAGGGGTGGACTCACTTATGGGAGATACTGTATATATAATGTGAGGGGTGGACTCACTTATGGGAGATACTGTATATATAATGTGAGGGGTGGACTCACTTATGGGAGATACTGTATATATAATGTGAGGGGTGGACTCACTTATGGGAGATACTGTATATAATGTGAGGGGTGGAGTCACTTATGGGATATACTGTATATATAATGTGAGGGGTGGACTCACTTATGAGAGATACTGTATATATAATGTGAGGGGTGGACTCACTTATGGGAGATACTGTATATATAATGTGAGGGGTGGAGTCACTTATGGGATATACTGTATATAATGTGAGGGGTGGACTCGCTTATGGGAGATACTGTATATATAATGTGAGGGGTGGGGTCACTTATGGGATATACTGTATATATAATGTGAGGGGTGGACTCACTTATGGGAGATACTGTATATATAATGTGAGGGGTGGACTCACTTATGGGAGATACTGTATATATAATGTGAGGGGTGGACTCACTTATGGGAGATACTGTATATATAATGTGAGGGGTGGAGTCACTTATGGGAGATACTGTATATAATGTGAGGGGTGGAGTCACTTATAGGATACACTGTATATATAATATGAGGGGTGGACTCACTTATGGGAGATACTGTATATATAATGTGATGGGTGGACTCACTTATGGGAGATATTGTATATAATGTGAGGGGTGGAGTCACTTATGGGATATACTGTATATATAATGTAAGGGGTGGACTCACTTATGGGAGATACTGTATATATAATGTGAGGGGTGGACTCACTTATGGGAGATACTGTATATATAATGTGAGGGGTGGACTCACTTATGGGAGATACTGTATATATAATGTGAGGGGTGGGATCACTTATGGGAGATACTGTATATAATGTGAGGGGTGGAATCACTTAGGGGAGATACTGTATATAATGTGAGGGGTGGACTCACTTATGGGATATACTGTATATATAATGTGAGGGGTGGACTCACTTATGGGATATACTGTATATATAACGTGAGGGGTGGACTCACTTATGGGAGATACTGTATATAATGTGAGGGGTGGACTCACTTATGGGATATACTGTATATATAATGTGAGGGGTGGACTCACTTATGGGAGATACTGTATATATAATGTGAGGGGTGGACTCACTTATGGGAGATACTGTATATAATGTGAGGGGTGGACTCACTTATGGGAGATACTGTATATAATGTGAGGGGTGGACTCACTTATGGGAGATACTGTATATATAATGTGAGGGGTGGACTCACTTATGGGAGATTCTATATATAATGTGAGGGGTGGACTCACTTATGGGAGATACTGTATATAATGTGAGGGGTGGACTCACTTATGGGAGATACTGTATATATAATGTGAGGGGTGGACTCACTTATGGGAGATACTGTATATATAATGTGAGGGGTGGACTCACTTATGGGATATACTGTATATAATGTGAGGGGTGGACTCACTTATGGGATATACTGTATATAATGTGAGGGGTGGAATCACTTATGGGAGATACTATATATAATGTGAGGGGTGGAATCACTTATGGGAGATACTATATATAATGTGAGGGGTGGACTCACTTATGGGAGATACTGTATATATAATGTGAGGGGTGGACTCACTTATGGGATATACTGTATATATAATGTGAGGGGTGGACTCACTTATGAGAGATACTGTATATAATGTGAGGGGTGGACTCACTTATGGGAGATACTATATATAATGTGAGGGGTGGACTCACTTATGGGATATACTGTATATATAATGTGAGGGGTGGACTCACTTATGGGATATACTGTATATATAATATGAGGGGTGGACTCACTTATGGGAGATACTGTATATATAATGTGAGGGGTGGACTCACTTATGGGAGATACTGTATATATAATGTGAGGGGTGGACTCACTTATGGGATATACTGTATATATAATGTGAGGGGTGGACTCACTTATGGGAGATACTGTATATAATGTGAGGGGTGGACTCACTTATGGGATATACTGTATATATAATGTGAGGGGTGGATCACTTATGGGATATACTGTATATATAATGTGAGGGGTAGACTCACTTATGGGAGATACTATATATAATGTGAGGGGTGGACTCACTTATGGGAGATACTATATATAATGTGAGGGGTGGACTCACTTATGGGAGATACTATATATAATGTGAGGGGTGGACTCACTTATGGGAGATACTGTATATATAATGTGAGGGGTGGACTCACTTATGGGAGATACTATATATAATGTGAGTTGTGGACTCACTTATGGAAGATACTGTATATATAATGTGAGGGGTGGACTCACTTATGGGAGATACTATATATAATGTGAGGGGTGGACTCACTTATGGGAGATACTGTATATATAATGTGAGAGGTGGACTCACTTATGGGATATACTGTATATAATGTGAGGGGTGGCGTCACTTATGGGATATACTGTATATATAATGTGAGGGGTGGACTCACTTATAGGAGATACTGTATATATAATGTGAGGGGTGGACTCACTTATGAGAGATACTGTATATAATGTGAGGGGTGGACTCACTTATGGGAGATACTATATATAATGTGAGGGGTGGAGTCACTTATGGGAGATACTGTATATAATGTGAGGGGTGGACTCACTTATGGGATATACTGTATATAATGTAAGGTGTGGACTCACTTATGGGAGATACTGTATATATAATGTGAGGGGTGGACTCACTTATGGGAGATACTATATATATAATGTGAGGGGTGGACTCACTTATGGGATATACTGTATATATAATGTGAGGGGTGGACTCACTTATGGGATATACTGTATATAATGTGAGGGGTGGACTCACTTATGGGATATACTGTATATATAATGTGAGGGGTGGACTCACTTATGGGAGATACTATATATATAATGTGAGGAGTGGACTCACTTATGGGATATACTGTATATATAATATGAGGGGTGGACTCACTTATGGGAGATACTGTATATAATGTGAGGGGTGGACTCACTTATGGGATATACTGTATATAATGTGAGGGGTGGACTCACTTATGGGAGATACTGTATATATAATGTGAGAGGTGGACTCACTTATGGGATATACTGTATATATTATGTGAGGGGTGGAATCACTTATGGGATATACTGTATAATGTGAGGGGTGGACTCACTTATGGGAGATACTGTATATAATGTGAGGGGTGGACTCACTTATGGGAGATACTGTATATAATGTGAGGGGTGGACTCACTTATGGGAGATACTATATATAATGTGAGGGGTGGACTCACTTATGGGAGATACTGTATATATAATGTGAGGGGTGGACTCGCTTATGAGAGATACTGTATATAATGTGAGGGGTGGACTCACTTATGAGAGATACTGTATATAATGTGAGGGGTGGACTCACTTATGGGATATACTGTATATAATGTGAGGGGTGGACTCACTTATGGGAGATACTGTATATATAATGTGAGGGGTGGACTCACTTATGGGAGATACTGTATATATAATGTGAGGGGTGGACTCACTTATGGGATATACTGTATATATAATATGAGGGGTGGACTCACTTATGGGAGATACTGTATATAATGTGAGGGGTGGACTCACTTATGAGAGATACTGTATATAATGTGAGGGGTGGACTCATTTATGGGAGATACTATATATAATGTGAGGGGTGGACTCACTTATGGGAGATACTGTATATATAATGTGAGGGGTGGACTCACTTATGGGAGATACTATATATAATGTGAGGGGTGGACTCACTTATGGGATATACTGTATATATAATGAGAGGGGTGGAGTCACTTATGGGAGATACTGTATATTATGTAAGGGGTGGACTCACTTATGGGAGATACTGTATATAATGTGAGGGGTGGACTCACTTATGGGATATACTGTATATATAATGAGAGGGGTGGAGTCACTTATGGGATATACTGTATATATAATGTGAGGGGTGGACTCACTTATGGGAGATACTGTATATAATGTGAGGGGTGGACTCACTTATGGGAGATACTGTATATATAATGTGAGGGGTGGACTCACTTATGGGATATACTGTATATAATGTGAGGGGTGGACTCACTTATGGGAGATACTGTATATATAATGTGAGGGGTGGACTCACTTATGGGATATACTGTATATAATGTGAGGGGTGGACTCACTTATGGGAGATACTGTATATATAATGTGAGGGGTGGACTCACTTATGGGAGATACTGTATGTATAATGTGAGGGGTGGACTCAATTATGGGAGATACTGTATATAATGTGAGGGGCGGAGTCACTTATGGGAGATACTGTATATAATGTGAGGGGTGGAGTCACTTATGGGATATACTGTATATATAATGTGAGGGGCGGAGTCACTTATGTGATATACTGTATATATAATGTGAGGGGTGGAGTCACTTATGGGAGATACTGTATATAATGTGAGGGGTGGATTCACTTATGGGAGATACTGTATATATAATGTGAGGGGTGGACTCACTTATGGGATATACTGTATATAATGTGAGGGGTGGACTCACTTATGGGAGATACTGTATATAATGTGAGGGGCGGAGTCACTTATGGGAGATACTGTATATATAATGTGAGGGGTGGAGTCACTTATGGGAGATACTGTTTATATAATGTGAGGGGTGGACTCACTTATGGGAGATACTGTATATATAATGTGAGGGGTGGACTCACTTATGGGATATACTGTATATATAATGTGAGGGGTGGACTCACTTATGGGATATACTGTATATATAATGTGAGGGGTGGATCACTTATGGGATATACTGTATATATAATGTGAGGGGTGGACTCACTTATGGGAGATACTATATATAATGTGAGGGGTGGACTCACTTATGGGAGATACTATATATAATGTGAGGGGTGGACTCACTTATGGGAGATACTGTATATATAATGTGAGGGGTGGACTCACTTATGGGAGATACTGTATATATAATGTGAGGGGTGGACTCACTTATGGGAGATACTATATATAATGTGAGGGGTGGACTCACTTATGGGAGATACTGTATATATAATGTGAGGGGTGGACTCACTTATGGGAGATACTGTATATATAATGTGAGGGGTGGACTCACTTATGGGAGATACTATATATAATGTGAGGAGTGGACTCACTTATGGGAGATACTGTATATATAATGTGAGGGGTGGACTCACTTATGGGATATACTGTATATAATGTGAGGGGTGGAGTCACTTATGGGATATACTGTATATATAATGTGAGGGGTGGACTCCCTTATAGGAGATACTGTATATATATATAATGTGAGGGGTGGACTCACTTATGAGAGATACTGTATGTAATGTGAGGGGTGGACTCACTTATGGGATATACTGTATATAATGTGAGGGGTGGACTCACTTATGGGAGATACTGTATATATAATGTGAGGGGTGGACTCACTTATGGGAGATACTATATATTATGTGAGGGGTGGACTCACTTATGGGAGATACTATATATAATGTGAGGGGTGGACTCACTTATGTGAGATACTGTATATATAATGTGAGGGGTGGACTCACTTATGGGAGATACTATATATATAATGTGAGGGGTGGACTCACTTATGGGATATACTGTATATATAATGTGAGGGGTGGAGTCACTTATGGGAGATACTGTATATATAATGTGAGGGGTGGAGTCACTTATGGGATTTACTGTATATATAATGTGAGGGGTGGACTCACTTATGGGAGATACTGTATATATAATGTGAGGGGTGGACTCACTTATGGGATATACTGTATATAATGTGAGGGGTGGACTCACTTATGGGAAATACTGTATATAATGTGAGGGGTGGAGTCACTTATGGGATATACTGTATATATAATGTGAGGGTTGGACTCACTTATGAGAGATACTGTATATATAATGTGAGAGGTGGACTCACTTATGGGATATACTGTATATATAATGTGAGGGGTGGACTCACTTATGGGATATACTGTATATATAATATGAGGGGTGGACTCACTTATGGGAGATACTATATATAATGTGAGGGGTGGACTCACTTATGGGAGATACTGTATATAATGTGAGGGGTGGATTCACTTATGGGAGATACTGTATATAATGTGAGGGGTGGACTCACTTATGGGAGATACTGTATATATAATGTGAGGGGTGGACTCACTTATGGGATATACTGTATATAATGTGAGGGGTGGACTCACTTATGGGAGATACTGTATATATAATGTGAGGGGTGGACTCACTTATGGGAGATACTATATATAATGTGAGGGGTGGACTCACTTATGTGAGATACTGTATATATAATGTGAGGGGTGGACTCACTTATGGGATATACTGTACATAATGTGAGGGGTGGAGTCACTTATGGGATATACTGTATATATAATGTGAGGGGTGGACTCACTTATGAGAGATACTGTATATAATGTGAGGGGTGGACTCATTTATGGAAGATACTATATATAATGTGAGGGGTGGACTCACTTATGGGAGATACTGTATACATAATGTGAGGGGTGGACTCACTTATGGGAGATACTGTATATATAATGTGAGGGGTGGACTCACTTATGGGAGATACTGTATATATAATGTGAGGGGTGGACTCACTTATGGGAGATACTGTATACATAACGTGAGGGGTGGACTCACTTATGGGATATACTGTATATAATGTGAGGGGTGGACTCACTTATGGGAGATACTGTATATAATGTGAGGGGTGGACTCACTTATGGGAGATACTGTATATAATGTGAGGGGTGGAGTCACTTATGGGATATACTGTATATATAATGTGAGGGGTGGACTCACTTATGAGAGATACTGTATATAATGTGAGGGGTGGACTCATTTATGGGAGATACTGTATATAATGTGAGGGGTGGACTCACTTATGGGATATACTGTATATAATGTGAGGGGTGGACTCACTTATGGGAGATACTGTATATATAATGTGAGGGGTGGACTCACTTATGGGAGATACTGTATATAATGTGAGGGGCGGAGTCACTTATGGGAGATACTGTATATAATGTGAGGGGTGGAGTCACTTATGGGATATACTGTATATAATGTGAGGGGTGGACTCACTTATGGGAGATACTGTATATATTATGTGAGGGGTGGACTCACTTATGGGAGATACTATATATAATGTGAGGGGTGGACTCACTTATGTGAGATACTGTATATATAATGTGAGGGGTGGACTCACTTATGGGAGATACTATATATATAATGTGAGGGGTGGACTCACTTATGGGAGATACTGTATATATAATGTGAGGGGTGGACTCACTTATGGGAGATATTGTATATAATGTGAGGGGTGGACTCACTTATGGGAGATACTGTATATAATGTGAGGGGTGGACTCACTTATGGGATATACTGTATATATAATGTGAGGGGTGGAGTCACTTATGGGAGATACTGTATATATAATGTGAGGGGTGGAGTCACTTATGGGATATACTGTATATATAATGTGAGGGGTGGAGTCACTTATGGGAGATACTGTATATATAATGTGAGGGGTGGACTCACTTATGGGAGATACTGTATATATAATGTGAGGGGTGGACTCACTTATGGGAGATACTGTATATATAATGTGAGGGGTGGACTCACTTATGGGATATACTGTATATAATGTGAGGGGTGGACTCACTTATGGGAAATACTGTATATAATGTGAGGGGTGGAGTCACTTATGGGATATACTGTATATATAATGTGAGGGTTGGACTCACTTATGAGAGATACTGTATATATAATGTGAGGGGTGGACTCACTTATGGGATATACTGTATATATAATATGAGGGGTGGACTCACTTATGGGAGATACTATATATAATGTGAGGGGTGGACTCACTTATGGGAGATACTGTATATAATGTGAGGGGTGGATTCACTTATGGGAGATACTGTATATATAATGTGAGGGGTGGACTCACTTATGGGAGATACTGTATATATAATGTGAGGGGTGGACTCACTTATGGGAGATACTATATATAATGTGAGGGGTGGACTCACTTATGTGAGATACTGTATATATAATGTGAGGGGTGGACTCACTTATGGGATATACTGTATATAATGTGAGGGGTGGAGTCACTTATGGGATATACTGTATATATAATGTGAGGGGTGGACTCACTTATGAGAGATACTGTATATAATGTGAGGGGTGGACTCATTTATGGGAGATACTATATATAATGTGAGGGGTGGACTCACTTATGGGAGATACTGTATATATAATGTGAGGGGTGGACTCACTTATGGGAGATACTGTATATATAATGTGAGGGGTGGACTCACTTATGGGAGATACTGTATATATAATGTGAGGGGTGGAGTCACTTATGGGATATACTGTATATATAATGTGAGGGGTGGACTCACTTATGGGAGATACTGTATATAATGTGAGGGGTGGACTCACTTATGGGAGATACTGTATATAATGTGAGGGGTGGAGTCACTTATGGGATATACTGTATATATAATGTGAGGGGCGGAGTCACTTATGTGATATACTGTATATATAATGTGAGGGGTGGACTCACTTATGGGAGATACTGTATATATAATGTGAGGGGTGGACTCACTTATGGGAGATACTGTATATATAATGTGAGGGGTGGACTCACTTATGGGAGATACTGTATATATAATGTGAGGGGTGGACTCACTTATGGGAGATACTGTATATAATGTGAGGGGTGGAGTCACTTATGGGATATACTGTATATATAATGTGAGGGGCGGAGTCACTTATGTGATATACTGTATATATAATGTGAGGGGTGGACTCACTTATGGGAGATACTGTATATAATGTGAGGGGTGGATTCACTTATGGGAGATACTGTATATATAATGTGAGGGGTGGACTCACTTATGGGAGATACTGTATATAATGTGAGGGGCGGAGTCACTTATGTGATATACTGTATATATAATATGAGGGGTGGACTCACTTATGGGAGATACTGTATATAATGTGAGGGGCGGAGTCACTTATGGGAGATACTGTATATATAATGTGAGGGGTGGAGTCACTTATGGGAGATACTGTATATATAATGTGAGGGGTGGACTCACTTATGGGATATACTGTATATAAAATGTGAGGGGTGGACTCACTTATGGGATATACTGTATATATAATGTGAGGGGTGGATCACTTATGGGATATACTGTATATATAATGTGAGGGGTGGACTCACTTATGGGAGATACTATATATAATGTGAGGGGTGGACTCACTTATGGGAGATACTATATATAATGTGAGGGGTGGACTCACTTATCGGAGATACTGTATATATAATGTGAGGGGTGGACTCACTTATGGGAGATACTGTATATATAATGTGAGGGGTGGACTCACTTATGGGAGATACTGTATATATAATGTGAGGGGTGGACTCACTTATGGGAGATACTATATATAATGTGAGGGGTGGACTCACTTATGGGAGATACTATATATAATGTGAGGGGTGGACTCACTTATGGGAGATACTGTATATATAATGTGAGGGGTGGAGTCACTTATGGGAGATACTGTATATAATGTGAGGGGTGGAGTCACTTATGGGATATACTGTATATATAATGTGAGGGGTGGACTCCCTTATAGGAGATACTGTATATATATAATGTGAGGGGTGGACTCACTTATGAGAGATACTGTATATAATGTGAGGGGTGGACTCACTTATGGGAGATACTATATATAATGTGATGGGTGGAGTCACTTATGGGAGATACTGTATATAATGTGAGGGGTGGACTCACTTATGGGATATACTGTATATATAATGTGAGGGGTGGACTCACTTATGGGAGATACTGTATATATAATGTGAGGGGTGGACTCACTTATGGGAGATACTATATATTATGTGAGGGGTGGACTCACTTATGGGAGATACTATATATAATGTGAGGGGTGGACTCACTTATGTGAGATACTGTATATATAATGTGAGGGGTGGACTCACTTATGGGAGATACTATATATATAATGTGAGGGGTGAACTCACTTATGGGAGATACTGTATATATAATGTGAGGGGTGGACTCACTTATGGGAAATACTGTATATAATGTGAGGGGTGGAGTCACTTATGGGAGATACTGTATATATAATGTGAGGGGTGGACTCACTTATGGGATATACTGTATATATAATATGAGGGGTGGACTCACTTATGGGAGATACTATATATAATGTGAGGGGTGGACTCACTTATGGGAGATACTGTATATAATGTGAGGGGTGGATACACTTATGGGAGATACTGTATATAATGTGAGGGGTGGACTCACTTATGGGAGATACTGTATATATAATGTGAGGGGTGGACTCACTTATGGGATATACTGTATATAATGTGAGGGGTGGACTCACTTATGGGAGATACTGTATATATAATGTGAGGGGTGGACTCACTTATGGGAGATACTGTATATATAATGTGAGGGGTGGACTCACTTATGGGAGATACTGTATATAATGTGAGGGGCGGAGTCACTTATGGGAGATACTGTATATAATGTGAGGGGTGGAGTCACTTATGGAATATACTGTATATATAATGTGAGGGGTGGAGTCACTTATGGGAGATACTGTATATATAATGTGAGGGGTGGACTCACTTATGGGATATACTGTATATAATGTGAGGGGCGGAGTCACTTATGTGATATACTGTATATATAATGTGAGGGGTGGAGTCACTTATGGGAGATACTGTATATATAATGTGAGGGGTGGACTCACTTATGGGAGATACTGTATATAATGTGAGGGGCGGAGTCACTTATGGGAGATACTGTATATAATGTGAGGGGTGGAGTCACTTATGGGAGATACTGTATATATAATGTGAGGGGTGGACTCACTTATGGGAGATACTGTATATATAATGTGAGGGGTGGACTCACTTATGGGAGATACTGTATATATAATGTGAGGGGTGGACTCACTTATGGGAGATACTGTATATATAATGTGAGGTGTGGACTCACTTATGGGATATACTGTATATATAATGTGAGGGGTGGACTCACTTATGGGAGATACTGTATATATAATGTGAGGGGTGGACTCACTTATGGGAGATACTATATATAATGTGAGGGGTGGACTCACTTATGGGAGATACTATATATAATGTGAGGGGTGGACTCACTTATGGGAGATACTGTATATATAATGTGAGGGGTGGACTCACTTATGGGATATACTGTATATAATGTGAGGGGTGGAGTCACTTATGGGATATACTGTATATATAATGTGAGGGGTGGACTCCCTTATAGGAGATACTGTATATATATAATGTGAGGGGTGGACTCACTTATGAGAGATACTGTATATAATGTGAGGGGTGGACTCACTTATGGGAGATACTATATATAATGTGAGGGGTGGAGTCACTTATGGGAGATACTATATATAATGTGAGGGGTGGAGTCACTTATGGGAGATACTGTATATAATGTGAGGAGTGGACTCACTTATGGGATATACTGTATATAATGTGAGGGGTGGACTCACTTATGGGAGATACTGTATATATAATGTGAGGGGTGGACTCACTTATGGGAGATACTATATATTATGTGAGGGGTGGACTCACTTATGGGAGATACTATATATAATGTGAGGGGTGGACTCACTTATGTGAGATACTGTATATATAATGTGAGGGGTGGACTCACTTATGGGAGATACTGTATATAATGTGAGGGGTGGACTCACTTATGGGATATACTGTATATATAATGTGAGGGGTGGAGTCACTTATGGGATATACTGTATATAATGTGAGGGGTGGACTCACTTATGGGAGATACTGTATATATAATGTGAGGGGTGGACTCACTTATGGGAAATACTGTATATAATGTGAGGGGTGAAGTCACTTATGGGATATACTGTATATATAATGTGAGGGTTGGACTCACTTATGAGAGATACTGTATATATAATGTGAGGGGTGGACTCACTTATGGGATATACTGTATATATAATATGAGGGGTGGACTCACTTATGGGAGATACTATATATAATGTGAGGGGTGGACTCACTTATGGGAGATACTGTATATAATGTGAGGGGTAGATTCACTTATGGGAGATACTGTATATATAATGTGAGGGGTGGACTCACTTATTGGAGATACTGTATATATAATGTGAGGGGTGGACTCACTTATGGGATATACTGTATATAATGTGAGGGGTGGACTCACTTATGGGAGATACTGTATATATAATGTGAGGGGTGGAGTCACTTATGGGAGATACTGTATATAATGTGAGGGGTGGACTCACTTATGGGAGATACTGTATATATAATGTGAGGGGTGGACTCACTTATGGGAGATACTGTATATAATGTGAGGGGTGGACTCACTTATGGGAGATACTGTATATATAATGTGAGGGGTGGACTCACTTATGGGAGATACTGTATATAATGTGAGGGGCGGAGTCACTTATGGGAGATACTGTATATAATGTGAGGGGTGGAGTCACTTATGGAATATACTGTATATATAATGTGAGGGGTGGAGTCACTTATGGGAGATACTGTATATATAATGTGAGGGGTGGACTCACTTATGGGATATACTGTATATAATGTGAGGGGCGGAGTCACTTATGTGATATACTGTATATATAATGTGAGGGGTGGACTCACTTATGGGAGATACTGTATATATAATGTGAGAGGTGGAGTCACTTATGAGAGATACTGTATATATAATGTGAGGGGTGGACTCACTTATGGGAGATACTGTATATATAATGTGAGGGGTGGACTCACTTATGGGATATACTGTATATATAATGTGAGGGGTGGACTCACTTATGAGAGATACTGTATATATAATGTGAGGGGTGGACTCACTTATGGGAGATACTGTATATAATGTGAGGGGTGGACTCACTTATGGGAGATACTGTATATATAATGTGAGGGGTGGACTCACTTATGGGAGATACTGTATATATAATGTGAGGGGTGGACTCACTTATGGGATATACTGTATATAATGTGAGGGGCGGAGTCACTTATGTGATATACTGTATATATAATGTGAGGGGTGGAGTCACTTATGGGAGATACTGTATATATAATGTGAGGGGTGGACTCACTTATGGGAGATACTGTATATAATGTGAGGGGCGGAGTCACTTATGGGAGATACTGTATATAATGTGAGGGGTGGAGTCACTTATGGGAGATACTGTATATATAATGTGAGGGGTGGACTCACTTATGGGAGATACTGTATATATAATGTGAGGGGTGGACTCACTTATGGGAGATACTGTATATATAATGTGAGGGGTGGACTCACTTATGGGAGATACTGTATATATAATGTGAGGGGTGGACTCACTTATGGGAGATACTGTATATATAATGTGAGGGGTGGACTCACTTATGGGAGATACTATATATAATGTGAGGGGTGGACTCACTTATGGGAGATACTGTATATATAATGTGAGGGGTGGACTCACTTATGGGAGATACTGTATATATAATGTGAGGGGTGGAGTCACTTATGGGATATACTGTATATATAATGTGAGGGATGGACTCACTTATGGGAGATACTGTATATAATGTGAGGGGTGGACTCACTTATGGGATATACTGTATATAATGTGAGGGGTGGACTCACTTATGGGATATACTGTATATAATGTGAGGGGTGGAGTCACTTATGGGATATACTGTATATATAATGTGAGGGGTGGAATCACTTATGGGAGACACTGTATATATAAAGTGAGGGGTGGAGTCACTTATGGGAGATACTGTATATATAATGTGAGGGGTGGACTCACTTATGGGAGATACTGTATATATAATGTGAGGGGTGGAGTCACTTATGGGATATACTGTATATATAATGTGAGGGGTGGACTCACTTATGGGAGATACTGTATATAATGTGAGGGGTGGACTCACTTATGGGAGATACTATATATAATGTGAGGGGTGGACTCACTTATGGGAAATACTGTATATATAATGTGAGGGGTGGACTCACTTATGGGAGATACTATATATAATGTGAGGGGTGGACTCACTTATGGGAGATACTATATATAATGTGAGGGGTGGACTCACTTATGGGAGATACTGTATATATAATGTGAGGGGTGGACTCACTTATGGGATATACTGTATATATAATGTGAGGGGTGGACTCACTTATGGGAGATACTATATATAATGTGAGGGGTGGACTCACTTATGGGAGATACTGTATATATAATGTGAGGGGTGGACTCACTTATGGGATATACTGTATATATAATGTGAGGGGTGGACTCACTTATGGGATATACTGTATATAATGTGAGGGGTGGACTCACTTATGGGATATACTGTATATATAATGTGAGGGGTGGACTCACTTATGGGAGATACTGTATATAATGTGAGGGGTGGACTCACTTATGGGAGATACTATATATAATGTGAGGGGTGGACTCACTTATGGGAAATACTGTATATATAATGTGAGGGGTGGACTCACTTATGGGAGATACTATATATAATGTGAGGGGTGGACTCACTTATGGGAGATACTGTATATATAATGTGAGGGGTGGACTCACTTATGGGATATACTGTATATATAATGTGAGGGGTGGACTCACTTATGGGATATACTGTATATAATGTGAGGGGTAGAGTCACTTATGGGATATACTGTATATATAATGTGAGGGTTGGACTCACTTATGAGAGATACTGTATATAACGTGAGGGGTGGACTCACTTATGGGAGATACTATATATAATGTGAGGGGTGGACTCACTTATGGGAGATACTGTATATATAATGTGAGGGGTGGACTCACTTATGGGGTATTCTGTATATAATGTGAGGGGTGGACTCACTTATGGGAGATACTGTATATATAATGTGAGGGGTGGACTCACTTATGGGATATACTGTATATATAATGTGAGGGGTGGACTCACTTATGGGAGATACTGTATATATAATGTGAGGGGTGGAATCACTTATGGGATATACTGTATATATAATGTGAGGGGTGGACTCACTTATGGGAGATACTATATATAATGTGAGGGGTGGACTCACTTATGGGAGATACTATATATAATGTGAGGGGTGGACTCACTTATGGGAGATACTGTATATAATGTGAGGGGTGGACTCACTTATGGGAGATACTATATATAATGTGAGGGGTGGACTCACTTATGGGAGATACTATATATAATGTGAGGGGTGGACTCACTTATGGGAGATACTGTATATATAATGTGAGGGGTGGACTCACTTATGGGAGATACTATATATAATGTGAGGGGTGGACTCACTTATGGGAGATACTGTATATATAATGTGAGGGGTGGACTCACTTATGGGATATACTGTATATAATGTGAGGGGTGGAGTCACTTATGGGATATACTGTATATATAATGTGAGGGGTGGACTCCCTTATAGGAGATACTGTATATATAATGTGAGGGGTGGACTCACTTATGGGATATACTGTATATAATGTGAGGGGTGGACTCACTTATGGGATATACTGTATATATAATGTGAGGGGTGGAGTCACTTATGGGAGATACTGTATATAATGTGAGGGGTGGACTAACTTATGGGAGATACTGTATATATAATGTGAGGGGTGGACTCACTTATGGGAGATACTGTATATATAATGTGAGGGGTGGAGTCACTTATGGGAGATACTGTATATATAATGTGAGGGGTGGACTCACTTATGGGATATACTGTATATATAATGTGAGGGGTGGACTCACTTATGGGAGATACTGTATATATAATGTGAGAGGTGGAGTCACTTATGAGAGATACTGTATATATAATGTGAGGGGTGGACTCACTTATGGGAGATACTGTATATATAATGTGAGGGGTGGACTCACTTATGGGAGATACTATATATATAATGTGAGGGGTGGACTCACTTATGGGAGATACTGTGTATATAATGTGAGGGGTGGACTCACTTATGGGAGATACTGTATATAATGTGAGGGGTGGACTCACTTATGGGATATACTGTATATAATGTGAGGGGTGGACTCACTTATGGGAGATACTGTATATATAATGTGAGGGGTGGACTCACTTATGGGATATACTGTATATATAATGTGAGGGGTGGACTCACTTATGGGAGATACTATATATAATGTGAGGGGTGGACTCACTTATGGGAGATACTGTATATATAATGTGAGGGGTGGACTCACTTATGGGATATACTGTATATAATGTGAGGGGTGGAGTCACTTATGGGATATACTGTATATATAATGTGAGGGGTGGACTCCCTTATAGGAGATACTGTATATATAATGTGAGGGGTGGACTCACTTATGGGATATACTGTATATAATGTGAGGGGTGGACTCACTTATGGGATATACTGTATATATAATGTGAGGGGTGGAGTCACTTATGGGAGATACTGTATATAATGTGAGGGGTGGACTCACTTATGGGAGATACTGTATATATAATGTGAGGGGTGGACTCACTTATGGGAGATACTGTATATATAATGTGAGGGGTGGACTCACTTATGGGAGATACTGTATATATAATGTGAGGGGTGGAGTCACTTATGGGAGATACTGTATATATAATGTGAGGGGTGGACTCACTTATGGGATATACTGTATATATAATGTGAGGGGTGGACTCACTTATGGGAGATACTGTATATATAATGTGAGGGGTGGAGTCACTTATGAGAGATACTGTATATATAATGTGAGGGGTGGACTCACTTATGGGATATACTGTATATATAATGTGAGGGGTGGACTCACTTATGGGAGATACTGTATATATAATGTGAGGGGTGGACTCACTTATGGGAGATACTGTATATATAATGTGAGGGGTGGACTCACTTATGGGAGATACTGTATATATAATGTGAGAGGTGGAGTCACTTATGAGAGATACTGTATATATAATGTGAGGGGTGGACTCACTTATGGGAGATACTGTATATATAATGTGAGGGGTGGACTCACTTATGGGATATACTGTATATATAATGTGAGGGGTGGACTCACTTATGAGAGATACTGTATATAATGTGAGGGGCGGAGTCACTTATGGGAGATACTGTATATAATGTGAGGGGTGGAGTCACTTATGGAATATACTGTATATATAATGTGAGGGGTGGAGTCACTTATGGGAGATACTGTATATATAATGTGAGGGGTGGACTCACTTATGGGATATACTGTATATAATGTGAGGGGCGGAGTCACTTATGTGATATACTGTATATATAATGTGAGGGGTGGAGTCACTTATGGGAGATACTGTATATATAATGTGAGGGGTGGACTCACTTATGGGAGATACTGTATATAATGTGAGGGGCGGAGTCACTTATGGGAGATACTGTATATAATGTGAGGGGTGGAGTCACTTATGGGAGATACTGTATATATAATGTGAGGGGTGGACTCACTTATGGGAGATACTGTATATATAATGTGAGGGGTGGACTCACTTATGGGAGATACTGTATATATAATGTGAGGGGTGGACTCATTTATGGGAGATACTGTATATATAATGTGAGGGGTGGACTCACTTATGGGAGATACTGTATATATAATGTGAGGGGTGGACTCACTTATGGGAGATACTATATATAATGTGAGGGGTGGACTCACTTATGGGAGATACTATATATAATGTGAGGGGTGGACTCACTTATGGGAGATACTGTATATATAATGTGAGGGGTGGACTCACTTATGGGATATACTGTATATAATGTGAGGGGTGGAGTCACTTATGGGATATACTGTATATATAATGTGAGGGGTGGACTCCCTTATAGGAGATACTGTATATATATAATGTGAGGGGTGGACTCACTTATGAGAGATACTGTATATAATGTGAGGGGTGGACTCACTTATGGGAGATACTATATATAATGTGAGGGGTGGAGTCACTTATGGGAGATACTGTATATAATGTGAGGGGTGGACTCACTTATGGGATATACTGTATATATAATGTGAGGGGTGGACTCACTTATGGGATATACTGTATATAATGTGAGGGGTGGACTCACTTATGGGAGATACTGTATATATAATGTGAGGGGTGGACTCACTTATGGGAGATACTATATATTATGTGAGGGGTGGACTCACTTATGGGAGATACTATATATAATGTGAGGGGTGGACTCACTTATGTGAGATACTGTATATATAATGTGAGGGGTGGACTCACTTATGGGAGATACTGTATATAATGTGAGGGGTGGACTCACTTATGGGATATACTGTATATATAATGTGAGGGGTGGAGTCACTTATGGGATATACTGTATATAATGTGAGGGGTGGACTCACTTATGGGAGATACTGTATATATAATGTGAGGGGTGGACTCACTTATGGGAAATACTGTATATAATGTGAGGGGTGGAGTCACTTATGGGATATACTGTATATATAATGTGAGGGTTGGACTCACTTATGAGAGATACTGTATATATAATGTGAGGGGTGGACTCACTTATGGGATATACTGTATATATAATATGAGGGGTGGACTCACTTATGGGAGATACTATATATAATGTGAGGGGTGGACTCACTTATGGGAGATACTGTATATAATGTGAGGGGGTGGATTCACTTATGGGAGATACTGTATATATAATGTGAGGGGTGGACTCACTTATTGGAGATACTGTATATATAATGTGAGGGGTGGACTCACTTATGGGATATACTGTATATAATGTGAGGGGTGGACTCACTTATGGGAGATACTGTATATATAATGTGAGGGGTGGAGTCACTTATGGGAGATACTGTATATAATGTGAGGGGTGGACTCACTTATGGGAGATACTGTATATATAATGTGAGGGGTGGACTCACTTATGGGAGATACTGTATATAATGTGAGGGGTGGACTCACTTATGGGAGATACTGTATATATAATGTGAGGGGTGGACTCACTTATGGGAGATACTGTATATAATGTGAGGGGCGGAGTCACTTATGGGAGATACTGTATATAATGTGAGGGGTGGAGTCACTTATGGAATATACTGTATATATAATGTGAGGGGTGGAGTCACTTATGGGAGATACTGTATATATAATGTGAGGGGTGGACTCACTTATGGGATATACTGTATATAATGTGAGGGGCGGAGTCACTTATGTGATATACTGTATATATAATGTGAGGGGTGGACTCACTTATGGGAGATACTGTATATAATGTGAGGGGCGGAGTCACTTATGGGAGATACTGTATATAATGTGAGGGGTGGAGTCACTTATGGGAGATACTGTATATATAATGTGAGGGGTGGACTCACTTATGGGAGATACTGTATATATAATGTGAGGGGTGGACTCACTTATGGGAGATACTGTATATATAATGTGAGGGGTGGACTCACTTATGGGAGATACTGTATATAATGTGAGGGGTGGACTCACTTATGGGAGATACTGTATATATAATGTGAGGGGTGGACTCACTTATGGGAGATACTGTATATATAATGTGAGGGGTGGAGTCACTTATGGGAGATACTGTATATAATGTGAGGGGTGGAGTCACTTATGGGAGATACTGTATATAATGTGAGGGGTGGAGTCACTTATAGGATACACTGTATATATAATGTGAGGGGTGGACTCACTTATGGGAGATACTGTATATATAATGTGAGGGGTGGACTCACTTATGGGAGATACTGTATATAATGTGAGGGGTGGACTCACTTATGGGAGATACTGTATATATAATGTGAGGGGTGGACTCACTTATGGGAGATACTGTATATATAATGTGAGGGGTGGGATCACTTATGGGAGATACTGTGTATATAATGTGAGGGGTGGACTCACTTATGGAAGATACTGTATATATAATGTGAGGGGGGGAGTCACTTATGGGAGATACTGTGTATATAACGTGAGGGGTGGACTCACTTATGGGAGATACTGTATATATAATGTGAGGGGTGGACTCACTTATGGGATATACTGTATATATAATGTGAGGGGTGGACTCACTTATGGGAGATACTGTATATATAATGTGAGGGGTGGAGTCACTTATGGGATATACTGTATATATAATGTGAGGGATGGACTCACTTATGGGAGATACTGTATATAATGTGAGGGGTGGACTCACTTATGGGATATACTGTATATAATGTGAGGGGTGGACTCACTTATGGGATATACTGTATATAATGTGAGGGGTGGAGTCACTTATGGGATATACTGTATATATAACGTGAGGGGTGGAATCACTTATGGGAGACACTGTATATATAAAGTGAGGGGTGGAGTCACTTATGGGAGATACTGTATATATAATGTGAGGGGTGGACTCACTTATGGGAGATACTGTATATATAATGTGAGGGGTGGAGTCACTTATGGGATATACTGTATATATAATGTGAGGGGTGGACTCACTTATGGGAGATACTGTATATAATGTGAGGGGTGGACTCACTTATGGGAGATACTATATATAATGTGAGGGGTGGACTCACTTATGGGAAATACTGTATATATAATGTGAGGGGTGGACTCACTTATGGGAGATACTATATATAATGTGAGGGGTGGACTCACTTATGGGAGATACTATATATAATGTGAGGGGTGGACTCACTTATGGGAGATACTGTATATATAATGTGAGGGGTGGACTCACTTATGGGATATACTGTATATATAATGTGAGGGGTGGACTCACTTATGGGAGATACTATATATAATGTGAGGGGTGGACTCACTTATGGGAGATACTGTATATATAATGTGAGGGGTGGACTCACTTATGGGATATACTGTATATATAATGTGAGGGGTGGACTCACTTATGGGATATACTGTATATAATGTGAGGGGTGGACTCACTTATGGGATATACTGTATATATAATGTGAGGGGTGGACTCACTTATGGGAGATACTGTATATAATGTGAGGGGTGGACTCACTTATGGGAGATACTATATATAATGTGAGGGGTGGACTCACTTATGGGAAATACTGTATATATAATGTGAGGGGTGGACTCACTTATGGGAGATACTATATATAATGTGAGGGGTGGACTCACTTATGGGAGATACTGTATATATAATGTGAGGGGTGGACTCACTTATGGGATATACTGTATATATAATGTGAGGGGTGGACTCACTTATGGGATATACTGTATATAATGTGAGGGGTAGAGTCACTTATGGGATATACTGTATATATAATGTGAGGGTTGGACTCACTTATGAGAGATACTGTATATAACGTGAGGGGTGGACTCACTTATGGGAGATACTATATATAATGTGAGGGGTGGACTCACTTATGGGAGATACTGTATATATAATGTGAGGAGTGGAATCACTTATGGTTTATACTGTATATATAATGTGAGGGGTGGACTCACTTATGGGGTATTCTGTATATAATGTGAGGGGTGGACTCACTTATGGGAGATACTGTATATATAATGTGAGGGGTGGACTCACTTATGGGATATACTGTATATATAATGTGAGGGGTGGACTCACTTATGGGAGATACTGTATATATAATGTGAGGGGTGGAATCACTTATGGGATATACTGTATATATAATGTGAGGGGTGGACTCACTTATGGGAGATACTATATATAATGTGAGGGGTGAACTCACTTATGGGAGATACTATATATAATGTGAGGGGTGGACTCACTTATGGGAGATACTGTATATAATGTGAGGGGTGGACTCACTTATGGGAGATACTATATATAATGTGAGGGGTGGACTCACTTATGGGAGATACTATATATAATGTGAGGGGTGGACTCACTTATGGGAGATACTGTATATATAATGTGAGGGGTGGACTCACTTATGGGAGATACTATATATAATGTGAGGGGTGGACTCACTTATGGGAGATACTGTATATATAATGTGAGGGGTGGACTCACTTATGGGATATACTGTATATAATGTGAGGGGTGGAGTCACTTATGGGATATACTGTATATATAATGTGAGGGGTGGACTCCCTTATAGGAGATACTGTATATATAATGTGAGGGGTGGACTCACTTATGGGATATACTGTATATAATGTGAGGGGTGGACTCACTTATGGGATATACTGTATATATAATGTGAGGGGTGGAGTCACTTATGGGAGATACTGTATATAATGTGAGGGGTGGACTTACTTATGGGAGATACTGTATATATAATGTGAGGGGTGGACTCACTTATGGGAGATACTGTATATATAATGTGAGGGGTGGAGTCACTTATGGGAGATACTGTATATATAATGTGAGGGGTGGACTCACTTATGGGATATACTGTATATATAATGTGAGGGGTGGACTCACTTATGGGAGATACTGTATATATAATGTGAGAGGTGGAGTCACTTATGAGAGATACTGTATATATAATGTGAGGGGTGGACTCACTTATGGGAGATACTGTATATATAATGTGAGGGGTGGACTCACTTATGGGAGATACTATATATATAATGTGAGGGGTGGACTCACTTATGGGAGATACTGTGTATATAATGTGAGGGGTGGACTCACTTATGGGAGATACTGTATATAATGTGAGGGGTGGACTCACTTATGGGATATACTGTATATAATGTGAGGGGTGGACTCACTTATGGGAGATACTGTATATATAATGTGAGGGGTGGACTCCCTTATAGGAGATACTGTATATATAATGTGAGGGGTGGACTCACTTATGGGATATACTGTATATAATGTGAGGGGTGGACTCACTTATGGGATATACTGTATATATAATGTGAGGGGTGGAGTCACTTATGGGAGATACTGTATATAATGTGAGGGGTGGACTCATTTATGGGAGATACTGTATATATAATGTGAGGGGTGGACTCACTTATGGGAGATACTGTATATATAATGTGAGGGGTGGACTCACTTATGGGAGATACTGTATATATAATGTGAGGGGTGGAGTCACTTATGGGAGATACTGTATATATAATGTGAGGGGTGGACTCACTTATGGGATATACTGTATATATAATGTGAGGGGTGGACTCACTTATGGGAGATACTGTATATATAATGTGAGAGGTGGAGTCACTTATGAGAGATACTGTATATTTAATGTGAGGGGTGGACTCACTTATGGGAGATACTGTATATATAATGTGAGGGGTGGACTCACTTATGGGAGATACTATATATATAATGTGAGGGGTGGACTCACTTATAGGATATACTGTATATATAATGTGAGGGGTGGACTCACTTATGGGAGATACTGTATATAATGTGAGGGGTGGACTCACTTATGGGAGATACTGTGTATATAATGTGAGGGGTGGACTCACTTATGGGAGATACTGTATATAATGTGAGGGGTGGACTCACTTATGGGATATACTGTATATATAATGTGAGGGGTGGACTCACTTATGGGAGATACTGTATATAATGTGAGGGGTGGACTCACTTATGGGATATACTGTATATAATGTGAGGGGTGGACTCACTTATGGGAGATACTGTATATATAATGTGAGGGGTGTACTCACTTATGGGAGATACTATATATAATGTGAGCGGTGGACTCACTTATGGGAGATACTATATATAATGTGAGGGGTGGACTCACTTATGGGAGATACTGTATATATAATGTGAGGGGTGGACTCACTTATGGGAGATACTATATATAATGTGAGGGGTGGACTCACTTATGGGAGATACTGTATATATAATGTGAGGGGTGGACTCACTTATGGGATATACTGTATATAATGTGAGGGGTGGAGTCACTTATGGGATATACTGTATATATAATGTGAGGGGTGGACTCACTTATGAGAGATACTGTATATAATGTGAGGGATGGAGTCACTTATGGGAGATACTGTATATATAATGTGAGGGGTGGACTCACTTATGGGAGATACTGTATATATAATGTGAGGGGTGGACTCACTTATGGGATATACTGTATATATAATGTGAGGAGTGGACTCACTTATGGGATATACTGTATATATAATGTGAGGGGTGGACTCACTTATGGTAGATACTGTATATATAATGTGAGGGGTGGACTCACTTATGTGATATACGGTATATATAATGTGAGGGGTGGAGTCACTTATGGGAGATACTGTATATATAATGTGAGGGGTTGACTCACTTATGGGAGATACTATATATAATGTGAGGGGTGGACTCACTTATGGGAGATACTGTATATATAATGTGAGGGGTGGACTCACTTATGGGAGATACTATATATAATGTGAGGGGTGGACTCACTTATGGGAGATACTATATATAATGTGAGGGGTGGACTCACTTATGGGAGATACTGTATATATAATGTGATGGGTGGACTCACTTATGGGATATACTGTATATATAATGTGAGGGGTGGACTCACTTATGGGAGATACTGTATATATAATGTGAGGGGTGGACTCACTTATGGGAGATACTGTATATATAATGTGAGGGGTGGAGTCACTTATGGGAGATACTGTATATATAATGTGAGGGGTGGACTCACTTATGGGAGATACTATATATATAATGTGAGGGGTGGAGTCACTTATGGGAGATACTGTATATAATGTGAGGGGTGGACTCACTTATGGGAGATACTATATATATAATGTGAGGGGTGGAGTCACTTATGGGATATACTGTATATAATGTGAGGGGTGGACTCACTTATGGGAGATACTGTATATAATGTGAGGGGTGGACTCACTTATGGGAGATACTGTATGTAATGTGAGGGGTGGACTCACTTATGGGAGATACTGTATATATAATGTGAGGGGTGGAGTCACTTATGGGATATACTGTATATAATGTGAGGGGTGGACTCACTTATGGGATATACTGTATATATAATATGAGGGGTGGACTCACTTATGGGAGATACTATATATAATGTGAGGGGTGGATTCACTTATGGGAGATACTGTATATAATGTGAGGGGTGGACTCACTTATGAGATATACTGTATATATAATGTGAGGGGTGGACTCACTTATGGGAGATACTGTATATAATGTGAGGGGTGGACTCACTTATGGGAGATACTGTATATAATGTGAGGGGTGGACTCACTTATGGGAGTTACTGTATATATAATGTGAGGGGTGGATTCACTTATGGGAGATACTGTATATAATGTGAGGGGTGGACTCACTTATGGGAGATACTGTATATAATGTGAGGGGTGGACTCACTTATGGGAGATACTGTATATATAATGTGAGGTGTGGACTCACTTATGGGAGATACTGTATATATAATGTGAGGGGTGGACTCACTTATGGGAGATACTGTATATAATGTGAGGGGTGGACTCACTTATGGGATATAGTGTATATATAATGTGAGGGGTGGACTCACTTATGGGAGATACTGTATATATAATGTGAGGGGTGGACTCACTTATGGGAGATACTGTATATAATGTGAGGGGTGGAGTCACTTATGGGAGATACTGTATATATAATGTGAGGGGTGGACTCACTTATGGGAGATACTGTATATATAATGTGAGGGGTGGACTCACTTATGGGAGATACTGTATATAATGTGAGGGGTGGACTCACTTATGGGATATACTGTATATATAATGTGAGGGGTGGACTCACTCATGGGAGATACTGTATATATAATGTGAGGGGTGGCGTCACTTATGGGATATACTGTATATATAATGTGAGGGGTGGAGTCACTTATGGGATATACTGTATATATAATGTGAGGGGTGGAGTCACTTATGGGATATGCTGTATATAATGTGAGGGGTGGACTCACTTATGGGAGATACTGTATATATAATGTGAGGGGTGGAGTCACTTATGGGAGATACTGTATATATAATGTGAGGGGTGGAGTCACTTATGGGAGATACTATATATATAATGTGAGGGGTGGAGTCACTTATGGGATATACTGTATATATAATGTGAGGGGTGGAGTCACTTATGGGAGATACTGTATATATAATGTGAGGGGTGGAGTCACTTATAGGAGATACTGTATATATAATGTGAGGGGTGGAGTCACTTATAGGAGATACTGTATGTATAATATTAATTAATTATAACCCATGCCATACAAAGTGGATGTGTAGAGATCTGTGAAACTTGTGACAGAGGTGTCTACGAATGGATGTGGTCAAGAGGCAGGTCATTGTCAAATTTCATCTACTCCTATCCAGACAGGCCTTGCCCAAATTTGACAATAAGGGGCAATTTGTTACCATCGTTTCTGCTAAAGAAGACTTCGATTAGGTTGCACAATCTCTACATATGGTTGGTGGTGTAGGGCTCGGGAAGAGCCCAAAATGCAGCCTTGTCCACATGGTATGCTCTGGGTCACTTGAAACAGTACATCATCATGTGGGCAAGAAGCTGCCTTAGGCCTTGTTCACAATGCTGAATTTCCGAGCGGAATCCGGAAGAAAAATTTCCCCTGGAAATTTCGTTGCAGCAGAGTCCCATTGTTTTCCATGGGATTCTGCTGCACCGTGCACACGGTAGAGTTTCCGCCACAGAAATTCCGATGCCGGTTTCTGCCGAAAGAATAAACATGTCTGTTCTTTCAAAGGAATCTGCTTAGAAATGCATTGCCGTCTATGAAGCGGTCCTAGCGTCGGATGTTCTGCCGATGCCCGCTCTTTGGAATGTCCTCCCATGTTGTTCAGCAGGATATGCCTGTGTTAACGTAGCCTTAAAATTATTTTTTGCACAATTCAAGTCACATTTCCTTTGTAAAATATGAAGCTCGTAGTGGAGACAGCAGATATTATCTGATCGGAACCAAAATTTCCAGTAAGTTGCCTTCATGGGTGGGCAACTTTTCCTGGGTAGTAGGATTCAATCAGAGAGGAAAAAAAAATGGAAAAAAAACGCCCCCACCCCCCCCAGTGAGTGGGAGCCTCAATTTTTAACATAACAATAGGAAGTACCAAAAACCTTTCTGGTATCCCTCTGTGCCAAAAATGAATGGGATGGTAGAAGATATGACTGATAGTACCGCCATTGTGAGTATGGTAAACAATGCTGGGCAAGTTGTGGCAAACCCGCCTGTATTATTTAACCCCTTAAGGACTCAGCCCATTTTGGCCTTAAGGACTCAGACAATTTAATTTTTACGTTTTTATTTTTTCCTCCTCGCCTTCTAAAAATCATAACTCTTTTATATTTTCATCCACAGACTAGTATGAGGGCTTGTTTTTTGCGCGACCAGTTGTCCTTTGTAATGACATCACTCATTATATCATAAAATGTATGGCGCAACCAAAAAACACTATTTTTGTGGGGAAATTAAAACGAAAAACGCAATTTTGCTAATTTTGGAAGGTTTTGTTTTCACGCCGTACAATTTCTGGAAAAAATGACATGTGTTCTTTATTCTGAGGGTCAATACGATTAAAATGATACCCATTATTATATACTTTTATATTATTGTTGTGCTTAAAAAAAATCACAAACTTTTTAACCAAATTAGTACGTTTATAATCCCTTTATTTTGATGACCTATAACTTTTTTATTTTTCTGTATAAGCGGCGGTATGGGGGCTCATTTTTTGCGCCATGATCTGTACTTTTTTTTGATACCACATTTGCATATAAAAAACTTTTAATACATTTTTTATATATTTTTTTTTTATAAAATGTATTAAAAAAGTAGGAATTTTGGACTTTTTCAATTTTTTTTCGTTCACGCCGTTCACCGTACGGGATCATTAACATTTTATTTTAATAGTTCGGACATTTACGCACGCGGCGATACCAAATATGTCTATAAAAAATGTTTTTTACGCTTTTTGGGGGTAAAATAGGAAAAAACGGACGTTTTACTTTTTTATTGGGGGAGGGGATTTTTCACTTTTTTTTTTACTTTTACATTTTTTTACATTTTTTTTTACACTTGAATAGTCCCCATAGGGGACTATTCATAGCAATACCATGATTGCCAATACTGATCTGTTCTATGTATAGGACATAGAACAGATCAGTATTATCGGTCATCTCCTGCTCTGGTCTGCTCGATCACAGACCAGAGCAGGAGACGCCGGGAGCCGCACGGAGGAAGGAGAGGGGACCTCCGTGCGGCGTTATGAATGATCGGATCCCCGCAGCAGCGCTGCGGGCGATCCGATCGTTCATTTTAATCGCGAACTGCCGCAGATGCCGGGATCTGTATTGATCCCGGCACCTGAGGGGTTAATGGCGGACGCCCGCGAGATCGCGGGCGTCGGCCATTGCCGGCGGGTCCCTGGCTGCGATCAGCAGCCAGGATCAGCCGCGCATGACACGGGCATCGCTCCGATGCCCGCGGTTATGCTTAGGATGTAAATGTACGTCCTGGTGCGTTAAGTACCACCTCACCAGGACGTACATTTACGTCCTGCGTCCTTAAGGGGTTAATAAAGGTGCACACAGCTATGGGCAACCCGAACTCCCATTAGGGGACAACACCTTCTGGAGCAGTTATCAGGCCAACAAATCACTTCAGGACTGGGAAAATCTTGTTAGAATAATTTTGAGAATGGGAAGTGATGCTCCACCTTAAATGGGCACTGTCAGATACAAAAACTTTTGATGTGTTGTAAAGCATGTATGACCAATAGGTTTAGCAATTGCTTTCATTAGAAAATGTTCAGTATTTCATACTGAAAAAGCCAGTCAAACAACTGCCCCCCTGCCTGCTGGGACACATACTAGTCCTGCTGTGTCCATGCATCATCACCTATGTCATGGACACACTTCCTTGATTGACAGCTATGAGCGCAGGGCTCACACCTGGAGGAAAAATCCTCCCCCTGTCAGCTTGTGTCCCGCTACTGTCAGTGAGGACAAGCTGGGAGTTGTAGTTTTGCAAATGCTAGGGGAGATGTGAGCAGACAGCATACTAAGCGAGGGGGCGGAGAGCTGCACAGTGAGGCCACGCCCCCTCACTTTAAAAGGAATTCAGACTAGTGAGATAAATTAAAAGTGTAAAAAATAAATAAATAAAGGTGCTAGATAGAGATGAGCGAACTTACAGTAAATTCGATTCATCACGAACTTCTCGGCTCGGCAGTTGATGACTTTTGCTGCGTAAATGAGTTCAGCCTTCAGGTGCTCCGGTGGGCTGGAAAAGGTGGATACTGTCCTAGGAAAGAGTCTCCTAGGACTGTATCCACCTTTTCCAGCCCACCGGAACACCTGAAAGCTGAATTAATTTATGCAGGAAAAGTCATCAACTGCCGAGCCGAGAAGTTTGTGATGAATCGAATTTACTGTAAGTTTGCTCATCTCTAGTGCTAGACACATTAAAATTAGATTTACATGGTCAGGATTAGGTACTGAGTGATATTTAAAAAAATATATATTTTTTTTGGGATCTGACGGGTACGCTTTAAGTTAGGTTTGTATTTCCCAACCAGTGTGCCTCCAGCTGTTGTATCCCGGCTAGTCAGTCGGCTGTTCGGGACCGCCGCGGTGAAATCGCGGCGTCCCGAACAGCTTACAGGACACCGGGAGGGCCCTTACCTGCCTCCTCGGTGTCCGATCGACGAATGACTGCTCCGTACCTGAGATCCAGGCAGGAGCAGTCAAGCGCCGATAACACTGATCACAGGCGTGTTAATACACCCCAGTGATCAGCATAGGAGATCAGTGTGTGCAGTGTTATAGGTCCCTATGGAAGCTGTAACATTGTAAAAAAAAAGTGTTAATAAAGGTCATTTAACCCCTTCCCTAATAAAAGTTTGAATCACCCCCCTTTTCCCATAAAAAAAATAAAACAGTGTAAATAAAAATAAACATATGTGGTATCGCCGCGTGCGTAAATGTCCAAACTATAAAAATATTTCGTTAATTAAGCCGTACGTCAATGGCGTATGCGCAAAAAAAATTCCAAAGTCCAAAAAAGCGTATTTTTGTCACTTTTTGTACCATTAAAAAATGAATAAAAAGTGATCAAAAAGTCAGATCAAAACAAAAATCATTCCGATAAAAGCTTCAGATCACGGCGCAAAAAAAAGTTATAGTTATAGGGGTCAGAAGATGACATTTTTAAACGTATAAATTTTCCTGCATGTAGTTATGATTTTTTCCAGAAGTGCGACAAAATCAAATCTATATAAGTAGGTTATCATTTTAACCGTATGGACCTACAGAATAATGATAATCCCCCAGTAATGCCACATCATTCGAAAGCCACCTAGTAGTACCACCTAACTAGAAAGCCCCCCAGTAGTACCACCTCACTAGATAGCCCCCCAGTAGTGCCACCTCACTAGATAGCCCCCCAGTAGTACCACCTCACTAGATAGCCCCCCAGTAGTACCACCTCACTAGAAACCCCCCCAGTAGTACCACCTCACTAGATAGCCCCCCAGTAGTACCACCTCACTAGATAGCCCCCCAGTAGTACCACCTCACTAGATAGCCCCCCAGTAGTACCACCTCACTAGATAGCCCCCCAGTAGTACCACCTCACTAGATAGCCCCCCAGTAGTACCACCTCACAAGATAGCCCCCCAGTAGTGTCATCATACGAAGATAGCTCCCTGTAGTGCTTGCTTATAATAGTTTTCAGTAGTGCCTCCACAGATTAGATAGCCACCTCACAATAGAAAGCCACCTAGTAGTATCCCCACACATCAGGGAGCACCCAGTGGTGCCACCTCACTAGATAATCCCTCAGTATTGTTACCTCACTAGATAGTCCCCCAGTAGTACCACCTCACTAGATAGCCCCCCAGTAGTACCACCTCAATAGATAGCCCCCCAGTAGTACCACCTCACTAGATAGCCCCCCAGT
Organism: Hyla sarda; assembly: GCF_029499605.1. Lineage (NCBI taxonomy): Eukaryota > Metazoa > Chordata > Amphibia > Anura > Hylidae > Hyla > Hyla sarda. The sequence goes on from NC_079193.1 coordinate 352,881,873, forward strand.
AGTGTCATCATACGAAGATAGCTCCCTGTAGTGCTTGCTTATAATAGTTTTCAGTAGTGCCTCCACAGATTAGATAGCCACCTCACAATAGAAAGCCACCTAGTAGTATCCCCACACATCAGGGAGCACCCAGTGGTGCCACCTCACTAGATAATCCCTCAGTATTGTTACCTCACTAGATAGTCCCCCAGTAGTGCCACCTTACTTGGGTGGCTGCCCAAATCGCCAAATACTTGATTTTGGAGAGATAATTTACCAGAGGAGGAGTCTGGCAACAGCCTACTCAGACCTTCCTTGCTCAGAACATGTGTGCCTGGCAGAGGTGAGCATATATGTATTTGAGGGTATCGGAAGACTTACCTGTCAGCTAAAGTTTATGGCCAGTTTAAAGCGTTACTTTCATTAGAAACAACTTTTTTCCATTTAATACTTCCTTTAAAATGAAGCATTTTCCTAATATACTTAAAGGGTAGCTCCCACCATTATGATTTATTTTTTCTGTCCCTGCCTATTGCCCTTCTATCCCTAACACCCTCCCTGCCTTTATTTTTTATTTTTTTCACTATTTTTAAAATGGCATTTAGTCTGCCTGATAGTGTACTCACTACCAGGCAGACTTCCCCAGCAGGCACCACGTCACTGATGCCTGCTGGGGCCGGCACTTCCGCCCTTAGTTCTCCTAACAGGGTGCCTCCACCTGTTTCACCACTACAACTCCCAGCATGCCCTGACATCTATTGGCTGTCAGGGCATGCTGGGAGTTGTAGTGGTAAATCAACTGGAGGCACCCAGGACAGGAGTTTCATGGGGGAAGGAGTGAGCCAGGAGCCGATGAGGGAGGGACGGGTGCGGGGGAGACTCTTCCTGCCGCTCGGTAAGTAAACCCAAACAACCCCCCGCCCCACCCCCCACCCCGCCCCTACCTTGCAGCAGCGCCCCCCATCCCCCCCGTACCTTGCAGCAGCGCCCCCCATCCCCCCGCACCTTGCAGCAGCGCCCCCCTTCTCTTCATGCTATCCTCAGCCCAGACAAGATCCAGACAGCCTGCAGTCTCCTCAGGAGAAGCATTCACATACACACTTACAAGCAATACAAGGTGCTAAACTATGAATTATATGCAAATGCTTTCTCTTTGGTCATTATTAACTTATTTCTTGTGTATGTGCACCATATAGGCTCCACATGGCTGCTTTAGGGTAATATAAAGCATGCACTTTGGTTACAGAGCTGTGAGAATGTAAAAATCTTTTTTTTTTTTTTTTAGAAGGTTTTTCTTCTGTTCTTGCACCATAAAGTTTCACATGGCTGCATTAGTGTTATATAGAGCATGCATTCAGCCAATATGCTTTTCAAAAGTAAAAATGTTTGTGCAGACCTCATGACGAGGGGGGAGGAGAGGAGTTCCAGAGGAAACACCCCCAGCCTTTGAGAAAATATCAGAAGACTGATCATGGATATACATAAATCAAAAGGTATTTTACATATGAACACATGCATATTATTATGCATACAGGTCTTAGGGCACATTACTATACTGATTTAAAGGGGTACTCTGGCGCTAAGACATCTTATCCCCTATCCAAAGGATAGGGATAAGATGCCTGATCACGGGGGTCCCGCCGCATGGTCAGCACCCCGTTAGAATCAGTCCCCGGGGAGCACGTTCGCTCCGGGTCTGATTACAGTGCAGCGAAAGCAATTTTAGAAAATAACGTAGAGGTTCTTGTGTATGCCTTGTGCTTACCTGTTTTAGTTGACATGGCATGCATAAGTTTGGCTCTATACTGGATGCAATTCCATCTCTGAAATGGTTTCCTAATGCTGCCTACATTTCCCATGATTCATCTGGCTTTGCAGAGAGAGAGAGAGAGAGAGAGAGAGGGTGGAGTCTCACTACTGCAATTGGTCATCTAATTAAGCTGCTGCTGCTCCAAAGTGAACTCATTAGATTCATAATTGGCTTATGATCAGTTCACATTATGTGCACAGTTCACATTTAATGAAATTTGATCTATAACCACAATAAAGTTGTTGAAGTCTTTAGGCTGTGTTCACGTTTTTACTGCATTTTTCACATGTTTGTACTGCATCTTGAAAAAATTACACGTTTTTACCATGACTTGGACAGCTGCGGTTACATTTTTGCAGTCATTTTAGGAAAACTGAAACCAATTTCCTTCTCCCATAGAGAGAGAGGAGCAGTATACAGATAGATACTTTCTCCCCTCCAAGCTCTAACTGGTGATGATGTCATGAAGTAGTTCACAGGAAGTCAGCTGATCCAGGACTGACCACTTCCACAACACTGTCATATTCTGTGGTCAGACTGGTGACCTGATTACATGACCCGCTTACTGAAACGCATGGATGCAGCTGTGCTGGGATGAAACAGATCGCACTGTATGACTATTGATGATGAGATGCACAAAAAACAAAAAACAGTGACACAACCTATTAGTGCCCAGCTTCACATGGTGAAAATCACTATGTAGCATGGGGGCAGTATATGGCAGCACATTATATGACACATTTACTTTTCTTCTCATGTGGATGTAGAAAATCTATTTTATCACTTTAAGTAGATATTCCCAAAATGCAATCCCCCGAGCTCTTGGTGATGCAGGTAAATTGTGTGCAAGTCAGTAATAATAAAATACAAGTTATACAATGACAGCTGGAAGCTGATGACTTGGTAGTTCAGTAAACACAAAGTAAAGGATTTATTGTCGCTATCTGAGGGGAGTGATAAACCTCTTGGCTACTCAGACTCTACAGGACCTTCTTTGTGATTTAACGGACACCCTTCAGGCCTGACTGCTCCAAACCTTTATGGCTGCAACATAAGATTCACCTTAAGGCATCAGCCCTGCCTGAAAGGAAAGTCATTTAGCGGTGTCATTCAGCCGCCACTTCAGGTGGACATAAAATAGACTGAATTTTAACTCTCATCTTTCTGAAGACACAGATATGAGCGAGATAGCCATAGCCAATGCTTCAGGCAAAGGACACAGATACGGGGAAAGAACCTTGATGTTCCTCAAAAATAGTCATCTGAGCTTTTACTGTAATGCGGCTTATTATGAGAACGCTTTATTGTGCAGTCATTGTCCTTAGGATTAGGAAATGACGGCAATAGCCTGGTGGTTGGTCAAAGGCAACTTTCTCCTTTCATTCTACTTAAAGGGGTTCTCCACCATAAGGTGATTTTAGTATGTACCTGACAGACAGTAATGGACATGCTTAGGAAGGATCTGCGCTTGTCTTGGGGCTAAATGGCTATGTCATGAGATTACCATAACACTGTGGCTAGCTTTTTGTGAACTGGTATTTCCTGTTTTACTTATGTTTTTTTTTAACTACAAATCCCATAATGACATTTTCCTCCCTCCCACACATCAGCCACCCCACCCATTGAAACAAAAGACCTGTGGTTTTCAATCAGGGTGCCTACAGGACCATGATTAAGACTTGGTGCGTTTCGTTTGTTCTTTTAGCCACTACATATCTTTTCTACTTTGGATTATAATATGATTCAATAAAGCTACTACTTTTATCCAGTCCTGGGAGTCCTGGCTTGCCTACAGCTGTTGCAGATTGATCTCTCTCCCACCAAGCGATTGCTCCACCCATTGAAGTAGACAGGCTCCCTGTCATCAGCTGACTAGTGATGTCAGGTCTCGGCCGCATTGCAACCTGGGAAAAATCTGAGACAACAGTCATTTTGTATGCTGGTAAAAATAAATATTGGGGGGAAAATCACAGAAAAATTGTGAGAAAACTGTCACACACAGGTACAGACACTATATTATGAACTACACTAACTTTACAGCCCCTGTAGCATAGTCAAATAAAAGGAATTCATGGAATACCCCTTTAAAGGAATGTATAGATATATTTAGAGACTCTTTATATGGCCATAGTGTTTCCCCTGTAAGGGATGACCAGGCTCTCCTACAATGGCAGAAGTTTGGGGGAAACTGATCGAGCTTGTTGAATTTGAACACATCAGTCCTTTGATCCTATTGGAGGATACGCTGTCAAAGATGTCAGGCAGTGGTTTACTGAATATAAGGGAGTTGGGACTGATAGCTGTCGAAAGAATGAGCCTATAGACAATGTTACGCCTAGCGCTCCGGGTCCCCGCTCCTCCCCGGAGCGCTCACGGCGTCTCTCTCCCCGCAGCGCCCCGGTCAGTCCCGCTGACCGGGAGCGCTGCACTGTCATGGCCGTCGGGGATGCGATTCGCACAGCGGGACGCGCCCGCTCGCGAATCGCATCCCAGGTCACTTACCCGTCCCGGTCCCCTGCTGTCATCTGCTGGCGTGCGCGGCTCCGCTCTCTAGGGCGCGCGCGCGCCAGCTCTCTGCGACTTAAAGGGCCAGCGCACCAATGATTGGTGCCTGGCCCAATTAGCTTAATTGGCTCCCATCTGCTCCCTGCCTTTATCTGACCTCCTCCCATGCACTCCCTTGCCGGATCTTGTTGCCTTGTGCCAGTGAAAGCGTTTAGTGTGTCCAAAGCCTGTGTACCTGAACTTCTGCTACCCATCCTGACTACGAACCTTGCCGCCTGCCCCCGACCTTCTGCTACGTCTGACCTTGCCTCTGCCTAGTCCTTCTGTCCCACGCCTTCTCAGCAGTCAGCGAGGTAGAGCCGTTGCTAGTGGATACGACCTGGTTGCTACTGCCGCAGCAAGACCATCCCGCTTTGCGGCGGGCTCTGGTGAAAACCAGTAGCCTCTTAGAACCGGTCCACTAGCACGGTCCACGCCAATCCCTCGCTGACACAGAGGATCCACTACCTGGAAGCCGAATCGTGACAGTAGATCCGGCCATGGATCCCGCTGAGGTGCCGCTGCCAAGTCTCGCTGATCTTCCCACGGTGGTCGCTCAGCAATCGCAGCAGATTGCCCAACAAGGACAGCAGCTGTCGCAGTTGACCGCCATGTTACAGCAAATTCTGCCTCTGCTACAGCAGCAACCATCTCCTCCGCCAGCTCCTGCACCTCCTCCGCAGCGAGTGGCCGCTCCTAACCTCCGCTTGTCCCTGCCGGACAAATTTGATGGGGACTCCAGACTCTGCCGTGGATTTTTGTCTCAGTGTTCCCTGCATATGGAGATGTTGTCAGACTTGTTTCCTACAGAACGGTCTAAGGTGGCGTTCGTAGTGAGCCTTCTTTCAGGAAAGGCCTTGTCTTGGGCCACACCGCTCTGGGACCGCAATGATCCTGCCACAGCCACAGTCCAGTCCTTCTTTGCTGAAGTCCGAAGTGTCTTTGAGGAACCTGCCCGAGCCTCTTCTGCTGAGACTGCCTTGCTGAACCTGGTCCAGGGTAATTCTTCCGTTGGCGAGTACGCCATACAATTCCGTACTTTTGCTTCTGAACTATCCTGGAATAATGAGGCTCTCTGCGCGACCTTTAAAAAAGGCCTATCCAGTCGCATCAAGGATGTGCTGGCCGCACGAGAGATTCCTGCCAACCTCCAAGAACTCATCCATCTAGCTACCCGCATTGACATGCGTTTTTCTGAGCGACACCAAGAGCTCCGCCAGGAAAAAGACTTAGATCTCTGGGCACCTCTCCCACAGCATCCTTTGCAGTCTATGCCTGGGCCTCCCGCCGAGGAGGCCATGCAAGTGGATCGGTCTCGCCTGACCCAGGAAGAGAGGAATCGCCGTAGAGAAGAAAATCTCTGTCTGTACTGTGCCAGTACCGAGCATTTCTTGGTGGATTGCCCTATCCGTCCTCCACGCCTGGGAAACGCACGCACGCACCCAGCTCACGTGGGTGTGGCATCTCTTGGTTCTAAGTCTTCTTCTCCACGTCTCACGGTGCCCGTGCGGATTTCTCCTACAGCCAACTCCTCCCTCTCAGCCGTGGCCTGCTTGGACTCTGGTGCCTCCGGGAATTTTATTGTGGAGTCCTTTGTTAATAAATTCAGCATCCCGGTGTCCCGTCTCGCCAAACCGCTCTACATTTCCGCGGTCAACGGAGCCAGATTGGACTGCACCGTGCGTTACCGCACAGAACCCCTCCTGATGTCTATCGGACCCCACCACGAAAGGATTGAGTTCTTCATTCTCCCCAGTTGTACCTCTGAGGTCCTCCTCGGTCTGCCATGGCTCCGGCTTCATTCCCCCACCCTTGATTGGACCACCGGGGAGATAAAGAACTGGGACTCTGCCTGCCATAGGAAGTGCCTCTCCCCCCCTCCCAGTCCCGTCAGGCAAACCTCTGTGCCTCCTCATGGCCCCCGTCCTGGTGTCACACTGCCCCGTGCCAGGCTTCGCCCTCTGCCCTCCCTCCCCATTCCCACTCCTGCTGTACTGCCTGCCGTTGAGGAAACCCTCCATTTTTTCCCGGTGTCCTCATCCCAGGGGAGGCAGTTGCCGGTCAAAGAAAAGGGGAGACCTAAGGGGGGGGGTACTGTTACGCCTAGCGCTCCGGGTCCCCGCTCCTCCCCGGAGCGCTCACGGCGTCTCTCTCCCCGCAGCGCCCCGGTCAGTCCCGCTGACCGGGAGCGCTGCACTGTCATGGCCGTCGGGGATGCGATTCGCACAGCGGGACGCGCCCGCTCGCGAATCGCATCCCAGGTCACTTACCCGTCCCGGTCCCCTGCTGTCATCTGCTGGCGTGCGCGGCTCCGCTCTCTAGGGCGCGCGCGCGCCAGCTCTCTGCGACTTAAAGGGCCAGCGCACCAATGATTGGTGCCTGGCCCAATTAGCTTAATTGGCTCCCATCTGCTCCCTGCCTTTATCTGACCTCCTCCCATGCACTCCCTTGCCGGATCTTGTTGCCTTGTGCCAGTGAAAGCGTTTAGTGTGTCCAAAGCCTGTGTACCTGAACTTCTGCTACCCATCCTGACTACGAACCTTGCCGCCTGCCCCCGACCTTCTGCTACGTCTGACCTTGCCTCTGCCTAGTCCTTCTGTCCCACGCCTTCTCAGCAGTCAGCGAGGTAGAGCCGTTGCTAGTGGATACGACCTGGTTGCTACTGCCGCAGCAAGACCATCCCGCTTTGCGGCGGGCTCTGGTGAAAACCAGTAGCCTCTTAGAACCGGTCCACTAGCACGGTCCACGCCAATCCCTCGCTGACACAGAGGATCCACTACCTGGAAGCCGAATCGTGACAGACAAGTTCTTGTTTTCTTAAATGAGTAGATATGGTCTGAAGCATTTCTGTTGATTATTGGTCATGACATGTATATATGTTTTGTTGCACTGTATAAATATTCTGTTTTTAGGGTTGCCACCTGGCCGGTATTTTACCGGGACAGCCAGTATTTTTGTCAACCTGCCAGTGTTTTTATATAAAAAATACCAGCAATGCAATGGTTGGTATTTATCCAACCAATTCTCCAACTCCTGGAATGTTGCACCACAACCTATACCAAGTGTTTCCCAACCAGCGCCAACGGCTGTCCGGGCGTGCTAGGAGTTGTAGTTTTGCAAAAGCTGGAGACACCCCTGGTTGGGAAACACTGACCTATACTATATACTGAAGCAAAATGTCCAGCGCGAATGTCAAGGAACAGGATGTTTTATTCCAATAAAAGCCAAAAAGACCAGGAGAACATGACAAGGTGACGCGTTTCAGTCCTAAAACTGGACCTTAGTCATACACCAGTACCACAGTGTATGACTAAGGTCCAGTTTTAGGACCGAAACGCGTCACCTTGTCATGTTCTCCCGTTCTTTTTGGCTTTTATTGGAATAAAACATCCTGTTCCTTGACATTCGCGCTGGACATTTTGCTTCTGTTTGTTGGTTCCAGTCGGTATTGCCCACGCCGGTCCTGGCGCGACGGGCTGAGGGAGTGAGCTGGACTACATACTTCTATACTATATACTATTATATAGTCCAACATGCTGGGAGTTGTAGTTTTCGTTTGGGGCAGCTGCTGAGCCACAGGCTGTATCAGGGTGTGGTACGCCTTGGGGGGTGTATAGTAGTGGGGATGTTGTTTCGGTATATGAGGGGTTAATATTAACCTGATAGTTCGTGACGCCAGGCTGAGGGCTAGTATGCTGAGGTAATTGCTAGTATGCTGAAGCCTATCGCCGCCCTTCCCAGTAACGATAGGTGCATGAAATGACTGAAGGTCCACAAGGAAGTTGAACTTGAACAACTTTATTTAAGTGCTTGCGGTAAATCCAATGCACAGTGACAGTCTTATATAAACAGTCTCTATATTGCTCAGTGACTGACAGTTGTTGCGGACCTTGAGTATTATTACAAGTCTCTGAATTTAGGATAATTATTGCAGATACGTCCAGATATAGGGGATAGATAAGGTCCGGTGATCTTGCAGAGTGCTTGGGATTGATACACTCGCGATTCTGAATAGATTCAGCCGTTGCCGCAAGGCTCAGGGCTAACTCACTGCGGAAGATAGCTGCGCAGATCCTTCTCGTTTGCCAGCACAGGAACAAGAGAAAGAACAATGGCCGCCGCTCCCTTATATGGGCAGGGGGCGGGGGGAATCTGATTGGTCCGAATACCTGTCATTCACTGTTACACGGTATGATGGGATTACATACGGCATAAGGACCTCCAAAGGTCCCAAAGCAGAAATACCATAGAGTTCACCTAGTCATGTGACCCGCAGGTCCTGGCACGCTATGCGCAGGTAATTAACCATTTCTTTACATGTATATCACTATATTTACATAAACCTTGAGTAAACTACTGATTTACTATATGGAATAGAGGTGACAAGGGCAGGCTATACAACGTGGACCCCTACGTCCAAGGGACTCTGGCTATAGGGACCCACAAACATATAGGTACCGTATAGGATGCGGTACCGGGACACCACAATGGCATGCTGGGAGTTATAGTTAGTAACTTACTGCAAGTCCCGAATTTTCTAAAAAAAAATAAAAAAAGATTAAAAAAGTTACATCAAAACAAAAATGGTACTGTTAAAAACTACAGATCGGGGCGCAAAAAAATGAGCCCTCATACAGGCCCGTAGAATGAGAAATTAAAAAAGTTTTAGGGGTCAAAATAGGACAAAATTTCACCCACTAATGTGTATCCTGTGATGTTCCGCATACATAATTAATTATGCAAATTTGCATGGCCGGTATTTTTTTTTGCAAGAAAGCTGGCAGCCCTATCTGCTTTGTTGGAGGTTGGCTGACACCATGGTGCCATCAGCACAGCCAGAAGTGAGGGGAGGTAGATGGATGAAGGAATGAGACTTAGAAAATTGATGTTACACAAGGTTTGGAGATGAAGCTAGGCCCATGGGGAGCCAGGCAGGGACCAGGAGGTACGTGGGGTGTAGTTGCTCTACATCTTCATGCTCGAAGACAGGGCTACTAAGAGCCTGTAGGACTTGGCAGCATTTAGCGACACATTGTGTTGGACCTGACTACTGCAGGACACAAGATGGTCTATCTTCAGAGAAGACCCTACCAAGCCAAAGAGAAGATGTGGAGGTTGGGAAACGATGGTGAGGCCTTGATTGAACTACAGTATGGCTGTTCTGCCAAGCTGTGGCTTTGTCCCATAGAGTATGAGCTTACTTGTGATCTGAGCCTAGCCATGGTTGGTCAAGGCTTATGTTTACATCAGGCGGATTGTTACTGACGTAACAATGTGATGGGTCAGTCTTTTGTGAGACTCTGAGACAGGGCAAAAATACACGGGGCAATTATCCCAACAGGCCATGATAACCATGTGTAATAGGGCCAGAGATCATCTAATGAACGAGCAAACACTTATTTGTCAGGTAATATTTTTGAGCTGCATTTCACCTTGTTACAGGGCATGTACAACCGATAAATGCCAGAAGTAAAGGGCCACGCAAATAAACCAACAATAATTTATGCAGCCCTGCCTAACGAATAAAGGGCTGTTCAAAAGGCTGATCTAGGAAATCAGCACTCATATTGAGAGGGGAGGGGTCAGGCTGTGCCCTTACATTGTAAATTGCTACTCCTGGACTAAGGGCCCTACATGGAGCGATTTGTGGCCCAATTGGTGGTAATCACCCTGTAATTGGGAAAGTGAAGCGATCTGCAAAGTCTACTCATTCGTTGGCTGATTACGTCCTGCCAAAAAATTGTCTTCAGTCACATATCTCCCCATAGGAGATGAGCAGTCGAATAATAGAAGCAGGGACACACAAACAATTCAATGATCATTCGTGGTGCTCTCCCGCATGGTGGTCAAGCCTTCTAATAAGATCAGTAAACATGCTAGTCTGGGGATCAGTATAGAAGCCCTTTTTTGTCAACTCTGGTCAAACCTGACTTTCAGAAAGGGACAGAACTTGAGGTGGCATGATGAGGACCCAAAGGAGTTTAGGGTCAAATCTAAAGACTGCCTCACTATCTTGAGTCCCCATAGACATTGGAAAAAAGTTGACCAAATCTGAAGATTTCTGAGAGGCTGGCCATCTATCTAATATGTATGGGGGCGGCTCTCCCTATAAGGAATGAAAGCAGAAATACATTCCATTCAGAGTAAATTCAGATGCGGCAGAATTACACGTGAATAAAGGGAAAAATCCATGGTGAAAATCTGCATTTTTTTCCACACAAGAATGAGCATGCTATGGACTGGATAATGCTCATGTTCTGATGTCCATGCAGATTTTTGTACACTACATGCAAATAGTGTAGTGAGAATATGCGCAGCAAATCTGCCGTGTCTGAACATGCTATTTTACATAATTGTAAGCTCTTGTTGAGCTCCTTCACAGATTTTTCTGGCATTTTCAAATGTAGAAAAATAGTTATTTGTATTTTTTTTTCCTACCAGCGCTGAGGTCCTAGGTTTAAATCCCACCATTGACAACATCTACAAGTAGTTATGTTCTACTTGGGTTTCCTTCGGGTACCCCAGTTTCCTTTCACACTCCAAAAACATTACTGATAAATGAATTTGGCATTCACACCCAATGATTTGAGTAGTGACAGTCTCTGTACTGTGGAATATACTGGAGCCGAGGAATGTGCTCTCGAATCACCCAAAGTGCAAGAAAAAGTGCAAACGTGTTACACTAAAAAAAGTGCACAAAGGATGCACAGGAGAGAGGCCTCCCCAACAAACCTTACCCTTCGCCTCCGGACCAAAAGGTACCTGCAAGGTTCCAGGTTCGATGTCACTTTTTGCCGAAGCTACTAAGGGACCACAAATGCTCCCGGCATCTCCCTTGGCATTAGCCAAGGTATCTGCCTGTAGAGCCATAAACGGTCGGTACCCTACCCATGCAGGAGTACCCGGGGTTTTTGCAGGGATGTGCGGAACCTAATGGCCACACACGCCTCCCCTAGACTGCTGGGAGGGACACCCAGATGGGCTACCGCATCCTAACAATCCTGTGAACACACAACACGCAAAAAGTGACTGTTGCGCCGAGCGCTCCGGGTCCCTGCTCCTCCCCGGAGCGCTCGCGGCGTTCTCCTCTCTGCAGCACCCCGGTCAGACCCGCTGACCGGGAGCACTGCACTGTCACTGCCGGCGGGGATGCGATTCGCATAGCGGGACGCGCCCGCTCGTGGGTCGCATCCCAATCTACTTACCTGTCCCGTTCCCCGGCTGTCACGTCTTGGCGCTCGCGGCTCCGCTCTCTAGGGCGCACGCGCGCTGGCTCTCTAAGATTTAAAGGGCCAGTGCACCACTAATTGGTGCCTGGCCCAATCAGTGTAATTAGCTCCCATCTGCTCCATGCCTATAAATACCCACTTCCCCTTCCTGTCCTTGCCAGATCTTGTTGCCTCAGTGCCTAGTGAAAGCGTTTCTGTGTTTGTCTTTACCAGTGTTACCAGACCTTCTGCCGTTGCCCTTGACTACGAACCTTGCCGCCTGCCCTGACCTTCTGCTACGTCTGACCTCGCCTCTGTCTAGTCCTCCTGTCCCACGCCACTCTCAGCAGTCAGTGAGGTTGAGCCGTTACCGGTGGACACGACCTGGTTGCTACCGCCGCAGCAAGACCATCCCGCTTTGCGGCGGGCTCTGGTGAATACCAGTAGCAACTTAGAACCGGTCCACCGGTACGGTCCACGCCAATCCCTCTCTGACACAGAGGATCCACCTCCAGCCTGCCGAATCTTGACAGTGACACAGTGACAAAAATAAATAAATAAGTGAATGTGTGCAGATATACTGCCCGGACATCCGGCCAGATCTATAAAAAATGTCTCTGATCCTAGCCAGAAGGACGGGAATCAAGAGGTGAGTGCCACAAGGTGAACAGTTCATGGTGCTCGTGCTTCCACTCAGTGAGCCAATACTCCCAGTGAGTTTTGGCACCTCGGGGTCACTACTGCCCGAGGCACTAAAGTACCTTGGCTCTAGACCCCACTGGAGATATATAGATAAAGTATATAGTGAAAAACTCCAGAGGAATGCAATTAAAAAAACACCCCTGTTCCCAACAGATGCCCTAACTTGAAGAGATTCTCATCTCTTTTTTGATCTAGAGCAATGTTTCCCAGCTAAGTGTAGGAGGTGCCAGTTGTCGGACCCCACTGATCAGCTATTGATAACCTATAGTGAGGATAGACCAATAGATCAATCAAAAAAAAATCCCATAAATTAATAACTTCTTCTGGTAAAGAGTTACATAGCCTCACTGCTCTTTTAGTAAAGACTCCTTGTCTATGACGATGTAGAAACCTTCTTTGCTAAGACAGAGCATTCCCCTTTATTGTAGTTACAATCCTGGGTAAAGATGATCAAATGACTTGAAATCTGTTTGGGGAGGTTTCGATCAAATCAAATTAATTTCACATTTAATGCCAATTCGGATTTTGCTCTACTCATTGGGCCAGGTGCCCTGTCCAGCTAGCAATGAGTTAACTGGTGATGCATAGCATTGTTACTTACCTCCTCGGGCCATACAGTAAGCAACGATGCATAGCTCGCTGTAGCTACAAAGCAATGGCAACAAAATGACAGGAGTCCCTGCTCTCGATGTACTTTTTGTTACAACCTACGTTAGGGTGCCATGGAAACTATGTACTGAGCAGGAAGCAAACATTATATGACTCCTGCTCAGTGAATACTCTCTGGAGACCATTGAGGGCTCGGCCCAGCAAGTGTAAGGAGTTAATATGCAGAATTACTATCGCCACTTACCTCTTTGTATAGCATAGATAGCCTTGCACAGCAAAATGACAGAAGTCTCCCTGATCCTGTCTGTGACCTGGCCCAGATCAGAGTTATCCTCTCTGACACTCTTGTGAGCAGTGCCTGACTGGAACCAAAAATAGGCCTGGGTATATTAGACTATGCAGCCCTTTTTTTTTTTTTTCAGTTTCTCTAGATGCAACCGGGATGCAGAATACCTCACAGGCTTACTGGGACTTGTAGCATTGAGATTTATGTAGGCCACTGTACTACTAATTGTATACTTGAGTTGAGTAGTAGTCACTAGAATTGTAGATAGAGCTTGATAACTCACGTTTTGAAGTGGCAGCAGGTTCTTTAGGTTTTGGCCTAGATGAGAATTTAGTAGGTGCAGAGATTGTGCTTGCTCTGTAGCCAGGAACTAAGAGAGAAGAGGGCAAACTGAGAGACTACAGCCCCTTATATAGTAAGGGGGCTGGACTAAAGCCCATTGGTTGCAAAGCCTGTGGTTCATGTGCTCATGGCACTCTGGGTAGTGTCACATGACAGTGGTTCACATGACTAACCTCTATACATTTGTACAACTTTATGTATAATGAACAATATGTACACACAACACATTTACAATGCATTAACTCAAGGGGTGAGCCCTGCAGGAGAGCCCTATAGAATGCAGGGACTCTTCCGGAGGGGACCTAGAGATGGTATAGGACCATGTCGTGTACCGGGAAACCACAATTGAATTGCATGTTGACTAATGCTAGAAGTCTTACCAATAAAACTGACGAACCGGAGTTGATAATGTCTGAGGAGAATTATGACATAGTGGGTATAACAGAGACTTGGTTGGACGATAGCTGTGACTGGGCGGTCAACAAAAAAGGGTTATAGTCTATTCAGGAAGGATCGGACAAAATGGAAAGGGGGAGGAGTCTGTCTGCATGTAAAGTCCAGTCTGAAGGCCGCACTGCGGGAGGATATTGTGGATAATGTTGAGTCATTATGGGTAGAAATATATGGAGATAAAAAAAAAAATTCTGAGGCAGAAGATCAATTACTGAGGCAAATAAACAAGGCAGCAAATCAGAATGAGGTGATAATAATGGAGGACTTTAACTATCCTGGTATAAACTGGTAGACTGAGACCTGTGAATCTCATAAAGGAAACAGGTTTCTGACTATAGCTAAAGACAATTATCTGTCCCAAGTGGTGCAGGGCCCGACCAGACTTAACCCCTTAAGGACCGTTTTTTTTTACGTTTTTGCATTTTCGTTTTTTGCTCCTTGCCTTTAAAAAATCATAACTCTTTCAATTTTGCACCTAAAAATCCATATGATGGCTTATTTTTGGCGCCACCAATTCTACTTTGTAATGACGTCAGTCATTTTGCCCAAAAATCTACGGTGAAATGGAAAAAAAAAATCATTGTGAGACAAAATTGGAAAAAAAAAACGCAGTTTTGTAACTTTTGGGGGCTTCCGTTTCTACGTAGTACATTTTTCGGTAAAAATGACACCTTATCTTTATTCTGTAGGTCCATACGATTAAAATGATACCCTACTTATATAGGTTTGATTTTGTCGGACTTCTGGAAAAAATCATAACTACATGCAGGAAAATTAATCGTTTAAAATTGTCATTTCTGACCCCTATAACTTTTTTATTTTTCCGCATATCGGGCGGTCTGAGGGCAAATTTTTTGCGCCGTGATTCAAAGTTTTTAACTGTACCCTTTTTGCATTGATAGGACTTATTGATCGCTTTTTATTCATTTTTTCATGATATAAAAAGTGACCAAAAATGCACTATTTTGGACTTTGGATTTTTTTTGCACGTACGCCATTGACCGTGCGGTTTAATTAATTATATATTTTTATAATTCGGACATTTCCGCACGCGGCGATACCATATATGTTTATTTTTATTTACACTGTGTTCTTTTTTTTATGGGAAAAGGGGGGTGATTCAAACTTTTAATAGAGGAGGGGGTTAAATGATCTTTATTCACTTTTTTTTTCACTTTTTTTTTGCAGTGTTATAGCTCCCATAGGGACCTATAACACTGCACACACTGATCTTTATCATTGATCACTGGTTTCTCATCGGAAACCAGTGATCGATGATTCTGCCGCATGACTGCTCATGCCTGGATCTCAGGCACTGAGCAGTCATTCGGCGATCGGACAGCGAGGAGGCAGGTAGGGACCCTCCCGCTGTCCTGTAAGCTGTTCGGGATGCCGCGATTTCACAGCGGCTATCCCAAACAGCTCCCTGAGCTAACCGGCATGGTTTCACTTTCACTTTAGATGCGGCGTTCAACTTTGAACGCCGCGTCTAAAGGGTTAATAGCACGCGGCCCGCGATCAATGCCGCACGCTATTAGCCACGGGTCCCGCTCATTGTTAGAGGCTGGGCCATGGCCCCGCGTTATAGATCGGGAGCGGACACATGACATTCCAGTACGTTATGTGTCCTTAAGGGGTTAAAGGGGTACTCCCGTGGAAAATAATTTTTTTTTAAATCAACTGGTGCCAGAAAGTTAAACAGATTTGTAAATTACTTCTATTAAAAATCTTAATCCTTCCAGTATTTTTTAGGGGCTATATACTACAGAGGAAATGTTTTTCTTTTTAGATTTCTCTGATGTCATGACCACAGTGCTCTCTGCTGACCTCTGCTGTCCATTTTAGGAACTGTCCAGAGCAGCATATGTTTGCTATGGGGATTTTCTCCTGCTCTGGACAGTTTCTAAAATGGACAGCAGAGGTCAGTAGAGAGCACTGTGCTCGTGATGTCAGCAGAGAAGTCATTTACAAATCTGTTTAACTTTCTGGCACAAGTTGATTTAAAAAAAAAAAGTTTTCCACGGGAGTACCCCTTTGATATTAACCAACAGACCTGACTCACTAATGTGCAAGTTACTAGAAGGACACCAAGAAAATAGTGACCATAATATAATACATTATAACTTGTTCTGCAATAAGGGAATCTCTCGAGGGGCCACAAAAACAATGAACTTTAGGAAGGCAAAGTTTGACCAACTCAGAGAAGCCCTTAAAGGGGTTGTGCTCTGCCCTGACTTTCGGAGCTCCGCTCACAGCGTCCGGAAGTTCATTACTCCGAACCCTGTGTGCGGGCTTCCGTGGTCGCAGTCGCCGGGCGTGACATCACGCCCGGCCCCTCGCGGCGTCTCGCCCGCCACCTCGTGACGTCTCGCCCGCCCCCTCAACAAAAGTCTATGGGAAGGAGGCGCGACCGCTGTCACGCCCCCTTCCCATAGACTTTGGTAGAGCGGGCGGGCGTGACATCACGAGGGGGCGGGCGAGACGTCACGAGGGGGCGGGCGAGGGGCCCGGCGTGACGTCACGCCCGGCGGCCGCGAACACGGAAGCCCGCACACAGCGTTCGGAGTAATGAACTTCCGGACGCTGTGAGCGGAGCTCCGAAAATTAGGGCAGCGCACAACCCCTTTAACAATATAAAATGGGATAATGTCCTCACTAACAAGAATACTGACACTAAATGGGATACTTTTAAGAATATTTTTAATTTTCACTGTAAGATGTATATACCTTATGGAAATAAAAGGGTCAGGAATAAGGGAAAACCAATAGGGATGAATAAAAATGTTAAGGGGGCAATAAATTACAAAAATAAAGCTTCTAAACTACTAAAACAGGATAGCAGTGAAGAAGCATTAAAAAGCTATAGAGAAAAATGTAAATTATGTAAAAAACAGATAAAAGCCCCAAAAGTAGAGACAGAAAGACTCATTGCCAAAGAGAGTAAAACTAACCCCAAAATGTTCTTTAACTATATAAATAGCAAAAATGTAAATGTTGGCCCTTTAAAAAAATGATGAGGAAGAAATTATAGACGGGGATCAGGAAAAAGCAAATATATTAAACAAATTCTTCTCCACTGTATTCACCGAGGAAAATGAAATGCGAGGTGAAATACAGTGTGATAAGGTAAACTCCCCAGTAAAGGTCACCTGTCTAACCCAGGAAGAAGTACAGTGCCACCTACAAAAAATCAAAATAGACAAATCACCAGGTCCAGATGGCATACACCCCCGTGTTCTAAAGGAATTAAGTAATGTAATAGACAGACCCCTATTTTTAATTTTCAAGGATTCTATAGTAACAGGGACTGTTCCCCAGGACTGGTGCATGGCAAATGTGGTGCCAGTATTCAAAAAGGGGTCAAAAGGTGACCCCGGGAATTATAGACCTGTTAGTTTAACCTCCGTTGTATGTAAATTGTTTGAGGGTTTTCTAAAAGATGGTATTTTGGAGTATCTTTTTTTTTATTCAAAGTTTTTTATTGGTTTTACACATTTTATCAAACGTCACAAAAGTAGACAGGGATTCAATCATAATATAAAGAATGAGTAGCATAACATAACATCATAAGATTCCCACTCCTGAGGAAACCATGCTAACGTCTGTGAGAATATAGCAAATTGTGGTTAGAACAGAAAATAAAACAATAATAATAATAAAGGTGTGAGCTACTCTACCAGATTATGTAGCTCATCACCTACGGTTCAAAATAGATCAAGAACTAAGTTATAGAACACAATGAGAGTACAGAAGTTCAAACATAAATTGTCATCTGCATTGTGAAGAGCACTACGTATAGTGGGGAGTTGACATCCAAGACTTCCAGCGAGTCAGAAATTTGTCATGCGTGTATGTAGCTAAGGAGAAAGCCTTTTCATAGTTACAGATGAGGTTCAAGAGGTTGACTACTTCACTGAGGGAGGGAATTTTTTCCGATTTCCAATTTCTGACTATGTGCAATTTGGCAGCCATATATAAATGGGCAAGAGGATACCGCACCTCACAAGGGACCGTATCAAAGTTCATGAGGAGAAGGACCACCTCCGGGGCCAGGATGTTCGGAGACTGCAGCATTTTGGTGAATAACATTTCAATCCCCTTCCATAAATCCTTGAGGCGAGGGCATTCCCATAAAGTGTGGAGAAGTGAACCAACCCCGCCACAACCACGCCAACACAAGTTGGAAAAGGTATTGTCAATGAGATGAAGTCTGGAGGGTGTGTAATACCATCTATAAATCGTTTTTGATACAGTTTCCTGGTGGTTCGTAGATCTGAACAGTTGTTCAGCGCAGTGGACCACTGCTCTAGCGTAAAATCTTTCCCCAGATCAGATTCCCACTTTGTCATGTAATGATGTTTGGATAAGGCACATTTATCATGGAGAACATTATAGAAGAAGGTAATACCCTTTTTCGAGTCGCTATTTAGATAAGGGTATTTTGGAGTATCTTGATAAAAATAAATGTGTGACCCCATATCAGCATGGCTTTATGAGGGATCGGTCCTGTCAAAATAACCTGATCAGCTTTTATGAGGAGGTGAGCTCCAGACTGGACCAGGGGGAATCGCTGGATGTAATATATCTGGATTTTTCCAAAGCATTTGATATGGTGCCTCATAAATGGTTGGTGCATAAAATGAGAAGGATTGGGCTGGGGGAGAATGTGGGTAAGTAACTGGCTCAGTGATAGGAAACAGAGGGTGGTTTTTAATGGTACTTATTCTGATTGGGTGACTGTTACTAGTGGGGTACCACAGCAGTCTGTCTTGGGTCCTGTTCTATTTAATATTTTTATTAATCACCTTGTAGAGGGGTTGAATAGTAAAGTAAATCTTTGCAGATGATACTAAACTCTGTAAAGCGGTAAACACAATAGAGGACAGGGCACTATTACAAATGGATCTGGATAGGTTGAAGGTTTGGGCTGAGAAGTGGCAGATGAGGTTCAACACTGATAACTGTAAGGTAATACACATGGGGAGGAATAATCCGGGCTGGGATTATGTATTAAATGGGAGAACACTTGGGACGACTGATGTAGAAAAGGATTTAGGAGTCCTAGTTAACAGTAAATTTAGCTGTAGTGACCAGTGTCGGGCAGCTGCTGCCAAGGCAAATAAAATCATGGGGTGCCTCATAGATTCCCACGACAAGGAAATAATTCTACTGCTGTACAAATCAATAGTCAGATCACACATAGAATACTGTGTACAGTACTGGGCACCAGTGTACAAGAAAGATATAGTGGAGCTGGAGAGGGTTCAAAGACGGGGAACCAGAGTAATACGGGGAATGGGAGGACTACAGTACCAAGAAAGATTATCAGAATTAGGGTTATTTAGTTTAGAAAAAAGAAGGCTTAGGGGAGACCTAATAACTATGTATAAATATATCAGGGGGCCGTACAGAGATCTCTCCCATGATCTATTATACCCAGGACTGTATCTATAACAAAGGGGGCATCCTCTACGTCTAGAGGAAAGAAGGTTTCTACATCAGCACAGACGGGGGTTCTTTACTGTAAGAGCAGTGAGACTGTGGAATTCTCTGCCTGAGGAGGTGGTCATGGTGAACTCTGTAAAAGAATTAAAAAGGGGTCTGGATGCATTTTTGGAGAATAATAACATCACTTGTTCTGTATACTAGATTTATAGGGACAGAACATTGATCCAGGGATTTATTCTGATGCCATATTTGGAGTCGGGAAGGAATTTTTACCTCTAGTATGAGGGTTTTTCCTTCCTCTGGATCAACTCAGTAGAGACTCATTAGGGTTATAGGTTGAATTTGATGGCCTCTGGTCTTTTTCCAACCTTATGAACTATGTTACCATGTAACTATCCTTTAGATAAGATAGAGACAGGATCTACATATAGCATTCAAGATTAGTGTTGAGCGGCATAGGCCATATTCAAATTTGCGATATTTCGTGAATATATGGACGAATATTCGTCATATATTCGCAAAATTTGCATATTCGTAATATTCGCATTTTATGTTCGCATATGCGAAAATGCGCAAGTGTGAAAATTTGCACATGCGGAAATTTGCATAAGCGAAAATTTGCATATGTGAAAATTAGCATATGTAAAAATTTGCATAAGCGAAACTTTGCATATGCGAACATTAGCATATGCAGATTTTCGCACATGCGAAAATTCATACGGCAGTCTCACACAGTAGTATTAGAGCCTTCTTTACCCACACAAGCTGGAAGCAGAGAGGGATGATCACTGTGATGTGTACTGTGAAAAAAAAATGAATATTCGTAATTGCGAATATATAGCGCTATATTCGCGAATATTCGCGAATTCACGAATATGCGATATTCACAAATAAAATTCGCATTGCGAATATTCGCGAGCAACACTATTCAGGATCTGCTGACACATTCTATGGTTCCCTATGCTCATCACTAGTCCTGGGTATAAGCAGATCTTTAGTCATCTCCCTGTATTGAACTATGATATACAGTATTTATGGGTTACCCCTAAACTGTCTATTTTCTTGTCTAAAAAAAAATTGATGTCTTAAAATGTTGATAATTTGCTTTGCTGGATACTGTAGCCGTGTAGAATAATTTAGCATTTGCTTGACTAGCTTTGTAAAGCTATGATCATCCCTTTCCCATGCTCTTATAGGCTTTAGCAGCAGCTGCTTGACACTAGTTGCTACAGTTCAGTTTACTATCTACTAGTTGTTTTCCGTGTCAGTTTTACTTAGCGATTTCCTATTCAGTATGTAATAGTGGCAATTATTTTCCCATCCCAAGTGCACGATCTCATTTAATGTAGGCTCCGGACAGCGACAAAGATTACGGACTACAGTTCATTGAAATGCAAAGTAAAGGGTGGGCTCGGACCCTTTAAACCCCCCCCCCCTGCTTGACAAGTCCTCTTTATCACATCTCACTTCAGTGACAGATCTCAGTGCCCGGTAGCTTAAGTGATGGAAATCACTGATTCAAGTAGATTTTTTAGAAAGGTAATTAGATTTTTTTTATTTTATTTTACAGTCTTTTCTATACACTTTGTTGTCATTATTACCATATCATAATTGCTATTACCATGTCATTTCCTTCCAGTTTATTGTCTGCATTTCATTAACATTATTGGAACCACTTTCTAGCCGAGGTCTCAGCTGTCACTAATTTCATGTTATTGCCACGAAAATTGAAAGCTCGAATGGTTGAAAAAATATTTATTGATTTCTGTTCCAGGTTATTTGCATATTATTATCTCTGTGATCTCTTGCACTCCTGATATACTCTGGATTTCCACAGAGAGCTATAAAAAAAAAAAAAAAACTGCAAAATATGGAAAACCTTCCATAGATGCATAGAGTCATAGCCATGATCGCCCCAAATGTTCCAATATAGAATGAATGATTCTCCGCCTTTTGTCATGATGTTGTTTTTGGAGCCAAATTTTTTAAGCTAACACAGAATTGTGAATCAATAATTTAAAGAAAAGCAGATTATTTTCAAGGATGTATATTTGCTCAAAGAACATACATGTCCATAATTGTTTTCCATGTAAAAAGGATTCAGATCAAAGCAAATGTCTAGATGAATAATTGATGGGGCTACATCTGAAGTTATTGGCCTCCTAGGAAGACATGTAAGCCGGTGAACATGGAGGACAGGTATCTGTTGCTCTTAAAGGGGTACTCTGTCCCTAGACAACTTATCCCCCATCCTTTGGATGTCTGATCACGGGGTTCCCGCCGCTAGGGACCCCTGTGATCTAGGCTGCGGCACCCCAGACATCCAGTCACGGAGCAAACTTTGGTCCGTGCCAGATGACTGGTGGGGCAGAGGCTCGTGACATCAGGTCACACCCACTCAATGCAAGTCTATAGAAGGGGGCATGACGGCCATCATGCCTCCTCCCATAGACTTGCATTGAGAGGGCGTGGACATGATGTCACAAGGGGAGCGTGGACGTGACGTCACGAGCCACCGGCACTGCACCCGACGCTCTAAATGAACGCCGGGTGCAGCAGGGAGATCGCAGGGGTCCCCAGCAGGGGGACCCTCATGATCAGACATCTTATTCCCTATCCTTTGGATAGGGGATAAGATGTCTAGGGGTGGAGTACCCCTATAAGAAAATTTGATCTTTTATGTTTTTCTTACAGATCAGAGAAACCCAAATGTACATTGGGGGACCCTGTAGGACTAAAATGCTCCCCGGCTAAGATGTTGATCACCTATTGTACAATTATCGTCTATAGCATTAAAACCACTGGCAGATGAAGTGAATAGCATAGATTATCTGGTGACAATGGCGTCTGTCAAGGGTTGAGATACAAAGGAAAAGTCTGTTCTTGATGTGTTGGAAGTAGGAAAAATGGAAAAAAATATTAATCTGTGTGATAAAAGCCAAATTGTGAGATAGATTAGAGATGGGTGAATTTTTCAAAAATTTAATTAGTAGAATTTTCCGAAAAAATTTGGTTTGATTCAAATATATTCGCGGTGAATAACTAAACGGGTATTTCCTGGCTACAGAGAGCCTCAATAGGGGTATAGAACACTTTGCCTTGCCGTAACACGCACAGGTGTCGCTATTAGAATCACTGCCACAGAGCGGCACAATGTCTGGATGTGGCAGCAAGGACCATAGGGTGTCACAATTGAAGAGACTAAAGAGATTTTTGAGATGTCAGTTGAAGAGTTTAAAGAGTTTAATGTGTCACCAGCAGCATGACACAGTCTGGAGGTGGCGGCCGCCTATGTGGGCAGCAGAGCAGTGTATCAGTTTGTCCCCCCTCTCAGTGGTGCAGGCCTGACCCGGGAGGGCTACTGGATAGATCCTGCTAGTATCATATGCTAGTCTAAAATATTAAGCCATGCACGTGTAAGTAAGCACGGCTGGTACTGTGAAACTGCATATGAAACTGTGAATGTGTCATTTAATCAGTTAAGATTTATTTTTGTCGCTCCAACCTGTTTCCTTGGATTCTTGTGATAATTCCAGAATGAATATATGACAATGAGCTGCTTAAGAAGGGTGTTCTTTGCGGTGTACCAGTGGCTGAAGTGCATGCAAAGTTTCCTGGCCATTTTTAGGATGTCTTGCAGATGGGTGGAAGACTTAAGGAACCGCTTGACAACCAGATTGAGCACTTGTACCATGTTATGCTTTATTTTTATTGCTTCAAACCGTTTCCTTTTGGCCTGGATGTGGCAGCAGCCTGACGAGACCATAGGGCCTCACAATTGAAGAGATTAACAAGTTTAATGTGCCAGCAGCATGAGATCACATGGTGGCACAATGACACAGCCTAGAGGTGGCGGAAGCCTACGTAGGTCGCAAAGCGGCACAATGACAGCCTGGATGTGGCAGCAGCATTACGAGACCATAGGGTGGCACAATGACAGAGCCTGGATGTTGCAGCAGCATGAGGAGACCATATGGTGGCACAATGATAGCCTGGAGGTGGCAGCAGCAGCATGAGGAGATCATATGGCGGCACAATGACAGAGCCTGGAGGTGGCAGCATCATCAGGAGTCCTGAAAGTGACCGGGTGACAGAGTGGGGTGGTGGGTGGCAATACCAGTACCCGCTGACGAGGTGGGTGAAAGAAGGACGACTTGGAATCAGATGCGTTGCATCAGGCGGGTGGCAGGGTCAAAATAGTGGATAATCACCATGGATAATCTAGTCTGATGCATCAGGCATTGGTGGGGAGAAATCCTGACTGATCCAAGCCTGATTCATCTTGACAAGGGTCAGTCTCTCCACATTTTTGGTGGACAGGCGAGTTCTCCTTGGGGTTATTATGGCCCCCGCCACACTAAATACCTGCTCTGATGGCACACTACTGGCCGGGGAGGACAGCTTTTCCAGGGCAAACTCTTCTAGTTGCGGCCACAAATCCAGGTTGACTGCCCAGAAGTCCAGCAGATCTTCAATGTGGGTTGGCAGCGTCATGTCCAAGTATGCCACCACCTTTTGGTTCAGGTCCTGCTCAAGGTCTACCTGCTGCTGATTAGTTGCTTCACTATGCGGGTGAAGAAAGCTACTCATCAGTGACTGTAGACTCAGGGTGCTGCTGATGGAGCTATTATTGCTCCTGCCACCCCCCCCCCCCAGCAGCCATGGCAGTGGAACTTGAGCGCAGAGGGCCCTCCCAGTCAGTCCTGCGAGAGGATGGACGATGGTGCAGATAGGCATCGGCCAACTGACTAAGTAGGATGTCTCTGTCCTTCTTCTCAGTGGGTGTAAAAAAGGCCCCTATTTTGTGCTGGTAGCGAGGGTCCAACAAAGTGGAAGTCATCCCACTGCCAAATGGTGACAATTTGGCGGTTGCTACCCAAGCAAGTGAGCATGCATCATGCCATTTGTGCCAGTGACTCGGAGGGACTGCCTGCCTCCACCTCCACTGCATACTGCCACGGTGTGTCTGGGTCCTCTTTCTCGTCTTCTTCATCACCTTGTAGCTCCTCTGGCTGCTCCTGCTCCTCCTCTCCTGTCAGCTGAGTATAAAACAACCCATTTCGCTACACATTGCCTGTGCTCCACTGTCCCCCTCCTTCTCTTCCAGTTTAGCCCCCACAGTGCTCATGTGGCCATAAGATGTAGGCACCACGTTTCCAGTGCCCATAATCCTGCAAATAATGTGGCTTCTTCAGAGGACCTGAGCAAATGGCAGGTGTCACGTATGAGCTGCCACTGGTTGACATCAAAGTTACACAGGGGAGTACCCCTATCCGCTTGGATAATCAAGTAATCGTTGATGGCCTTTCTCTGTTCGTATAGTCAATCCAATATATGAAGGGTGGAATTCCAAAGGGTGGAAAAGTCATATATAAGACTATGTTGGGGGATACCGTTCTGACGCTGCAACTCAAGGAGGGTGTGCCTTGCAGTGTAAGAGTGGATGACGGGCATGAAGTTTCCTGGCTATTGTTAGGATGTCTTGCAGATTGGAGAACACTTCAGGAACTGCTTGACAACCAGATTGAACACGTGTGCCATGCAGGACACATGGCTCAGGTTTCCTTGACGCAGCACAGACAAGATGTTCTTCCTGTTGTCGGTCACCATGGTTCCCATTTTCAGTTGTCGCGGAGAAAGCCATGATTTGATTTCTTGACTAATCACTTTGAGCAGTTCCTCCCCTGTGTGAATCCATTCCCCAAGGCAAACCAGGTGAAGAACAGCGTGACACTGCCGTGCCCTGCACACGTTATGCTGGATGGGCACTGTGACTTGTCCGTGCAGTGGAAGCTGAGGACATGGTGGAGGATGAGGAGGCAGAGTCGGACATTATTGCAGGACCAACGGCGTGAGAGCGTGGAGGCGGAAGCAGCGTGACCTGGTCAAGTTGCTGGTGTGGCTGTGCAGGAATCACATTCACCCAGTGGGCCATAAAGGACATGTATTGTCCCTGACCGCAGTTACAGCTCCACACGTCGGCACTGCCGTGCACTTTGGTACACACCGACAGGCTCAAGGACTGGCCCACCTTCTGTTCCACATAATTGTGCAGGGCTGATGCTGCCTTTTTCTAAAAGAAATTATGGCTTGGGACTCTCCACCTCGGCTCGGCACAAGCCATCAGTTCTCTGAAAGGTGCAGAGTCCACCAATTTAAAAAGGGTGGTACTGCAGCACCAGCAACTTGGACAGGAGCACATTCAGCTTCTGCGCCATTGGATGAGTGGGCGCATACTGCTGTCTCTTGGAAATCGCTTCGGTAATGGATTGCTGCTGGAATGACTGACAAGAAGTAGGAGGAGCAGGAGCATCTGGACCAACAGAAGATGGGAATGACAGACAGCTCCCTTCTGTTGAGGTGGTGGAGCCTTGGCTAGCCGAAACAGGGAGGGGCGTGCCACTGGGTGATGCAGCAATTGCTGCAGCAGGCTGGACCACCACATCGGTCCCACGGTTCTCTCAGGCCGCTTTATGGTAACGCTGTATATGTTGATGCAGGGCCGTGGTGCCAACATTGGGACCCTCGCTACACTTTACCTTCTGCCAACATATCTTACATGTGGCCATGTTAACCTCCTCCGGATGCTTGACAAAAAACTGCCACACCGCCAAGTAGCTGTTTTCCCCCCCAACAGTCCCCACGGACTGACTGCTACTGCCATGGACTCCGGGAACCCCTGTTCCACTACCTCCCGGGAAGGTAGGCTGCTGCAAAGGAGGTGGTCTACCCCAGGCACATTTGGCTCCAGACTTTCCACTGCTGTCACCCTGCTGACTCCCAACCATGCTACCACCTTGCTGGCTCAGCTGCTGCCTCACGGGCAACCTGCCACCCTCTTCTCCAAATGATGATGAAGCCCCTTCTGCACCCGGCTCCCAAGTGTGATCTGCTTCATCATCATCGAGTTGTGTCTGCACGTCACTGATGTCATCCTCAAGTTCCTCAACGGTGTCTGTTTCAGGAGCCTGAACGCTCGCACACCACACCACATCGCATGCCATTCTCCTCATCACTACTTGCCCACCTAGCGGAGGAAGCGGCAGTTGTCTCCTCCACATCTGGGCTGGGCAGTAGCTGCTGACTGTCCTCTACTTGATCGTCCTCACTGTACAGTGGAGCTGAACCCACAGCATACAATACTTCTCTGCTTGAGGGAACAGCATAGGACAGAGGAAATGGGAGGACAGGGACTGCTCCTGGGCCATGCCAACTGAGGGTTGATTCTGAGGAATCTACTGAATGTTGACTGGGGGTGTCGGATGTCACTTGGGATGAAGTGGATGACTGAGTTAACCAATCAATGACGGCTGCTGGGTTGCTGGTAGCTAACATTGGGAGCTCAGACCTCTCGCTGCAACT
Organism: Hyla sarda; assembly: GCF_029499605.1. Lineage (NCBI taxonomy): Eukaryota > Metazoa > Chordata > Amphibia > Anura > Hylidae > Hyla > Hyla sarda. Next base: position 352,908,616 of record NC_079193.1, read on the forward strand.
CATGCTACCATGCACCCCTACTCTACTGCTACCTCTGCCTGCGCCTGATAAATTTGGGCCTCTGTCATTCCTATGTGCATAGCCTGGCACTTCTCTACCTGACATACTTGTAGAACAGTGGTGTGCATATATATTTTACTTTTTATAGAGAAATACGCCCCTATACGGCTGCAACAAAAACTTGCAGAACACTCATTGGCCCTCATTTACTACTGCAAACCTAATATGTTTTGTTGGGTTGTGCGCCAGATTCTGTCGCATTGCGCCAGAAATTCTGTCTGCGCCAGAAATGAAAAAAACCCAGACTAACTCTCCATTTTGCTGAGAAAACTCGAAAAAGGGGACTGGCCACCGTGGAAAGGGGGCATGGTCTCGAAAAAGGGGCGTGTTCCCGACATTTTCACAAAAACCCAACATATTTACTAAGGTTTCCACATAAAATGTGGTGGATTTGAGCTGAGGAAAACCCTACAGATCAGAGCATGTGTAACAAAAAGCAAAGTGTAGGGAAAGTGGAAAATTTAGGGAAACCTTAGTAAATGCCATGGAAAATAAATTGTAGGGAATTAACCCCTTAAGGACCACGGGTTTTTCAGTTTTTGCACTTTCGTTTTTTCCTCCTTACCTTTTAAAAATCATAACCCTTTCAATTTTCCACCTAAAAATCCATATTATGGCTTATTTTTTGCATCACCAATTCTACTTTGCAGTGACATTAGTCATTTTACCCAAAAATTCATGGAGAAACGGAAAAAAAATCATTGCGCGACAAAATTGAAGAAAAAACGCCATTTTGTAACTTTTGGGGGCTCCCGTTTCTACGCAGTGCATATTTCGGTAAAAATGACACCTTATCATTATTCTGTAGGTCCATACAGTTAAAATGATCCCCTACTTATATAGGTTGGATATTGTCGCACTTCTGGAAAAAATCATAACTACATGCAGGAAAATTTATACGTTTAAAAATGTCATCTTTTGACCCCTATAACTTTTTAATTTTTCCACATACAGGGCGGTATGAGGACTCAATTTTTGCGCTGTGATCTGAAGTTTTTATCGGTACCATTTTTGTTTTGATCGGACTTTTTGATCACTTTTTATTCATTTTTTAATGGTATAAAAAGTGACCAAATATGCTTTTTTGGACTTTGGAATTTTTTTTACGTGTACGCCATTGACCGTGCGGTTTAATTAATGATATATTTTTATAGTTCTGACATTTACGCACGCGGCGATACCACATAAGTTTATTTTTATTTACACTGTTTTATTTTTTTTATGGGAAAAGGGGGTGACTCAAACTTTTATTAGGGAAGGGGTTAAATGACCTTTATTAACACTTTTTTTAAACTTTTGTTTTTGCAGTGTTATAGGTCCCATAGGGATGCCGCGATTTCACCGCGGCGGTCCCGAACAGCCCGACTGAGCAGCCGGGTTACTTTCACTTTCACTTCAGACGTGGCGGTCAGCTTTGATCGCCGTGTCTGAAGGGTTAATACAGGGCATAACCACGATCGGTGATGTCCTATATTAGCCGCGGATCCTGGCCGTTGATAGCCGCCGGGACCGATCCGATATGACGCGGGGACACAGCGTGACCCCGCAGCATATCCCGGGAGCCTGCGGAGGACGTAAATATACGTCCTTCGTCGTTAAGGGGTTAAAACCCACAAAGAAACCTACACTCCACTCTTAGTAAATGAGGGCCATTGTGTGAATATACAGTCATGGCCGTAAATGTTGGCACCCCTGAAATTTTTCTAGAAAATGAAGTATTTCTCACAGAAAAGGATTGCAGTAACACATGTTTTGCTATACAAATGTTTATTACCTTTGTGTGTATTGGAACTAAACCAAAAAGGGAGGAAAAAAGCTAATTGGACATAATGTCACCAAACTCCAAAAATGGGCTGGACAAAATTATTGGCACCCTTTCATAATTGTGGAAAAATAAGATTGTTTCAAGCATGTGATGCTCCTTTACACTCACCTGGGGCAAGTAACAGATGTGAGCAATATAAAAATCACACCTGAAAGCAAATAAAAAGGAGAGAAGTTCACTTAGTCTTTGCATTGTGTGTCTGTGTGTGCCACACTAAGCATGTACAACAGAAAGATGAGAAGAGAACTGTCTGAGGACTTGAGAACCAAAATTGTGGCAACAATATCAACAATCTCAAGGTTACAAGTCCATCTCCAGATATCTAGATTTGCCTTTGTCCACAGTGCACAACATTATCAAGACGTTTGCAACCAATGGCACTGTAGCTAATCTCCCTTGGTGTGGACGGAAGAGAAAAATTGATGAAAGATGTCAACGCAGGATAGTCCGGATGGTGGATAAGCAGCCCCAAACAAGGCTCAGGGAGCATCAGTGTCAGCGCAAATTATCCATCGACATTTAAATGAAATGAAACGCTATGGCAGGAGACCCAGGAGGACCCCACTGCTGACACAGAGACATAAAAAAGCAAGACTACATTTTGCCAAAATGAACTTGGGTAGCCAAAATCCTTCTGGGAAAACGTCTTGTGGACAGATGAGACCAAGATAGATCTTTTTGGTAAAGCACATCATTCTACTGTCTACCGAAAAAGGAATGAGGCCTACAAAGAAAAGAACACCGTACCTACAGTGAAATATGGTGGAGGTCAATGATGTTTTGGGGTTGTTTTGCTGCCTCTGGCACTGGGGGCCTTGAATGTGTACAAGGCATCATGAAATCTGAGGATTACCAATTGATTTTGGGTCGCACTGTACAGCCCAGTGTCAGAAAGCTGGGTTTGTGTCTGACATTTTGGGTCTTCCAGCAGGACAATGACCCCAAACATACGTCAAAAAGCCCCCAGAAATGGATGGCAACAAAGCGCTGGAGAGTTCTGAAGTGGCAGCAATGAGTCCAGATCTAAATCCCATTGAACACCTGTGGAGAGATCTTAAAATTGCTGTTGGGAAAAAGCGCCTTCCAATAAGAGAGAACTGGAGCAGTTTGCAAAGGAAGAGTCCAACATTCCGGCTGAGAGGTGTAAGAAGCTTATTGATGGTTATAGGAAGCAACTGATTTCAGTTATTTTTTCCAAAGGGTGTGCAACCAAATATCAAGTTAAGGGTGCCAATAATTTTTTTCCAGACCATATTTGGAGTTTGGTGACATTATGTCCAATTTGCTATTTCTTTCTCCCTTTTTTGGTTTAGATCCAATACACACAAAGGGAATAAACATGTGTATAGCAAAACATGTATTACTGCAATACTTTTCTGTGAGAAATACTTCATTTTCTTGAAAAATTTCCGGGGTGCCAACATTTACAGCCATGACTGTATCTCCTTGCTTTTACACTAACAGGCCACTATACACTTGAAACAGAAAACACGTACAACAGCAGAGTGTGTATATATTTCAAGTAATACGCCCCAGTACGGGTGCACCAGAAATAAGCGTAACAATCTAGTGCGTAAGTCTATTAGTGCTTTTACACTTACTGCCCCCTATTAGCTTTAACCAGACAAAAACGTGGAACTGGGGAGTGCGTACAGATTTAACTTATTTTTTATTTTTTTTTAGAATAATACGCCCCAGTACGGTTGCACCAGACCAGAAATAAGCGTAACAATCTTGTGCGTAAGTCTTTTAGTGATTTTACACTTACTGCCCCCTATTAGCTTTAACCAGAAAAAACGTAGAACTGCATAGTGCGTATATATTTAACTTTTTTTTTTTTAAGTAATACGCCCCAGAACGGTTGCACCAGAAATAAGCGTAACAATCTAGTGCGTAAGTCTTTAAGGGCTTTTACGCTTACTGCCGCATATTAGCTTTAACCAGAAAAAGACATAGAACTGCGGAGTGCGTACGGTATATTTTTCACTTTTTTTTACAGTAATACACCCCAGTACTGTTGCAACAGAAAAAAGCAAACTCTCTCTGAACTGTCCCTGTCTGCACTATGGTTGCTTGCAGTCTTTGAATGGGGATTGCTCCCAGTTCCGAACTTAATTGGCAGACTCTGAAACAACTTCTGAAATGTCCCTGCCTGCACTATGGTTGCTTGCAGTCTTTGAATTGGGAATGCTTCCTGTGATTTCAATTGGCAGACTATAAAACAACTTCTAAACTCTCCCTGCCTACCTGCCTGCAGTGACGCGATCTTGAGGTCAATGGATTTCCCCTGTGCTGATCTGTGTTGTCAGTAACACTGAGAAATGCCCATTTTTTGGCAATGGCTGCCGAATATATAGGGCTGTGACATCACAGGGCTGGCTGGCTGCTGATAGGCTGCATGCCGCCATGTGATCTAGGTTGATCCCGCCTTCCCAGTCTTCCTTGCCCCATGTCCTCACACATGTAGCCGCCATTTTAGCCCCCCCCCCGGCCCGCACAAAATGTAGTAAATGAAGAGATTCGTTTCCATGAAGCTTGAGGAAATTCAGATCTAGTTCTATACAATATTTTGTAAGAGCAGGCTTTGTATACATTACTGCAATGGTGTGTGAAGGGAGGTACATCGTACTATCCGTAGTGCAGGAGGGCGTATTTGGAGGATTTTATGAAAATATTTCTCATCTAGCCTTTGTACTGATATAGAGAAAAAAAAAATCCTAAAATGCTCAAATAAAGGGATGTTCACTGGTTTGTTCCCAGTGGATGAACTGTGTAAAAATGAAGTACTCATGAAAGTTGAGCTGCAGTTTCCTATCACAGGAAAAATTTCTGTAAGTGACATGAAGCCCTGGCTCCGCCCTGAAGCTTGAGCAGATACCAAGGATACAAAGAGGCCCTTGTTTAGCATATCCTTTCTGACTCGATAATAACTCTTCCTTAGAGACAGGAAATGTAGCTTGGAATACTCTTATATTGGACTGGAAAGTTCACCAAGATGACTAGATACTTTGCTTGAGTGTGTAAGTTATTTCTGTATGATCAAAGTCAAGGGCTGGTGGCAACTTACTGACCATCCAAATTAAACCAGATCCTTTCCTCTAGCTAAGAGTGAGGCTGGGCTAAGAAGGATCCACCCACACTGATGATAAATGAGGCAGGGTTTTGTTTTGGGCCTAGAATTGTATCCATTAGCAGCAAAGTAGTAAGTTCACAGTATTTACATATGTATACCATATGACATGAATTACATCGGAACTAAGGGGGGCATTTACTATTGCATTTATGCTATTTTTATGGTGGGAAAAAAAAGGCACATTCTTGGGCGCAGTGTGTTCATGCGCCTTTTTGTTGCGCCTTTTTGATGTATGCCCTTTTTTTAAACTGACTGTGAAATCCAGCTGTGGACACTTTCTGAAGCGGTGGACAATATTTATTATTTGCGCCTTTTGGCAAAAGGGTGCATAAAAAGGTGCAATGTCCTTAAACAAGCTGCAAATTCATTTCATGTCGAGGCCACCTTTTCACTGAATGAAGGATAGAAGGTTAAAACCAAAAGCTGCAATATTTAAGACCATGCACCTTTATAGTAAATTTGATGCACAACATCCCAAATAGGCTCAACAAATTATGTCAGGTAGAACGGCGTAGTAAAGGCAACACTAATAAATGTCCCCCTAACAGTGCAAAAAAATGCCGTCAAACACAGTAACAGAACTGAAACCATACAACAACCAGTAACTCTTAAAAGCAGGATCTATACTGGGATACTGCAGAATCATTACACTGTACACGATTTTTGGTATTTTTGGTAACTGCTCTACACTTTGGTCTAGAGATATGTATCCTTATATGTTTCCTGAACTTGACTTCCCCTTTAAAATGTGAGACCAATGTAGTCCAGGGGCTCCCATATCAGCCATATGGACCATCTGTATGGTGTTTTTTCCCTTGGCTGTCCGGGCATGCTGGGAGTTGAAGTTTTGCAACATCTGGAGGGCCACAGTTTGAGAACATTGCCTTAAAAGGGGTACTCAGGTGAAAAACAATTTTTTTGTTTGTTTTTTTGTGGCAGTTGGTGCCAGAACGCTAAACAGATTACTTCTATTTAAAAATCTTAATGCTTCCAGTACTTATCAGCTGCTGTATGCTACAGAGGAAGTTCTTTTCTTTTTAAATTTCTCTCCTGTCTGACCACAGTGCTCTCTGCTGACACCTCTATCTGTCTCAGGGACTGTCCAGAGCAGGAGAGGTTTGCTACTGTTCTTTTCAGTTCCTGACATGGACACAGGTGTCAGCAGAGAGCAATGTGGTAGCTGATAAGTATTGGAAGGATTAAGATTTTTAAATAAAAGTAATTTACAAATCTGTTTAACGTTCTGGCACCAGTTGCTTTAAAAAAAAAAAAAAAACATAGTTTTTCACCGGAGTACCCCTTTAATATGTTTATGGTGATCTATGTGCATAACAGATTTGTAAATGACTTCTCTTTAAAAATCTTAATAATTCCAGTACTTAGCAGCTGCTGTATGCTACAGAGGAAGTTCTTTTCTTTTTAAATTTATTTTCTGTCTGACCACATTGCTCTCTGCTGACACCTCTGTCCATGTCAGTGACTGTCCAGTGCAGGAGAGGTTTTCTATGGGGATTTGCTCCTAATCTGGACAGTTCCTGACATGGCCAGAGAAGTCAACAGAGAGCACTGTGGCAGCTTATATGTACTGGAAGGATTAAGATTTTTAAAGAAAAGTACAGTAATTTACAAATCTGTTTAACGTTCTGGCACCAGTTGCTTTAAAAAAAAATAGTTTTTCAGCAGAGTACCCCTTTAATATGTTCATGGTGATCTATGTGCATATTACGTCCTCAGAAGCACGTGCGTGCTCTACAAACACCCTACCCTTCTGTAGATGCAGAGGATATTAGGAATCTAGAGCACAGAAATGAAATCTGTCATTTCAGCAATAATTAAATTTGCTTCATATTTCTTACACTATAGATCCTGGGAAAATGTTATGTGACCAGAATGTGATTTGCGCTCAAGTGCACGGGCAAGATCAGATGTCACAATGACATTTTTTTTCCAGACCGCTAAACCTATTCTTTATATTTTAATTTTCTTTTTGTAAAAAAAAAAAAAAAAAAAAAAATAATAATTGAAAACCGAGGAGCACCTTCTTACAGATTCAGGTCTCCTGTCTACGTTCCGCTGCGCCTTACATTACATTCTAATAGCCTTGTTGTTCCAATATTCTTCCAGTCTTGTATTTTGTTACAAATCTTTGCCAGCATGTTACTGTTTGAGAACAAAGCACTAGCAAATAATAGGAGGATAACCTAAGTACATAATAACTTTTAATAGCGGGTAAGACAAAACTGTCTGTCAAGATAAGTAGACGGCCTCCGTGAATGGCAAGTGCTTTAACAGAGCGCGGTTTGTCGTGTGTTTCCTGTCCTGTGATGGATGAGATGGATTAGGTTTTATACGTCATCCCGCAACTTTAGCTAAGTTTAGTTTCTCTTTTTACATTCTAATTTCAAGTTTGTATTCTTATATACTTGTTATATACAGAGCTGGGTTTTACGCAGTTAAAGGGGTACTCCCATGGAAAACTTATTTTTTTAATCAACTGGTGCCAGAAAGTTAAACAGATTTGTAAATCACTTCTATTAAAAAATCTTAATCCTTCCAGTACTTTTTAGGGGCTGTATACTACAGAGGAAATGCTTTACTTTTTAGATTTCTCTGATGTCATGACCACAGTGCTCTCTGCTGACCTCTGCTGTCTATTTTAGGAACTGTCCAGAGCAGGAGAAAATCCCCATAGCAAACATATGCTGGTCAGCAGAGAGCACTGTGGTCATGACATCAGAGAAATCTAAAAAGTAAAGCATTTCCTCTGTAGTATACAGCCCCTAAAAAGTACTGAAAGGATTAAGATTTTTTTTAATAGAAGTAATTTACAAATTTGTTTAACTTTCTGGCACCAGTTGATTTAAAAAAAAATTTTTTCCACGGGAGTACCCCTTTAATAAATCGATGTACACTGCATAATCAGCTCTACCGTACACCGGGACATAGAATTCTAAATGTAATGCTGTATCAGAAATTACGCATAAAAAACACATGAAAAAACGCATTGGGGAAAAAAAAGCAAAATAGAGAATGAAAACGGTGTATATACAATGATAAATGTCCTCCACTGGCCTCTTTATTAGGTACACCGGTTTAATTTAACCTCTTCAGGGCACAGGGCGTATGGATACGCCCTGCATTCCGAGTCCTTAAGGACCGAGGGCGTATCCATACGCCTGTGGGAAATTTGGTCCCCACCGCTAGCCGGTTGGGGACCGGAGCCGGATGCCTGCTGAAATCATTCAATTCAGACATGCGATTTTCTCCAATTCTGGGCTGATCGGGTCTCTAGTGACCCGATCACCCGGAAAATAGGGCTTATCGGAGCTGTCAGCAGCAGGCCCCGGGCAGCCTAAGGGATAGGAGTGAGGTCGCAGAGCTGCGATCTCCTCCTATCCCCTGCCATTAGTCAGAATGGAGTTCTGACCAATGGCAGCGCAGGACAGGGGGTTGCCATGGAAACCCCCCATTCTGCCCGCCCCTGGATGTCGAGGGGATCTGGGAAGAAGATGGAGGCCGTACGTGCAGGAGAAGATGCCTGGGGACCTGGGATCTTCGCTGGAGCCTGCTGGATCAGGTAGGGAATCGACAGTGGGGGGGAATTGAAAGTGAAAGTAACAAGATCTTTACTGTGGCAACCACTAGGAAGGCCAAACTGCAACTCCCAGCATGCCCAGACAGCCAAAGGCTGTCTGGGCATGCTGGGAGTTGTAGTTTTGCAACATCTGGAGGGTCACAGTTTGGAGACCACTGTTACAGTGGTGCCCAAACAGTAGCCCTCCAGATGTTGCCAAACTACAACTCTCAGCATGCCTCGACTGCCCAGGCATGCTGGGAGTTGTAGTTCTGTAACATCTGTCCCTTCAGATTTAGCAATTTTCATGAAATTTTTGAAAATTGCTGCTCTTCTTTGAAGCCCTCTAATTTTTTCAAAAAGTAAAAATATGTCCATTTTATGATGCCAACATAAAGTGGACATATTGTATTTGTGAAGAAAAATAAAATTTATTGTGAATATCCATTTTCCTTACAAGTAGAGAGCTTCAAAGTTAGCAAAATGCAAAATTTTCAAAATTTTCATGAAATTTTGGCATTTTTCACCAAAAAAGGATGCAATTAACGCCGGAAATTTACCACCAAAATAAAGTAGAATATGTCACGAAAAAACAATCTCAGAATCAGAATATTCGGTAAAAGCGTTTTCCCGTTATTAATTCATAAAGTGACGGTGGTCAGAATTGCGAAAAAGGGCTCAGTCCTTAAGGTGAAAAAGGGCTGCGTCCTTAAGGGGTTAAAGGGGTAGTCCAGTGGTGAAAAACTTATCCCCTATCCTAAGGATAGAGGATAAGTTTGAGATCGCGGGGGGTCCGACCGCTGGGGCCACCTGCGATCTCTCTGTACGGGGCCCCGGCTCTAGGCCCAGATAGTGGGTGTCGACCCCCGCACGAAGCGGCGGCCGACACGCCCCCTCAATACATCTCTATGGCAGAGCCAGAGATTGCCGGAGGCAGCGCTTCGGCTCTGCCATAGAGTTGTATTGAGGGGGCGTGTCGGCCGCAGCCTCATGCGGAGGTCGACACGCCCCCTTCCCGCGGGCTGTCGGGGCTCCGTACAGGAGATCGCAGGGGGCCCCAGCGGTCGGACCCCCCGCGATCTGCAACTTATCCCCTATCCTTAGGATAGGGGATAAGTTGCTCACCACTGAGTCACCACTGGACTACTCCTTTAAGGAAGATTCCGAGAATCAGAATGGGGAAGAAAGGGGATTTAGGTGTCACTGAACATGACATGATTGTTAATGCCAATTGGGCTGGTCTGTGAATTTCACACACAACCATTTTTCCAATTAGACTTTTAATTTTACAATAATAAAAAAAAATTACAATATAAATAAAATACATGCTTACAGTAATTATGCAAATCAGATCGTAAAATCATGCCATATCACAATAATAGCATACAGTTTACAAAATTAATTACCCTCCCCTCCCTCAACCCCAAAAATGATGGTGCCCAACCCTGGAGAGAAGGGGAAAAAAACAACAACCATCTTTAAAGGGGTACTCCATTGGAAAACTATTTTTCTCATATCAACTGGCTCCAGAAAGTTAAACAGATCTGTAAATTAATAGAAAAAAATAAGTGGAAGTGCAGCTCACAAAAAAGGTATGAATGGATAGTACTTATACCGCAAAGTACAATGTGATTAAAATGAGGTAGATCTATATAGGTCCCCTTCACCTCTAGACTAATACCAGAAAAACTGATACATGACGATAATATATATGTAATAAAGATTGGAACCGTGCTTCAGATTTATGATGAAAACAAATTGTTTTTATTGATAGATATTTATATAAAATAACCGCTAATAAAGTATCTTAGACATGACAATAATAGCAAAATATGTAACAATAACTCCTTACACAGGGCCCTTGTGTGGAGAAAAAGGTAACAAGGATTTTTTAAAATATATATAAAATATTGTGATACCGCAGAAGAGTCTTAAATCCAGTAATCCAGCATAAAGGTGACGCAGTTAAGCAGGTTAAACATGTATCCAAGTCCGCATTTAGATAAATTTATGCAGCATATATTTACCGGCTTATGGCAATAGACTTGCCGAGCTTTGGAGCTGTGGTTCCTCATCGTCCTATAGAGGATGATATGCGCTGGTGTGCGCTGGCCGCAGACCTAGCAATGCCGCCGGACACGGAGGTAGTTGATCAAACTCTGACGGTGGAAACAGACCTCGTGGAGGAATTCTCGGCGTGTGACGTCAGCTTTGCAACGTTGGATGTCAGCCCGGTGAATGCTGTTGGTGAGAGCTGTGGTAACCAAATGCTGGCAGCTGGATTAGTGAGAGCAGTGGTAGCTCAACATGAGCGGCTGGATAGATAGCAGAAATCCTTTGCTAGACTGCAGTAACAATGCAATAGTTTTTTATAGCGATGATGTTGCAGTAAAAATAACTCTAGACGCGTTTCAGGGTACTGGATATTGACCCTTTCCTCAGTAGAAGTCAGAGAGTCAGCAGAGAGCACTGTGGTCAGACAGAAAAGAACTATACAACTTCCTCTGTAGTATACAGCAGCTGATAATTACTGGAAGGATTAAACATTTTTAATAGACATAATTTACAAATCTGTTTAACTTTCTGGCACCAGTTGATTTGAAAAATTATTATTTTTTTTCCCACTGGAGTACCCCTTTAAGGTTCACAGAGAATGCACTGAAAAATAAAAAAATATCCAGTGCGCTGCAGTTGTGTGGCCCAAAAATGCCTTGTTAATGTCAAAGGAGGCAGAAAGGAAACAATAACTTAACCATTTATTACAACCAACTTAAGAATAGTACTATCTCTGTATGCACAGTATGTGAAATTTTGAAGCAGAACTGTGTGATGTCATCATGTCCATATGGAGGAACTGTGTGATGTCATCATGTCCATATGGAGGAACTGTTTGATGTCATCATGTCCATATGAAGGAACTGTGTGATGTCATCAGGTCTATATGGGGGAACTGTGTGATGTCATCATGTCCATATGGGGAACTGTGTGATGTCATCATGTCCATATGGGGAACTGTGTGATGTCATCAGGTCTATATGGAGGAACTGTGTGATGTCATCATGTCCATATGGAGGAACTGTGTGATGTCATCATGTCCATATGGGGAACTGTGTGATGTCATCAGGTCTATATGGAGGAACTGTGTGATGTCATCATGTCCATATGGAGGAACTGTGTGATGTCATCATGTCCATATGGAGGAACTGTTTGATGTCATCATGTCCATATGAAGGAACTGTTTGATGTCATCAGGTCTATATGGGGGAACTGTGAGATGTCATCATGTCCATATGGGGAACTGTGTGATGTCATCATGTCCATATGGGGAACTGTGTGATGTCATCAGGTCTATATGGTGGAATTGTGTGATGTCATCATGTCCATATGGGGAACTGTGTGATGTCATCATGTCCATATGGGGAACTGTGTGATGTCATCAGGTCTATATGGAGGAACTGTGTGATGTCATCATGTCCATATGGAGGAACTGTGTGATGTCATCATGTCCATATAGGGGAACTGTGTGATGTCATCATGTCCATATGGAGGAACGGTGTGATGTCATCATGTCCATATGGAGGAACTGTGTGATGTCATCATGTCCATATAGGGGAACTGTGTGATGTCATCATGTCCATATGAAGGAACTGTGTGATGTCATCATGTCCATATAGGGGAACTGTGTGATGTCATCATGTCCATATGGCGGAACTGTGTGATGTCATCATGTCTATATGAAGGAACAGTTTGATGTCATCATGTCCATATGGAGGAACAGTTTGATGTCATCATGTCCATATGAAGGAACTGTGTGATGTCATCATGTCCATATGGGGAACTGTTTGATGTCATCATGTCCATATAGGGGAACTGTGTGATGTCATCATGTCCATATGGAGGAACTGTGTGATGTCATCATGTCCATATAGGGGAACTGTGTGATGTCATCATGTCCATATGGGGAACTGTTTGATGTCATCATGTCCATATAGAGGAACTGTGTGATGTCATCATGTCCATATGGAGGAACTGTGTGATGTCATCATGTCCATATAGGGGAACTGTGTGATGTCATCATGTCCATATGGGGAACTGTTTGATGTCATCATGTCCATATAGAGGAACTGTGTGATGTCATCATGTCTATATGGGGAACTGTGTGATGTCATCATGTCCATATGGAGGAACTGTTTGATGTCATCATGTCCATATGGAGGAACTGTGTGATATCATCATGTCCATATGAAGGAACTGTGTGATGTCATCAGGTCTATATGGAGGAACTGTGTGATGTCATCATGTCCATATGAAGGAACTGTGTGATGTCATCAGGTCAATATGGAGGAACTGTGTGATGTCATCATGTCCATATGGGGAACTGTGTGATGTCATGATGTCCATATGGGGAACTGTGTGATGTCATCAGGTCTATATGGAGGAACTGTGTGATGTCATCATGTCCATATGAAGGAACTGTGTGATGTCATCAGGTCTATATGGAGGAACTGTGTGATGTCATCATGTCCATATGGGGAACTGTGTGATGTCATGATGTCCATATGGGGAACTGTGTGATGTCATCAGGTCTATATGGAGGAACTGTGTGATGTCATCATGTCCATATGGAGCAAAATCTCTGAGGAATGATTCCAGCAACTTGTAGAAAGTATGGTACTAAGAATGAAGACAAAAGGAGGTCTAATCCGGTACAGTAAAATCTCCCTTAGCGGACAGTTTTTAATTCCCCAGCAGAGTCCCATAATACTTAACGTATTTGCACCCTCCAAATAGGGGACATTCCCAATAGCGGACGCGGACACACACAATAAGGGACAATAGGGGAATGGGGAATAAAATGGCACGGCAAGGGTAAGGGGGGGGGGGAATTTGGCACAAGGCACGAGAGAATAAGATGGCACAGGGTATAAAGGGGGGATGAAATGATACGGGGGGTGATAAGGGGAAATTAAGCGACACAGGGAGATTCTACTGTAATCTTGCTTTTTCTCATGTTTTATATGTAATTACACTCTGCAGTGAGTACAGGACAGTATTCCGTCATTTAGGAAGGATTTTGAGCCCTTTTCCCAATAAGGAACATCTTTCAATAGCGGACACTTTTTTATTCCCTATGGGAGATTCTACTGTACTAGCAAGGTGTACCTAATATAGTGTCCAGTGAGCGTACATAACTGTAAATACATGTCACTAAATAATAAGTGTAGAGATTAGAAAACCTCTGGAGATTCTATTCAGGTTGGATTTGTTTCGGAACCTATTTGCATTTGAAAGTGCCCTGATTGCCTTGCGTTTGCCTATGCAAAGTATGTACAGTAGCGGGGACTCCTGTCATAGATTATTCTACCTATTAAAAGAATACTTGTGTACTTATTAACATATATATGTGGTTTACATTTGATTTTACATATTTGCTACTTTGCAACTTTGATTAGTAGGAAAAACAAGGAGATGTTGACTCAACTGCTGGAGGATTCCAAGATTGCAGTGCCCGAGGATTCATAGATTGGCAGTCCCAAGCCACGAGTCAGAACCAGGAAAAGTCCCATAAGTACCAGGTGCATTTTCTATTTGTCAAGGCAGGAATAATAGTGAGGGACAATCAAAAGTCATAATCCAAAGTAGCACTAGAGGTACCGAGCGTAGTATCTGGAGTCATGTCAGTTACATAGTCAGAAATCATCAGGAGTCGGAATCGGGAGAAGCACTAGAGGTGCCCAGTATAGTTTCCAGGGGTCAATGCAGAAACGTTAAGCATCCAGCAGTGTTCAGCAGGCTCTTCATATAAGCATCTGTGCTTAGGCCCTTATCTCTATTTACTTGGACTTTTGGACCCCATCTTAACCAGGCAAATCAGAATCTCAGACCCTAATTTACTTAACTCGTACAGGACCTAGGGCGTATGCATACGCCTTCTGTACCTGGGTCTTAAGGACCGAGGGCGTACAGGTACGCCCATGGGAATTCCGGTCCCTGCCCCGTGCCGGGCGGGGATCGGACTGGGGTGACTGCTGATATCGATCAGCAGGCACCCCGCGCAAATGCCCAGGGGGGTCATCAGACCCCCCTATGTCGGCGATCGGCGCAAATTGCAAGTTAATTCACACTTGCGATTTGCGCCGATTCAGGGTCATACGGGTCTATGGTGAACCGGTGACCCAGAATATAAGAGGGATCGCGGTTGTCTAAGACACCCACGATCCTCCTGAAGGGATAGGAGTGAGGTGGCAGGGGTGCCACCCCTCCTATCCCTGCTATTGATCGTCAAACGCGACGACCAATAGCAGATTGAGGGCGGCGGGGTTAACTTTCGTTTTCCCCGTTCTGCCCACCCACAATAGGCGGGGCAGAAAGGGGAACCGACGGGGACCGGGCGCCGAAGATCCACTTACCCATCGGTGGAGGCTGCTGGACGCGATCGGCTGCAGTGATCGCGCGGGCAGCATGTTGTGCGGCAGAAGAGGATGGCTCCCTGGATCTGACGGAAGCCGGTAAGTTGCCTAGCAACATCTAGAGGGCTACAGTCTGAGACTGTAGCCCTCCAGGTGTTGCAAAACTACAACTCCCAGCATGCCCAGACAGCTGGTTGGGCATGCTGGGATTTGAAGTTTTGTAACAGCTGGAGGTCTACAGTTTAGAGACCACTGCACAGTGATCTCTATACTGCCCTCTAGATCTTGCAAAACTACAACTCCTAGCATGCCCACATAGCAGTTTGCTGTCTGTGCATGCTGGGATTTGTAGTTTTGCAACATCTGGAGGTCCACAGTTTCTCTAACTGTAGCCCTCCAGATGTTGCAAACCTGCAAATGAAGTGCATGCTGGGAGATGTAGTTATGTAATTATGCAACAGCTAGAGATACGCAATTACAACTCCCAGCATGCCGAGACAGCTGTTTGGGCATGCTGGGAGTTGTAGTTGCGTACCTCTAGCTGTTGCATAACTACATCTCCCAGCATGCACTTCGGCGATCAGTACATGCTGGGAGTTGTAGTTTTGCAACAGCTATAGGTACACTGGTTGGAAAATACTAAGTTAGGTAACAAAATCTAACTGAAGGTTTTCCAACCAGTGTGCCTCCAGCTGTTGCAAAACTACAACTCCCAGCATGCACGGTCTGTCATTACATGTTGAGAGTTGTAGTTTTGAAACAGCTGGAGGTTTGCCCCCCATGTGAACGTACAGGGTACATTCACACAGGCAGGTTTACAGCAAGTTTCCTGCTTCAAGTATGAGCTGCGGCAATTTTTTCCCTGCAGCGCAAATTTCTAGCGGGAAGCTCACTGTAAACCTCCGCCAGTGCGAACGTACCCTAAAAACACTGCACTACACTACACTAACACATAATAAAGGGTAAAACACTATATATACACCCCCTTATACTGTACCCCCAATAAAAATGAAAAACTTATTGTACGGCAGTGTTTCCAAAATGGAGCCTCCAGCTGTTGCAAAACAACAACTCCCAGCCACTGACTGTCCAGGCATGCTGGAAGTTTAGCAACAGCTGGAGGCACCCTGTTTAGGAATCACTGGTGTAGAATACCCCTATGTCCAACCCTATGCAATCCCTAATTTAGTCCTCAAATGCACATGGCGCTCTCTCGCTTCGGAGCCCTCTCGTAATTCAAGGAAACAGTTTAGGGCCACATATGGGGTATTTCCATACTCGGGAGAAATTGCACTACAAATTTTGGGGGGCTTTTTCTCCTTTTACCCCTTATGAAAAGGAAAAGTTGGGGGCTACACCAGCCTGTTAGTGAAAGAAAAAAAAAATTCTCCTGAGTACGGAAATACCCCAGATGTGGGCGTAAAATGCTCTGCGGGTGCACAACAAGGCTCAGGAGTGGAGCGCACTATGTACATTTGAAGCCTAAATTGGTGATTTGCACAGGGGTGGCTGATTTTACAGTGGTTCTGCCATAAACGCAAAAAAATAAATATCCACATGTGACCCCATTTTGGAAACTACACCCCTCACGGAACGTAACAAGGGGTATAGTGTGCCTTAACACCCCACAGGTGTTTGACGAATTTTCAATAAAGTTGGATGGGAAAATGAAAAAAAAATTATTTTTCACTAAAATGCTGGTGTTACCCCAAATTTTTCATTTTCACAAGGAAAAATAGGAAAAAAGCCCCCCAAAATATGCAACCCCATTTCTTCTGAGTATATAAATACCCCATATGTGGATGTAAAGTGCTCTGCTGGCGCACTACAATGCTCAGAAGAGAAGGAGCACCATTGGGATTTTGAAGAGAAAATTTGTCCGGAATTGAAGACCACGTGTGTTTACAAAGCCCCCATAGAGCCAGAACAATGGACCCTCCCCACATGTGACCCCATTTTGGAAACTACACCCCTTATGTAGTGTAATAAGGGGTAGATTTGTAATTTTTCATTTGCACAGTCCACTGTTCCAAAGATCTGTCAAACACCAGTGGGGTGTAAATACTCACTGCACCCCTTATTAAATTCTGTGAGGGGTGTTGTTTCCAAAATGGGGTCAAATGTGGGGGGGGGGGAGGGGTTCCACTGTTCTGACACCACGGTGGGGCTTTGTAAACGCACATGGCTCCTGACTTCTATTCCAACCAAATTCTGTCTCCAAAAGCTCAATTGCGCTCCTCCTCTTCTGAGCATTGTAGTGCGCCAGCAGAGCCCTTGACATCCACACATTGGGTATTTCCATACTCAGAAGAAATGGGGTTACAAATTTTGGGGGTCATTTTCTCCTATTACCCCTTGTAAAAATGTAAAATTTGGGGGGAAATCAGCATTTTAGTGACATTTTATTTATTTATTTACACATCCGACTTTAACAAAAAGTCGTCAAACACCTGTGAGGTGTTAAGGCTCACTGTACCGCTTGTTGCGTTCCTTGAGGGGTGTAGTTTCCAAAATAGTATGCCATGTGTTTTTTTTTTTTTGCTGTTCTGGCAGCATAGGGGCTTCCTAAATGCGACATGCCTGCAAAAACCATTTCAGGAAAATTCGCTTTTCAAAAGCCAAATGTGACTCCTTCTCTTCTGAGCATTGTAGTGCACCAGCAGAGCACTTGACGTCCACACATGGGGTATTTCCATACTCAGAAGAGATGGGGTTACACAATTTGTGGGGCATTTTGTCCTATTATCCCTTGTAAAAATTTTACATTTGGGGGAAAACTAGCATTTAAGTGAAAAAAAAAATGTACACATCCAACTTTAACAAAAAGTAGTGAAACACCTGTGAGGTGTTAAGGCTCACTGGACCCCTTGTTACATGCCTTGAGGGGTGTAGTTTCCAAAATACTATGCCATGTGTTTTTTTTTTTTTTGCTGTTCTGGCACCATAGGGGCTTCCTAAATGCGACATACCCCACAAAAACCATTTCAGAAAAACTCTCCAAAATCCCATTGTCGCTCCTTCCCTTCTGAGCCCTCTACTGCGCCCGCCGAACACTTGACATACACATATGATGTATTTCCTTACTCTAGAGAAATTGGGTTACACATTTTAGGAAGATTTCTCTACCTTTACCCCTTGTAAAAATTCAAAAACTGGGTCTACAAGAACATGCCAGTGTAAAAAATGAAGATTTTGAATTTTCTCCATCAATTTGCTGATATTCCTGTGAAACACCTAAAGGGTTAACAAACCTTTTGAATGTCATTTTGAATACTTTGAGGGGTGCAGTTTTTATAATGGGGTCATTTGTGTGGTATTTCTAATAAGAATGCCCTTCAAATCCACTTCGAAACAGAACTGGTCCCTGAAAATTTAGAAATTTTATGTGAAAAATTGGAAAATTGCTGCTATAATTTGAAGCCCTCTGATGTGAATCAATATATAATTTATTTGGAACATTCCTTTTCCTTATAAGCAGAGAGCTTCAAAGTAAAAAAAAAATGCAAAATTTTAAATTTTTTCATCAAATTTTGGAATTTTTCAACAAGAAACGATGCAAGTATCGACCAAATTTTTCCACTAACATAAAGTAGAATATGTCACAAAAAAGCAATCTCGGAATCAGAATGAAAGGTAAAAGCATCCCAGAGTTATTAATGCTTAAAGTGAAAGTGGTCAGATGTTCAAAAAATGGCCGGGTCCTACAGTGAAAATTGGCTGGGTCCTTAAGGGGTTAAAGGGGTACTCCGGTGCTCCAGCGTTCTGAACATTTTGTACAGAACACTCGGAGCTGGAGGCTGTGATGTCACGCCACGCCCCCTCAATTCATGTCTGTAGTCATGAATGGAGGGGGTGTGGTCGTGACATCTTGAGGGGGCGTGGTCGTGACATCACGACTGCATGCTACAGGTGTTTAGAACACCGGGTGCTGCGGAAGATCGCGGGGGTCCTGCTGCTGGGATAGGGAATGAGATGTCTAGTAGCGGAGTACCCCTTTAAGTTAAAGGAGAACTCCAGAATATAAAAATTGTCCTCCCTACTGCCGGTAGACAAAAAATAAAGATGGACATACCTTCCCTTTCTCCGGCCGAGTCGGGACTTCACTGCGGCCGGTGATTGGCTGAGTGCAGTATGACTCGCCGACCACAAGCAACCAGGAAGAGGATCGCGGCGGAGACCGGAGCTGGTTACCGGAGGCCCCCGGGGAGCGGAGGAAGGTATGTACATCTTTATTTTTTTTACTGCTGGCAGTATGGAGGGCAGTTTTTAAATTCTGGAGTTCTCCTGTAATAGGTTCTGTTGGTTCAGAACAGAGATGTTTCATCATACAAATCTTTCTTTTAATGAATAGGAGTGATGGAAACCGATTGTTGGAAGTCTGCAATGTCCATTCATCTCAGCGACAAGACGAATGTGAATATACAACCACCTTATTAGTGAAAACAAGACTAAAGACGTTTTGAAGGAGTAAAAACTTTTGCATCGTTGGTCAAAAGGAGATAAATTATTAATAACATTTGTAGATAGAAATCTCAAAGTTAAGAGTTTAACAGAAGGGAGGATATCTGAGATAAAGTTTAGATTGTGGGATATGATAGTCAACAGCCGCTTAGTGTTAGATTGACTCTATGTACAAGCTAGAAACAATGAATAAAGGTGCAGTAAACTTACCACAATACTCAATTAAAATGTTGTTAAAGGGGTACTCCTAAGGAATTTTTTTTTCAAATAAACTGGTGCAAGAAAACTATACAGATTTGTAAATGACTTCTATTTAAACATCTTAATTCTTCCAGTACTTATCAGCTGCCGTATGCTCCACAGGAAGTTGTGTAGTTCTAGGTCTGATCACAGTGCTCTCTGCTGCCACCTCTGCCCGTGTCAGGAACTGTTTGGAGGAGGAAAAGTTTGCTATGAGGTGTCAGCAGAGAGAACTGTGGTCAGACAGAAAATAACTACACAACTTCCTCTGAAGCATACAGCAGCTGATAAGTACTTGAAGGTTAAGAATTTTAAATAGAAGCAATTTACAAATCTGTTTAACTTTCTGGCACCAGTTGATTTTTCCCTCTGGAGTCTTTTAACTTGTAGCTGAAATGCTTCCTGCATGTCTTCCTGCGGGTCAGTGAGTCACGCTGCTCTCAGCGTATCACCAGCCGCAGCGGGACATTGCTGCGGCTGGTGATACACTGAGAGCAGCGTCACTCACCGACCCGCAGGAAGCGGAAGAAGACATGGGGGGAGATTTATTAAAACTTGTGCCGAGGAAAAGTTGAAAAATTATTAGATATATCAGGTATCTAAACACCTTTCATGTATGATGCTCCCAGTCTCAGAAATGCACAAAAAATGGGGGAGTGAATTTAAAACGTAACTTTTACTTACTATCTACTAAAACACATAATACAAGTGTATGTAGAAATGATTGTAGGTAAGAAACTACCTTACATATCACGCAAAATAGACAACTGTTAGAATCATCGATAACAAATTGCTCAATAAAGTATAGATAGAGTCACTATCTGATTAAATGTGTCTCCAAGTATAGCCCGACGCGTTTCTGACATAACTTCAAATGACTTCCACAGGGGCAAATAGGGAGACAGTGACCCACATTAGATAATCAATGTACCAAGTCATGGAATGAGCCAATCACCCAGGTGGCTGATACAGTAGCACCCTAGGCTTAAATAAACATGTGCACAAAAGTCTATTGGCACAATAAGCACTGAGTGAGCGGGAGTGGCCTCATGAGGTCCGGTCTGAAGACCCTGTAATTAAAAAACACATAATACATATATGGTGAGGCTCGCTCATTGTCCTCTAAAACCTGTAAAGAAAAACGGTGGGGATCCTACTCACTATTAGGCTTCTGCGTCCTCGCTCGTCTAATGCGCAAACCCGCTGTGGCGGGGAGCCGTGCAGTTGTGCCGGCTACTGTGCACGTCACTGAGCTAGAGCGGCGTCTGAGCTCATATCCGCTTCCGGCGCGGCAGGTGGAGCTTCCGTAAAGACGCGTCCCACAGCTGACGCCATAGTGGGAGGCCCGTAACCCGCACGCAGTAAACACTGCGAGCGGACGGAGCTCTGTTAACTTTGCCGCTGCCGAAACGGACATATAGTAGTACAGCCATAAAAGGCTGTTAGATATGCTAATGCTATAGTGGGTTAGTAATGGCATGTCTCCAGGTCTACTATCTAGCAATGTAGAAGATGTATAAGGATAATGGCCATTAATGTGTATACTTATAGAGGTAATGCACATAGATGAAACTGGAAATTCAGAATTTAACCCCTAAGGGATTATTGTGAACAACATAGGGGTGGAGCCTAGACTGGAAAGGGGCAGGTCGTGGGACGTGGAGGAGGGAGACAGCGGGGAGGTGCAACATGGACTAATGGGATGGATCTACACTACCTGCTAGCGGGTAAAAAGAGGGGATAAGGTTGACAAAGGGTAATTGGAATCCCCTAATAGAGAACATTGGGGGGTATTAGATAGGGGCCTAGGGAACCTGATGTAACCTAGATAAAATCTGCACTATATCCCTAAGCCTAGGCGGGGTGGCTGCCCTAAAAAGGGCGGTCCCACACAGGAACTAACCTGTCAAACCCTAGAAATCCCTAGGCTAGCAGGGGTGTACTTCCTGATGAGCTGTCTACAGCTTCACCTATCTACCTAAAAATCACCCCCAAATGTCTTCTGTCTACCATCTTATATATATAGCTAGTGAAACAAAGCTGTTCATTTAAGCCTCGAGGTGTGGCTGTATCTAAAGTGTAGATCCATCTAGTTTCTCGTTGCAAGAGTAGATTATCTATGTCACCCCCCACCCCCTGCGGAGATGGACTCATTTTCTCTATCCCATAGAAGTATATGTCTTTCATATTCCCTCTATGCACTTCTGTGTCTCTTTTATTACGTATGTCGCCAATGTGCTCCAGGACCCTCGTGCGGGGTTCCCGCAACGTCTTGCCTACATACTTAAGATCACAGCAGCACACAGCGACATACACTACTGCCTTTGTGGAACAGTTGATGAAGTTCCTGATTTTAAATGTCCTCTTGTCAGATGGTATTATGACAGATTGTGTTTTTTTCATGAAACTGCATGCACGGCAGTGTCCACATGCATAGGATCCTACTACCGTGTGTCTATTCAACCAGGTCGTCGGAGTGGGGGTCGGTGATAAATGACTATGCGGGACCATGTGTCCTATTCTTCTCCCTCTCCTATATGTAATTTGAGGATATTCTCCCACATATGACCTAAAATCATCATCCATGAGGAGAATGCTCCAATGACGTTGGATGATTTCTCTTACAGAGGTAGACATGTTGTCAAAAGTCCCTATGATGCGACACATGGGAGAATCTTAATTTTTGGGTTTAGGGACTAGCAGTTGATCCCTAGAGGTAGCTAGGGCTGTGCTATAAGCTGGAGATAGGACATGGTCCGGATATCCTCGCTGTCTTAACCTCCTCCTTAGGTCCCCCGCCTGCGCCTTAAAATCAGTCTCATTAGAACAGTTCCTCCTGTGGCAGAGATATTGCCCTTTGGGGATCTCCCTTTTCAGGGGGCCCGGATGGCAGCTCTCCCACCTCAGGAGGCTGCTTGTCGAGGTGGCCTTCCGATGGACTGTAGTCGCAAGGCCACCTTGTCCATTTTTTGAGATGGTAAGGTCCAAAAATGCAATTGAGTGTCTCTCAACTGTATATGTGAAAGTAAGGCCAATGGAATTGGAGTTGATTAACTCCATAAATTCTTTAAGTTGCGTAATGGTGCCTGTCTGTTACGCCTAGCGCTCCGGGTCCCCGCTCCTCCCCGGAGCGCTCACGGCGTCTCTCTCCCCGCAGCGCCCCGGTCAGTCCCGCTGACCGGGAGCGCTGCACTGTCATGGCCGTCGGGGATGCGATTCGCACAGCGGGACGCGCCCGCTCGCGAATCGTATCCCAGGTCACTTACCCATCCCGGTTCCCTGCTGTCATGTGCTGGCGCGCGCGGCTCCGCTCTCTAGGGCGCGCGCGCGCCAGCTCTCTGAGACTTAAAGGGCCAGTGCACCAATGATTGGTGCCTGGCCCAATTAGCTTAATTGGCTCCCACCTGCTCCCAGACTATATCTGATCACTGCCCCTGCACTCCCCTGCCGGATCTTGTTGCCTTAGTGCCTAGAGAAAGCGTTTACTGTGTTTGTCCATACTGTGTACTTGACCTCCTACTATTGCCATATTGACTACGATCCTTGCTGCCTGCCCCGACCTTCTGCTACGTCCGACCTTGCTCCTGTCTACTCCCTTGTACCGCGCCTATCTTCAGCAGTCAGAGAGGTTGAGCCGTTGCTAGTGGATACGACCTGGTTGCTACCGCCGCTGCAAGACCATCCCGCTTTGCGGCGGGCTCTGGTGAAAACCAGTAGCAGCTTAGAACCGGTCCACTAGCACGGTCCACGCCAATCCCTCTCTGGCACAGAGGATCCACCTCCTGCCAGCCGAATCGTGACAGTAGATCCGGCCATGGATCCCGCTGAGGTTCCCCTGCCAGCTGTCTCTGACCTCACCACGGTGGTCGCCCAGCAATCCCGACAGATCGCCCATCTAACTCACCAGCTGTCGGAAGTGTCCACCATGGTGCAGCAACTTCAGTCGCAACTTCTGCCTCTGCTACAGCAGCAACCATCTCCTCCGCCAGCTCCTGCACCTCCTCCGCAGCGAGTGGCCGCTCCTAGCCTCCGCTTGTCCCTGCCGGACAAATTTGATGGGGACTCTAGACTCTGCCGTGGATTTTTGTCTCAATGTTCCCTGCATATGGAGATGTTGTCGGACTTGTTTCCTACAGAACGGTCTAAGGTGGCGTTCGTAGTGAGCCTTCTTTCTGGAAAGGCCTTGTCTTGGGCCACACCGCTCTAGGACCGCAATGATCCTGCCACAGCCACAGTCCAGTCCTTCTTCGCTGAGGTCCGTAGTGTCTTCGAGGAGCCTGCCCGAGCTTCTTCTGCCGAGACTGCCCTGCTGAACCTGGCCCAGGGTAATTCTTCAGTGGGCGAGTACGCCATCCAATTTCGTACTCTTGCTTCCGAATTATCATGGAATAACGAGGCTCTCTGCGCGACCTTTAAAAAAGGCCTATCCAGTCGCATCAAGGATGTGCTGGCCGCACGAGAGATTCCTGCCAACCTGCAAGAACTTATCCATTTGGCCACCCGCATTGACATGCGTTTTTCTGAGAGACATCAAGAGCTCCGCCAGGAAAAAGACTTAGATCTCTGGGCACCTCTCCCACAGTCTCCGTTGCAATCTACGCCTGGGCCTCCCGCCGAGGAGGCCATGCAAGTGGATCGGTCTCGCCTGACCCAGGAAGAGAGGAATCGCCGTAGGGAAGAAAATCTTTGTCTGTACTGTGCCAGTACCGAACATTTCTTGGTGGATTGCCCTATTCGTCCTCCACGTCTGGGAAACGCACGCACCCAGCTCTCGTGGGTGTGGCGTCTCTTGATTCAAAGTCTGCTTCTCCATGTCTCACGGTGCCCGTGCGGATTTCTCCTTCAGCCAACTCCTCCCTCTCAGCCGTGGCCTGCTTGGACTCTGGTGCCTCTGGGAATTTTATTCTGGATTCTTTGGTAAATAAATTCCGCATCCCGGTGACCCGTCTCGTCAAGCCGCTCTACATTTCCGCGGTCAACGGAGTCAGGTTGGATTGCACCGTGCGTTACCGCATAGAACCCCTCCTGATGTGTATTGGACCCCATCACGAAGTCATTGAGTTCTTCGTCCTTCCCAACTGTACCTCTGAGGTCCTCCTCGGTCTGCCATGGCTCCGGCTTCATTCTCCCACCCTTGATTGGACCACCGGGGAGATCAAGAACTGGGACTCTGCCTGCCATAGGAAGTGCCTCTCCCCCCCTCCCAGTCCCGTCAGGCAAGCCTCAGTGCCTCCTCATGGCCCCCGTCCTGGTGTCACACTGCCCCGTGCCAGGCTTCGCCCTCTGCCCTCCCTCCCCATTCCCACTCCTGCTGTACTGCCTGCCGTTGAGGAAACCCTCCATTCTTTCCCGGTGTCCTCATCCCAGGGGAGGCAGTTACCGGACAAAGAAAAGGGGAGACCTAAGGGGGGGGGGTACTGTTACGCCTAGCGCTCCGGGTCCCCGCTCCTCCCCGGAGCGCTCACGGCGTCTCTCTCCCCGCAGCGCCCCGGTCAGTCCCGCTGACCGGGAGCGCTGCACTGTCATGGCCGTCGGGGATGCGATTTGCACAGCGGGACGCGCCCGCTCGCGAATCGCATCCCATGTCACTTACCCGTCCCGGTTCCCTGCTGTCATGTGCTGGCGCGTGCGGCTCCGCTCTCTAGGGCGCGTGCGCGCCAGCTCTCTGAGACTTAAAGGGCCAGTGCACCAATGATTGGTGCCTGGCCCAATTAGCTTAATTGGCTCCCACCTGCTCCCAGACTATATCTGATCACTGCCCCTGCACTCCCCTGCCGGATCTTGTTGCCTTAGTGCCTAGAGAAAGCGTTTACTGTGTTTGTCCATACTGTGTACTTGACCTCCTGCTATTGCCATATTGACTACGATCCTTGCTGCCTGCCCCGACCTTCTGCTACGTCCGACCTTGCTCCTGTCTACTCCCTTGTACCGCGCCTATCTTCAGCAGTCAGAGAGGTTGAGCCGTTGCTAGTGGATACGACCTGGTTGCTACCCGCCGCTGCAAGACCATCCCGCTTTGCGGCGGGCTCTGGTGAAAACCAGTAGCAGCTTAGAACCGGTCCACTAGCACGGTCCACGCCAATCCCTCTCTGGCACAGAGGATCCACCTCCTGCCAGCCGAATCGTGACACTGTCCACAGGATAAAAATATTGTCTATGTACCATGCCCATAATGTGGCAATGAGCTGGTGGTAATGGCGTCCGTCGAAGAGAAAGTAGTTATGGTACAAAATAAATCTCACCAGAGATAAGATGAATTCATTATGGTTATGAAGATAGGTGGGTCTTTAGATTTACTATGCATGTGCCACATTATGGGCACGGTACATAGACGATATTTTTATCCTGTGGACAGGCACCATTACACAACTTAAAGAATTTATGGAGTTAATCAACTCCAATTCCATTGGCCTTACTTTCACGTATACAGTTGAGAGACACTCAATTGCATTTTTGGACCTTACCATCTCAAAAAATGGAAAGGTGGCCTTGCGGAAGGCCACCTCGACGAACAGCCTCATGAGGTGGGAGAGTTGCCATCCGGGCCCCCTGAAAAGGGGGATCCCCAAAGGGCAACATCTGTGCCTCAGGAGGAACTGTTCTAACGAGACTGATTTTAAGGCTCAGGTGGGGGATCTAAGGAGGAGGTTCAGACAGCAAGGATATCCGGACCATGTCCTATCTCCAGCAGAGGAAGAGGATGCTCACGGGTGACTGTTAGAAACCAACCTCCAGCATGTGGAAATCTCCCTGCAGGCTCATCCAACTCTCTTTCTGCCTCGGCCTCTTCTCCTTCTTTTTTAGACGGGGAGAACCCGTACATCCTCCGACCAACGGTTGGCAGGGGGAAAATGTGGGGCATACTTATGAAAACCATACTGCTCCACAGATCCTCAATCTGTCAGACTATCCACTGACAGAGATACAAACCAAAGCTCTGAGTAGGGGATTGTCCTTTGTGCCCACTGTCAATTTTGACTCGTTTGTGTGGACAAAGGACATCCACCTATTCAATAGGAAACTTGGCTGGAATAAGTTTTTTCAAAACATTGGACAAAAAAAATGCCAAGATCTGGACATTACACCTGAAGACTTACATACGATAACAGAACTTACAGATCTACTGACGACAGGAGAAAGAGACAGAGGTATAGGTCCGTTTACACAACTTAAACCAAAAAGTAAGGCACAACCTCTGATAGGGGAACTTTCCTGCATTGAGATCTTTAGGGACCTGGTTACCAGGGATCTAAGAAACCTGCAAACACATGATCGCACTCTCTGCAACAACCTAAACTTTGAAGAAAGAGCAGCCCTCAGGGAACTAGAAAACAATAACTCTCTAGTAATTAAGCCATCAGTTAAGGGGGCAATACTGTTGTTATGGGGAGAAATCAGTATACACGCATGTGTTATAAGATCTTGGACGATAGACAGTCATATGAGATTCTTACAAAAGATCCGACAACTCAATACAGGGCACCCCTCACTAACATTTTACAGGAGGCTAGAACCAATAAACTTATTGATGATAAAGAATACAAATTCCTTTGTCCTAAGAGTCCCATCACCCCCACTTTCTACGCCATGCCGAAGATACACAAGGGGTTAGTTCCGTTAATAGGACGCCCGATCGTGTCCGACATAGGTAGTATCATGTAGAATGTGGGGGTGTATGTGGATAAAGTCCTGAGACAATTTGTAACCTCCCTCCCGTCATATGTTGGCGATACAACGGACTTACTGTCCAAACTTGACGGGATAGAGGTGGAGCAGGACACCCTCCTTGTGGGTTTGGATGTTGAGGCATTGTACTCCTCGATCCCACATGAGGAAGGACTATGGGCAGTTGCGTTTAATCTGTCCACAAGACCCACCTATCTTCATAACCATAATTAATTCATCTTATCTCTGGTGAGATTTATTTTGTACCATAACTACTTTCTCTTCGACGGACGCCATTACCACCAGCTCAAAGGGACTGCCATGGGCTGGTGGGAGGCGACCATGGGGTTCGTCGAGGAGAAAGACATTTACTATGACTGTGCCACATTATGGGCACGGTACATAGACGATATTTTTATCCTGTAGACAGGCACCATTACGCAATTTAAAGAATTTATGGAGTTAATCAACTCCAATTCCATTGGCCTTACTTTCACATATACAGTTGAGAGACACTCAATTGCATTTTTGGACCTTACCATCTCAAAAAATGAACAAGGTGGCCTTGCAACTACAGTCTATCGGAAGGCCACCTCGATGAACAGCCTCCTGAGGTGGGAGAGCTGCCATCTGGGCCCCCTGAAAAGGGGGATCCCCAATGGGCAATATCTCCGCCACAGGAGGAACTGTTCTAACGAGACTGATTTTAAGGCGCAGGCGGGGGACGTAAGGAGGAGGTTCAGGCAGTTCAGGATATCTGGACCCTGTCCTATCTCCAGCTTATAGGACAGCCCTAGCTACCTACACAGCAATAGCGAGACACATAAATGAACTGCATAGAGGGAATATGAAAGACATATACTTCTATGGGATAGAGAAAATGAGTCCATCTCCGCGCGGGGGAGATAATAGATATACATAGATAATCTACTCTTGCAACGAGAAACTAGATGAATCTACACTTTAGATACAGCCACACCTCGAGGCTTAAATGAACAGCTCTGTTTCACTAGCTATATATAAGATGGTCGACAGAAGGCATTTGGGGGTGATTTTTAGGTAGATAGTTGGAGCTGTAGTCAGCTCATCAGGAAGTACACCCCTGCTAGCCTAGGGATTTCTAGGGTTTGACAGATTAGGTTCCTGTGCGGGACCGCCCTTTTTAGGGCGGCCACCCTGCCTAGGCTTAGGGATATAGTGTAGATTTTATCTAGGTTACAACAGGTTCCCTAGGCCCCTATCTAATACCCCCCCCCCCCCCTGTTCTCTATTAGGAGATTCCACTTACCCTTTGTCGACCATATCACCTCTTATTACCCTCTAGGAGGTAGTGTAGATCCATCCCATTAGTCCATGTTGCACCTCCCTGCTGTCTCCCTCCTCCACGTCCCACTACCTGCGCCTTTCCAGTCTAGGCTCCACCCCTATGTTGGTCACAATAATCCCTTAGGGGTTAAATTCTGAATTTCTAGTTTCATCTATGTGCATTACCTCTATAAGTATACACATTAATGGCCATTATCCTTATACATCTTCTACATTGCTAGATAGTAGACCTGGAGACATGCCATTGCTAACCCACTATAGCATTAGCATATCTAACAGCCTTTTATGGCTGTACTACTATATGTCCGTTCTGGCAGCGGCAGAGTTAACAGAGCTCCGTCCGCTCGCAGTGTTTACTGCGACTGGGTTACGGGCCTCCCACTAAGGCATCATCTGGGGGACGCGTCATTACGGAAGCTCCACCTGCCGCGCCGGAAGTGGATATGAGCTCAGACGCCGCTCTAGCTCAGTGACGTGCACAGTACCCGACACAACTGCACGGCTCCCCGCCACAGCGGGTTTGCGCATTAGACAAGCGAAGACGCAGAAGCCTAATAGTGAGTAGGATCCCCACCGTTTTTCTTTACAGGTTATAGGGGACAATGAGCGAGCCTCACCATATATGTATTATGTGTTTTTTATTACAGGGTCCACAGCCTAGGGTGCTACTGTATCAGCCACCTGGGTGATTGGCTCATTCCATGACTTGGTACATTGATTATCTAATGTGGGTCACTGTCTCCCTATTTTCCCCTGAGGAAGACATTTGAAGTTATGTCAGAAACGCATCGGGCTATACTTGGAGACGCATTTAATCAGATAGTGACTCTATCTATACTTTATTGAGCAATTTGTTATTGATGATTCTAACAGTTGTCTATTTTGCGTCATATGTAAGGTAGTTTCTTACCTACAATCATTTCTACATACACTTGTATTATGTGTTTTAGTAGATAATAAGTAAAAGTTACGTTTTAAATTCACTCCCCCATTCTTTGTGCAGAGGAAAAGTTGCCCAGTTGCCCACAGCAATCAATCAGCTTGCTTCTTTCATTTTTAGGAAGGCCTGTGAAAAATGAAACAAGCGATCTGATTGGTTGCTATGGGCAACTGGACAACTTTTCCTCTGCACAGGTTTTGATAAATCTCCTCCATGGACTGGAGAACAGGACACCAACATCGGAGCATTGGGGGGATGTAGGCAGGTGAGTTAAAGTTTGTGTTACGCCGAGCGCTCCGGGTCCCCGCTCCTCCCCGGAGCGCTCGCTTCTCTCTCGCTACCGCAGCGCTCCGGGCAGCTCCACTGACCCGGTGCGCTGCGATACCGTCTCCAGCCGGGATGCGATTCGCGATGCGGGTAGCACCTGCTCGCGATGCGCACCCCGGCTCCCGTACCTGACTCGCTCTCCGTCTGTCCTGTCCCGGCGCGCGCGGCCCCGCTCCCTAGGGCGCGCGCGCGCCGGGTCTCTGCGATTTAAAGGGCCACTGCGCCGCTGATTGGCGCAGTGGTTCCAATTAGTGTGTTCACCTGTGCACTCCCTATTTATACTTCACTTCCCCTTCACTCCCTCGCCGGATCTTGTTGCCATTGTGCCAGTGAAAGCGTTTCCTTGTGTGTTCCTAGCCTGTGTTCCAGACCTCCTGCCGTTGCCCCCGACTACGATCCTTGCTGCCTGCCCCGACCTTCTGCTACGTCCGACCTTGCTTCTGTCTACTCCCTTGTACCGCGCCTATCTTCAGCAGTCAGAGAGGTTGAGCCGTTGCTAGTGGATACGACCTGGTCACTACCGCCGCAGCAAGACCATCCCGCTTTGCGGCGGGCTCTGGCGAAAACCAGTAGTGACTTAGAACCGATCCACTAGCACGGTCCACGCCAATCCCTCTCTGGCACAGAGGATCCACTACCTGCCAGCCGGCATCGTGACAGTAGATCCGGCCATGGATCCCGCTGAAGTTCCTCTGCCAGTTGTCGCCGACCTCACCACGGTGGTCGCCCAGCAGTCACAACAGATAGCGCAACAAGGCCAACAGCTGTCTCAACTGACCGTGATGCTACAGCAGCTACTACCACAGCTTCAGCAATCATCTCCTCCGCCAGCTCCTGCACCTCCTCCGCAGCGAGTGGCCGCTTCTGGCCTACGACTATCCTTGCCGGATAAATTTGATGGGGACTCTAAATTCTGCCGTGGCTTTCTTTCCCAATGTTCCCTGCACTTGGAGATGATGTCGGACCAGTTTCCTACTGAAAGGTCTAAGGTGGCTTTCGTAGTCAGCCTTCTGTCTGGAAAAGCTCTGTCATGGGCCACACCGCTCTGGGACCGCAATGACCCCGTCACTGCCTCTATACACTCCTTCTTCTCGGAAATTCGAAGTGTCTTTGAGGAACCTGCCCGAGCCTCTTCTGCTGAGACTGCCCTGTTGAACCTGGTCCAGGGTAATTCTTCCGTTGGCGAGTACGCCGTACAATTCCGTACTCTTGCTTCAGAATTATCCTGGAATAATGAGGCCCTCTGCGCGACCTTTAAAAAAGGCCTATCCAGCAACATTAAAGATGTTCTGGCCGCACGAGAAATCCCTGCTAACCTACATGAATTCATCCATCTTGCCACTCGCATTGACATGCGTTTTTCCGAAAGGCGTCAGGAGCTCCGCCAGGATATGGACTTTGTTCGCACAAGGCGTTTTTTCTCCCCGGCTCCTCTCTCCTCTGGTCCCCTGCAATCCGTTCCTGTGCCTCCCGCCGTGGAGGCTATGCAGGTCGACCGGTCTCGCCTGACACCTCAAGAGAGGACACGACGCCGCATGGAGAATCTCTGCCTGTACTGTGCCAGTACCGAACACTTCCTGAAGGATTGTCCTATCCGTCCTCCCCGCCTGGAAAGACGTACGCTGACTCCGCACAAAGGTGAGACAGTCCTTGATGTCTACTCTGCTTCTCCACGTCTTACTGTGCCTGTGCGGATATCTGCCTCTGCCTTATCCTTCTCTACTATGGCCTTCTTGGATTCCGGATCTGCAGGAAATTTTATTTTGGCCTCTCTCGTCAACAGGTTCAACATCCCAGTGACCAGTCTCGCCAGACCCCTCTACATCAATTGTGTAAACAATGAAAGATTGGACTGTACCATACGTTTCCGCACGGAGCCCCTTCTAATGTGCATCGGACCTCATCACGAGAAGATTGAATTTTTGGTCCTCCCCAATTGCACTTCCGAAATCCTCCTTGGACTACCCTGGCTTCAACTCCATTCCCCAACCCTGGATTGGTCCACTGGGGAGATCAAGAGTTGGGGGCCCTCTTGTTTCAAGGACTGCCTAAAGCCGGTTCCCAGTACCCCTTGCCGTGACTCTGTGGTTCCCCCTGTAACCGGTCTCCCTAAGGCCTATATGGACTTTGCGGATGTTTTTTGCAAAAAACAAGCTGAGACTCTACCTCCTCACAGGCCTTATGATTGTCCTATTGACCTCCTCCCGGGCACTACTCCACCCCGGGGCAGAATCTATCCTCTGTCCGCCCCAGAGACTCTTGCTATGTCGGAGTACATCCAGGAAAATTTAAAAAAAGGCTTTATCCGTAAATCCTCCTCTCCTGCCGGAGCCGGATTTTTCTTTGTGTCCAAAAAAGATGGCTCTCTACGTCCTTGCATTGACTACCGCGGTCTTAATAAAATCACGGTAAAGAACCGCTACCCCCTACCCCTCATCTCTGAACTCTTTGATCGCCTCCAAGGTGCCCACATCTTTACTAAACTGGACTTAAGAGGTGCTTATAATCTCATCCGCATCAGAGAGGGGGATGAATGGAAAACGGCATTTAACACTAGAGATGGACACTTTGAGTATCTGGTCATGCCCTTTGGCCTGTGCAACGCCCCTGCCGTCTTCCAAGACTTTGTTAATGAAATTTTTCGTGATCTCTTATACTCCTGTGTTGTTGTATATCTGGACAATATCCTGATTTTTTCTGCCAATCTAGAAGAACACCGCCAGCATGTCCGTATGGTTCTTCAGAGACTTCGTGACAATCAACTTTATGCCAAGATAGAGAAATGTCTGTTTGAATGCCAATCTCTTCCTTTCCTAGGATACTTGGTCTCTGGCCAGGGACTACAAATGGATCCAGACAAACTCTCTGCCGTCTTAGATTGGCCACGCCCCTCCGGACTCCGTGCTATCCAACGTTTTTTGGGGTTCGCCAATTATTACAGGCAATTTATTCCACATTTTTCTACCGTTGTGGCCCCTATCGTGGCTTTAACCCAAAAAAATGCCAATCCCAAGTCTTGGCCTCCTCAAGCGGAAGACGCCTTTAAACGGCTCAAGTCTGCCTTTTCTTCGGCTCCCGTGCTCTCCAGACCTGACCCTTCCAAACCCTTCCTATTGGAGGTTGATGCCTCCTCTGTAGGAGCTGGAGCGGTCCTTCTACAAAAAAATTCTTCCGGGCATGCTGTTACTTGTGGGTTTTTTTCTAGGACCTTCTCTCCGGCGGAGAGAAACTACTCCATCGGGGATCGAGAGCTTCTAGCCATTAAATTAGCACTTGAGGAATGGAGGCATCTGCTGGAGGGATCAAGATTTCCAGTTATTATTTACACCGATCACAAGAACCTCTCCTATCTCCAGTCTGCCCAACGGCTGAATCCTCGCCAGGCCAGGTGGTCTCTGTTCTTTGCCCGATTTAATTTTGAAATTCACTTTCGGCCTGCCGATAAGAACATTAGGGCCGATGCTCTCTCTCGTTCCTCGGATGCCTCGGAAGTTGAACTCTCTCCGCAACACATCATTCCTCCTGACTGCCTGATTTCCACTTCTCCAGCCTCCATCAGGCAAACTCCTCCAGGAAAGACCTTCGTCTCTCCACGCCAACGCCTCGGAATCCTCAAATGGGGTCACTCCTCCCATCTCGCAGGTCATGTAGGCATCAAGAAATCTGTGCAACTCATCTCTCGCTTCTATTGGTGGCCGACTCTGGAGACGGATGTCGTGGACTTTGTGCGAGCCTGCACTGTCTGTGCCCGGGATAAGACTCCTCGCCAGAAGCCCGCTGGTTTTCTTCATCCTCTGCCTGTCCCCGAACAGCCTTGGTCTCTGATTGGTATGGATTTTATTACAGACCTACCCCCATCCCGTGGCAACACTGTTGTTTGGGTGGTCGTTGATCGATTCTCCAAGATGGCACATTTCATCCCTCTTCCTGGTCTTCCTTCAGCGCCTCAGTTGGCTAAACAATTTTTTGTACACATTTTTCGTCTTCACGGGTTGCCCACACAGATAGTCTCGGATAGAGGCGTCCAATTTGTGTCAAAATTCTGGAGGGCTCTCTGTAAACAACTCAAGATTAAATTAAACTTTTCTTCTGCATATCATCCTCAATCCAATGGACAAGTGGAAAGAATTAACCAGGTCTTGGGTGATTATTTACGACATTTTGTTTCCTCCCGCCAGGATGATTGGGCAGATCTTCTACCATGGGCCGAATTCTCGTATAACTTTAGAGTCTCTCAATCTTCCTCCAAATCCCCATTTTTCGTGGTGTACGGCCGTCACCCTCTTCCCCCCCTTCCTACTCCCTTGCCCTCTGGTTTGCCCGCTGTAGATGAAGTGACTCGTGATCTTTCCATCATATGGAAAGAGACCCAAGATTCTCTTTTACAGGCTTCATCTCGCATGAAAAAGTTTGCCGATAAGAAAAGAAGAGCTCCCCCCATTTTTGCTCCCGGAGACAAGGTATGGCTCTCCGCTAAATATGTCCGCTTTCGTGTCCCCAGTTACAAACTGGGTCCACGCTATCTTGGTCCTTTCAAAGTCTTGTGCCAAATTAATCCTATCTCTTACAAACTTCTTCTTCCTCCTTCTCTCCGTATTCCTAATGCCTTTCATGTCTCTCTTCTTAAACCACTCATCATCAACCGTTTCTCTCCCAAGTTAGTTTCTCCCACTTCTGTCTCCGGTTCTTCTGACGTCTTCTCGGTGAAAGAGATACTGGCCTCCAAGACGATCAGAGGAAAAAAGTTCTTTTTGGTGGATTGGGAGGGCTGTGGACCTGAAGAGAGATCCTGGGAACCTGAGGACAACATCCTAGACAAAAGTCTGCTCCTCAGGTTCTCAGGCTCTAAGAAGAGGGGGAGACCCAAGGGGGGGGGTACTGTTACGCCGAGCGCTCCGGGTCCCCGCTCCTCCCCGGAGCGCTCGCTTCTCTCTCGCTACCGCAGCGCTCCGGGCAGCTCCACTGACCCGGTGCGCTGCGATACCGTCTCCAGCCGGGATGCGATTCGCGATGCGGGTAGCGCCCGCTCGCGATGCGCACCCCGGCTCCCGTACCTGACTCGCTCTCCGTCTGTCCTGTCCCGGCGCGCGCGGCCCCGCTCCCTAGGGCGCGCGCGCGCCGGGTCTCTGCGATTTAAAGGGCCACTGCGCCGCTGATTGGCGCAGTGGTTCCAATTAGTGTGTTCACCTGTGCACTCCCTATTTATACTTCACTTCCCCTTCACTCCCTCGCCGGATCTTGTTGCCATTGTGCCAGTGAAAGCGTTTCCTTGTGTGTTCCTAGCCTGTGTTCCAGACCTCCTGCCGTTGCCCCCGACTACGATCCTTGCTGCCTGCCCCGACCTTCTGCTACGTCCGACCTTGCTTCTGTCTACTCCCTTGTACCGCGCCTATCTTCAGCAGTCAGAGAGGTTGAGCCGTTGCTAGTGGATACGACCTGGTCACTACCGCCGCAGCAAGACCATCCCGCTTTGCGGCGGGCTCTGGCGAAAACCAGTAGTGACTTAGAACCGATCCACTAGCACGGTCCACGCCAATCCCTCTCTGGCACAGAGGATCCACTACCTGCCAGCCGGCATCGTGACAGTTTGTTTTGCCTCATTTTGCAGCCCATGCATGGAGGGTTAATAAAAAAAAAGCATCATAGTACTCCTTTAAATAGAAGTAATTTACAAGTCTGTGCAAAAATGTAGAAACGGAAAAAAACAGCTGACTCACCGACAAGATCACTTCAGGTTTTCTTCTTTATTAATATACTCACATATTCATATAAAATTTGGGAGGAGGATGGGACGGGGGTACACAAATCTGGCGACAGAATCAGTTTCATACGTCAAGCGTGCTTCATCTGGCCTGTAGTGGAGTATCACTTGCGGTTTCTTATACAGGTGAGTCTTGATTATAGTGACATCAGAGGCTCTCACCTGACCTGACGTAGTCAACAGGGGCGTACCAAACTAATGGACTCACCAATCGGCTCCCTGACTAAATATCGCATCAGCTAAAGAAACGCAATTACACAACAGTAATATTGCAAGGTAACTATAAAACTAAGGGAGAACATATATTAGGTAGATTAAAAGCAAGGAGCATAATCAATCTTATCGTTGAGACCGAGGGGACCAATTGCAGCAGTCTTCAAGATCCAATGTGCTTCTCTCTGTAACAAGGTGGGAGTATCGTTGTCTTGTATAAGGAAATGTACCTAGCAGAAGCCGAAAGGCAGCTTAACGATAGAGATCCTTACACTCCATTACAGTCTGATCCCACTCCGAAAATCCTTAAAAATTTAAGTTCACTTTTGCATGGTTTTGTAGAGAGACGAATGTTGTCAAAAAAGAATGCATTACGATTGCTACCAGATACCCCGAAGCCTGTGATATGGTACCATCTACCTAAGGTTCACAAGGGACAGACCCCACCCGCTGGACGATCAATTGTCTCGGGGTGGGATCTGTCACCGAACATCTGTCCCACTATCTCGAGTGGCTGCTCAGTCCTTTGCTCACATCGATTCCAGCGTACATCAAAGATACGTTACACTTGTTGCAAACAACTAAAAGTATTCCGTGGGAGCAAAATTGGAGCTTATGCTCCATTGATGTAGTAAGCTTGTATACTCGCATACCTCACACTGCAGGTATACAAGCAGTTTGTGATTTTCTTAAAGAGACAGATAAGAGTCCCGAGTTTATTACTTTTGTGCATGATGCTTTACATTTCATTTTAACTAATAGCACTTTTAAGTTCGGAGACAGTTGGTATAGGCAGGACACCGGGACCCCGATGGGGACCCCGGTGTCTTGCATGTATGCCAACATATTCTTGGCAGCCCTTGAGAACAGATTTGTATATTCTTCTTCTAATCCCTTTATAGGACACATAAAATCTTATTCTAGGTATGTAGATGATATTCTGATTGTCTGGGCACGTACCCCTGCCATGTTCTCGGAGTTCGTCACATACCTGAATACTGTAAACACAGTGAACTTGTCTTTTACATCTCAATTCGGGGGAGAGTCGCTAGAGTTTTTAGACGTCAGACTTAAGGTGGTAGAGAATAAGATCATTAGTGAGGGATATCGTAAAGAAATTGCTAGGAATGCCCTCCTCCACTTCCAGAGTTCCCACCCTTTGTCAGTGAAAAAGGGGGCTCCTTACGGGCAATTTGTCCATTTGAAGAGGAATAATGAACAAGTGTCTTCTTACAAAATACAGGGAGACGACTTACATCAACGTTTAAGAGAGAGGCGATATCCAGAGACCCTTATTATTCAGGGTAGAGAACGAGCTGATTGTTTGAAGAGGGAAGACCTGTTTGTTCCTAAAAAGAAACCCCCTCGAGATTACGACAACAAAAGGTTCACCTTTACTTTTCAAAATTCCCCCTTGAATAAAGTTGTCGAACAAGCAATCAGGCAGAATTAGCACATTTTGGAGTGAAATTAAAGAAATTGCAGGCAGAAAACCCCTCGTCTCCTACAAGAAGAATAAAACAATAGGGACAGTTTTGAAGAGAAACTTTA
The DNA here is from genome assembly GCF_029499605.1 of Hyla sarda. NCBI lineage: Eukaryota > Metazoa > Chordata > Amphibia > Anura > Hylidae > Hyla > Hyla sarda. The sequence goes on from NC_079193.1 coordinate 352,946,102, forward strand.
ATAAAAGCAAAACTGAGAATACCTGGCTGGATAGATGTACTCCTGTTGGTAATTATGCCTGCAAAAACTGTAATTTCTGCAGGTACAATGCCGAACTAAAAATTATATGTATGGGCCAATGTTTACACCAAGTCACAGACCTAATTACTTGCAGAACGAAATTTGGTGTCTATGTCATTTTTTGCGTGTGGATACTACTACATCGGCAAGAATATTCGCCAATTGCATGCCCGCATTCGCAAACATTTTTATTCTTTACGCACTCTGAAAGGAGCCCCTCGCTTCATTGCCCATGTAGTAGAATGCCACAACGGTAAACCTGATTCATTGCGCTTTGCAGGAATTGAAAGGGTTAAACCAAAACCAAGCATCAACCTGGATAAGTTCCTGTTACAGAGAGAAACACATTGGATCTTGAAGACTGCTGCAATTGGTCCCCTCGTTCTCAACGATAAGATTGATTATGCTCCTTGCTTTTAATCTACCTAATATATGTTCTCCCTTAGTTTTATAGTTACCTTACAATATTACTGTTGTGTAATTGCGTTTCTTTACCTGATGCGATATTTAGTCAGGGAGCCGATTGGTGAGTCCATTAGTTTGGTACGCCCCTGTTGACTACGTCAGGTCAGGTGAGAGCCTCTGATGTCACTATAATCAAGACTCACCTGTATAAGAAACCGCAAGTGATACTCCACTACAGGCCAGATGAAGCACGCTTGACGTGTGAAACAGATTCTGTCGCCGGATTTGTGTACCCCGTCCCGTCCTCCTCTCATGTTTTATATGAATATGTGAGTATATTAAAGGGGTACTCCGCCCCTAGACATCTTATCCCCTATCCAAAGGATAGAGGATAAGATGTCAGATCACCGCGGTCCCGCTGCTGGAGACCCCTGGGATCCCCGCTGCGGCACCCCGCTATCATTACAGCACAGAGCGAGTTTGTTCTGCACATAATGATGGGCAGTACAGGGGCCGGAGTATCATTACGTCATGGCTCCGCCCCTCATGACGTCACGGCCTGCCCCTTTCAATACAAGTCTATGGGAGGGGGCGTGGCAGTCGTCACGCCCCCTCCCATAGACTTGCATTAAGGGGACGGGCCTTGATGTCACGAGGGGTGGCGCCATGACGTCACGCGGCTCCGTCCCCCGTATCGCCCGTCATTACGCACAGAGCGAACTCGCTCTGTGCTGTAATGATAGCGCGGTGCTGCAGCAGAGATCCCAGGGGTCCCCAGCAGCGGGACCGCGGCAATCTGACATCTTATCCCCTATCCTTTGGATAGGGGATAAGATGCCTAGGGGCGGAGTACCCTTTTAATAAAGAAGAAAACCTGAAGAGAACTTGTCGGTGAGTCAGCCATTTTTTTCCGTTTCTACATTTTTGCACAGTTGATACTCTTTCATTGAAACCAGAGCACCACCGTTCCTCCAGGCACAATAGACTCCTACATATTCCTAGCCCGTGTGTCCGGCTTACTGGCCTCAGCAGTGCCGAACCAGCTTTGTGTTTTCTCTCTAATTTACAAATCTGTTTAACTTTCTGGCACCAGTTAATTAAAAAAAAAAAGTTGTTTTCCACTGGAGTACCTTTAAGTCTAGAGTTGAAAAGGGGACACTGTAGCACATGGTTTTCCAAACAGCGTGCCTCCAGCTGTTGCAAAACTACAACTCTCAGCATGCTGGAAGCACACTGTTTGGAAAACACTGCTCTAGCACCTCAGCACTGTCACCTTTACCAGATGCAGGTTTTCTGTCTCTGATATTCCAGTTCTGCTCTATTCAGGTGGAAGAAGATGAGTTGCAATATGTGAGACAGCACGGATAAAGTCAGAGCTGTGTCTGGTAGAAGCTAAGGGATCGGGCCACTCAGCCGAGCACATCTGTTACTTTATGAGAAGTCGGGGTCCCATCCGTTCAACATACATCAGAAAATGATAGTATGTTTGCTATATACAGTATACAGATGCAATAGTGACAAATTAGTCCATTAAATGCTTAAATTTTTCATAAAATCAAAGTACTAAGTAGATATGAGCGAACTTACAGTAAATTCGATTCGTCACAAACTTCTCGGCTCGGCAGTTGATGACTTATCCTGCATAAATTAGTTCAGCTTTCTGGTGCTCCCGTGGGCTGGAAAAGGTTTATACAGTCCTTTGAGATTCTTTCTTAGGACTGTATTCACCTTTTCCGGCCCCCTTGGAGCACCGGAAAGCTGAACTAATTTATGCAGGAAAAGTCAGCAACCGCCGAGCTGAGAAGTTGGTGACGAATCGAATTTACTGTAAGTTCGCTCATCTCTAGTACTAAGCAGTGAATTCTGGAATGTGTTTTCCTCTGTTGTTCCTCCTAGAAATGTATGATGAAACAAAACCCTTCACATTAAAACTACAATATAATCTGCAGGTATCATGTTATAGAGCAAGAGGAGCTGAGCAGATGATATATACAATACAGTACTATCTACCGGTATCATGTTATAGAGCAAGAGGAGCTGAGCAGATGATATATACAATACAGTACTATCTACCGGTATCATGTTATAGAGCAGGAGGAGCTGAGCAGATGATATATACAATACAGTACAATCTGCAGGTATCATGTTAAAGAGCAGGAGGAGCTGAGCAGATGATGTATACAATACAGTACAATCTGCAGGTATCATGTTATAGAGCAGGAGGAGCTGAGCAGATGATATATACAATACTGTACAATCTGCAGATATAATGTTATAGAGCAGGAGGAGCTGAGCAGATGATATATACAATACAGTACAATCTGCAGGTATCATGTTATAGAGCAGGAGGAGCTGAGCAGATGATATATACAATACTGTACAATCTGCAGATATAATGTTATAGAGCAGGAGGAGCTGAGCAGATGATATATACAATACAGTATGATCTGCAGGTATCATTTTATAGAGTAGGAGGAGCTGAGCAGATGATATATATACAATACAGTACAATTTGCAGGTATCATGTTATAGAGCAGGAGGATCTGAGCAGATGATATATACAATACAGTACAATCTGCAGGTATCATGTTATACAGCAGGGGGAGCTGAGCAGATGATATATACAATACAGTACAATCTGCAGGTAACGTTATAGAACAGGAGGAGCTGAGCAGATGATATATACAATACAGGACAATCTGCAAGTATCATGTTATAGAGCAGGAGGGGCTGAGCAAATTATATATACAATACAGTACAATCTGCAGGTATCATGTTATAGAGCAGGAGGAGCTGAGCAGGTGATATATACAATACAGTACAATCTGCACGTATCATGTTAAAGAGCAGGAGGAGCTGAGCAGATGATATTTACAATGCGAGCTGTAGCAAGAAGGTTTGCTGTGTCTGTCAGCGTAGTGTCCAGAGTATGGAGGCGCTACCAGGAGACAGGCCAGTACAACAGGAGACGTGGAGAAGGCCAACAACCCAGCAGCAGGACTGCTACCTCCACCTTTGTGCAAGGAGGAGCTCTGCCAGAGCCTTGCACAATGACCTCCAGCAGGCCACAAATGTGCATGTGTCCACTCAAACGGCCAGAAACAGCCTCCATGAGGGTGGTATGAGGACCTGACGTCCATGACGTTTGGCATTTGCCCGAGAACACCAAGATTGGTAAATTCGTCACAGATGAAAGCAGGTTCACACTGAGCAAATATGACAGACGTGACAGAGTCTGGAGGCGCTGTGGAGAACGTTCTGCTGCTTGCAACATCCTCCAGCATGACCTGTTTGGCGGTGGGTCAGTAATGGTGTGGGGGTGCATTTCTTTGGGGGGGGCAGCACAGCCCTCCATGTGCTTGCCAGAGGTAGCCTGACTGCCATTAGGTACTGAGATGAGATCCTCAGACCCCTTGTGAGACCATATACTGGTGCGGTTGGCCCTGTGTTCCTCCTAATGCAAGACAATGCTAAACCTCATGTGGCTGGAGGGTGTCAGCAGTTCCTGCAAGAGGAAGGCATTGATGTTATTGACTGGCCCACCTGGTCCCCAGACCTCAATCCGATTGAGCACATCTGGGACATCATGTCTCGGTCCATCTACCAACGCCACATTGCACCACAGACTGTCCAGGAGTTGGCCACCTCATCAGGAGCATGCCCAGGCATTGTAAGGAGGCACATGGAGGCCGCACACACTACTGAGCCACATTTTTAGGACATTACAGCAAAGTTGGATCAGCCTGTTAAGTGGTTTTCCTGAGTTGCATCCAAAGAACACCATACCTACTGTGAAGCATGGGGGTGGAAACATCATCCCTTGGGGCTGTTTTTCTGGGACCAGGACAACTGATCCATGTAAAGGAAAGAATGAATTGGGCCATGTATCGTGAGATTTTGAGTGAAAACCTCCTTTCATCAGCAAGGGCATTGAAGATGAAACACGGCTGGGTCTTTCAGCATGACATTGATCCCAAACACACCTCCCGGGCAATGAAGGAGTAGCTTCATAAGAAGCATTTCAAGGTCCTGGAGTGGCCTATCCAGTCTCCAGATCTCAATCCCATAGAAAACCTTTGGAGGGAGTTGAAAGTCCATGTTTCCCAGCAACAGTCCCAAAACATCACTGCTTTAGAGGATATCTGCAAGAAGGAATGGGCCAAAATACCAGCAACAGTGTGTGAAAACCTTGTGAAGACTTACAGAAATTTTTGACCTCTGTCATTGCCAACAAAGGGTATATGACAAAGTATTGAGATGAACTTTTGTTATTGACCAAATACTTATTTTCCACCATAATTTGTAAATAAATTTGTTAAAAATCAGACAATGTGACAATTTTTCTCATTGTGTCTCTCATAGTTGAGATATACCTATGATGAAAATAACAGGCCTCTCATCTTTTTAGGTGGGAGAACTTGCACAATTGATAGTTGACTAAATACTTTTTTGCCCCACTGTATACAATACAGTACAATCTGCAGGTAGTGGGACCTTTCATCCCCTTTCTGAGCAACTCCATGTTTTCAGACTAGCCCACATCAGCACAGATGCTGAAGACAGTTTCTCACTGGGCCTTAAAACAAGGCGAGAGTAAGTCTGCAGGTGAGTCTTTAAAGAATCTGCATGACTGATGAGTGTTAAAATCCTGAGGTTTTAAAGAGTACCTGGCACCAAATAAAACTTTAAATTTAGTGTTCCTTGTGTAATTAGCAGACACTTCCCCATTCACTTGCTTTTAAAATTATCAACATAAATATGTTTAAAATGTAATATAAAAAATGACCACTAGGTGTCTCTCTTCTGTTCCCTGACACAATTGATACAGTGAATTCGGTCTCCTCCAAGCCTTGAAGTAGTCCGAACTCAGGAAGTGTTTCTCTGCACTTAGCGTGATTGACAGCTGCACAGAAAGTGAAAGCTCCACGGCTTATCACAGAAAGCCACACAGACTGACAGCTGATGGAGAGCCTCACTGAAATCATCACAATTCTGCAACCATGTGATGGCGGAAGTTGTCTCCCAGCAGGCTTCATTGATGTTATGCCTGCTGGGAAATGCCCACTCTCTCTTGCAGGGAAATTGAGCAAGAAGAAAGGTAAGATACAAAGCTTTTTAAAGCTCTGAAATAGGGCAGGAGGGGTGTTAGTAGTTAGTTAGTAGTAGGACATCTGTATAGATATGGATGCAGGATTCATTTTGTGCTTTTTATTACATTGTGAAGGCTGCATTTTATTTTATTTATTTATTTATTTGCTAGAAAAAAAAAAATCAGGAGAAGCCCTGTTTACTCTTATGTGTCCCTCTCTCTGACTGCTATATGCCTTGATTTACCTGGCTATATAGAGCCTAATCTTGGACAATATAAACATATATCTACTGTACCTTCGCAGTGAATGTCTTTAACCACAACAAAGTCACTCGCTAGAATGTAAGACCTCACTGCATACTGTCATAGTATTACTTCTTATGTTATAAACAGTATGCAGTAAGCTCCTAAGCTCCCTCCAGTGGTGGCTGCAGACAGCCAGAATGTGCAGGTAATTTTGAACTTTTTCTGAGAATAAAAGAAAAGATATACCGTATTTTTCGCCGTATAAGACGCTCCGGCATATAAGACGCACCCAATTTTAACCCCTTAAGGACTCAGCGTTTTTCCGTTTTTGCATTTTCATTTTTTCCTCATCACCTTCTAAAAATCATAACGCTTTCAATTTTGCACCTAAAAATCCATATGATGGCTTATTTTTTCGCCACCAATTCTATTTTGCAATGACATTAGTCATTTTACCCAAAAATCCACGGCGAAACAGAAAAAAAAATAATTGTGCGACAAAATTGAAGAAAAAATATTCTTTTGTAAATTTTGGGGGCTTCCGTTTCTACGCAGTGCATTTTTTGGTCAAAATTACACCTTATCATTATTCTGTAGGTCCATACGGTTAAAATGATCCCCTACTTATATAGGTTGGATTTTGTCGCACTTCTGAAAAATATCATAACTACATGCAGGAAAATTTATACGTTTAAAATTGTCATCTTCTGACCCATTTTACTTTTAAATTTTTCTGTGTACGGGGAGGTATGAGGGCTCATTTTTTGCTCCGTGTTCTGAGGTTTTTATCGGTACCATTTGTGAGTTGATCGGACTTTTTGATCGCTTTCTATTCATTTTTTTATGACATAAAAAGTGACCAAAAATACGCTATTTTGGACTTTGGAATTTTTTGCGCATACGCCATTGACTCTGCAGTTTAATTAATGATATAATTTTATAGTTCGGACATTTACGCACGCGGTGATACCACATATGTTAATTTTTATTTTTATTTACACAGTTTTTTTTTTATGGGAAAAGGGGCCTGATTCAAACTTTTATTAGGGAAGGGGTTAAATGACCTTTGTTAACTTTTTTTTCTACTTTTTTTTTTGCAGTGTTATAGCTTCCATAGGGACCTATAACACTGCACACACTGATCTCCTATGCTGATCCCTGCAAAGCCATAGCTTTGCACGGATCAGTCAGATAGGGGCTTGATTGCTCAAGCCTATAGCTCAGGCTTGGAGCAATCAATCGACGATCGGACACCGCAGAGTCAGGTAAGGAGACCTCCGCCTGCGTCCCAGCTGATTGGAACATCGCGATTTTATCGCGATGTCCCAATCAGCCTGACTGAGCTGCCGGGAAGCGTTTACTTTCGTTTTCAGACACGGCGGTCAACTTTGATCGCCGCGTCTGGAGGGTTAACAGAGCACGGCTCAACGATCGGTGCTGTTAGCCCAGGGTCCCCGCTATCGTTAGCAGCCGGGACCGACCCGCTGTGATCCGGGCGTACAGGTACGCCCTAAGAGGTTAAAGGAGGAAAATCTAGAAAAAAAAGATTCTGAACCAAATACAATGTAAAGTATAGGACAGTGATCTTCAACCTGTGAACCTCCAGATGTTGCAAAACTACAACTCCCAGCATGTCCAGGCATGCCGGGAGTTGTAGTTTTGCAACATCTGGAGGTCCGCAGGTTGAAGACCACTGGTATAGGAAGTTATACTCACGTGTCCCCGCCGCTCCGGACCCGTCACCGCTTGTCACCCCTGCCCTGGATGTCGCCCTCCATCACTGTCGCCGTGTCCCCGGGGTGTCCCTGTTGCTCCGGAACGTCTCTGCTGCCCGGGATCCTCGCTCTCCGTCGCCGCCATCACGTCACTACCCACACTACTCCTATTGGATGACGGAACGGCGTGCGCGATGACGTGATGACGACGAAGGAGAGCACCGGCCATGCAGGGGATCCCGGCACAGAACAGTCATTCGCCCATTGCACACCGGGGAGGCAGGTAAGGTCCCTCCCGGTGTCCTCTAAGCTGTTCGGGACGCCGCAATTTCACCGCGTCTGAAGGGTTAATACAGGGCATCACCGCGATCGGTGATGTCCTGTATTAGCCGCGGGTCCCGGCCTTTGATGGCCACAGGGACCGCCGCGATATGACAGGGTTTTAATGTGTATTTGCCACTCTTGCCTCTTGAGAACGCCGTGTGGACGGCGAAACATGTAGAGGCGGGCAATTGAGTGTTGTTTATTAACATTTGCAGAGTGGCCAACCTTAATAAGCAGTACCTGCAGGACCGCAGATCTCAAATAGGGGGAGTATCTTAACCCCCTCATACTTTAAATACAGATATTGGTGCCCTCTGTCATATTTTTAATCATTTTTGCATTTGGGATATATGATATTTTACTCATCTTAAATAAAAGTTACTTTTTAGGGGTAGTACATTAGTAGGTTTTTTTTTTTTACCCCTGGCCTCGGCCCTGGGGTTTGGAGTTATTTGCCGTATAAGACGCACCAACTTTTCCCCCCCAGTTTTGGGGAAGAAAAAGTGCGATAAATACGGTATTAAGAAATGACTCAGCTTAGAATTTTCAACCTATTCAGGTTAACTAAAATAAAATAATTTTGACATATGTTGACCTTACCTTTCAAGGCATACTGCATTGGCGTGTTCATGCACTGCATATAATGTGTATACCATAAAATAAATGATTTACTATTTGGAGCATAAACACTTAATAATACATAGTGAACAAAATAAAGGCTTAATATAAGATGACACGCTGGTGTTTCAGTAGGTTCCAGGCTTCAGAGAAACGTTTGATGTGTCAGATTTTCTGTGAAGTTTATCAGCTTTGGATTAAGGGTTTCTGGCATTGGAAAACCTTGCTCCAGCCACGCAGTATCCACATAGCGGGTGCGGAAAGGCCAGGACAGATCAGATCTGCAAAGCAGCAATTTGAAGGAGTCTGTGTGCTTTTAGCAAATACAATCAGCTAGATATCTATAGGAGTGCCATTCTGTGATACAATGGTCTCCAGGCTGCTATCATTTAACACCCTTCTGCTGTGTTTGCTTTGATGCAGCAGCTGGATGACATAAATGAAACGGAACATTTTTTGCAGGTAAAATATTAAACCTTCGTAGCCAGCTGGGAATGGAAAAGCTTGCAGGGCTGGAAAATAAAGCGTATCATGTGTCCCAGAATGCTCTAGGTTGGGCAGCGGAAAGTAGAGAAAAGTCCAAATCTGACTGTAAAAACTAAGTTTATCTTTTTGTGTTGGCTTCTGGGTACAAATGTTCTTTATAGAGAACCCAAAAATCACAATGTTATTGTATCCGGTCAGCTGTTTGCCTGTGACAAGACAACAGGGACAAGTCTCCTTTATTTGTAGCAATTCTTACAGGGGTTATCCAGGGAAAAACGTATATATATATATATATATATATATATATATATATATATATATATATCTCAACTGGCTCCAGAAAGTTAAACAGATTTGTAAGATACTTCTATTAAACAAATCTTAATCCTTTCAGTACTTTTAAGCTTTTGAAGTTGAGTTGTTCTTTTCTGTCCAAGTGCTCTCTGATGACACGTGTCTCGGGAACCGCCCAGTTTAGAAGCAAATCCCCATAGCAAACCTCTTCTACTCTGTGCAGTTCCCAAGACAAGCAGAGATGTCAGCAGAGAGCACTGTTACCAGACAGAAAATAACAACTCAACTTCAGCAGCTGATAATTATTGAAAGGATTAAGATTTTTTAATAGAAGTAATTTACAAATCTGTTTAACTTTCTGGAGCCAGTTGATATAATTTATTTTTCCTGGAATACCCCTTTAAGGGCTATAGTCACCACTCTAAATCCTCTGTACAACATAGTTTGATAAGGTTTGGATCCTATCTGTGGGAGTACCCCTAAATAAGTAGTGCAATGAGTACTTATACTGTATATAACTGAGACTTTTTAACCATGTGCCTAGTGGGTCAGTGAGGGACCCCCCACTTACTACCTGATGGAAAATATAGTGAGAGCCCTCTGCTCGCTATACTGGCACAGTATTCTTCCTGAGCTTTATAGGTCCTTGTGGTGGCTATCTTTTGCTAGTTGCCTTGGCAGACATCACTAACTTTCCAAAGGTACCTGTCATACATATCTACCAGGTTTCAGTAAGTGCATATCTCACCCAGGACAGTCCAGGTTTTCGGTGTGCCCAAATCAGCACAGGTGATGAAGACAGCTGATCACTGGGCTATAATACAAGGTGTAACTCAGTCTGGAGGCTGGGAGGAACCTGAATCTCTGGCAACAGAAATTTAATGTGGATAAGTGCAAGATAATGCACCAGGGGCGTAAAAACCCTCGGGCAGCATATAGAATATTTGACACAGTCCTGAGCTCAGTATCTGAGGAGAGGGATTTAGGAGAAATTATTCCAGAAGACTTAAAGGTAGGAAGACAATGTAATAGAGCAGCAGGAAACGCTAGCAGAATGCTTGGATGTATAGGGAGAGGTATAAGCAGTAGAGAGAGAAGTGCTCATGCCGCTGTACAGAACACTGGTGAGACCTCACTTGGAGTATTGTGCGCAGTACTGGAGGCCGTATCTCCAGAAGGATATAGATACTCTAGAGAGAGTTCAGAGAAGATACTAAACTAGTACATGGATTGCAGGATAAAACTTACCAGGAAAGGTTAAAGGACCTTAACATGAATAGCTTGGAAGAAAAAAGAGACAGAGGGGATATGATAGAGACTTTTAAATACATAAAAGGAATCAGCACAGTAAAGGGGGAGAGCATATTTAATAGAAGGAAAACTACCACAAGAGGACATAGTTTTAAATTAGAGGGGCAAAGATTTCTGCAGTAATATCAGGAAGTATTACTTTACTGAGAGAGTAGTGGATGCATGGAATAACCTTCCTGCAGAAGTGGTCGCTGCAAATACGGTGAAGGAGTTTAAACATGCATGGGATAAGCATAAGGCTATCCTTCATATAAGATAGGGCCAGGGACTATTGATAGGATAGGATATTGGGCAGACTAGATGGGACAAATGGTTCTTATCTGCCGTCACATTCTATGTTTCTATGTTTCTGATGTGAGTTGAAGTCCTTTGCAGCCTCAAAGAGGAAATTTCACTTGTGTTAGTAACACATTTTGATGATTTTTTTGTTGGGTGGCTGGTAGCAAGCCATACACAGGAAAGAGTACTTGAATGTAAAGGCTGTATTTTTGTTATGCTGAAAAATTTAAAAAGGGAGAAGCCCTTTTTAGCTTTTTTACTCCCATGTCACTTTCTCTGACTGCGGTTTGTTTGAGAGCTAAATTTTGCGCTGTGATCTGTAGTTTTTATCGGTACCATTTTTGTTTAGATGGGACTTTTTGATCACTTTATAAGTTGTAACAAAAAATCAGTCTGGCATTTGCTTTTCTTTTTTTTTTTACATTTACAACATTCACTGCATGGGATCATAAACATTAAGGCCCTGATGTACTATTTTAACCCCTTAAAGGGGTACGCCGCCCCTGGCATCTTATCCCCTATCCAAAGGATAGGGGATAAGATGTTAGATTGCCGTGGTCCCGCTGTTGGGGTGCCCAGGGATCCCCGCTGCGGCACCCCGCCATAATTACTGCACAGAGCGAGTTCGCTCTGTGCGTAATGACGGGCGATACAGGGGCCGGAGCAGCGTGACGTCATTGCTCCGCCCCTCATGACATCACGGCCCATCCCCTTAATGCAAGTCTATGGCAGGGGGAGTGACGACCGCCACGCCCCCTCCCATAGACTTGTATTGACGGGGGCGGGCCGTGACGTCACGAGGGGCGGAGCCGTGACGTAACGATGCTCCGGCCCCTGTATTGTCCGTCATTACGTGCAGAGCGATCTCACTCTGCGCAGTAATGATGGCGGGGTGCTGCAGCAGCGATCCCTGGAGTCCCCAGCAGCGGGACCCCGGCGATCTGACATCTTATCCCCTATCCTTTGGATAGGGGATAAGATGTCTAGGGGTGGAGTACCCCTTTAAGGACCTGGGCTTTTTCCGTTTTTTCATTTTCAATTTTTCCTCCTTAACTTTAATAACTCTTTAAAATTTTCACCTAAAATTCTATATGATAGCTTATTTTTTGCATAACTAATTCTACTTTTTAATGGCATTAGTCATTTTACCCAAAAATCTACAGTGAAACGGGTAAAAAAAATCAATGTGCGACAAAATTGATGAAAAAACACTATTTTGTAAGGTTTGGGGGCTTCCGTTTTTACGCAGTACATTTTTTGGCAAAAATTACACCTTATTTTTATTCTGTAGGTCCATATGATTAAAATGATACCCTACTTGTATAGGTTTGATTTTGTATCACTTCAGAAAAAAATCATGAATACATGTAGGAAAATGTATACGTTTAAAATGGTCATCTTCTGACCCCTATAACTTTTAATTTTTCTGTGTTAAGGGCGCTATGAGGGCTCATTTTTTTGCGCCATGATCTGAGGTTTTTATCGGTTCCATTTTTGTTCTGATCAGACTTTTTGATCACTTTTTATTCACCTTTTTGTGGTATAAAAAGTGATTAAAAAATGCGCTATTTTGGACTTTGGAATTTTTTTGCGCGTACGCCATTGAACATGCGGTTTAAAAAGCGGTATATTTTTTATAATTTGGACATTTATGCACGCGGCGATACCACATATGTTTATTTTTATTTACACAGTTTTTTTTTAATTCTTGGAAATGTCTTTTTTTACATTTTTTTTTTTACACTTTTTTTATGCAATATTATAGCTCCTATAGGGGGGGCTATAACATTGCATTTACTGATATTTAACACTGATTGATGCATCTCCATAGGAATGGATCAATCAGTGTTTTCGGCGATTGATTGCTCAAGCCTGGATCTCAGGCTTAAAGAATTCATTCGGCGATCGGACAGCGCAGGAGAAGGTAAGAAGACCTCCTCCTGTGCTACAGCTGTTCGGGATGCCGCGATTATACCGCAACGATCTCGAACAGCTCCCTGAGCTAACCGGCACTTTTACTTTCGTTTTTAGCCGCGCGCTATTAGCGGCGGGTCCCAGCTTCACTAGAACGCCGGGCCCTCCGCGATATGATGCGGGGTCGCCGAGTGACCCCGTGTTATATCTCAGGACCTGGACTCATGACGTACACGTACGTCATGAGTCCTTAAGGGGTTAAACCATACCTGTTTAGTCAGGTTGTGCACCAGATTCTGGCGCATTGTGCCAGAAATTCTGTCTGTGCCAGAATCTGGGCCAGAATTTAAAAAAAAAACAACCAGCTCTCCAATTTAATGAGAAAATCCGAAAAAAGGGGCATGGCCGTCAGGGAAAGGGGGCATGGCAACCAAAAGGGGTGTCTAAAAACATTTTCTAAAAATCCCAACATATTTACTAAGGTTTCCACAGAAAATGTGGTGGATATGAACTGAGGAAATCCCCAAAAAAGCTAAATATAGGGAAACCTTAGTAAAACACCGTGGAAAAATACTTGTTGGGAATGAAAACCAACAAAGAAAGCTGCAGTCCTCTCTAAGTAAATCAGGGCCTATATTGTAATAGTTTGGACATTTCCAGGTGTGGTGATATTAACCCCTTATTTTTGTATTTTCGCTTTTTTTCCTTCTTGCCTTCTAAAAATCATAACTCTTTTATATTTTTATCCACAGACTAGTACGAGGTTTGGTTTTTTGTGCAACCAGTTGTCCTTTGTAATGACATCACTAATTTCACCATAAAATGTATGGCGCAACCAAAAAAAATACTATTTGACTGTTTACCATGTGAGTTGTCATGTGATTGTTACCCAGAAGGTATCAGTGACCAGGTGACCAATGAGACCCCACCAGAGCCTCCCCCATATAAGCCCTGGGTGGAGCCTCTGCACGCTCTCTTAGTCTTTGCTGAGGTCCAGTCATGTCGAGCCTAAGTGTGTGTCCAGAGTAATAGGAGCCTCAAGTCCAGTCTGCAGCCACAAGCTACAAACCTGCAAGGAAGCCACAGTCACAGTCTTGTCAGTCATCAGTCACAAGTCAAGTCAGTCACAGTCATCATTTGTCAAGTCAACGTGGCCTGCATTAAATTGACCCCATCTACTACAAGTCCCAGCAAGCCCATAAGGTCTCTGAGTTACTGATCACCTCCATGGGCCCTGGCTAAACTGTATAGACTTTTCCACCTGTCTACTCTCAGTAAAGCTACCATTATCTGTAACTTGACATCGGAGTCATTATAGCCCCGTGCCTAGCCCAGGATCCAGCGGTATACCTTCGGGTGTTATTGAGGATAAAACACGCCCTGGCGTCATGAACACAAGGGGTTAATTCCATCTGCCCCTTGGGTAATTCCATCTGCCCTGCATCTCACACCCAATACTTTAACTTTTGGCTTCCTACGAACAGGATACTGGTGTGCGCCTTATGCGACAAGTCCTCCCCCAGTCTGAACTGTGTCCAGTATTGTTAGTGAAAATCGCATGCCGATGGGAATAAAATTTGTGCCAGAAAGTGTACGGGACTTTACCAGTGAAAAGTGTTTTACCCGAGGCACTGGTGAAATAGAGGGGGAGGTGAAGAAAAGACTGTTATCTGCTACTGTGAACTGTGTGAAATGTATAGCGGTGGTACCTGAAAGGATTCATGTGGTCCGGTGCTTCCCACGAGCGCGAGGGGTTGCAGCTCCGCTCCGTCAGTCCCCAGCGGTGACGCCTCTTCAGTGCTGCAAAGAGGAACCAACGAGCCGCCCTGTGTTGCACAAGGGAAGATTTTGCCGACCAGACCAAAACCGGAATTTCTCTGGGAGCAGCCGTATTGAAAGCTCCGGCTGCTGCGCTCATCTCTGCTGTTATCTGTCAAGCACCCGCTGCAACGCAGACTCTGCAAACACCAACGATTGTCAGTAGTGATGTCGCGAACTTAAAATTTTCGGTTCGCGAACCGCGAACGCAGACTTCTGCAAAAGTTTGCGAACCGGGCGAACCGCCATTGACTTCAATGAGCAGGCGAATTTTAAAACCCACAGGGACTCTTTCTGGCCACAATTGTGATTTAAAAGTTGTTTCAAGGGGACTAACACCTGGACGTGCTTTAGCCCCCTTTAGGCAGCACATAGAGCCCCCCTTTAGGCATCACATAGTTAGATCCCCCCTTTAGACAGCACATAGATTCCCCCATATTAGGCAGCACACAGAGCTGCCTAAAGGGAGGCAGCACATAGTTAGATCCCCCCCCTTTAGGCATCACATAGTTAGATCCCCCCTTTAGGCAGCACATAGATTCCCCCATATTAGGCAGCACATAGTTGGAGCCCCCCTTTAGGCAGCACATAGATTCCCCCATATTAGGCAGCACATATTTAGATCCTCCCTTTAGGCAGCACATAGATTCCCCCATATTAGGCAGCGCATATTTATATCCCCCCTTTAGACAGCACATAGATTCCCCCATATTAGGCAGCACATAGTTAGAGCCTCCCTTTAGGCAGCACATAGTTAGATCCCCCTTTAGGCATCACATAGTTAGATCCCCCCCTTTAGGCAGCACATAGATTCCCCCATGTTAGGCAGCACATAGTTAGAGCCCCCCTTTAAGCAGCACATAGATTCCCCCATATTAGGCAGCACATAGTTAGAGCTTCCCTTTAGGCAGCACATATTTAGATCCCCCTTTAGGCAGCACATAGATTCCCCCATGTTAGGCAGCACATAGTTAGAGCTCCCCTTTAGGCAGCACATAAGATTCCCCCATATTAGGCAGCAAATAGTTAGAGCCCCCCTTGAGGCAGCTCTAACTATGTGAGTTGAACCCAAGACCCCAGCGCTGCAAGTCAGCCCCAGCGCTGCAAGTCAGCAGTGCTAACCTCTGAGCCCCCATGCTACCCTTACCATACATCTAATATCCACGGTTGCTAAAATGGACAGAGATGTCAGCAGAGAGTACCAGAAAAATTAGGCATGTACACATGGCTCAAAAATGTGGTATTGTTGCAGCCGCAGCTGTAGCAGCGCCCAGAAAAATTGTGGCAGCATAAAAAGTACAACACCAGAGGCCAGAAAAATTGGGCATGTACACATGGCTGAAAAATAAGAACAAGCGCATATCCAAGAGTCCAGAAGACTCTATAATGCAGGACGGAGAAACAGACAAAGAAATTATTTTCTAAATAAAAATTTTCTTCAAATAAAGAAACAGAGTTCTTCCTTCTCTGTATTTTACTTTTGAAAATGTAAGTTAAAAAATCACACGCAACAAGCGTTCCTTTGTGTAATGGTTAGTACTCTTGAAAATTCAAGTTTAAATTATCATAAAGTCCAGAAGACTCTATAATGCAGGATGGTGGTGCGGTGTGACTCTCCACTTTGAGGCAAGTCAACCCGCATTCCATGCTTGGCAGCCGTCACCAGGTTTACCCAATGCGCAGTGTAGGTGATATACCTGCCCTGACCATGCTTTGCAGACCAGGTATCAGTGGTCAGATGGACCCTTGCCCCTACACTGTGTGCCAGACATGCCATAATTTCCTTTTGCACAATGGAGTAAAGGTTGGGGATTGCCTTTTTGTGCAAAACATTTCGGCCGGGTACCTTCCACTGCGGTGTCCCAATGGCTACAAATTTTTTAAAGGCCTCAGAATCCACCAGCTTGTATGGTAAAAGCTGGCGGGCTAGCAGTTTCGACAAGCCAGCTGTCAGACGCCGGGCTAGGGCGTGACTTTGAGACATTGTCTTCTTGCCCTCAAACATCTCCTTGACAGGCACCTGACTGTGGGCAGATGAGCAGGAACTGCTCAAGGTGAGAGAAGGAGAGACGGATGGTTGAGAGGGGCAAGGAGGGCAGCAGTGGTTGACCTGGCTGAAGATGCTGGACCAGGAGGAGGATAGCGTCTTTGACTTTGTGTGCTGCTTGTACTGATGTGTTGATCCCATAGGCGTTTGTGATGTGACATCATGTGCCTTCGCAAAGCAGTTGTGCCTAGGTGGGTGTTGGACTTCCCACGACTCAGTTTCTTCTGGCACAGGTTGCAAATGGCCTCGCTGTTGTCAGACGCAGACACACAAAAAAATGCCACACTGCTGAGCTCTGCGATTACGGCATTCTGGTGATGACAACAGCATGCGTTGATTGGCGTCCCGTCTGGCTGACCCCGGGTGCCGATGCATGCTGTCTGACTGTGCCACTAGCTCCTTGCGACGACCTCCCCCTGCTTCTAACTCGTCTCCTCCTCCTCTCTGTCTCCCCATCTTAACTATCCCCCTCTTCTTCTCTTCTAACGGGCACCCACCTGGCATCCACGGACACATTGTCATCATCAACACCTTCACCGCTATCTGACACCTCAAGAAAGGAAGCAGCAGCGGGTACAACATCATCATCACAGCGTACGTCCATGTGTGTAATGCTGCCTGACTGAGACATATCCCTGTTAACTACATCCTCTGGAAATAATGGTTGCGCATAACTCATGTCTTCAAACTGATGTGTAAATAACTCCTCTGATGGATCAAGTAAAGCTGCTGTGGTGCTAGTGTTGGTGGTGGCGGCAGGCGGGCAAGTGGTAGCATGAGAGATGCCCGAAGCTAAGCTAGAGGAGGAGAAGGATGGTGTGTCAAGGTTCCGAGCAGAAGCTCTAGTAGATTGGGTGTCTTGTGATTGCCAGTCAACTAAGTTCACAGAACTTTGGGGGTTCAGGGTACGTGGCCTCTGAACACTGGCCATTCTAGGGCCAAAGGGAATCTCAGCACCACAAAGGCACCTGCGGGGTAGCCTTCCTCTGCCTGTCATTTTTTTGGGTTAAATTTGCACAAGTGTCACCCCAAATGTGATTTGCACTAGGGTGACACAATTTGCCCTGCAGGCAAAAAAAAACTGGTAAATTTGACGTGAACTGACAGTGACGACTGGTCTTATTTAACAGCCAAAAAAGGTATAAATTTTTTTTTCATTTGCACAACTCTCACACCTAATGTGATTTGCATTTGGGTGACACAATTTGTCCTGCAGGCAAAAAAACTGGTAACTTTGACGTGAATTGACAGTGACGACTGGTTTTATTTAACAGCCCAAAAATTTTTTTTTTTTAATTTGCACAACTGTGACACCAAATGTGATTTGCACTAGGGTGACACAATTTGCCCTGCAGGCAAAAAAACTGGTAACTTTGACGTGAACTGACAGTGATGACTGGTTTTATTTAACAGCCAAAAAAGTTTTTTTTTTTTTTAATTTGCACAACTGTCACACCTAATGTGATTTGCACTAGGGTCACACAATTTGCCCTGCAGGCAAAAAAACTGGTAACTTTTACGTGAACTGACAGTGACAACTGGCTTTATTTAACAGCCCAAAAAGTTTTTTTTTTTAATTTGCACAACTGTCACACCAAATGTGATTTGCACTAGTGTGACAATGAGCAAAAAAGCTTGCCAGCGGAGTTCCCCTTTTAAGCAGTGGTCCCCAACCAGGGTGCCTCCAGCTGTTGCAAAACACATGGACTGATATATTTCAGCCCTTTGAATACTGTAGTAGTTAGTTGCTTTAAAGAAAAAAAGCTTGCCAGCGGAGTTCCCCTTTTATGCAGTGTTCCCCAACCAGGGTGTCTCCAGCTGTTGCAAAACACACAGACTGATATCTTTCAGCCTTTTAAATACTGTAGTAGTTAGTTGCTTGAAGGAACTTAAGTTTTATTCTGGAGTACCCCTTTTAACCAGCGGTTCCCTCCCAACCAGGGTGCCTCCAGCTGTTGCAAGACACACGGACTGATATCTTTCAGCCCTTTGAATACTGTAGTAGTTAGTTGCTTGAAGGAACTTAAGTTTGATTCTAGAGTTCCCCTTTTAACCAGCGGTTCCCTCCTAACCAGGCTGCCCCCAGCTGTTGCAAGACACACGGACTGATATCTTTCAGCCCTAAAAAGGGCTTTTTTGGGTGCTGTCCTTAAAGCAGATGTTACACTAGTGCTTTAGAAGTAAACTGGACCCTGAATACACCACCTAGCAGCAACCTAGCTATCGCTTTCCCTATACAGCAGGAACAGCTTCTCTGACCCTCCACTTCCTAAGCCTGCAGCATGCTGAATGAGGGTAAAATGGCGCCCGTGCAAGAGGTAAGAGGGTTTGGAAGGGAGGGACTGCTGCTGATTGGCTGTAATGTGTCTGCTGACTCTGACTCACAGGGTCAAAGTTTACTGCAATGTTAAAGTATAGGGGGCGGATCAAATTTCACATATATTCGCCCGGCGATGCGAACGCGAACATGCTAAATTCGCCGGGATCTGTTCGCCGGCGAACAATTTGCGACATATCTAATTGTCAGTATTAAGTCCCCAGTGCCATCAGCTGTCAGTATTAACCCGTTAGTGCCCGCAAGTCTGGTCGCAAGACTATTCACAACCGGGTGCCTGCAAAATAGAGGGGGAGCATCCATTACAGAATTCCCATTAGTCAAGTCAAAGCCGCTGCAGCACTTCAGCAAGCATCTAAAAGGGGAATGCACCTTATTTCTCTTAAAATGACAGCGCACTCAAAATTCAACAGGATGTCAGAACCCAGCTCTCCAGATCAACCAGGCGACAGCGCCCCTTCATCTCCAGCAGCGAGGTCATCACCTACCCCAGCAGCCAGGATCTTGCCAGCCCTGCCTGCAGTCAGCATCAACAGTCCTGGTGTTCCAGTGTCTGCACCAGTATTCATGGGGAACCCTGTCCTCCCTAACTACAATGAAGACCACTTCATCTTGAGGGATTTCAAAGAGAGGATCCAGAGTTTGTTTGTCTTTACTCTTTCCCTTCTAATCAACAGGTGTACCTGTCCTCTTGTTCCAGCTGTGAGAAGCCTTATCACTGTCACCAATGGGAGAGTCTCTGTGCGGTTAAAAAACCTGTCTGATTCTGCTACTGCCTTGCCCAAATACACTCCTGTAGCCCCGCTGTACCTCCTAGAGTCGAAGGACATTGTGATGAAACGTCTGGTGGCTCAACAGTGTGCAGCTCAAGTGGCCGAAGGATCCGGTGTGAGCCCTACAGAGCCCTGGTGGGCGCAACTCCAGGTTGGAGACGATACTACCCCAAGGGACCAAGTCAATGGAATCATCAATTTCGCCAAGAGGTACCATGAGGCTTTCAGCAAGTACCCCACAGACTTTGGGCATACATCAATGATCCAGCATCGAATCCTCACAGGTGATAGCCCACCTATCAAGGAAAGACACCAACCGGTCACGACAGGCATGTATCAGACTGTCAAGAAGATGCTGGCCGATATGAAAGTGGCAGACGTGATTCAAGAGTCAAAGTCAGAGCCCCTGGGCAGCTCCACTTGTCCTAGTCAAGAAGAAAGACTGAACCATCCGCTTTTGTGTTGATTACAAGAAACTGAACAATATCACACATAAAGATGCTTATGCTTTGCCAAGGATCAAGGAGTAACTCACAGCCTCGGGTCGGCTGCTTACTTCTCCACCCTGGATTTAACCAGCGGATATTGGCAAGTGCACATGGCCGTGGAGGATCGGGAGAAGACCACCTGCGTGACACCCATGGGACTGTTCGAGTTTAAAAGTATGCCATTTGGGCTGTGCAATGCCCCCTGCTACATTCAGGCGTCTGATGGAAAGGTGCCTTGGCCATCTGAATTTTCAAAGTGTCCTATTGTACCTGGACGATGTCATTGTGTATTCCAAGTCCTACCAGGAGCACCTCAGTCATCTTTCAGATGTCTTGCAAGTCTTAATCAAGCATCTATTAAAGAATAAACCATCCAAGTGTCACCTGCTCAAGCCTCAGGTCCATTACTTGGGTCATGTTGTCAGTGCTGAAGGGGTCCAGCCTAATCCTGAAAAGGTGGAAGTTTTCAAGAACTGGCCTACCCCGTGCACGGTGAAAGATGTCAGGAGCTTCCTGGAATTTGCTGGCTACTACTGCCGCTTCATTCCCCACTTCGCCCAGATTACAGAACCCTTCACAGCTCTCTTACGGGGTACGGCGAAGAACTACAATGGAAGACTCCCTATTGAATGGGCCGAAGAGCAAGATACAGCATTCCAAGCTCTTAAATGTCTGCTGACAGAACCCCCCATCTTGGCGTATCCAGACTACAGTAAGTCATTCCGGCTGTATACTTCTGCCAGTTTTGAAGGTCTGGGAGCTGTCCTGTCCCAAGTCCATGAGGGGCAAGAGTGAGTAATTGCCTATGCCGGTCGTAACCTGCAAGGAGCAGAGAAGAACGATGCAAATTACAGTTCATTCAAGTTGGAACTTTTCGCCCTGGTATAGGCTGGGACCTAAAAGTTCAAAGACTCTTTGGCTGCTGTGGTGTCCCGGTACCGTATTACATACCGTACCTAGTGTAGCAGTCCCCAAAGTCAGAGTAACTGCACTCAGGTAGGGTCCCTCAGGTGGGACAGCCCCTAGTCGCCTCTCCTCAAGTCTAATTCTCTAATGTTAATACATGTATATATTTAATAAATAATGTATATCTAATATAATGTAAAGTACTTACCTTGTTAGCATCGCAGGACCTTCGGTCATGTGACCATTTTAATATCCTTTATGGTATGTTAGAGGACCTTTGGAGGTCCTTAGGTCACGTGTTGCCCACAATCCTTTGTAATGGTGATTGACACAAGTATGGACCAATTAGCACTAGTCCAGCCCCTGCCCATATAAGGGAGCGATAGCCAATTATAGCTCTCTTGGGTTGCTGCTCTCGTGGATGCCGGACTAGCAGGACGGATCTGTGCAACTTTCAAAGACACGCTAGGCCTGAAAACCTACCGGCCTCAGCTGAACTAAAACCGTGAGTTCTAAACTACCCCCGCTAATGCTAGCGTGACTACTGGACCGCAACTAAATCCCCTAAATCCAGTGGAACAGCACACAATTCTTAAAGACTCTAAATTGCTAAAGTCCCAACCTTTGTCAATCTCCAAAGAAAGTAGTTGTATGCATAGAGACTGTTCCATTTATGAAACTTGCCAAAAATCTTCAGTAAAAGTTATACCTGTTTCAGAAAACTCTCCGGTTGTGGACATTCTATTCTTATCTACCTCCCTATCACTCTTGGGAAGGGTGGTGGTAGGACAAGCATTACTGAGGAGCCCTCACCCTGGCGTCATGAATAGCAAGGGTTAACAAGCACCCTTTAATCACCGCACAGCTACACTCCCCATACCCTACATCCCCAAGGCTATCACACTGCCATGCCATTTAATGTCTACACGGACAATAACTTGTTGGCCCACCTGAACACTGCCAAGTTTGGTGCCTTCGAACAGCGTTGGGCTTCAAGATTAGCCAATTACACTTTCACCATCAAGTACAGAAGCGGCAAGTCAAATGTCAATGCCCATGTACTGTCTCTGATGACCCCCGGCGAAGAACCCCCTGTCGAAGACGTGTGGGAAGATGTGGAGATGCCCCCATTCTATCAACGGTTCATGAACCAGAATGTTGTGACCATCCTTATGGACGCTGAACCCAGGTCCAAAAAGGTTAAAGAAGACATATACACTTGGAAGACTCTTCAGGGCGAAAGTCGAGTCATGGGGGATCTGTTGGACAAACTTCTGTTGGAAAAGGTACCAACCCGTCTCTGCCGGGCTCAATATTACTAAGAACTGAAATGACTGTGGCGACAGAGGAAGCAACTGTTTGTGAAAAAGGACTGTTGTACCGAAATTCTTTGGATCCGGTCTCTGTTGATCAACTTAATCAGATTCTGGTTCCGCGATGAGATGCAGCCATGGTACTCAATGCAAACCATGATCAGTGGTGTCACTTTGGAGTCACAAGACCTAAGCTACTGTCAGGTGAAGATTCTATTGGATTAGAATGCAGAGCGACATTGAGAAATGGTGCAGTGATTGTCCTGTCTGTAACGTCACAAAGAACATGCGCAAGGACGCAAGAGCACCCCTCCATTCCATCCAGAGTGAAAGACCTAACCAGTTTGTCCCACTAGACCATGTCAAATTGTTTCCTACCCGGTCCGGGTACACTTATGCTCTCACCATGGTGGATCACTACTCCAAATGGGTTGTCATCGTACCTGTTAAAGACCTCACAGCCAAGACAGCAGCCCAGATGTTCCACTCCAATTGGGTGCAAACCCTTGGGTGTTCGGAGTCTGTCCTAATCTACTGTGGAATGGCCTTCGAGGCCCAACTCTTTCAAGAGCTGTGTCAATTCCATGCCTGCAAGAAACTTCGGACTACTTCTTACCACCCCCAGGGGAATGGGCTCTGTGAATGCATCAATCAAGTCTTTATCCACATGTTGCAAGCAGCCTCTGTGTCAAGACAAGAAGAGTGGGGGCCCGAACTATTGGAGATCTATAATAACATAGTCCATTGTTCTACGGGGTACACCCTTTCTACTTGATGATGAGGCGTTATGGGCAGCTGCCTAAAGATTGGACATGGATATTAGCCACAAGTTGTTCACCGAAATCGAATCAAGTTATGTCTGAGAGAAGATCTACCAGTGCTCCCAGCACCGCCTCCTCCAGCTGTCAGACCTGCAAGAGAATATGTCCCAGGAGAAGGAATCCACCCATCTATGGATTTCCCCATGTTTTCTCCAAATCAGCCCGCGATCTTCTGTACCTTACCAACCTCGGGCTGGTTTAACCCACATGACTCTCCACACCAGTTCCAGTCTTGTCACTGTTGGCTCCAGCCTATAAACCAGTCTCCAAGGTGCCAACCTTGTCACCAGCCTCTCCTGCACAGCTGCCAGCGACTCTGAGTCCAGCCAGTCCTGAACTAATACCAACTCCTGAGTTCGCTGAGGGAGAGCTCCAGAAGTCCCAAGAGCTTCAGAAAGCTCAAGAGTTCCAGATTCTCCAGAGGTGGTGGTGCGCAGATCCCAAAGGTCGATGCAAGGACAGTTACCCGCCAGATAAAGGGAATAATAATAATTCCTGTAAAAAATTGTCATTATCACACGTAGTCCAATTAATTTAGTCAGTCTACATAATGGGGGAGATTTATCATAACCTGTGCAAAGAAAAAGTTGCCCAGTTGCCCATAGCAACCAATCAGATCACTTCGTAAATCACATATTTGGTATCGTTGCGTGCGTAAATGTCGGAATTATAAATATAGAATGTTAATGATCCCGTACGGCGAACGGCGTAAATGTAAAAAAAACAAAAAGTCTGAAAATTTCTGCTTTTTTGTCACATAAAGTCACATATACG
This sequence comes from Hyla sarda, assembly GCF_029499605.1. Classification (NCBI taxonomy): domain Eukaryota; kingdom Metazoa; phylum Chordata; class Amphibia; order Anura; family Hylidae; genus Hyla; species Hyla sarda. The sequence goes on from NC_079193.1 coordinate 352,970,118, forward strand.
CAAATGTGGTACCAAAACAAACTACAGATCATGGCGCAAAAAAAAAATAGCCCTCACACAGCCCTGAATACAGAAAAATAAAAAAATTAGAGCTGGTCAAAATAGGGCAATTTTAAACATACTGATTTTGTAAAAAAAAGTTTGAGATTTTTTTTAAAGCAGTACAATAATAGAAATGCAGTAACCATGCGTATCATTTTAATTGTATTGACCGAGAGAATAAATGAAAACATGTAATTTTACCGCAAAGTGTAGAGCGCGAAAATGAAATCCCCCCCAAATTTGCAAAATTAGGATTTTTGTTTACATTTTTGGGGTTTACCATACATTTTAGGGTAAAATGAGTGATGCCATTACAAATTACATCTGGTCACGCAAAAAACAAGCCCTCATATGGGTCTGGGAATGGAAATATAAAAGAGTTATGAATTTTAGAAGGCAAGGAGGAAAAAAACGAAAAATTGGCTATGTCCTTAAGGTCAAAATGAGTTGTGTCTTTAAGTGGTTAAGTAAAGCAAGTAGAGAGACAGAAATGCTGTATATAGAGGTAACAAGAGTATGTTGTATAAAGTGCGTATGGAGTTCTGGGGAGGTGTTTAGTACCGAGGGGCCCCAGCAGCTAAGGCATTGGGTAGATAGCCTCTGGTAGCCCAATTCGCAAACAATGTGTTTCAGTGTCTAGAGTGTAATGGATCCCGTGTGTTTACCAGTTTATTTCCCAAAGGAGCATGTATGGACATTTTCACCAAACTCATGTGCAAACTCACATATGAAGGGAATGTTTTTCACCCATCCAGAGACTTGTAGGGAATATCCTATAAAATTTTATTTAGAGTGGTACTCCAGCCCTAAGACATCTTATCCCCTATCCAAAGGATAGGGGATAAGATGCCTGATCGCGGGGGTTCCGCCACTGACGATAGTGTGGTGCTGCATGAAAGATTGCGGGGGGTCCCCAGCGCCGGGACCCCCACGATCAGGCATCTTACCCCTATGCTTTGGATAGGGGATAAGATGTCTTAGGGCTGGAGTACCCCTTTAACCTATCACACTGACCATATTTTTAATATTCCTTGGTGCCCATGTAATTTATGTGGGAAAAAAAGTGTGAAGTCACAACCTGACTAAGCCATAACCGATATACCATCAGAAAAAAGGTTAGATCTTCTGGCAGCAAAAGATTTTACGGAAGCTGGACACGATGAATTGGATTCACGTTTCATGATCCTTGATCATATACAGAGATCTAAAAGAGGAGCTAAAAAGGATTTATGAGCCAGGCACACGTAAACCTAGTGGCCTGAATGCCTAATGTATTGTTTCACACAGAGTTATGAGATAATGGTTTCTCTAGCCTTGTATCGGTAACCTCCTTGTCATTGTGTGAAGGATTATAGTGATATGTATGAATATGAGATTTATTCACAGATACACAGATGAGATCCATAAAGAAGTTACTTCACCGGTGGGAAGACACAAGAATGTGTAAACCTATTTTTTGGTATTTCCTGTACTTGGGCAGGTTGAATACCTTTTAAGCCTATTAGTTGTTTACACATAGTTGACAGGGTCTGTAGACAGTAAACATTTTCACAATATACTCGAACTAGCTGTTTTGCTAGATGTTTGTGTGGTGAGACGGAGGTGCAAGGAATACCTGATCACTTCCTGACGCCAGGGCACTGTTAGCCTATACACGGTCCGAGGTAGAGACAGCTTCTCCTGGGCCAGACCACTGCCTTTTACTGAGCAGGGTAATTACACCAACAGTATGGGGCAGAGTGAAAGGAATGCAGTGTAACCTGTTGGGAACCCTGTTACCTTGCTGGGACTTATGGTGCTTTTCACCCACTTGATTAATACTGACTTGACTGAAGACTGAAGATTCTCCAGGCCGGCTAGGGTTCTGACAAGGTCCTGTTACTTTTTCCGCCAGGGCTTGACTTTCCACTGTACGGGGGATCACTTGCAGAATGTCTGGATAGGATTGAGAAGAGAATTGTTCTTGGACTTCCCTCCAAGCTTCTCTACACACTACTTCACTTCTTTACCAAACTGAACTCAAACTATACTGGGGTAACTCCTCCCCCAATATTCTATATACCACACAATTTAGGGGTTCTCATTGGGCAGGCAGGGTCACATGGCTTACACTGCTCTTCTGCTCTTAAAGGGGTCCTCCACTGGAAAACATTTTTTTTTTTTTTTATCAACAGGTGCTAGGAAGTTAAAAAGATTTGTAAATTACTTCTATTAAAAAATCTTAATCCTTCCAGTACTTTTCAGCTGCTGTATGATCCACAGGAAGTTTTTTTGAATTTCATTTCTGCCTGACCACAGTGCTCTCTGCTGACACCTCTGTCCATGTCAGGAACTGTCCAGAGCAGGAGCAAATCCCCATAGAAAATCTCTCCTGCTCTGGACAGTTCCTGACATGGACAGAGGTATCAGCAGAGAGCACTGTGGTCAGACAGAAAGGAAATTAAAAAAGAAAAGAACTTCCTGTGGATCATAACAGCAGCTCATAACTACTGGAAGGATTAAGATTTTTTTTTATAAAAGTAATTTACAAATCTGTTTAACTTTCTGGCATCAGTTGATTTAAAAAAAAACCTTTTCCAGTGGAGTACCCCTTTAAAGGTACAACACACATAAATAACATATTTTACTGTGCACATGAGAAGCATAATAAACATGATAAAGTGATTTGAAGAATAAAAATACAGCAGACAGTCACTTAGTGGGCCCAAAACTCGTGCAGCAGGTCTGCCCGAGGATATCCACAGGCCACAGGACAGCCTCTGGTGCTCGGACACCAAATTTAAGACATGGGGTCACTTCCCTTTTAAGAAAATATTTGTCGTTAGTTTAGCGCAGTTTGACACCAGGGGGGCTCCAGGGTTGACAATGAATGTAGGTTGGGCGTGTACATATGGTAATGACTATGACATCGCTATAATACCCAGAATGCATTGAGCATATCACCCATAATGCCTTTCTTGTCGATGTAATGTCAACTACCCATACCCTAGGAGCCCTAAATTATTAGGTGTGACACATAAGTACACATTAGGAATCAAAACATGGTTTCTTCAGACATAGAGTCACCAACTAGACATTTCCAACATTATCAAATTTATGGGAAAGATAATAATACAATGGATGATTCTCTAACACAGATGTGTGAATGTCCAGTCAAATTGGTAATTAACTGTTAGTCAGAATAACATTCACAAGACTGGCTAACTAGCCCTCATATCTGTCTCATCTAAACAGCCATAAATAGCTAAGAAGACAAGAAGTATTCTCTCAGACTGGCACTTGAATAGAAGATCTTTAGAATACACTGTGATCTATTTAGAACATACAACATGGCGGTCACATCATGCTATTATTCTATTAAACATAGTGATTCATTTTTGGGGCCTACAATAAGTATGACAACGCGGGGTAGGCCAGTTCTTGACAATCTCTACCTTCTCAGGATTAGGCTGGACTCCCTCAGCACTGACAGCATGACCTAGGTAGTGCACCTGATAATTGAGCAGATGACACTTTGACAGCTATATCTTCAGACCATGTTTGATCAAGACTTGGAATACGGCTGACAGGTGACAATAGTGCTCCTGGTAGGACTTGAAGTACACAATGACATCATCTAGGTACAACAATACACTTTGAAAGTATAGATGGCCCAGGCACCGCTCTATTAGACGCTGGGCAGTAGCAGGGGCACTGCACAGCCCAAATGACATACTTTTGAATTCAAACAGTCCCATGGGTTTCAAGAAGGCTTTCTTCTCTCGGTCTTCCTCGGCCATAGGCACTTGCCAATACCCAATGTTTAAGTCCAGGGTGGAAAAGTAAGCAGCCGACCGGAGGGCTGTAAGTGACTCTTTGATTCTTGTAAGATGATCGTCCTTATGTGGGACATTGTTCATTTTCCTGCAGTCAACACAAAAACGGATGGTCCCATCTTTCTTCTTGACCAAGACAAAGGGCACCACCGAGGGACTCCAAATCTCTTGAATGATGTCAGCGTCCTTCATGCCAACCAGCATCTTCTTAATGGTTTGATACATGTCTGGCGTGACAGTGTTGGTGTCTTTCTTTGATAGGTGGACTGTCGCCTGTCAGGATCCTGTGCTGAATCATGGATGTGCCTCCAAATTCTTTGGGGTGTTTACTGAAAGCCTCGTGGTACCTCTTGGTGACATTGATGACTTCACTGACTTGATCTCTTGGAGTGATCTCGTCTCCCACTTGGAGTTGTGCCCACCAGGACACAGGGGGACTTGTAGCGGATCCCGGAGTCACTTGGGTCACCTGCTGTCGGGCCACCTTGCATTCTGTTAAGATGTCCCTTGACTCTAGAAGATACAACTGGGTGACTGGGGTGTACTTAGGTAAGACTGTAGCAACATCAGACAGATTGACTAGCCGGACTGGAACTCGTGGTACCTCTTGGTGACATTGATGACTCCACTGACTTGATCTCTTGGAGTGATCTCGTCTCCCACTTGGAGTTGTGCCCACCAGGACACAGGGGGACTTGTAGCGGATCCCGGAGTCACTTGGGTCACCTGCTGTCGGGCCACCTTGCAATCTGTTAAGATGTCCCTTGACTCTAGAAGATACAACTGGGTGACTGGGGTGTACTTAGGTAAGACTGTAGCAACATCAGACAGATTGACTAGCCGGACTGGAACTCTCCCATTGGTGACGGTGACAAGGCTTCTTGCGGCGCGGACAGGGGATAATCTTCCAACTGCATAGGCTCTAGCAGGGCTTGATAGTCCTTGTTTCTTACTCTAGGACATGCACGGCACCAGATGATTGTTTCTGTGTTAGGTTGCAAGGTCACCAACCTGATGTCCTGGAATCATACTCTGCAGATTTCATCTTGCTGGTTGGCTAACTTCTGCTCTGCCTTTAGGACCTTTAAGTGATGATGCGCAGCCCTCTGGCCTGAAGGGGTCATGTAGGGGAGAGAGGCATGCAAAGAACCTATGATTTCAGTAAAACAGTGTTTCATAATATTCATCCCCAATATAGACTCCGCAGAGCCCTTATCAGACACATCAGTTACAATCATTCCCTGCCCTCGGAGTACATGTTTCCCCAACTGGATAGTTGGCTCCCAATATCCATGCCTGGGTATTGGTTTCCCGTTACCTGCTACTACCCTAAAATCAACATCGTCAGGTTCACACAACAAATTAACATTCCAGTACTTATAAAAAAAGCATCTTTAGATACAGGATCACAAGTGTCTACTATATCTATCAACGCCTCCAATTGTACACCTTCTAAAATGATCTTTACATAGAGGCAGGGGGCGACATAAAGTGAGATTGCCCACTTAGGTCGTTCTGGGACTGGACCTGGTGACTGTTTTCCTGAGGGCCGGTCCGCGACCTCAGGGGAAATCCGTTTAAATCCCAACATTGCATTTTCCAATGTCCAGATTTATTGCAATAAGTACAGGAGGGTGTTTGAGTGTCCGGGGGCCTATTGGGTGGAGGATTGCGGGTGTTAACATGGCGGGGAGCATAGACAGGTTTCCTATCTAGGAGCGGTTCACGGTCAGGTGGAGCAGCCCGACTGGCAAGCTCCTTTACAGCCTGAGTCAATTGTTCAATGTCCTGCTTAACACTCTGGAATTCTGAGGCTGTAGAGACTGGTAGGGTAGTGGACACCGGAGCAGGAGCCGGTGGTGGTGGTGACATGGGTCTGGCTACCGCCCCTAGTGGCTCTGGGACAGGGGCACAAATTTCTTCCAACTCAGTCCTGGACTCTATGACCTGAATAGCCAGCCTCTTAAAAGCGGGGAAGGACAGACTGGGGTTTTGTACGGCTAACATCCTCAACTGAGCTTTGTCCCACTTATTATGAGCCCCATCAATAAATCTGTCCATCAATACTTTGTTGCCCTGATCGGGAGTTATACCATCTAACTTTTGAACAGTCTCTAGGGCATTCTGTAGGGCTACGGCATAAGCTCTTAGAGTCCCACCTGGTTTCTGTCACCTCTCATACAATCGGAGACGTACCTCTGACGGAGAATGTAACTCAAATACCTGGTACAGTCCTTCGAAGATCTGCGCTACAGTCACCTTCTCAGAGGCTGGCCAAGTGCTGGTCCTTGTACTTGTCCTGTGAGCAGCTGCACCTATTGATTAGGAGGGAGAGAGTAAAAGACAAACAAACTCTGAATCTTCTCCTTGAAATCCCTCAGGGTAAAGGGGTCTCCATTGTAGGTAGGGAGGACAGGATTCCTACATGCTGGAACCCCTACATTGTTGATGTGGACTGCGCGGAATCGGCAGCATTCTGACCACTGGAGCAGCAGATGCTCCCGCTGATGGCGCTGAAGGGGCACTGTCACCGGGTTGATCTGGAGAGCTGACATCCTGTAGATCTCTTTGAGTGCTCTGTCGCTTTAAGATGATTCGAGTGCGCTGTCTCTTTAAGATGATTTGAGTGCGCTGTCGCTTTAACCACTTAGGGACCAAGGGTGTACAGGTATGCCCTGATGCCCTGGTACTTAAGGGCCAAGGGCGTACCTGTACGCCCATGGGAATTCCGGTCCCCGACGATCACCGGCGAGGACAGGGATGCCTGCTAAAATCAGTGGTCTCTAAACTGTGGCCCTCTAAATCTTGCAAAACTACAACTCCCAGCATGCACGAACAGCAAATGGCCGTCTCGCCATGCTGGGAGTTGTAGTTGCATGCCTCCAGTTGTTGCAAAAGTACAACTCCCAGCATGCACGGTCTTGTCAGTGCATGCTGGGGGTTGTAGTTTTGAAACAGGGGGAGGTTTGCCCGCCCATGTGAATGTACAAGGTACATTCACACAGGCGGGTTTACTGTGAGTTTCCTGCTTCATGTTTTAGCTGCGGCAAATTTTCCGCTGCATCGCAATCTCCTAGCGGGAAACTCACCGTAAACCCTGCCCATGCGAATGTACCCTAAAAACACTACACTACACAAAATAAAGGGTAAAACACTACATATATACCCCCTTACACTGGCCCACCCTTCCCCTCAATAAAAATGAAAAATTTATTGTACGGCAGAGTTTCCAAAATGGAGCCTTCAGCTGTTGCAAAACAACAACTCCCAGCATTTCCGGACAGCCACTAACTGTCCAGGCATGCTGGGAGTTTAGCAACAGCTGGAGACACCCTGTTTGGGAAACACTGGCGTAGAATATCCCTATGTCCACCCCTATGCAATCCCTAATTTAGTCCTCAAATGCGCATGGCGCTCTCTTTGGAGCACTGTCGTATTTCAAGGAAATAGTTTAGGGCCACATATGGGGTATTTCCGTTCTTGGGAGCAATTGCGTTACAAATTTTTTGGGGATTTTTCTCCTTTTACCCCTTATGAAAAGGAAAAGCTGTGGTCTACACCAGCCTGTTAGTGTAAAAAAATTAAACTGTTTACACTAACATGCTGGTGTTGCCCCATACTTTTTATTTTCACAAAAGATAAAATGAAAAAAAGACCCCCAAAATTTGTAATGCAATTTCTCCTGAGTACAGAAATACCCCATATGTGGACTTAAAATGCTCTGCGGGCGCACAACAAGGCTCAGAAGTGAGAGCCCACCATGTACATTTGAAGCCTAAATTGGTGATTTGCACAGGAGTGGCTGATTTTCCAGTGGTTCTGACACAAACGGAAAAAAAAGAAATACCCACATGTGACCCCGTTTTGGAAATGCACCCCTCACGGAACGTAACAAGGGGTATAGTGAGCCTTAACACCTCACAGGTGTTTGACGAATTTTCGTTAAAGTTGGATGGGAAAATGAAAAAAAAAACATTTTTTTTACTAAAATGCTGGTGTTACCCTAAATTTTTCATTTTCACAAGGGAAAATTGGAAAAAATCCACCTAAAATTTGTAGCCCCATTTCTTCTGAGTAAGAACATACTCCATATGTGGATGTAAAGTGCTCTGCGGGCGAACTACAATGCTCAGAAAAGAAGGAGCGCCATTGGGCTTTTGGAGAGAAAATTTGTCCGGAATTAAAGGCTACGTGTGTCTACAAAGCCCCAATGGTGCCAGAACAATGTGACCCCATTTTGGAAACTACACTCCTCACAGGTGTCTGACAGATTTTTGTTAACAGTGGTCCGTGAAAATGAAACATTTTGCACAGACCACTGTTCCAAGGATCTGTCAAACGCCAGTGGGGTGTAAATGCTAGCTGCACCCCTTATTAAATTCTGTGAGGGGTGTAGTTTCAAAATGGGGTCATATGTGGGGCAGTCCACTGTTTTGGCACCACAGGGGGCTTTCTAAGTGCACATGGCCTCCAACTTCCATTCCAAACAAATTCTCTCTCCAAAAGCTCAATGGCGCTCCTTCTCTTCTGAGCATTGTAGTTCGCCCGCAGAGCACTTTACATCCACACATGGTGTATTTCCATATTCAGAAGAAATGGGGTTACAAATTTTGGGGGGCATTTTCTCCTATTACCCCTTGTAAAAATGTAACATTTGGGGAAAAATTACCATTTTAGTGAATAAAATTTTTTTTTTGCACATCCGACTTTAACAACAGGTTGTCAAACACCTCTCGGATGTTAAGGCTAACTGTACCCCATGCCCCACCAAAAACCATTTCAGCAAAATTTACTTTCCAAAAGCCAAATGTGACTCCTTCTCTTCTGAGCATTTTAGTTCGCCCGCAGAGCATTTTAGGTCCTAACACAGAGTATTTCCATACTCCAAAGAAATGGGGTTACACATTTTAGGGGGCATTTTCTCCCATTACCCTTTGTGAAAATGGTACATTTGGGGGGGAAAAAACTGCACTTTAGTGAATTTTTTTTTTTCCATTTACACATCTGACTTTAAAGAAAAGTTGCCAAACACCTGTGGGTGTTCAGGCTCACTGGACCCCTTGTTAGGTGCCTTGAGGGGTGTAGTTTCCAAAATAGAATGCCATGTGGGTTTTATTTTTTATTTGTTGCTGTTATGGCACCATAGGGGCTTCCTAAATGCACCATATCCCCCAAAAACCATTTCAGCAAAATTCACTCTTTAAAATTCCGTTGTTGCTCCTTCACTTCTGAGCCCTCTAGTGCACCCACAGAGCACTTTACATCCACATATGAGGTATTTCCTTGCTCGAGAGAAATTGGGTCACAAATTTTGGGGGGCTTTTTCTCCAATTACCCCTTGTAAAAATTCTAAAATTTGATTTACAAGACCATGCGAGTGTAAAAAATTGAAGATTTTGAATTTTCTCCTTCACTTTGCTGCTATTCCTGTGAAACACCTAAAGGGTTAACAAACTTTCTGAATGTCATTTTGAATACTTTAAGGGGTGCAGTTTCTATAATGGTGTCATTTATGGGGTATTTCTAACATGAAGGCCCTTCAAATCCACTTTAAAATTGAACTGGTCCCTGATAAATTCAGATTTTGAAAATTCTGTGAGAATTTAGAAAATTGCTGCTGCACTACGAAGCCCTCTGATTTCCTCCAAAAGTAAAAAACATGTCAACTTTATGATGCCAACATAAAGTAGACATGTTGAATATGTGAATCAATATAACATTTATTTGGAATGTCTATGTCCCTTACAAGCAGAGACCTTCAGTGTTAGAAAAATGCAAAATTTTCTAAATTTTCATTAAATTTTGGAATTTTTCACCAAGAAATTATGCAAGTATCAACATAAATTTACCACTGTGTTAAAATAGAACATGTCACCAAAAAACAAACTCGGAATCAAATTCACAAGTAAAAGCATCCCAGAGTTATTAATGCTTAAATTGACAGTGGTCCTTAAGGGGTTAAGAGGATTTGAGTGCGCTGTCTCATTAAGATGTTTGGTGATGTGCTGCAGCGGCTTAATCTTGGCTGACTGGGACCCTCTGAGTGGCACTCCTCCACTATATGGCCAGTACCCGTGAGACTGCTGGACACTAAGGGGTAAATGTGACTCACCACCGGTGCCGGAGACTTACTGCGGGAGATCGTTGCTTTATGCAGAGTCTGCGCTGCAGCTGGTGCTTGACTATATATCGCAGAGTTGGACGCAGCCACCGATACCTTCAATATGGCTGCACCCAGGGAACTTCCTGTTTGGTCCAGCTGGTAAAGTCTTCCCCCCCGTGCACCACGGGGCGGATCTTTAGTTACTCCTCGCACACTGCAGAGGCATCACCGCTGGCGGCTGGCAGGGCAGAGTTGCGTCCGCTCACGCACGGGAGATACCAGACTACGTTTAACCCTTTCAAGTACTGACTTTGTACACTCCGCAATGGCAATTAACAGTATTTCTTTCACCTCCCCTTCTATTTCACCAGCATTGCCAGTAACACTTTGCAGTAACAACAGTCCCGCACACTTTTCTGGTGCAAACTTCTGTTGCATCGGCATGCGATTTCTCTCGGACACAGTTCAGACTGGGGGGGACACTTGTGCCTTTGTGGCATATGGCACACACCCGAATCCTGTTCGTGATGCCAAAAGAATGTTGTGGTGCGCCACGGGGTGTGGTGTAAGGGGGCAGATGTTATGCCCCCAGGAGTAGATGGTATTAACCCCTTCTTGTCATGACGCCAGGGCGTGGTTTGGCCTTATAACCACCCGAAGGTAGTACCGCTAATCCTAGGTTAGGCAGGGGCAATAAAGAGTCCACGGCCAGGTTAAGGGTAACGGTAGCTTTACTCTGGTTAGACAGATGGTACCGTCTATACAGTTCAGCCAATATCCCAGAGAGGTGGCCAGTGACACAGGGAGACCTCACAGGCTTACTGGGACTTGCAGTGACTTTGACAGACTATAATGCAGGCCACGGTGACTTGACTTGAGATGGTGACAGATAATTGAGATGACTTGACTTACTCAGGACCGACTGGTGGCTGCAGTAATTTAGACTTGAAGCCTCCAATGGCCGCACACAGGCGCTGAAACACTTGACTGCACTGGACCTCAGCAGGAACTCAAGAGCATGGAAAGAGATTACAGCCCCCCCCCCCATATTATATAGGGGCTGTGCAAGGAGCCCATAGGTCATTTGGGAGGTCACCTGGTCACTGGGGTTCTCTGGGTAACAATACAATCATGTGGTACAGATTTAAAGGTATATTGCACTTATAATACATAACTACATATAACCTGTAAATACTATAGGGTTTGCTGCAGGAGAGCCCCAAGGACACGCAGGGACAGTACGGCAACATCCTGTACTGGGACATTACAGATAGATAGAACACTTTTCAGAATGACTAGTGCTATAATCTAGTATATAGAAAACATATCTACTTATTTTCCCATAGAGACACAATTGGCTTTTACATAATAAAATACAACATTTATAATTTTCTTATTGCCCCAATATAGAGTCCCCTGACATTGGTGTAGAGAGATTTCCATCCTCAGATCTAATATAATAGGCAAACACAGTTATTGTTATATTCCTCTAGAATGTGTATGGGCTAATAGCACTCAGCGGGAGGAGGAAGCCAATATCGTGTCGCCTCCTATTGTAGCAGTGTGAACTATGGCAATGACATTTTTACATGGAGGAAACAAAAAGACCCCCCATGGTGATGCCTTAAAGTGGTTTGGCTAAATAGGATGGATGCCTTGTTTTGTAGGTAATGGTATATTTAGCAGTGGTCTCCAAACTGTGGATCTCCAGATGTTGCAAAACTACAACTCCCAGCATGCCCTGACATCCAACGGCTGACTGGGCATGCTGAGAGTTGTAGTTTTGAAACATCTGGAGGTCCACCGCTTGAAGACGTAGATTTGTAATTCGACTGCAGCCCTGTATAATAAGCCCTTATGACAAAATCAGCTCTGCTACATCTATGTGCACAATGGGGGATATGTATGGCACTGCCTTAACAGTAATTTTCTCGCTGTTGCCCATAGCAACCAATCAGAGCTCAGCTTTAACGCGATAAATCTCCCCACAACTATAAAACTGTACTGGATGTCTATAAATGCATTAGACCTCGCACTTTGTGAGACTGGTCTGAAAGAAAGGAGAACTCACAACTAAGATAATAATTTAACCTATTTTCTGCCACCTACCCCCGCCCCCCCTCCCCCGCCCCACTGGAATTGCTCTTCTGTCCTCGGGCCTGTTCTTCTTCTGGCCTTTGGTGCCCGACATGTCACACTGTGCTCAGCTATTTGTCGGCCGCAGCGAGTTCCCGCCACGGCTCGTGATAGGGTAAGCGGTAGTGTGAAGATCACCAGGAAGAAGTCCGGGCCCTGGCTCAATACATTACAGTGCCGCTCAGCCTGTCACCGGTCATCCCCCGCTCCTGGCTGTGATCACATGTTGTTCAACAACAAATTACTGTGTGCATTTGCTGCGAATAGCAAAAACTGCCGAGACCGTTGACAGGCTGAGCAGCACTGTAATGTATTGAGCCAGGGCCCGGACTTCTACCTGGTGATCATCACACTACCGCGTACCCTACCACAAGCTGTAGCGGGAACTCGCTGCGGCAGGCTTTAATTTTTTCATTGCGGCAACTTGGGCATAATGGCAAAAAAGTTTGGGCAATGGAGAACAGCAATCCTATGCAAAACTACAGATAACAAACACAGTGGGGGAAATGTCTCATCCCCCGCTCCTGGCTGTGATCACATGTTCTTCAACAAATTACTGTGTGCATTTGCTGCGAATGGCGAAAACTGCGGTAAAAATGGTGATTTATGTAATTGACATAATCACTGTAAAACCTGCCATTTTTTTTCCCAGCGATCTGGGCCAGTCGCAGCATGGATCCCCTCCCCCCCATACACAGAAAGTGGTGAAATCAAATCCCAAATCCACAACATAATGAGTGGCTGCAAATCTGCTGGTAAAATACTAAGCTACATTAAAGGAGAACTCCAGCCAAAACTAACGTATCCCCTATCCACAGGATACGAAATAAGCTGATTGGGGGGGGGGTCCAACCGATGGAACCCCCAGCAATCTCTGGAACGGGACCCTGCTCTCAGTGAGAAGCGCGTGCTACAGATGGCAATCGCTCCATTTATTTCTATGGGAGAGCCGAAGAGACTGGAGTAGAGCACTCGGGCATCTCCAGCAGGGCCGGCTCTGCCTATAGGCAAAATAGGCAGTTGCTTAGAGCGCACTCTTAATAGGGGCGCCGCTCTGCCCACAGCAATAAAATTAGCCAGCATCCGAAGCACCCGCCACCCCGGTAGTAGGGTGATTACACGAGGAGGGGTTTGTTACAGTGTGTCACCCCAGTAGTAAGGAAATTACATGAGAAGGTTTGTTACAGTGTGTCACTCCAGTAGTAAGGTGGGGTGGGTCAAAGGGCGGGTCAAGGGGCAACAAAATTAGCGTTCACATAGGGTGGCAAAAATCCTTGCACCAGGTCTGATCTCCAGGTCTTCTATATAAATGAATACAGATGACACGCACTCCTTACTGACAGCTGGGGTTCTGTTCCAGAGATCGCGGGGGGTCTCAGCTGTCGGACAAGCCGCGATCAGCTACTCATCCCCTTTGGATAGGAGATAAGTTAGTTTTTTCCATTTTTGCTGAAGTTCTCCTTTAATGGTATTTATGTTGTTTGTTTTTTTTCTCACGGAAGTGCTACCCCCCCCTTCCGACTTTGCTGCCCGAGGCACAGGCCCATGGGTGGCTAATGCCAAATACAGCCCTGACCTCTGCATGCAGTCATTGCAATTATAATATTCAGCAAATGGAGTGTATTCCTTCCAGCGCCTTTGCACCGCCGCTGCGAATTTGCCACCAGTATTATATGTATTCTTAATAAGAACCCTGACAGTCAGTGCAGCCAATGGAGGCCTCAGGGGACGCCTGTAAAGAGAAAAAGGAAATCACTTGCTCTATAATGAGGCAAAAAGGAGGAGAAGGGTAATGTAACCGTAGTAGACAATGCTCATTATGGGCCGTGAAGGAATCTAAGATTCATAATGATGAAATCACATCATACATTTCTACAGCCCAACCTGCACAGGGACAGAAATAGCTGCTGAAGACTAATACAATGATATTAAGGACAAAGCCGGTATAATGTGTTCACATCAACACTATGGCTTATATCAGTCTTTTCCAACCAGAGTGCCTTCAGCTCTTGCCAAACTACAACTCTCAGCATGCCCAGACAGCTTCTGGCTGTCCGGGCATGCTGGGAGTGCACGGCTCATGTGGGCCATTGCACCATTTATTCTCTATGGGGCTTGTGAACATTACTGAGTGCTGAGCTTGGCAATGTTCAGAAACCTCAAAGAAAGTGAATGGAGCCTGCATATCAAAGCATGGGATCTTATCATCAGTCCAGACGGTGCAACTCCTTCAAGGGGACCTGTGGTCAAAATCTTTTTTTTAAATGTGTTGATTGTCCTCCCATTTCTAAGATTTAGGGTTTTTGATTTCCATGTGACTCACTGAGAAGTCTGTCAGACAGGCATGTGGTGTCCCAGTACAAGATGTTGTCCTTTGGCCTAAATGTTGCCTCAGGCATCCCTTGTGTCACTGTTCTGGGCCCACTGCTCCATGGCGTATTCTGTTGCATTTTACTGTAATTTTCTGTTGTGTTGTAATTAATTATCTTACTATTTCTTTAAGGAATCTTTGCAGAGTGATCCAGGTGACCCAGATGCCCCAGTGGAGTCCCCCCATTATTTTTATATGGTGTGGGGGAGAGCTGTTCAGTATCGAGGAGTCACTCACCGCCCTGGGGTCAGCTGCTTACTTCTCCACCCTGGGCTTAACCAGTGTATATTGGCAAGTGCCCATGGCCGTGGAAGATCAGGAGAAGACCGCCTTTGTGACACCCATGGGACTGTTCGAGCTTAAAAGTATGCTGTTTGGGCTGTGCAATGCCCCTGCTATGTTCCAGCATCTGATGAAAGGTGCGTGGGCCATCTGAATTTTCAAAGTGTCCTATTGTACCTGGACAATGTCATTGTGTGTTCCAAATCCTACCTGGAACACCTTAGCCACCTGTCAGACGTCTTCCAAGTCTTGATCAAGCACCATCAAAGTGTCACTTGCTCAAACCTCAGGTCCACTACTTGAGTCATTCTTTCGGCGCAGAGGGAGTCCAGCCTAATCCTGAAAAGGTGGAAGTTGTCAAGAACTGGCCAACCCCACGCACTGTGAAAGATGTCAGGAGCTTCCTGGGGTTTGCCGGCTACTACTGCCGTTTCATTCGCCACTTCGCCAGATTGTAGAACACCTCACAGCTCTCTTACAGGGTACGGCGAAGGAGAACTACAATGGAAGACTACCTGTTAAATGGGCCGAAGAGCAAGAGATGGCGTTTCTAGCTCTCAAAGGTTCTAGGTTCTCTCTCTGCTGGCAGAACCACCCATCTTGGCATATCCAGACTAGAGTCAGCCGTTCCGGCTGCATACTGATGCCAGTTTTGAAGGTCTGGGAGCTGTCTTGTCCCAAGTCCAGGAAGGGCAAGAGCGAGTAATTGCCTATGCCAGTCGTAACCTGCGAGGAGCAGAGAAGAACGATACGAATTACAGCTGATTCAAGTTGGAACTTCTCGCCCTGGTGTGGACCGTGACCGAAAAGTTCAAAGACTATTTGGCAGCCACGCCATTTACTGTCTAAACGGATAAGAACCCATTGGCCCACCTGAACACTGCCAAATTGGGTGCCATCAAGCAGCTTTGGGCTTCAAGATTAGCCAATTACAGTTTCACCATCAAGTACAGAAGCGGCAAGTCGAATGTCAATGCCGATGTATTGTCTAGGATGACCCCCAGTGAAGAATAGAGATGTCGCGAATTGTTCGCCGGCGAACAGTTCCTGGTAAATCTAGCATGTTCGCATCGCCGGGTGAACATATGTGAAGTTCGATCCGCCCCTTATACTTTAACATTGCAGTAAACTTTGACCCTGTGAGTCAGAGTCAGCAGACACATTACAGCCAATCAGCAGCAGTCCCTCCCTTCCAAACCCTCCTACCTCTTGCACGGGCACCATTTTACCCTCATTCAGCATGCTGCAGGATTAGGAAGTGGAGGGTCAGAGAAGCTGCTCCTGCTGTATAGGGAAAGCGATAGCTAGGTTGCTGCTAGGTGGTGTATTCAGGGTCCAGTTTACTTCTAAAGCACTAGTGTAACATCTGCTTTAAGGACAGCACCCAAAAAAGCCCTTTTTAGGGCTGAAAGATATCAGTCCGTGTGTCTTGCAACAGCTGGAGGCACCCTGGTTGGGAGGGAACCGCTGGTTAAAAGGGGTACTCTAGAATCAAACTTAAATTCCTTCAAGCAACTAACTACTACAGTATTCAAAGGGCTGAAAGATATCAGTCCATGTGTTTTGCAACAGCTGGAGGCACCCTGGTTGGGGACCACTGCATAAAAGGGGAACTCTGCTGGCAAGCTTTTTTTCTTTAAAGCAACTAACTACTACAGTATTCAAAGGCCTGAAATATATCAGTCCGTGTGTTTTGCAACAGCTGACCACTGCTTAAAAGGGGAACTCCGCTGGCAAGCTTTTTTGCTCATTATCACACTAGTGCAAATCACATTTGGTGTGACAGTTGTGCAAATAAAAAAAAAAAAACTTTTTGGCTGTTAAATAAAACCAGTCGTCACTGTCAGTTCATGTCATAGTTGCCAGTTGTTTTTTTTTTTTGCCTGCAGGGCAAATTGTGTCACCCTAGTGTGACACTTATGCAAATTTAACCAAAAAGCAGGGGCCGTCGTGGTGCTGGGATTCCCTTTGGCTCTAGAATGTCCAGTGTTCAGAGGCCACGTACCCTGAACCCCCAAAGTTCTGAGGACTTAGTTGACTGGCTATCCCAATCTACTACAGCTTCCGCTCAGAACCTTGGCGCACCATCCTTCTTCTCCTCTAGCTTAGCTTCGGGCACCTCTCATGCTACCACTTGCCCGCCTGCCATCACCACCAACATTAGCACCACAGCAGCTTTACTTGATCCATCAGAGGAGTTATTTACACATCAGTTTGAAGACATGAGAAATGCGCAACCATTAATGCCAGAGGATGTAGTTAACAGGGATATGTCTCAGTCAGGCAGCATTACACACATGGATGTACGGTGTGATGATGATGTTGTACCCGCTGCTGCTTCCTTTCTTGAGGTGTCAGGTAGTGGTGAAGGTGTTGATAATGACGATGTGTCCGTGGATGCAACATGGGTGCCCGCTAGAAGAGAAAAAGAAGGGGAAAGTTCAGATGGGGAGACAGAGAGGAGGAGGAGATGAGTTGGAAGCAGGGGGAGGTCGTCGCAAGAAGCTAGTGGCACAGTCAGACAGCCACCACCAGAATGCCGTCATCGCAGAGCTCAGCAGTGTGGCATTTTTTTGTGTGTCTGCCTGTGACAACAGCGAGGCCATTTGCAACCTGTGCCAGAAGAAACTTCATCGTGGGAAGTCCAACACCCACCTAGGCACAACTGCTTTGCGAAGGCACATGATGTCACATCACAAATGCCTATGGGATCAATACGTCAGTACAAGCAGCACACAAAGTCAAAGCCGCCATCCTCCTCCTGGTCCAGCATCTTCAGCCGGGTCAACCACTGCTGCCCTCCTTGCCCCCTCACAACCATCCGCCTCTCCATCTCTCGCCTTGAGCAGTTCCTGCTCATCTGCCCACAGTCAGGTGTCTGTCAAGGAGATGTTTGAGCACAAGAAGCCAATGTCTCAAAGTCACCCCCTAGCCTGGCGTCTGACAGCTGGCTTGTCGGAACTGCTAGCCCGCCAGCTTTTACCATACAAGCTGGTGGAGTCTGAGGCCTTTAAAAAATTTGTAGCCATTGGGACACCGCAGTGGAAGGTACTCGGACAAAAATTTTTTGCACAAAAGGCAATCCCTAACCTTTACTCCATTGTGCAAAAGGAAATTATGGCACACAGTGTAGGGGCAAGGGTCCATCTGACCACTGATACCTGGTCTGCAAGCATGGTCAGGGCAGGTATATCACCTACACTGTGCATTGGGTAAACCTGGTGACGGCTGCCAAGCATGGAATGCGCGCCTCTGCAGAGGAGTTGGTGACACCGCCACGACTTGCAGGCAGGCCTGCTGCCACCTCCTCTATTCCTCCTACTCCATCCTTTTCCATAACATCCTCGGCCGAGTCCTCTTCCACTGCTGCGTCTTGCTCCACATCACCGGCACCCCCCAGCTCCCCAGGTGCTATTCCACATCCCGGATACCGCAGTGTCATGCCATCTTGGGGTTGACTTGCCTCAAAGCGGAGAGTCACACCGCACCAGCGCTCCTGTCGGCCCTGAATGCACAGGTGGACCAGTGGCTGACTCCACACCAACTGGAGATCGGCAAGGTGGTTTGTGACAACGGAACAAATTTGTTGGCTGCATTGAGGTTGGGCAAGTTGACACATGTGCCGTGCATGGCACATGTATGTAATCTGATTGTACAACGCTTTGTGCTCAAGTACCCAGGCTTACACCTAATGTGCTCAAGTACCAGGCTGAAGCAGTCCAGGAAGGTGTGTGGCCATTTCAGGCATTCCTACACGGCCATGGCGCACTTGTCAGATATCCAGCGGCGAAACAACATGCCAGTAAGGCGCTTGATTTGCGACAGCCCGACACGTTGGAATTCAATACTCCTAATGTTCGACCGCCTGCTCCAACAAGAAAAAGCAGTTAACGAATATTTGTATGACCGGGGTGCTAGGACATCATCTGCGGAGCTGGGAATTTTTTTGCCACGTTATTGGAGGCTCATGCGCAATGCCTGTAGGCTCAGGCATCCTTTTGAGGAGGTGACAAACCTGGTCAGTCACACCAAAGGCACAATCAGCGACATCATACTGTTTTTTTCTTCCTGGAGCGTACCCTGCGAAGAGTGCTGGAGCAGGCGGTAGATGAGCGTGAAGAAGAAGAGTTGTGGACACCATCACCACCAGAAACAGCCTTATCAGCATCGCTTGCTGGACCTGCGGCAACGCTGGAAGAGGATTGTGAGGAAGAGAAGTCAGAGGAGGAATGTGGCTTTGAAGAGGAGAAGGAAGACCAACCACAGCAGGCATCCCAGGGTGCTCCTTGTCACCTATCTGGTTCCCGTGGTGTTGTACGTGGCTGGGGGGAAGAAGATTATACCTTCCCTGACATCAGTGAGGACGAGGAAGGGGACATGAGTAGCTCGGCATCCGTCCTTGTGCAAATGGGGTCTTTCATGCTGTACCTGTACTGGGTGTCCATGCTACTAGACCCCCGGTATAAACATAAAGTGCCTGACATGTTACCGCATTACAGCAAGGCGGAAAGGATTCAGCACGTCCAAAATAAATTAAGAAGTATGCTATACACAGCGTATAAGGGTCATGTCACAGCACAACAGGGATCTAACAGGGGAAGAGGTGTAAGTAATCCTCCTCCCATGAACATGCCGGCAAGGACAGGATGCTTTACATACATGCTGTTGATGGAGGACATGCAGAGCTTTTTAAGTCCTACGCATCGCCACAGCCCTTCTGGGTCCACCATCAGAGAACGACTTGACCGACAGGTAGCAGACTACTTGACCTTAACCGCAGATATCGACACTCTGAGGAGCGATGAACCCCTTGACTACTGGGTGTGCCGGCTTGACCTGTGGCCTGAGCTATCCCAATTTGCGCTCGAACTTCTGGCCTGTCCCGCTTCAAGTGTCCTGTCAGAAAGGACCTTCAGTGCAGCAGGAGGTATTGTCACTGAGAAGAGGAGTCGCCTTGGTCAAAAAAGTCTGGATTACCTTACCTTTATTAACATGAATGAGGGATGGATCCCAAAGGGACTGACACTGGGCGATACATTTGACTGAACAAGGCCTGATCAGATGAGCTGCCTTGGGCTAAAAATGGTCCACACACTGCTGTATTTGAACTCTGAATGCCGGATGACTTGGGTGACTTATCCGCCACCAAGTAGGGTTCAGCTGCAATGTTTTAGGGCACTTTCTGCATGGCGAAACAAACAGAAATTTTTCTGGCCGCTGCTACAGCAGCGGCTGCGACAATACCAAATTTTCATCCCTGTGTACATGCTTAATTTTTCTGGCCTCTGCTGCTTCACTTGTTATGGTGCTGCAATTTTTCTGGTCGCTGCTACAGCTGCGGCTGCGACTATACCCAATTTTTCATCATCCATGTGTACATGCCTAATTTTCTGGCCTCTGCTGCTGCACTTGTTATGGTGCTGCAATTTTTCTGGCCGCTGCTACAGCTGTGGCTGCGACAATACCCAATTTTTCATCCATGTGTACATGCCTAATTTTTCTGGTACTCTCTGCTGACATCTCTGTTCATTTTAGCAACCGTGGATATTAGATGTATGCTAAGGGTAGCATGGTGGCTCAGAGGTTAGAACTGCTGCCTTGCAGCGCTGGGGCCTTGGGTTCAAATTCCACTATGTGCTGCCTAATATGAGGGAATCTTATGTGCTGCCTAAAGGGGAGCTCTAACTATGTGTTGCCTAACATGGGGGAATCTATGTGCTGCCTAATTTGGGGGAATCTTATGTGCTGCCTAAAGGGGAGCTCTAACTATGTGCTGCCTAACATGGGGGAATCTATGTGATGCCTAATTTGGGGGATCTAACTATGTGCTGCCTAATTTGGGGAATCTATGTGCTGCCTAAAGGGGGCTAAAGCACGTTATTCCAAACCATTTAGGAATGTCAGTGATTTATGCCCTATTTTTTTTTTATTGATTAAAACCAGACTCTGCATCAACTATGTAATTTTCCATGGGAGTTTTGCCATGGATCCCCCTCCAGCATGCCACAGTCCAGGTGTTAGTCCCCTTGAAACAACTTTTAAATCACTACTGTGGCCAGAAAGAGTCCCTGTGGGTTTTAAAATTCGCCTGCCCATTGAAGTCAAAATTTTATGTTCGCAACATCACTAGTGAAGAACCCACTGTCCAAGAGATGTGGGCAGACATGGAGATGCCCCCATTCTACCAACGGTTTGTGAACCAGAATGTTGTGACTGCCCTCATGGACGGTGAACCCAGGTCTGAAAAGGTTAAAGACCTATACACCTGGAAGACTCTTTAGGACGAAAGTCGAGTTATGGGGGATCTGTTGGACTACCTTCTGGCGAAAAAGGTACCAACCCATGTATGCCAGGCCCAGTGTGACTACAAGCTGAAATGACTGGGCGACAGAGGAAGCAACTGTTTGTGCACAAAGGAATGTTGTACTGAAATTCTTTGGATCCGGTCTCTGTTGATTAACTTAATCAGATTCTG
Organism: Hyla sarda; assembly: GCF_029499605.1. Classification (NCBI taxonomy): domain Eukaryota; kingdom Metazoa; phylum Chordata; class Amphibia; order Anura; family Hylidae; genus Hyla; species Hyla sarda. The sequence goes on from NC_079193.1 coordinate 352,991,342, forward strand.
GTTCCCCAAAGAGATGAAGCGATGGTCCTCAATGCATACCATGATCAATTGGGACACTTTGGAGTCCATAAGACCTAAGCTACTGTCAGGCGAAGATTCTATTGGATCGTAATACGGAGCGACATTGAGAAATAATGCAGTGATTGTGCCGTCTGTAACGTCACCAAGAACGTGTACAAGAACGCAAGAGCACCCATCCATTTCATCCAGAGTAAAAGGCTTAACCAGATGGTCGCGCTAGACCATGTCATGTTGTCTCCTACCCAGTCCGGGTACACCTATGCTCTCACCAGGGTGGATCACTACTCTAAATGTGTTGTTGTTGTCCTCATCAAAGATCTCACTGCCAAGACAGCGGACCAGATGTTCTACTCCAATTGGGTGCAAACGGATCATGGAACGGCCTTCGAAGCCCAATTCTTCCAAGTGCTGTGTCAATTCCATGCCTGCAAGAAACTCCGGACTACTGCTTATCACCCCCTGGGGAACAGGCTCTGTGAGCGCATCAATCAAGTCTTTATCCACATATTGCGAGCAGCCTCCGTGTCAAGACAAGAAGAGTGGCCCCGACTGCTGCCCGGACTATTGTATATCTATAATAACACAGTCCACTGTTCTACGGCGTACACCCCTTTCTACTTGATGATGGGGCGACATGGACAGCTGCCTAAAGACCGAACATTTGGGCTCCATGCCCCGTTCAACAACTCTCCGCAAGCCTCCCTGGAGGGGTCTCTGACCACCAGAGAAGAATCCAAGAAGTCAAAGAAATTGTCATCAAGAAGATGGAGGAGGCTCAGCAAAGGCAAGGACAGAACTATAATCATCATGCCTCTGCCAAAGCACTTCAATTGGGAGACAAAGTTTGGCTTCGGAAGTTTCCAAGAACCCGTAAGTTAGACTATCTGGGAGACAGAACCGTACACAGTGATGGCCACACCCTATTCAGATTCTGATGTGTACGAAGTACAAAAGCATGGGTATGAGCCGCAAGTTGTTCACTGAAACCGGATCAAGTTGTGTCTAAAAGAAGATCTGCCATTGCTCCCAGCACCATCTTTTCCAGCCGTAAGACCTGTGAGAGAGTATGTCCCAGACGAAGGGATCCATGCATCTATGGATTTCCCCATGTTTTCTCCGAGTCAGCCTGCGATCTTCTGTGTCTCACCAACCCTGGGGCCGGTTCAACTGACAGTAATCTCCACACCAGTCCCAGTCTTTTCCCCGTTGGCTCCAGCTTATACCCCTGTCTCTAGAGTGCCAACCCTGTCATCAGTCTCTCCACCACTGCTGCCAGCGACTCCGAATCCAACTAGTCCTGGACTAATACCAGCTCCCAGGTTTGCTGGGGAAGAGCCAGCTGCTGTTCCAGAAGTTACAAGAGCTCCCGAAGATGAAGGTGTTCCAGGCTCTCCAGATGTGGTGTTGTGCAGGTACCAAAGGTCGACACAAGGACAAATTCCTGCAAGGTACAAAGATTAGCTCACAATATAGTGTACAAGGTCATGTACCACACAGTCAGTTCATATGTGTAAACACTTAAGTTAGGACTGTAACATTACTTGTTGTCTCAGTCCACAAATGTCCAATATATATATCTGTCTAACATTTTTCTGTCCCCATGTACAGGGTGCTCTACTGGCCAGAGGATTCCCCTGAAACTAAAAGTAAGACACATGTAGAGGCAGAGTACATTATGCAGAGGTAAAATGGTCCTAAGTATCACACTACTTGTTGCGTTCTGGGGAGAAGTGTTAAGAACTGAGGTGCCCCAGCAGCCAATGCATTGGTTAGATAGCCTCCGGCAGCCCAATCTGCATACTTGTGTGTATTATGGTCTAAAATGTGTTCCCAGAACAGTTACAAAGCTTGTTAATCCCACATGTTTACCAAACCAAAGAGCATGTATGGACATTTACAGTGCTACATGGACTTGTTTCTACCTTGTTCTATAACCAGACCTGTCAAGGACATTTTGCACAATGCCCTAGGAACTGTCACTAGGCCCCAGTGGCCACTTCAGTCCTCCGCCCTCCAGGACTGGGTGTCGAGGATTACTGTATTTAAGAGGGGGAGTTTGTGGTGGCCCAGTACGGGAGATGTTGTCCCGTACCCTTGCTGCCCTGTCAGGCAGCCTCCTTCAGTGTCCCCATGGCCCCTTGCACCTGTTTCACCCCTGTACATATGTTCTGCAATGTATTGTATTATAAAATATGTTGTATCTTTAAGAGTTATCTCATGTGATTGTTACCCAGGAGTTATCAGTGACAAGGTTAACCCAAGAGTGACCTATGGGCTCCCTGCTAGTCTCCTCCATATAAGCCCTGGGTGGAGCTTCTCTCTCTTGGAGCTTAGAGCTCTTGCTTCCTGCTGAGGTCCAGTGCAGTCGCCTAGTGTGTGTGTCCAGAGTGTTGGAGGCCTCAAATTCCAGTCCTGCAGCCACCATCAATTCAAGTAAGCTAAAGTCACAGTTTTATGAGTCAAGTAAGTCCCTGTCATCTGTCAAGTCAGCGTGGTCTGCATTCAATTGTCCGGTCCTGCTACAAGTCTCAACAAGCCTTAAGGTATCTGCATCACTTGTCACCTCCTTGGACCCTGGCTGAACTGTATAGACTTTTCCACCTGTCTAGCCTCAGTAAGGCTACCGTTGTCCGTAACTTGGAATCGGAGTCTTTATTGCTCCCATGCCTAGCCCAGGATCCAGCGTTATACCTTCGGGTGGCTTTAGGCTAAACCACGCCATGGCGTCACAAATACAAGGGGTTAATGTCATCTGCCCCTAGAGTAACAAGATGTGCCCTCATAACAACCCGCTACAACATTCCCAAGATGGAAAGAAGTTGGGCTAAGGAATACAGTTTGCACCTAAAACAGAATGGAAGCATAAAAACAGTCAAGACCACAGAAAGGCAGTAAAATAACTTCACTAATATACTGTATGTTCATTGACTAGAAAGAAAAAAAAGGTTTCATCATCCGGCAACCCTTTTTAAAGAGCCTGTTTGATGAATGCACCAGTCCTGTCCTAAAAAAAAGTGTGATGGCCAAGGAGGGGAGAGAACAGACCATTACCCATTAGTTAGAAATCTTTCTATAGCTTCTTGCAGAAGTAGCAGTTGCCAAAGGGCTTCATGCACACAACGATGCCATTACCAAGGCCTTGTCATCCATAAAAGCGTTGCTACTATGGTCATAGGACATGGGAATTCATAAGAAAATAGTAAATGTATGCTTCTACACCTTAGCACAAATCTGTGCCACTCAGATCTATAGTATGGACATGTGCATAAGGCTATATGCAGTGCGTTGTTTGCATTTGTTCTGTCACCTATATGCTCCCATCTTTGCTTTGTCTGGCGAAACATGACCTTTAAAAAAATTCAAACCATAGATGCTCAAAGATAAGTATGTTGCATTACCATACCTAGGCATTCTATGTATTACATGTCATCTCATGTTTTATAATACACGGTGCCACTCAGAGGTTTGTCTCTCAGAGTTTAAGGGCTGGCTTTAAGGATTTGGAAATTGCAACAAAACTGAAACAAAAAAATATTTTTTGTTGGGTGAAATAAAAAATAAAAAACGCCATTTTAGGGCTTCCGTTTCTACACAGTGCACTTTTCGGTAAAAATGACACCGTATGTTTATTCTGTAGTTACAAGGATACCCAATTCATGTAGGTTTTATTTTATTTTACTACTTTAAAAAAATTCTAACTACATGCACCAAAATTAGTATGTGTAAAATTGTCATCTTCTGATTCCAGTAAGTTTTTTTATTTTTCTGCATACGGGGCTATATGAGGGCTCATTTTTTTGCGCCATGGTCTGTAGTTTTTATTGGTACCATCTTTGTTACCAAAAATGGTACACTTTTGGACTTTTGGACCATGCGGTTTAGCTAACCTTATATTTTAATAGTTCTGACATTCACGCATGCGGAATGCTTATAGTTTAATTTTGGACGCTGCAATCAACTTTGGCATCTAAAGGGTTAATGCCGGGCATCGGCCCGATCGGTGATGCCCGACATTAACCCTGGGTCCTGGCTGCTGATAGCAGTTGGGACCCACCGGGTTTAACACACGCTCAGCCCGTGAGTGTGTTTTAAACGCCAGTAAAAGAACCAGGGAGTACATGTACGCCCTGCGTCCTTAAGGACTCAGACGCACGGGTGTACCTGTACACATTGAGTCCTGAACTAGTTAATTGCTATTATTGAATAAAAATCCCATTGTTTTCAGTGGGATTCTGCTGAACTGCACACACGGCAGAATTTGCGAGGAAGAAACATCTGCACGAAAATCCCAATTGTGGTATGGGGTGTGATGCAGGGCAGATGAAATTACCCTAGAGGCAGATGGCACTAACCCCTTGTATTCGTGACGCCAGGGCATGTTTTATCCTCAATACCACCTGAAGGTATACCGCTGCATCCTGGGCTAGGCACGGGGGGCAATAATGACTCCGACACCAAGTTAGGGACAACGGTAGCTTTACTGAGTGACAGATGGTACAGTCTATACAGTGTAGCCAGGCCCACGGAGGTGACCAGTGACTTCAGAGACCTTAAGGGCTTGCTGGGAATTGCAGTGGTTGTGGACAATTTAGTACAGGCCACATGGACTTGACAATTGATGACAGTGACTGACTTGACTTGACTGGGACAGACAAAGCTGTGAATTTAGCTTCCTTGTAGACTTGTAGCTTGTGGCTGTAGACCTGACTTGAGGCTCCTATGACTCCAGACACACTCTTAGGCTTGAATGCACCTCAGCAAAGAGGAAACTAAGAGAGAGAAGAGACTCCTCTCAGGGCTTTTATGGGGGAGCCTCTGGTGGGGTCCCATTGGTCACCCTTAAGTCACCTGGTAACTGATACCCCCTGGGTAACAATCACATGACAACTCACATGACAACTGATGATCAAATGTTAACCTTTCTTAACCTGTTAAGGACCCGGGGCGTACGGGTACGTCCTGACACCCTGGTACTTAAGGACCCAGGACGTACCTTTACGCCGGTGGTAATTTCGGTCCTCCCCACGCGCCAGACTGGGACCGGACCAGGTGACCTCGCGCAAATGCCCAGGGGGTCATCAGACTCCCCCATGTCGACGATCGCAGAAAATCGCCGGTGAATTCACACCGGCGATTTGCGCGATTCCGGGTCATTACAGGTCTATGGTGACCCGGTGACACGGAATATAAGGAGGATCGTGGTTGTCCAAGACACCCACGATCCCCCTGAAGGGATAGGAGTGAGGTGGCAGGGGTGCCACCCCTCCTATTCCTGCTATTGGTCGTATAGACACGACGACCAATAGCTAATCGGGGGCGGGGTGGTTTACTTTCGGTTTCCCCGTTCTGCCCACCCACAATAGGCGGGGCAGGATGGGGAAACCGACAGGGATCGGCGCCAAAGGTCACTTACCGATCTGCGGAGGCTGCAAGCGACGGGGATCGGCGGGCGGCATTGTTGTGCGGCCGGCTCCCTGGATCCTACGGAAGCCGATGAGTTGCCTAGCAACATCTGGAGGGCTACAGTTTGAGACCACTATACAGTGGTCTCTAAACTGTAGCCCTCCAGATGTTGCAAAACTACAACTACCAGCATGCCCAGACAGCTGTTTGGGCATGCTTGGAGTTGTAGTTTTGCAACAGCTGGAGGTCTCCAATTTAGAGACCACTGCACAGTGATCTCCAAACTGTAGCCCTCTAGATCTTGCAAAACTACAACTCCTAGCATGCCCACAAAGTAGTTTGCTGTCTGTGCATGCTGGGATTTGTAGTTTTGCAACATCTGGAGGATGGAGGATCACTGTGCACTGGTCTCTAAACTGTAGCCCTCCAGATGTTGCAAAACTGCAAATCCCAGCATGCCCAAACAGCAAACAGCTGTCACAGCATGCTGGGAGTTGTAGTTGCGTAACCTCCAGCTGTTGCATAACTACATCTCCCAGCATGCCCTTCTGTGATCAGTACATGCTGGGAGTTGTAGTTTTGCAACAGCTGGAGACACACTGGTTGGAAAATACTGAGTTAGGTAACAGAACAGTACAACTCCCAGCATGCACGGTCTGTCAGTACATGCTGGGAGTTGTAGTTTTGAAACAGCTGGAGGTTTACCCCCCAAAGGGAACGTAGAGGGTACATTCACAAGGGCAGGTTTACAGTAAGTTACCTGCTCGAAGTTTGAGCTGTGGCAAATTTTTCGCAGCAGCCCAAACTCCTAGCGGTAAACTCTCCGTAACCCACCAGTGTGAATGTACCCTAAAAACACTACACTACACTGACACATAATAAAGGGTAAAACACTACATATACACCCCCTTACACTGTCCCCCCCAATAAAAATGAAAAACGTATTGTATGTCAGTGTTTCCAAAACGGAGCCTCCAGCTGTTGCAAAACAACAACTCCCAGCATTTCTGGACAGCCACTGACTGTCCAGGCATGCTGGGAGTTTAGCAACAGCTGGAGGCACCCTGTTTGGGAATTACTGGCGTAGAATACCCCTATGTCCACCCCTATGCAATCCCTAATTTAATCCTCAAATGCGCATGGCGCTCTCTCACTTCGAAGCCCTGTCATATTTAAAGAAAACAGTTTAGGGCCACATATGAGGTATTTCCGTACTCGGGAGAAATTGCACTACACATTTTGGGGGCTTTTTCTCATTTTACCCCTTATGAAAAGGTAAAGTTGGGGTCTACAAGCGGTAAAAGGAAAAAAAGACCCCCCAAATTCTCCATGCAATACCCCATATGTGGGCGTAAAATGCTCTGCGGACACACATTTGTACATTTGAGGCCTAAATTGGCGATTTGCACAGGGGTGGCTGATTTTACAGCAGTTCTGACATAAACGCAAAAAAAGAAATACCAACATGTGACCTCATTTTGGAAACTTCCCCCCTCACGGAACTTAACAAGGGGTATAGTGAGCCTTAACACCCCACAAGTGTTTAATGAAAATTCTTCAAAGTTGGATGGAAAAATGAAAAAAATAAAATTTTTCACTAAAATGCTGGTGTTACCCTAAATTTTTCATTTTCACTAGGGAATATAGGAAAAAATGCCCCCAAAATTTGTAACCCCATTTCTTCTGAGTAAGAACATACCCCATATGTGGATGTAAAGTGCCCTGCGGGCAAACTACAATGCTCAGAAGAGAAGGAGCGCCATTGGGCTTTTAAAGAGAAAATTTGTCCGGAATTGAAGGCCACATGTGTTTACAAAGCCCCCATAGTGCCAGAACAATGGACCCCCCCCCACATGTTACCCCAATTAGGAAACTACACCCCTCACCTAATGTAATAAGGGGTACAGTGAGCATTTATGCTCCACAGGTGTCTGACGGATTTTTGGAACAGTGGTCGGTGAAAATGAAAAATTTTGCACAGCCCACTGTTCCAAGGATCTGTCAAACGCCAGTGGGGTGTAAATACTCACTGCACCCCTTATCACATTCTGTGAGGGGTTTAGTTTCCAAAATAGGGTCACATGTGGGGGGTTCCACTGTTCTGGCACCACGGGGGGCTTTGTAAACGCACATGGCCCCTGACTACCATTCCAAACAATTTTTTTTCCAAAAGCTCAATTGCGCTCCTTCTCTTCTGAGCATTGTAGTGCGCCAGAAGAGCACTTGACATCTACACATGGGGTATTTTCATACTCAGAAGAAATGGGGTTACAAATGGGGGTCATTTTCTCCTATTACCCCTTGTTTAAATGTAAAATTTGGGGAAAAACCAGCATTTTAGTGAAAATGTTTTGGAAATTCATTAACACATCCAACTTTAACAGAAAGTTGTCAAAAACCTGTGAGGTGTTAAGGCTCACTGGAACCCTTGTTATGTTCCTTGAGGGGTGTAGTTTCCAAAATAGTATGCCATGTTGTTGTTTTTTTTTTTTTTTTGCTGTTCTGGCAGCATAGGGGCTTCCTAAATGCAACATGCCCCCAAAAACCATTTCAGCAAAATTTGCTTTCCAAAAACCAAATGTGACTCCTTCTCTTCTGAGCATTGTAGTGCGCCAGCAGAGCACTTGACATCCACACATGGGGTATTTCCATGCTCAGAAGAGACGGGGTTACAAATTTTGGGGGGCCTTTTCTCCTATTATCCCTTGTAAAAATTAAAAATTTGGGGGAAAACTAGCATTATAGTGGAAAAAAAATAATTTACACATCCAAATTTAACGAAGAGTCGTCAAACACCTGTGGGGTGTTAAGGCTCACTGTACCCCTTATTATGTTCCTTGAGGGGTGTAGTTTCCAAAATAGAATGCCATGTTTTTTTTTTTGCTGTTCTAGCATCATAGGGGCTTCCTAAATGCGATATGCCCCCCAAAAACCATTTCAGAAAAATTCAATCTCCAAAATCCCATTGTTGCTCCTTCCCTTTTGAGCCCTCTACTGCGCCTGCCGAACACTTGACATACACATATGAGGTATTTCCTTACTCGAGAGAAATTGTGTTACACATTTTATGAAGATTTCTCTCCTTTTACCCCTTGTAAAAATAAAAAAAATTGGGTCTACAAGAACATGCCAGTGTAAAAAATGAAGATTTTGAATTTTCTCCTTCAATTTTCTGCTATTCCTGTGAAACACCTAAAGGGTTAACAAACATTTTGAATGTCACTTTGAATACTTTGAGGGGTGCAGTTTTTATAATGGGGTCATTTGTGGGGTATTTCTAATATGAAGGCCCTTCAAATCCACTTCAAAACTGAACTGGTCCCTGAAAAATTTCGATTTTGAAAATTTAGTGAAAAATTGGAAAATCGCTGCTATACTTTGAAGCCCTCTGATGTCTTCCAAAAGTAAAAACATGTCAACTTTATGATGCAAACATAAAGTAGACATATTGTATATGTGAATCAATATATCATTTATTTGGAATATTCATTTTCCTTACAAGCAGAGAGCTTCAAAGTTAAAAAAAAAATGCAACATTTTCAATTTTTTCATCACATTTTGGAATTTTTCACCAAGAAATGATGCAAGTATCGACAACATTTTACCACTATCATAAAGTATGATATGTCACGAAAAAACTATCTCAGAATCAGAATGAAAGGTAAAAGTATCCCAGAATTATTAATGCTTAAAATGACAGTGGTCAGATGTGCAATAAATGGCCGGATCCTACACTGAAAATTGGCTGGGTCCTTAAGGGGTTAAAGATACAACATTCTTATATACATAACATAGGGGATAATATGCAATTACAGTAGAACAGATGCAGTGGGAAGGGGGCCAGGGGACACTGCAGGGAGGCTGGATGACAGGGTAGCAAGGATATGGGGTAACAACTCCCTTACTGGGCCACTATATATAATAAGATATTTACACATCATTTAATGTAAATAATGACTCAAACCATAAAAAAATACATTAAAGCATGATATAGAATGATTTGCTTATCAGAGGTCTTATTTATTTGCCTGTTGGAATGTACAACTTGCCGTATGACAGCACCGTATGACAGCCATGCGGTGCGGATACCAAAGAGTTAAAGCCGAGTGTCGGCATTAGGAGTCTAGTGCTGAATACAATCCTGCAAAATTCATATTTCATAGCATTTCTATTTATATTCCTCAGTACTGTACATAAAGCTAACACCGTTCCCTGCCAACAGGGCAGCTTATAAACATATTCCCACAGCACCACAAATATATCAAACAGCGAGAAGGTCATTTTACCGCACACCTGTGTTACAGGCGGAATACATTTCATACGCGGACTATGAAGTCTTTTAAAGTCAGAGGTTGCGGAGTTCATAAAACACGTAGAATTTCCACTCCTTGTTTTGTGTGTACAGGACTGGAATGAAGAATCTGATTATCCCCGGCTGCCCATCTAATGCCTGCCATAGGATACAGTGAGGTATCTAACACCTGCCATAGGATACAGTGAGGTATCTAACACCTGCCATAGGATACAGTGAGGTATCTAACACCTGCCATAGGATACAGTGAGGTATCTAACACCTGCCATAGGATACAGTGAGGTATCTAACACCTGCCATAGGATACAGTGAGGTATCTAACACCTGCCATAGGATACAGTGAGGTATCTAACACCTGCCATAGGATACAGTGAGGTATCTAACACCTACCATAGGATACAGTGAGGTATCTAACACCTACCATAGGATACAGTGAGGTATCTAACACCTACCATAGGATACAGTGAGGTATCTAACACCTGCCATAGGATACAGTGAGGTATCTAACACCTGCCATAGGATACAGTGTGGTATCTGACTTATGCCTGCCATAGGATACAGTGAGGTATCTAACACCTGCCATAGGATACAGTGAGGTATCTAACACCTGCCATAGGATACAGTGTGGTATCTGACTTATGCCTGCCATAGGATACAGTGAGGTATCTAACACCTGCCATAGGATACAGTGAGGTATCTAACACCTGCCATAGGATACAGTGAGGTATCTAACACCTGCCATAGGATACAGTGAGGTATCTAACACCTGCCATAGGATACAGTGAGGTATCTAACACCTGCCATAGGATACAGTGAGGTATCTAACACCTGCCATAGGATACAGTGAGGTATCTAACACCTGCCATAGGATACAGTGAGGTATCTGACTAATGCCTGCCATAGGATACAGTGAGGTATCTAACACCTGCCATAGGATACAGTGAGGTATCTAACACCTGCCATAGGATACAGTGAGGTATCTAACACCTGCCATAGGATACAGTGAGGTATCTAGCACCTGCCATAGGATACAGTGAGGTATCTAACACCTGCCATAGGATACAGTGAGGTATCTGACACCTGCCATAGTATACAGTGAGGTATCTAACACCTGCCATAGGATACAGTGAGGTATCTAACACCTGCCATAGGATACAGTGAGGTATCTAACACCTACCATAGGATACAGTGAGGTATCTAACACCTGCCATAGGATACAGTGAGGTATCTAACACCTGCCATAGGATACAGTGTGGTATCTGACTTATGCCTGCCATAGGATACAGTGAGGTATCTAACACCTGCCATAGGATACAGTGAGGTATCTAACACCTGCCATAGGATACAGTGAGGTATCTAACACCTGCCATAGGATACAGTGAGGTATCTAACACCTGCCATAGGATACAGTGAGGTATCTAACACCTGCCATAGGATACAGTGAGGTATCTAACACCTGCCATAGGATACAGTGAGGTATCTAACACCTGCCATAGGATATAGTGAGGTATCTAACACCTGCCATAGGATACAGTGAGGTATCTAACACCTGCCATAGGATACAGTGAGGTATCTAACACCTGCCATAGGATACAGTGAGGTATCTAACACCTGCCATAGGATACAGTGAGGTATCTAACACCTGCCATAGGATACAGTGAGGTATCTGACTAATGCCTGCCATAGGATACAGTGAGGTATCTAACACCTGCCATAGGATACAGTGAGGTATCTAACACCTGCCATAGGATACAGTGAGGTATCTAACACCTGCCATAGGATACAGTGAGGTATCTAGCACCTGCCATAGGATACAGTGAGGTATCTAACACCTGCCATAGGATACAGTGAGGTATCTGACACCTGCCATAGTATACAGTGAGGTATCTAACACCTGCCATAGGATACAGTGAGGTATCTAACACCTGCCATAGGATACAGTGAGGTATCTAACACCTGCCATAGGATGCACTGAGGTATCTGACTAATGCCTGCCATAGGATACAGTGAGGTATCTGACTAATGCCTGCCATAGGATACAGTGAGGTATCTGACTTATGCCTGCCATAGGATACAGTGAGGTATCTAACACCTGCCATAGGATACAGTGAGGTATCTAACACCTGCCATAGGATACAGTGAGGTATCTAACACCTGCCATAGGATACAGTGAGGTATCTAACACCTGCCATAGGATACAGTGAGGTATCTAACACCTGCCATAGGATACAGTGAGGTATCTGACTTATGCCTGCCATAGGATACAGTGAGGTATCTAACACCTGCCATAGGATACAGTGAGGTATCTAACACCTGCCATAGGATACAGTGAGGTATCTAACACCTGCCATAGGATACAGTGAGGTATCTAACACCTGCCATAGGATACAGTGAGGTATCTAACACCTGCCATAGGATACAGTGAGGTATCTAACACCTGCCATAGGATACAGTGAGGTATCTGACTAATGCCTGCCATAGGATGCAGTGAGGTATCTAACACCTGCCATAGGATATAGTGAGGTATCTAACACCTGCTATAGGATACACTGAGGTATCTAACACCTGCCATAGGATACAGTGAGGTATCTAACACCTGCCATAGGATACAGTGAGGTATCTAACACCTGCCATAGGATACAGTGAGGTATCTAACACCTGCCATAGGATACACTGAGGTATCTGACTTATGCCTGCCATAGGATACAGTGAGGTATCTAACACCTGCCATAGGATACAGTGAGGTATCTAACACCTGCCATAGGATACACTGAGGTATCTGACTTATGCCTGCAGTAGAATTACGTTAGGTTCACGCTACAGAATTCCACTTTAAAATTCCACTTGGAAATTCTGCCACCAAAGAATACATTGCAGTCTATGGTGAGGACAATATATACGCGTGGTCCTAGTGCCGACTCAGCGCCAGGCGCAGTCTCTTGACGGAGATTCCAAGTGTGAACCTCGCCTTTCAGCCTTTACAGTTACATAAACAAAAATAGGTAACTTGGAAAGGATATAATAATACAAACCATTAAAAATACGATCGGTCATGTAAAATTTGTATCTCGATCCGGACATTGGTAAAACTATTAGTTTAGCTTCCGAGAGGAACCCTAAAGGGCTTAGGCTGGGTTCACACCACGTTTTGTTAAATATGGTTCCCGTATACGGCTAGGAGGAGGGGGCGGGGCTTAATCAGGCGCCCGCACTCAGCCGTATTTGGGAACCGTATTTAATGTATGTCTATGAGCCGACCGGAGTGAACCGCAGCCTCCGGTCGGCTTCGTTTTCGGCCGTATGCGGTTTCCCGACCGCAGGCAAAAACGTGGTCAACCGGGTTTTTTCCTATGGTCGGGAAACCGCATACGGCCGAAAACGAAGCTGACCGGAGGCTGCGGTTCACTCCGGTCGGCTCATAGACATACATTAAATACGGTTCCCAAATACGGCTGAGTGCGGGCGCCACGATTAAGCCCCTCCTCCCAGCCGTATACGGGAACCGTATTTAACAAAACGTGGTGTGAACCCAGCCTAATTCAGCATTTATATATATATATTTGGTCGTGGTGGAGTCCAACAGCTGGGACCCTGATGATCTCCAGAATAGCGCAGGAATCCCCATGTATATGAAGCAGGGTCAACACACCACCGCCATGCATTCTCTACGGAAGCACTGGAGACAGCCAGAGGGCGCTGTTTTAGAGATCACAGGAGGTCGTCGTCCGTCCGTCCGTCCCCCCCCCCCCCCCCCCCCCCGCCTCATTACCTTTCCAGTTGGGCATAACGTTACCAAGCTAAGGTGAGGGAAAAATGTCCTAGAGCAGTGGTCTTCAACTTGCGGACCTCCAGATGTTGCAAAACTACAACTCCCAGCATGCCCGGACAGCCGTTGGCTGTCCGGGCATGCTGGGAGTTGTAGTTTTGCAACATCTGGATGTCCGCAGGTTGAAGACCATTGTCCTAGAGTATGGAAAGGGGTAAAGACCAAGTGCTTGGTCCTATCGTTTTGGAAAAAGGGTAAAACTCACCACCAGAAAGGGGTGCTTGGTTTCATATCTTAAAGGGGTATTCCAGGCAAAAACTTTTTTTTATATATCAACTGGCTCCGGGAAGTTAAACAGATTTGTAAATTACTTCTATTAAAAAATCTTAATCCTTCCAATAGTTATTAGCTTCTGAAGTTTTCTGTCTAACTGCTCAATGATGATGTCACGTCCCGGGAGCTGTGCATGATGGGAGAATATCCCCATAGGAGCTGGACAGCTCCCGGGACGTGAGTCATCAGAGAGCAGTTAGACAGAAAACAACAACTCAACTTCAGAAGCTAATAACTATTGGAAGGATTAAGATTTTTTAATAGAAGTAATTTACAAATCTGTTTAACTTTCCGGAGCCAGTTGATATATATAAAAAAAAGTTTTTGCCTGGAAAACCCCTTTAAATAAGACCTCTTTTCTTTTATGTGTGTCTCTAGTTTTTCTAGGTTGTAATGATAGTGTGAAATATATATATTTATTCTTCATTTGCTCAATGCAAAATTAAAGGGGTTATCCAGGCATATAAAAATGAATTTGTGGCTGGAGGTGGGTTAAAAATTAAAAAAAATAACCTAAATTCACCTGTTCTGAGTAGAGATGAGCGAACTTACAGTAAATTCGATTCGTCACAAACTTTTCGGCTCGGCAGTTGATGACTTATCCTGCATGAATTAGTTCAGCTTTCAGGTGCTCCGGTGGGCTGGAAAAGGTGGATACAGTCCTAGGAGACTCTTTCCTAGGACTGTATCCACCTTTTCCAGCCCACCGGAGCACCGGAAAGCTGAACTAATTTATGCAGGAAAAGTCATCAACCGGCGAGCCGAGAAGTTTGTGACGAATCGAATTTACTGTAAGTTCGCTCATCTCTAGTTCTGAGCACAGGGAGGACAGAAACCTCCCGTGGAGCAGAAAGGCAGAACAGGTGAATTTAGGTTCTTTTTGATCTCACTGCCCGGTCCTGCGGTGTCCCACCTCTGTCAATGATTGTCTGAGTAGGATAGTTTCCACAGGGACAGTAAAGCATCAGCAACTAGAAAGAAGCCAAGAGGACCTGTCATCCAGAGTGTTGGTACAGTGGCTGCTGTGGATCAGGTCAGGTCAGTATAGGTGACATAGATCCACCAGCACACTGCCACTGGCAGTTATCATTTCAGGGCTGACGTCATCTGTTTTCTTCACCAAGAGCCTATTCTCTATGTTACCCCTCTCACCTTTCAAAGGGGCAAGGAGTGTAAAAGGTTAAAGGGGTATTCCAGGAAAAAAAACTTATCAGATTTGTAAATTACTTCAATTAAAAAATCTTATTCCTTCCAGTACTTATCAGCTGCTGAAGATCAGTCGTTTTCTTCTTTCTGACAACAGTGCTCTCTGGAGTTGAGCGCGCATCATACCCGCATGGTCCCAGCTGCTATCAGCAGCCAGGACCTGTGGCTAATGCCGGACAACGCCGTTCAGGCAGATGTCTGACATGAACTCTTTAGATGCAGCGATCAAAGTTGATCGCCGCGTCGAAAGCGAAAGCTTCCCGGCAGCTCAGTCGGGTTGATCAAGAACATCGCTGAAAAATCGTGATGTCTCAATCAGCTAGAACGCATCAGGAGGGTGACTTACCTGCCTCCTGTGCGTCCGATCGGCGATTGCTCCAAGCCTGAAATCCAGGCTTGAGCAATCAACCGCCAATAACACTGATCAATGCATTGCAATGCAATGGCAGTGATCAGTGTATTGAATCAATGTACTGTATGTTATAGTCCCCTATGGGGGCTATAACATTGCAAAAAAAAGTAAAAAAAAGTTAATAAAGATGATTTAACTAATAAAAGTTTGAATCACTCCCATTTTCCCATAAAAAACTGTGTAAATAAAAATAAACATATGTAGTATCGCGTGTGTAAATGTCCGTACTATAAAAATATATTGTTAATTAAACTGCATGGTCAATGGCGTACGCGCAAAAAAATTTCAAAGTCCAAAATAACGCATTTTGGGTCACTTTTTATACCATAAAAAAATGAATAAAAAACGATCAAAAAGTCCGATCAAAACAAAAATGGTACCCATAAAAAAGATCATGGCACAAAAATGAGCCCTCATACCGCCCCATACGTGGAAAAATAAAAAAGTTATTGGGGTCAAAAGATGACAATTTTAAACGTATACATTTTCCTGCATGTAGTTATGATTTTTTTCAGAAGTGCGACAAAGTCAAACCTATATAAGTAGGGGATCATTTTAATTGTATAGACGTACAGGATAAAGGTAAGGTGTAATTTTTACCGAAAAATGAACTGCGTACAATGTGGCACAATTATTTTTTTTCCATTTCGCCGTAGATTTTTGGGTAAAGTGACTGATGTCATTACAAAGTAGAATTGGTGGTGCAAAAAATAAGCCGTCATATGGATTTTTAGGTGCAAAATTTAAAGGGTTATGATTTTTAAAAGGTGAGGAGGAAAAAACTAAAGTGAAAAACGTTTATGTCCTTATGGGGTTAACCTGCATTGTGAGTTCCATTTTTCTATTCCATCATAAGAGGAGAAAATATTATTCAAGCTGTAATGGGTCCATCACATGACGGTGACCAACAATGGACACATTACAGCTTGAATTACATTATTATTATTTTTTTATGGACCCTATTTTTTTTTTTTTAGTTGGTCTTTTTCCCCTCGTTTTAAATAAAAGAATAATGCAACGTGCTGCGCGATTCTTTCTGTCAAATATGACAGTATTGGGGCTCTGAATGAAGCCTCCAACACAGATATGAACACAGCATTAAAGAAACCAGGAGGCTGTCCAGACCAGAGCATGCTGTATTACTAAAGGAGAGGATACAGAGTCTGCAGGGAAGGTAGAGGAAGAGTTCTGCTGGCTGTATCAGTGTATAGAGGGAGGAGAAGCAGAGTCTTCAGGAGGAGGTGAAGAGATCACACATACAGACAGAGCATGCTGTATTACTAAAGGAGAGGATACAGAGTCTGCAGGGAAGGTAGAGGGAGAGTTCTGCAGGCTGTGTCAGTGTATAGAAGGAGGAGAAGCAGAGTCTTCAGGAGGAGGTGAAGAGATCACACATACAGACAGAGCATGCTGTATTACTAAAGGAGAGGATACAGAGTCTGCAGGGAAGGTAGAGGAAGAGTTCTGCTGGCTGTGTCAGAGTATAGAAGGAGGAGATGCAGAGTCTTCAGGAGGAGGTGAAGAGATCACACATACAGACAGAGCATGCTGTATTACTAAAGGAGAGGACACAGAGTCTGCAGGGAAGGTAGAGGAAGAGTTCTGCTGGCTGAATCACTGTATAGAAGGAGGAGAAGCAGAGTCTTCAGGAGGAGGCGGAGAGATCACACATACAGACAGAGCATGCTGTATTACTAAAGGAGAGGACACAGAGTCTGCAGGGAATGTAGAGGAATAGTTCTGCTGGCTGTGTCAGTGTATAGAAGGAGGAGATGCAGAGTCTTCAGGAGGAGGTGAAGAGATCACACATACAGACAGAGCATGCTTTATTACTAAAGGAGAGGACACAGAGTCTGCAGGGAAGGTAGAGGAAGAGTTCTGCTGGCTCTGTCAGAGTATAGAAGGAGGAGATGCAGAGTCTTCAGAAGGAGGTGAAGAGATCACACATACAGACAGAGCATGCTGTATTACTAAAGGAGGGGACACAGAGTCTGCAGGGATGGAAGAGGAAGAGTTCTGCTGGCTGTGTCAGTGTATAGAAGGAGGAGATGAAGAGTCTTCAGGAGGAGGTGAAGAGATCACACATACAGACAGAGCATGCTGTATTACTAAAGGAGAGGATACAGAGTCTGCAGGGAAGGTAGAGGAAGACTTCTGCTGGCTGTGTCAGAGTATAGAAGGAGGAGATGCAGAGTCTTCAGGAGGAGGTGAAGAGATCACACATACAGACAGAGCATGCTGTATTACTAAAGGAGGGGACACAGAGTCTGCAGGGAAGGTAGAGGAAGAGTTCTGCTGGCTGTGTCAGAGTATAGAAGGAGGAGATGCAGAGTCTTCAGGAGGAGGTGAAGAGATCACACATACAGACAGAGCATGCTTTATTACTAAAGGAGAGGATACAGAGTCTGCAGGGAAGGAAGAGGAAGAGTTCTGCTGGCTGTGTCAGTGTATAGAAGGAGGAGATGCAGAGTCTTCAGGAGGAGGTGAAGAGATCACACATACAGACAGAGCATGCTGTATTAATAAAGGAGAGGACACAGAGTCTGCAGGGAAGGTAGAGGAAGAGTTCTGCTGGCTCTGTCAGAGTATAGAAGGAGGAGATGCAGAGTCTTCAGAAGGAGGTGAAGAGATCACACATACAGACAGAGCATGCTGTATTACTAAAGGAGAGGACACAGAGTCTGCAGGGAAGGTAGAGGGAGAGTTCTGCAGGCTGTGTCAGTGTATAGAAGGAGGAGAAGCAGAGTCTTCAGGAGGAGGTGAAGAGATCACACATACAGTCAGAGAATGCTGTATTACTAAAGGAGAGGACACAGAGTCTGCAGGGAAGGAAGAGGGAGAGTTCTGCTGCCTGTGTCAGTGTATAGAAGGAGGAGAAGCAGAGTCTTCAGGAGGAGGTGAAGAGATCACACATACAGACAGAGCATGCTGTATTACTAAAGGAGAGGACACAGAGTCTGCAGGGAAGGTAGAGAGATCACGCATGTGGTGTTGGTGAACGATGAGGATATTATTCTGTTTGTGATGCCAAAAAGGGTTGTGGCGGCCACTGGGTGTTAGTAGACGTGCCTTGTTCATTTCGTGATGCCAGGGAACCGTTTACCCGATCCACGGTTCAAAGGTGGGAGGCAGCTTCTCCTGGGCCAGACACTATGAGCAAATAAACACACTGACATCAGGTTACTGTTAACTGCCTTTACTGAGCTTTTGAAGTTGGTATAACACAAACAGCTGGCCTTAGTGTGAGAGTGCAGGATACCCCTTACTAGCCTTTTTGTCGTTCTGAGACTTATGGTACTTTTTACTGAACGAAATAGTAGACTGTAGATTCTGGTGGCAAGGGTCCTTCCAAGACACTGTAGACTATTCTGCAGAGGCATGAATCTTCCCCGTGAGTAAACCTTGCAGGATGACCAGTAGTAGGATTAAGGCTGAAGTAGGCTTCTGACACACGACACACAGCACACCTGAGCTTAGCTGTTGCTAAGGAGTCTGGCTGGAACTTGACTAACTAAAGTCCAGTGCTAGACTACTAACTTTTCCCCTGTACCTCACTATACAGCGGGATACTTTTGGGGTCTCATTGGCTCACTGCTCACATTTTAAAGGCACAGTAACATGTTAAACATACATACATGGAATCATAACAAAATGAATTTAAGAAAAATATATTATTCTTATTTTACAATATTCACATAATTAATAGAACAGTAGGATGCCAGTGGCCCCAACACCTTGTGCCACCATGCTGCCTGAGACAGTCAAAACCACGGGACAGCCACTTGGGCTGGGACACCACACACATGCAAACAACATCAGTGTCTGTTTGGTAATGCATGGGCTGTTTTAGGAGAGACTGTTGAGATCCCATTTGCCTACTAACCATATTAAATAACCTATAAATAATAATTTAATTAATTATTTATAAATAACCGTATGAAACCACGAATAACATATAAAACAAAACCCCGATGGCTTCTTGTCACTCTGGGAGGTACTTTCACACCTGCTGGTGTACAGGTCTACCCCAGGATGACCCACTTTCTTTTCTTCTTTTCCACCACAGAGGAGACCTGTTAGCCCTACACTGGGCTCCCCCACCCATGAGGTACAAGCTGTGCTCTATTCCATCCTACAACCCCCTCTGAAAAACATTGAGCCCAATATCTGTAAAGCGCACTCCGAAGCAAAGTATGGTTGTCCCCTTCCAGCTGCACATGTCTCACCACCACACCAGAACGGAGCCTCATTCATGCGTTAACTGTCCGGGGCACCCTCTCTACCGCTTCCAAATCCTGCGCCCCATGCCACACAACTTGGGGAACCATCTCCGACCACAGAAGGAGAAGCTCTGAAAAGAAACCAGGAAATTTCACCAAATCCGCTCGCATCATGGTCAGAAGCTCCGCCAATTGTGTGGAACAGAGATTGTTACCACCAACATGCAAGGCAAGGAGCACCGGTCCCTGGGACAACCAACTGATGCTCACCACCTCAGCCAATACCTGGGGCCATCTTAGACCCCCAATACCTCTCCAACAAATCTCCACACCTTGGAAGCCCAGGTTCCTGCCACCAGAACGAGTGCCCCAGCACCCTCACCACCGGTTGAACCCCACCTGTGTAAACAAAACTAAGAAATCAACCAACAAATCCAGGCAGATATACCTAGCATAATGCGTGAACGCGTGAAATCCGTGAACAGGGCCAACTCACCACTTGTAACCAGGTGGGACTGAAAACAAGTCCGTCTGTTGTGCAACTCCAGAAATCCCAGCCAGACCGACAAGTCAGCCTTCAATGCCCTGGTGACATGGATGCAGTGGTCCGGGCGCCTAACACCTCTGGTGGCCAGAGACAACCTGCGGGAAAAAACCCTGCCAATGGGCATAATTATGTAGGCAAAATTCAACAAGCCCAGCAAAGACTTAAACTGCACCAAAGTAACTTTAGTAGCCCCGTGAAAACCGAGCAACAACGATCGCAACCACTCCACTTTGTCAAGAGGGAGGTGGAAGACCACGTCCAGTGTGTCAATCTCAATGCCTAGAAAGGACAGCACCGTACAAGGGCCCTCGGACAGAGGGACGTCAAAACACTCCATGAAAAAAATGGAAAGTATCAAGCAAAAAACGACAGTGTCCAGAATCCCCCAGACCAACAAAAACAAAGACCTCCAAATGATGCGTTACAGCCAAAGAACCTGTCTCATATCTGATCCCCCATTCAAGGAAGGAGCACGCATCATAAAAATAGGCATGCATCATAAAAATAACCCCCATCAGAAAAACAACCTAACAGATGGTAACAATCGGGGTGTACAAGGAGGAGGCGAAAAGCAGATTCAACATACGACTTAGCCAACAGGGCACCCCTGGCCGCCTTCCTAACTAACTCCACAGCCCTGTCAAACGACACGTATTGCACAGAAGAATCCTCTTCCGGAATACCGTCGTTGACCGAAAACCCAACAGGATGTGACAGATGATGAATTAAACGGTACTTCCCCGCCTAACTCTTAGGCACCAAACCCAAGGGGAAACTCTGAGTTCGGGAAAGGAGGAGACGGGAAATGGCCCTCCATCCTACCTTTAGACACCTCATCAGCCAATTTGGCCCGGAGGACTTCTAAGTGGTCCCTAGCAGAGTTCAGGTTAGGGGCAAAGCGTGGGGAACTATCCAACAAAAAGGGGATGAAAAACCCAAAAGTAAAACCCAAGCGCAATTGACCGACTGCCTCCTTGTTAGGATACAGGTCGAGCCAGGATCCCATCGTGGCTATGCTTACCGGGGTCCTTTTGGTCATCACGGGCTGCGGGCTTACCAGGCAATTTGGAGAAGGGGCGGGAATACTTGATGTCAGCGTGAACACCTCCACAGGAGGAACACTCATGCTTGTACTTGCAGAATCCAAAAAAGTGGCAGTGGCCTTCATTGAAGATCCAACATGCCCCCAGGTGTCGCTCAGCCACCGAGCTGTGCCTGGACATCTGTCCAGCCACAGCAGACCTGTGCTGAAAGGACGTCAGCTTGGGTGACAACATGAGCCGCAGCCACACATCAGTAACCTTAACACACCATCCCATACCAGGTTGAAGGGCCAGACACAGCCTGAACTCTTCGCCATACCGCCACCACGCCGTACCGTTGTGTGACTTGTAGGGTGAATAAATCATGTCCTGATAAATAAAAAGCTTCACACAATGTTCAGGGTGCTTCTGGACCATCACACGGCCCAAAACACTAAAAGCCTGGAGCCAATTTGACTTAGTCTTAGCCACTTTTGGCTTACGGTCAAAAGACCGCTTACCCAAAGCCCTACGCTCCTTGTCCACTATATGCTGATCCGCAGAGATAAGGGACCAAATATCCACATAACCATCCCCCCAAATCTTCTCTTTAACCTCATCAGACAAGTGAGAACCCAGGGGGCTAACACTACAAAAGAAAGTGTCTTTAAGCTCACTAGCCCTGGGGGGGGGGGGGGGGGGTAACCTGTACCGCCGAACCAGCCGAAGACAACTGATTGGCCAGGGTCCTAAGGGCAGGAACCAACGTAGAACCCAAATCAGCCCCCCAAGCCCCAGAACAAGAACCACAGGAGCAGCATCACCACCACTGCAGGCTAGCAGCCGCCTTACTGCGGGAACTCGGACACCGCCCAGAACGTCGCCTGGATCTGCACCGGGATCCAGAATCCGAGGACATCGATGAGCTAGAGGACCCCAATGATGAGGAGGGAGACCTTCAGCGGGAAGCCCTGGAGTGCCTGCTCCGTCCGGAAGACCGAGAAGCTCTGGATGACCTGCGGTAACGCCTCCCAGATCCAGAGCAAGAGTGGTGGCAACCATGCCTGTGCCCCAGCCTGGATCTTGAGGGAGAAGAGCAGCAAGACCTCACATGACTACACTCCCTGTTCCTCCTGGGGGACCACGTGACCTACCTCAGGGAGCGGGCAGGGGAGCCGAATCACTAGGACTAAGGCAGGCTGGAGGGTGGGACTGACGAGAGGACCACCTGCTCCCGTGCTAATCGCTGGGGCTGATGATAGATCGGGAGGGGAGGCAAGCTCAGCTAGCAAGCGGGCAAGCCAGCCCTCACCCTTCTGTTCCACCCTAGCGCGGATCTGAGAGGCAATATTCATCCTGCCGGCAGAACAAATCTCCGGGTCGAGGGCAGATTGAGGAAAAAGGAGGGGCACCCGGGTATATAAATCAGGAGGAGGGCACAATAAGCCCGGGAAATACAGAAACCCCTGATAGGACGAGCAACTTCTGGGAGATACCAATGTAGTTGCCAGGCAGATTAACAGGTAGGGGGGGGGAGGATGGATTATTAACCCTTAACATGCTCCACAGTCAGGGGACAAGCTAGTTAGGCACAGCTTGTCCCTCCAGAAATTGAGCTGTAGTAATACATGAAAGCTAGTAAAAACACCAGGCATCGTGGACTCAAATCTAACTTATTTTACTAGGAGGGACAGACCCACTAGAAATAAAATTGAAACTAGGGAGAGGCTGCAAACTGTATATCAGGGGGTCTGAAAATTATTAGAGAAATTGAAATCACAGCCTGAAACTTAGTGCAACTTTTTATTTCAAGGCAACCACTAACATATGTAAAAAAAAAAAAAAAAAAATCACATCAAAAGGTGTTCAAGAGCCTTAAAAGTGGGGCCCTACTGAGATGTTAGCTATAGGGCCCTCTTTGTTCTATGTACACCTCTGGGGGTGGGAGCTGTGTTCAGTTTTCTTGTCTGCACTTATTAAAATGATGGCAATGTTCACTGTGTGCGTCGCTGGAGGAATGGAATAGATCCAAGACTACAGCTGTGCACTCGTACATAATGGTCATTTTTAATCACATAAAATCGGTGGGATACAGCTTATTCCAATTACAGTTGTTTTTCATTTGGTTAATGTACACTCTGAGCTGGCTGACTTTTGCAGGAGGTTTCCAGCTTATAAAAGACCAGATAGAATAAAATAAAATAAAAACACAAAAAAATAGGACCCAAAAGTCTTAGCAGACGTCTTTCTGATGGAGCCGAAAATTTTGGAATTTGTAACAATAAAGGCTACGACTGGAAGTGCTCGGGGCTCAAGAGTTCAGACACCAAAGGGAATTGAAATTGTTTTTAAATTCTAGACAACCAAAAAGAAATGAAACCTGACAGAATGTAAGAATATAGTTTATGGTGTAGAAAATAGATATGCAGCTTAGACTTTCACAATACGTTACAGATACACATGATGGAGTTCAGATTTATGCCAAGCTGTATTGAAAATGTCAAATAATATAAAACAATGCTCCGAGTGTTTCATATATATTGTGTATAATCCAGGGGAAAAAAAAAGTATTGCACCAAAAGTTTTTACAAGCAAATTTGTTTTAGAATGTATTGTATTCCAGCGAAGGAACACGGCTTGAAATATTGGGACGGAGAATACGATAAGAGACTGATCCTGCTGTTCAAGGACGTTGAGGGAAGTTGTTGTTTTTTAATAGTAAAACAAAACAAAAAATGATCCAAATTTGTTATTGTTGGAATGGTACTGAGCCGCTGAGAGTGAAAACATTTGTGCAATCCCCATTTTATTTAAAATTTTGCCCTACAAAAATTTTCTTTCTGGCTTCGTAATACACTATATGGTAGAATAAAGTGTGCCGCTAAAAATACTGAAAAAATAAGCCCTTATATATAGTGGTAAAATAAAAAAAATTATGGGTCTTAGATAAAAAAAAAAAAAGGAGGAACAACATGTAAGTAAAAAAACTAAATGTGGAGGTCGGGAAGGTGTTAAAGGGGTACTCCAGTGGAAAACTTTTTTTTTTTTTTTTTTTTTTTTAAATCAACTGGTGCCAGAATGTTAAACAGATTTGTAAATTAAAAGAAAAAATTTCAACCACCCCTCAAGAATACCACCCTGCTGGGTACACAGTAAATGAATGATTTAGGAAACAGTTAGTGTGAAAAATGCTAAAGATTTTTATTAAAACACAATAGATTAAAAAAGGTAATTTTGTCTACTGAAGAAGGGGTCGTTTTGAGCACCCTGAAACGTGTCTAGGCTTTGACTCTGTCTGAACAGAGCAATACAGAGACGCACTGCTTTTATAGAAGCCGGCACACTAATCGGAACAAGCCGTCTACACACCTGCTGCCTCAGCCGGGGACCTCACCTACCTGCTGCATTGATTTACTTTTGCATGCTGCCATCTCCACAAGTTCTCCGTTCTGACGAATTCAGCAGAGCTCCGATACCATAGCAGCCACATGCCGCTGCTGCGGACCTCAGACGTGGGAGTCTCAGGCGTGTGATGTCAGGCCTGCACCGGCGTGTGACGTCACGCTCCACCCCGGCAATGCAAGCCTACGGGAGGGGGCATGATAGCTATCACGCCCCCTCCCGTATGCTTGCATTGAGGAGCGGAGCGTGACGTCACACGCCGCCCGCCCTGTAGTCGCCGGTAATAAGTCCCGGAGCGAACACGCTCCGGGGACTGATTACAAACGGGGTGCTGCGTGCATGATCCCGGGGGTCCTCAGCGGCTCGACTCCCGCGATCAGGCATCTTATCCCCTATCCTTTGGATAGGGGGATAAGATGTTTAAGCACCGGAGAACCCCTTTAACAGTCCATCTATATACCATTAGGGCCCAATGGTTAAATATTATTTATATTATTGCTCTGTCAGTTATGTTTTTTATTTGGTAAAATTACCTTTTTCATCTATTGTGTTTTAATAAAAATCTTTAGCATTTTTCAAACTAACTGTTTCCTAAACCA
Organism: Hyla sarda; assembly: GCF_029499605.1. Taxonomy (NCBI): domain Eukaryota; kingdom Metazoa; phylum Chordata; class Amphibia; order Anura; family Hylidae; genus Hyla; species Hyla sarda. Next base: position 353,016,585 of record NC_079193.1, read on the forward strand.
TTCATTTACTGTGTACTCAGCAGGTGGTATTCTTGAGGGGTGGTTGAAATTTTCTCTTTAAAAATATTTTCTTGGTCGATGGGGACCGATTATCAACCACACTTAACCTTGGATACCGGTTGTGAGCTGCACACATATTTAGACTTGTAAATTACTTCTATTAAAAAATCTTAATCCTTTCAGTACTCATTAGCTGCTGAATACTACAGAGGAAATTATTTTCTTTTTGAAACACAGAGCTCTCTGCTGACATCACGAGCACAGTGCTTTCTGCTGACATCATGATCACAGTGCTTTCTGCTGACATCTCTGTCTATTTTAGGAACTGACCAGAGCAGCATATGTTTGCTATGGTGATTTTCTCCTACTCTGGACAGTTCTTAAAATGGACAGAGATGTCAGCAGAGAGCACTGTGCTCATTATGTCAACAGAGAGCTCTGTGTTCCAAAAAGAAAATAATTTCCCTGTAGTATTCAGCAGCTAATAAGTACTGAAAGGATTAAGATTTTTTTTTTTACAGAAGTAATTTACAAATCGGTTTAACTTTCTGGCAACAGTTGATTTAAAAAAAAAAAAAAAAGTTTTCCACCGGAGTTCCCCTTTAAAGTCAATAGGCTCTGCTGCTGTTCCAGTGTTCCCCACTGGAAGTGCTGTGATGATGTCCTGTACCTAGTGCATGTGACACTCCAGCTACTCACTGTCCTCAGTGGTTACAAGCAGTACAGAGAGAAAAAGACCACTGAGGCGAGTGATAGGTGACATCACAGATTTTTTTGGCTGGGGACACTAGAGCAGCAGTGAGTTCACTGGAGAGTAAACTTTCTTTTTTTTAAATCTCATATATGGGTCATTCAGCCTGTTGCTTCTGTATTTGGCTCACAAATCCCTCTGGTCTGCTGCTCACTCATTCTGACATCCACTGCTCAGTAAGGCAAGCACTGAGCCTGCCCTTACTTACCATGCATTCGCTTCCTCCCTGAGTTTGCAGGCTGCTCTGTAACCCCCTTCTCTCGGTTTTTATGCTGCAGTCTGATAGGACAGAAGTGAGCACATAGTAGTGCTAGTCCCACCCTCACTTCCTACCTGTGCTTCAGCTGGGACAAAGATGTTGCTGCTGCCGCACAGGATTATGTCCTGGATGGTATGGGGACCCCTAGTGGTCTTTTTTTTTTATAAGCCATGTTTTCTATAAAAAGGAAATAACATTTTTCTGAAGTATATCAGACAGATCAGTGTTTTGCCAAGGCGTAAAACATATCACAGGTTTTTGATTCTCACAGTTCCCATTTAAGGGGGTTAGCTTTCATTTTTCAAAAATGTATATCCTGCTAGGGCAGGTAAAGAAAAAAACCTATACTTCCCTAACCCAGCTACGCAAGAGCAGCTGCCTGTCCCCATCCATCCAGTCCCCTGATCTTCTGTCTTCTTACTGCTTTTAGGACGAATGTTTGGAGCAGGGCCTGTGTACTCGATGTACATCACTGTGGGCAGTGATTGGCTGAGCTCGAAGATCCTGCACCCAGCGATTCTCTCAGGAAGAAGACTGGGGACCAGATGGAGGCGAACAATAGCTGCAGGGAATCAGGGCTCAGTAAGTATCGGATTTGTTTTTTCAATTTCTTCCTTTCCCTAGCATGATATAAATGTTTGCAAAATGCCGGATAACTCCTTTATTTATGAAAGAACCTCCTTTTATTTTCATTCTTTACTTCTTATCAAGACTTTCTTTTTCATCTATCTAGTTATTCCACAATTGAAATATCCTAAAACTGAAACTTACATTAGATTTGATTATGAATTATGTACTATGCTGTGTTTTGCCCTCTCAGAATTGGGGTCTATTCACATGGCAGAATTTCTGTATGCGGAATTCCTCTTCAAATGAAAGCCATATAGACTTCTATGGGATTCTGCACTCCCATTTACACTTCTGAATTTCCGCTTGTGGAATTCCGCAAGCGGAAATTCTGAAGTATGAATGGGAGTGCATAATTTTGCTTTCATTTGAGGCAGTATTCCACATGCGGAATTTCTGCCGTGTGAATAGACCATTACGCTGATTTATTGCTACCTCTCATGGCAATGTATTCAATGATGAGCAAATTGTCACGCACCTGAATGTGGGCTGTCACGAAACTGGATGTGGATCCTCTACCTGTGTGGCTGATGACTCAGACCGTATCGGGGAGCGGACACTAAGGTGCCGCTGGTCTTCACCAGAGCCCGCCGCAAAGCAGGATGGATTTGCTGCGGCAGTCGCTACCCCCGACACGGCTCGACCACACAAGTAACTGGGCAAAGCAGGGTACCAGAGAATGAGGCAGAGGCGTAGTCAGCGTAGCAGAAGGCCTAGGCAGGCAACAAAGGTTCAGAGTCAAGAAACGTAGCAGAAGGTCTGGAAACACGCAGGCAAAACAGGCAATGGAAACGCTTGGGAGGTGCAAATAACGTATAACATGGTGACAGGTGTATACACCAATTATGGGCGCACTGGCCCTTTAAATTTCAAAGCTCCGGCATGCGCGCGCCCTAAGGGACATGGACGCGCATGCCAGGGCTGAGAGGAAGCAGCAGGAGTGGAGCATGGTAAGGAGTCGGGGACACGGGGACGCTGCGCTCACGGCGGTGACAGAGGCCGGAGCGCAGTGTGTTACACAAATGTGGTCATTCTGTTTTCTAGATTAATTTTTCTCTTTTATTTTTCTGAGCAGAGTTTCATAGTTTTCAAAGATTGTTGCTTAGGAACTTATAGACCAAAAAAGTTTGAAAAAATGGAAATGTTTGAAAAAATTTGAAAAATGGAAAACAAGGCAAAGAAGACAGAGCGCATTGTACACGGGAATTGTATTCTTTGTGTGCCTCTGCTCTTTTTTCATGTCAAAATATTCTGCAAGCGGCAGATTCTGCACTTCAGTCCCTGCACAATACTAGTCATGCTGCTTCGTTTTCAATAATTCCTAATATTGAAATAAATGTTTCCTGCTTTTGGCATTTACACAAGCAAAGAAAGAAAATTGAATACATTCATAGACTAATGTCTGTATACACTGGAGTTATTGTGGACAGTGATGAAGATTTGTAAGTCAGTGAATTTCTATGTACTTTATACATTTTCTAATATGTGGTTTAATATTGAAAAACGCAGGGCTTCTTTGATGTGAGGCTGGTTTTGAGTAGGGATCGACCGATATCAGTTTTTTAGGGCCGATACCGATAATCGGTGGAAGTTAGGGGCGATAGCCGATAACTTATACCGATATTCCGGTATAAGTTATCGGCTATTTATCCCCCCGCGACACCGCTGCAGATCATTGATTTAAAGCGGGCGCTTTAAATCAATGAACTGCAGAGGCTTTTGCGGTGCCATAGGCCGCTGCCGCTACCCGCTTCTCTCCCCCTGCCTGTCCGGGGGTCCTAAGTCCTATCACCGCCACTGCACCGCACCCCCCACCGCCGCACCGCGTCGCACCCCCCACCGCACCGCCCCGGCCCCATTGCCTCCCCCATCCCCAGTTTTATAATTACCTGTTCCCGGGGTCCACTCTACATCTGGCTCTGGTGGCGTCCTCCTGAGCTTTCACTGTGCGCACTGACGGTGACATCACGTCGCGCACGTCACGTCACTCGTCATTGCGCACAGTGTAACGCAGGACGCAGCAGGAGCCAGAAGTAGCGTGGGCCCCGGGAACAGGTAATTATAAAACCGGGGATGGGGGGGGCAATGGGGCCGGGGCGGTGCGGGGTGTGATGCGGTGCGGCGGGTCGGGGTGGGGGGGGGGTGGAGCTTTTCGCGGTGCGGTGCGGCGGGTCGGGGGGGGGGGGCGTTCACGGTGCGGTGGGGGCGGTGCGGGGCATTATCGGCAAGGTAATCGGTTGATCCCAAGTTTAGAGCCCTGCAACATGTGTGTTCTCCTCCCGCCGGCTCACACAACAATGTATGTCCAATCCCGCCTGTCCCGCTAAAATTTTGGGTTAGTAATGGTGGTCATGTGGTTACTGTTCTAAGCAGATGTGCCAATCAGGAACCTGGAAAAGCTGTGTGTGACTGGCAGACCCTGTAATGACTCTTGACTCTGCAATCATCACAGGGTCTGACTGTCACACACCGCTATAAGCAGATTTGCCATTCAGGAGCCTGGCGAAGCAGGGTGAGACAGCTTCTGCAAATCTGCACCTTCAGATACTATAGTAGTGTCACCGCAGTCAGTACATGGTCAGGGCCGGCTCTGCCTATAGGCAAAATTGGCAGCTGCCTAGAGCGCGCTCTTAATGGGGGCACCACTCTGCCTACTGCAATAAAGTTAGCCAGCATCCAAAGCACTCACCCATCCAAAGCACCTGCCCATCAAGCAAAACCCAGTCACAGGTTCCTACTACATGGAAGTCCACTCCCATGGCCACTGTACATATACACATACCACCTCCTCAGTCCCGCACTAGTACCAGATGTGGTGGGAAGAGACACAAGCGCAGGATAAGAGATTGTGCATGCGCAGTGGACACATACACAGCATGACGCCGGATGAGCACAGCTGGGACTCGGTATGGGTGGGACACATGACTCATAGAGGCTGGGTCTGCGGTACTGAACTTTTCTTCTATAGGAGAATTGCTTTTAAAGTCATGTTCACATGGCAAAAAACGTGTAAAATTCCCGCCGGAAAACACAAGCGGACACTCCATAATTAGTGGGTACCGGCACAACATGCTAGCACTAGGAACGCTCGGAAATGCACCGTCTCTATAGACTGCAATGCATTTCCAAGCAGATTCCACTGAAATAATTGGCATGTCAATTCTTTTGGCAGAGTCCAAAACTGGGATTTCCTAGGCAGATGTTTCTGCTGTGGAAATTGCTCCGTGTGCACAGTGCAGCACAATCCCATTAAAAACAATGGGATTCTGCTGGAACATCATTTTACGAGCTAAATTTTTCAGCCGGATTCACTCAGAAATTCCATTGTTAAACCTAACCAAAAAGCTTGAGGGTGATACACACAGGTAATATAAAATTGAATTCAATAGGGTCCCGTGGTGGATTACATCAATAATGAAACCAACAAAGAAAATAACCACTCTAAAGCGGACCAAATAAAAATATATATCAAGCTTTATTAATATTCAACAAAAATACCTGTATAAAAGCAACATGGCATGGACACAAAAGAGAGGTGGGAACCAGGGAGCAGTGCCAGCTGGCGTCCAGCCTAATGAGCCACAGGTTACAACAGTGAAAGGTAAGTAACAAAAGGTAACAAGAGATAACAAGAAGCCCCCACACACACTCCCCGGTAACCCACCAAACCTCCGACGCGTTTTGCCCAGCGGGGCTTTGTCCAGAAGTCTCACATTGATCAGTCTGACATTGATGGCATAACAGGATTAGTGTTGAGCGGCATAGGCCATATTTGAATTCGCGATATTTCGCGAATATATGGACGAATATTCGTCATATATTCGCTAAATTCGCATATTCGTAATATTCGCGTTTTATTTTCACATATGCGAAATTTGGCGTATGTCCAAATTAACATATGTGAAAATTAGCATATACAACAATTAGCATATGCGAAAATTCGCACACCGGTCTCACACAGTAGTATTAGAGCCTTCTTTACACCACACAAGCTGGAAGCAGAGAGGGATGATCACTGTGATGTGTACTGTGAAAAAAAAAAATATTCGTAATTACGAATATATAGTGCTATGTTCGCGAAAATTCGCGAATTTGCGAATATGCGATATTCGCGAATAAAATTCGCATTGCGAATATTCGCGAGCAACACTAATTTCATACGGAAATTCCAATATGTGAGCAAGGCCGGGTTCACAGGAGCGAAAAATGGACATTCTGCTGCAGCAGAGTCCCATTGATTTCAAAGGGAATCTGCTGCACTGTACACACGTTTCTATCGTGGAATTTTAGATTCTGGCGTTCGCAGAAAGAATAGTCAAGTCCATTCTTCCTACGGAGACAGCAAGGAAATGCTTTGAAAATGAAAAGGATTGTAAAAATAAAATAAGTCTTAGGTATGATGAAGGAGATTACGTTTACAGAGTTATTCTGTAATGTGTACATTTAATAACCCCCCCCCCCCAATCCCTCGTGATGGCGATGGCGGGGGTGATAATCAGCTTTAAGCCGCTTTATACAGTTTTTAAACAATGTCGGTTATGTAATATATCCCCACCCATTTGAGGTAATCTTACTGCCGTCATCCCCAGATGAGAAGATTGAAGCAGAATCTACGGGCAAAGCACAGAAAGTTTAGGACGTTATCCACAGATTGGCCATACAGGATATTGTTAGAAAAACCATAGATGAATATAAGGATTCTATAGGACTGTGCAAACCTGACTTGTTCTCCATGTGTGTATGACTACCGTATATACTCAAGTATAAGCCGATCCGAATATAAGCCGAGGCCCCTAATTTCACCCCAAAAAACCCAGGAAAAGTTATTGACTCGACTATAAGCCTAGGGTGGGAAATACATCATCCCACCCCCCATGTCATCATCCAGACCCCCATCATCATCCAGTCCCCCGTCATCATCACCGCCTGTCAATCCCTTCATCAGTGGTCTTCAACCTGCGGACCTCCAGATGTTGCAAAACTACAACTCCCAGCATGATGGCTGTCCGGGCATGCTGGGAGTTGTAGTTTTGAAACCTCTGGAGGTCTGCAGGTTGGAAAACCATTGCGGCCTTCGTCATCATCCAGACCCCCCCCCCTTTAGTTTTCTACTCACCTCCCCTTGGTGGGAAGGAAGGGTGAGCTGGTCCGGGTCATCTATGCTGCAGGGACCGTCCGGTGGGGAGGGTTAGTCGTTGCAGGCTGTCCATTTTCACTGGGGGGGGGCTCTTCTCCGCGCTCCGGGCCTACCCCAAACTAGTGACGTTGCCTTGATGATGCCGCACATACGTCTCCCTGCGCATGAACGTCCCTATGCGTCTTGGTCAAGGCAAGGTCACTAGTCCAAGGCAGGCCGATGGCTGTCCGGGCACGCTGGGAGTTGTAGTTTTGCAACATCTGCAGGTCCGCAGGTTGAAGACCACTCAGAAGGGATTGACAGGCGGAGAGTTCACTTGCGTATAAGCCGAGTGAACTCTCTTATACTCGGCTTATACTCGAGTATATACGGTAGTTCTCCATGTGTGTATGACTAGTTCTCCATCCCCTGTATGTGTATGACTGGATTCAGACAGATTGCCCCTTCAGATGCTATGATCAATACTGATCACTGTACCTACAGCAGTTGCGGTATCTGTTGAAACTCATCAGACCACCCACAGCACAATTGCAGTGGTCCAAGGAGTCAAGATGGCCGCTGGAGCCCCACTCACCGGCTCCGGAGATCTTCTCCTATGGTTTGCCTTTTGGCAAATTACAGAAGTAAATCGCCTATAACACTGTTCAGTGCTATGCCTATGAATAGCAATGAACAGTATAAGCAATCATAAGATTGCTATAAATAGTCCTCTATGGGGACAGTTTTAATGAATGTGAATAAGCCCCATCCCCAATAAAAAAATGTAATTACCTTCTTTTCCCATTTTACAAATAAAATAAAAGTAAAACAATAAAATAAATATATTTGGTATCGCCATATGCAGAAATGTCCAAACCATTAAAATATCGTGTAAATGATCCCGTACATGGAACGGTGTAAAAGTAAAAAAAAAATACCAAGGTCCAAAATTGCTGCCTTTGGTTACATAACATCCTAGAAAAAAATGAATAAAAAGTGATCAAAAAGTTACAAATACGCAAAAGTGGTATTGATGAGAAAGTAATAGGGGTCAGAATATGGCAAATTTAAGCATTTAATTAGCCGTATTCCCCCCGAAAATACACCCTAGCCTGAAAATAAGCCCTAGCTGGATTATTGGGGTGGGCTGCAATATCCGCAGGTTGAATACCATTGACCTAGACAATGCCCGCGCTGTACTTTGTATTCCTGTGCCCGGGCTGCAAATATTAAAAAAAAATACTTTAACTTACCTTCGTCCTCTGTTCCCCCGTTGCTAAGGAACCGGCCTCACTGTTCTCCGCTGTTTTCGCTCCGGTCCTGGGGATGGGAACGTCAGACAGCCGTCAGCCTATCACCGGCCGCAGCGATGTCCCACCTCTGCCGATGATAGGCTGAGCCCACTGTCATGTAAGAAGCCGGCCTGCTTCTTACATCACAGTGGGCTCAGCCTATCATCGGCAGAGGTGGGACATCGCTGCGGCCGGTGATAGGCTGACGGCTGTCTGACGTTCCCATCCCCAGGACCGGAGCGAAAACAGCGGAGAACAGTGAGGCCGGTTCCTTAGCAACGGGGGAACAGAGGACGAAGGTAAGTTAAAGTTTGTTTTTTAATATTTGCAGCCCGGGCACAGGAATACAAAGTACAGCGCAGCGGCTGATAATTATTTGGCAGGGGGGGAGAGAAGCTGCGCTCGCGGGTGACATACGATTAGTCCCCCGATGTGGGGTGCAGAGCTGTGCCCATCACATGATGATAATTGGGGGGCGGGGGTGTAAATACCGTTAAATACTGTGGAACCGCCATGTTGTTCAATGTACATACCGTAAATAAATAAGCCCTACCCTGAAAATAAGCCCTAGTGTGTTTTTTGTGCCTAAAATTAATATAAGACCCGGTCTTATTTTCGGAGAAACACGGTGCTAATTTTCTTACAGAAAGTTTAAAGGGGTACTCCGGTGGAATTTTTTTTTTTTTTTTAAATATACTGGTGCCAGAAAGTTATACAGATTTGTAAATGACTTCTATTTAAGTATCTTAACCCTTCCAGTACTTATTAGCTGCTTTATGCTCCAGAGGAAGTTGTGTAGTTCTTTCCAGTCTGACCACAGTTCTCTCTGCTGACACCTCTGTCCGAGTGTGGAACTGTCCGGAGCAGGAGAGGTTTGCTGTGGGGATTTGCTCCTCCTCTGGACACAGCACTGTGGTCAGACTGGAAAGAACTACACAACTTCCTCAGGAGGATACAGCGGCTGATAAGTATTGGAAGGATTACGATTCTTTAAATAGAAGTAGTTTACAAATATGTATAACGTTCTGGCACCAGTTGATCTAAAAATAAATAAATAAATATATAAATTGCTATTCTCTTTCTATTATGGAGTCAGTACAGAACTGACTGTCGTCTCTATTTCATTTGGGGAAATGACATTTCCGCCCAAGTAAGTGTTGCACATTCGGATCCCCCCTACATTCCTCTCCATTGTGTAATCATATTTGAAAAGCAAAGTTTGCAGAGCCGGATATTACAACGGCAAATATGTGTCTCTCCCGTGATGGCGCAAAGGGAATTAAGAAATCAAAAAACATTGGCAGGTGAATAAACAGAGAAAAATGTACAGGATTTAGCATTTGCAGAATGGGAATTGTTATATAACCGTCTCTGAAAATCAATTGTTATCCCGCACGCACCGTCTGCTCCGAAAAGAACATCGATCGCAGCTGATCAATACGAATTTTTTTTTTTTTAGTAGTCTGAATTGAATATTTGTTAGTAGCAAATGATGCCATAGTCAAGAAGCCATGCATGCCCCTCCTATGGGCAAGGCGGTACCCCGTCTGAGCATTATAATATTCTGCTCCCTATGGGGGAGATTTATCAAAACCTGTGCAGAGGAAGAGAGGTGCAGTTGCCCATAGCAACCAATCAGATTGCTACTTTCATTTTCCACAGGCCTCTAAAGAGGCCTGTGGAAAATGAAAGAAGCAATCTGATTGGTTGCTATGGGCAACTGCACCCCTCTTCCTCTGCACAGGTTTTGATAAATCTCCCCCTATAAGGCTATGTTCACATGGTCGATTTTTTTTTACAGAATGTCTACCCCGAATAGGGCAAGAATTCCGGCACTATGACCGCTCAGAAATGCGCCGTCTCCATAGACGGCAATGCATTTCCAAGGGGATTCTACAGTAAGAATTGACATGTCAAATCTTTTCTGGGGAGGCCACGATCGGAGTTTCCACTGCAGATGTTTCCGCCGCGTCAATTCCGTCGTGTGCGCAGTGCAGCAGTTGTTGTAGTGCTGTTGCAATGTAACGGCTGGTGTCAACGTTTAACCCTTTAGATGCCACGATCAATACTGATCGCCGTACCTACAGCAGTTGCGGTATCTGTTGAAACTCATCAGACCTCCCACAGCACAATTGCAGTGGTCCGAGGAGTCAAGATGGCCGCTGGAGCCCCACTCACCGGCTCCGAAGATCTTCTCCTACGGTTTACCATTTGGCAGATTAGAGAAGTAAATCGTCTATAGCACTGTTCAATGCTATGCCTGTGAATAGCAATGAACAGTATAAGCAATCATAAGATTTCTATAAATAGTCCTCTATGGGGACTTAAAAAAATAAATAAATAAATAAATGAAAAGACAAAATAATAAAGTTTTAATGAATGTGAATAAGCCCCTTCTACAATAAAAAATGTAATTACCCTCTTTTCCCATTTTACAAATATTTTTTTTTAAACAATAAAAAAATAAAAATAAACATATTTGGTCTTGCCATATGCAGAAATGTCCAAACCATTAATATATGTGCACGGTGCAGCAGAATCCCATTAGGAACAACAGAACGGAATTTCCGCGCTAAATTTTTTCTGCCAGATTCTGCTCGAAAATTCCACTGTGTGAACAAAGCCTTAGGATAATGATATACTCTTAGGCTACGTTTACACTGTGGATTTTCTGCGTAATGTCCACGCTGAAAATTTCCGGGCGCCAGCAGAACATATATTGGAGATAGGGCTGCTTGGAAATGCGCCGTCTCCATAGACAGCAAAGCATTTCCGAGTGGATTGGCATGTGAATTATTTCTGTGGAGGCCAGAATTTGAAATTCTGCCGCGTGCACAGTGCATCAGAACCCCATTGAAAACAATGGGACTTTGCTGCTACAGAATTTCCGAGCACAACTTTTCTACTAGATTTTGCTAATAAATTCCGCCGTATAAACATAGCCTAACCGATCCACTGAAATACATGTAAGGTAAACATGAACATTCCCTTCAGGCCACATTCAGAAGTCCGTGAAAAGTCCCTTTTAGCCTTCATGTTGTGGCCGCAACAATTAAACTTTAAAGGCAAAGTTCTGGAGGTTTCTCACTAGGACATGAGTGAATAATAGTTCAGCAGTCAAATACTTATCCCCTATCCTGCAGGATAAGTTATATACCGTCGCAGTATTCCTTAAATGGGGTACTCCAATGGAAAACATTTTTTTCTGAACTATCTGGTGCCATTAAGTTAAACAGATTTGTAAATAACTTCTATTTAAAAATCTTAACCCTTCCAGTACTTATTAGCTGCTGTATGTTCCACATGAAGTTCTTTTCTTTTTGAATTTCTTTCCTGTCTGACCACAGTGCTCTCTGCTGACACCTCTGTCCATTTTAAAGGGGTTATCCAGGAAAAAACTTTTTTTTTTTATATATATATCAACTGGCTCCAGAAAGTTAAACAGATTTGTAAATTACTTCTTTAAAAAAAATCTTAATCCTTTCAGTACTTATGAGCTTCTGAAGTTGAGTTGTTCTTTTGTGTCTAAGTGCTCTCTGATGACACCTGTCTTGGGATCTGTCCAGAGTAGAAACAAATCCCCATAGCAAACCTCTTCTACTCTGTGCAGTTCCTGAGACAAGCAGAGATGTCAGCAGAGAGCACTGTTGCCAGACAGAAAATAACAACTCAACTTCAGAAGCTGATAATTATTGAAAGGATTAAGATTTTTTAATAGAAGTAATTTACAAATCTGTATAACTTTCTGGAGCCAGTTGATATATAAAAAATTTTTTTTTCCTGGAATTTCCCTTTAAGAACTGTCCAGAATAGGAGCAAATCCCCATAGCAAACCTATCCTGCTCTGAAAAGTTCCTAAAATGGACAGAGGTGTCATCAGAGAGCACTGTGGTCAAACAGAAAGGAAATTCAAAAAGAAAAGAACTTCCTGTGGAGTATTCAGCAGCTGATAACTACTGGAAGGATTAAGATTTTTAAATAGAAGTACTTTACAAATCTGTTAAACTTTCTGGCACCCAAATTTTTTTTTCCAGGGGAGTACTCCATTAAGGATTATTTTAGAACATAGTAAAATGGAAGGATTAGAAGAAAAAAAAAATCACCAAGAATTCTTAAAAAAATAAGTTTGATATAAAAACTTACTGGGGGAGATTTATCAATCAGGCTGAAACCCTAGTTGTCAGTTTTTTCCTATAAGAACCAATCACAGCTCATTTTTCATATCTTAACGAGCTCTTGTAAAGTGAAAGCTGATCTGTGATTGGTTGCTATGGGAAAATCCAGACAATTAGAGTTTCAGGCTGATTGATAAATATGGGCCATCAAGGTTTTTCAGTTTTTGCACTTTTGTTTTTTCCTCCTTACCTTTTAAAAATCATAACCCTTTCAATTTTCCACCTAAAAATCCATATTATGGCTTATTTTTTGCGTCGCCAGTTCTACTTTACAGTGACATTAGTCATTTTACCCAAAAATGCACGGCGAAATGGAAAAAAAATCATTGTGCGACAAAATCGAAGAAAAAACGCCATTTTGCAACTTTTGGGGGCTTCCGTTTCTACGCAGTGCATATTTTGGTAAAAATGACATCTACTCTTTATTCTGTAGGTCCATACGGTTAAAATGATCCCCTACTTATATAGGTTTGATTTTGTTGCACTTCTGGAAAAAATCATAACTACATGCAGGAAAATTTATACGTTTAAAAATGTCATCTTCTGACCCCTATAACTTTTTTATTTTTCCACGTACAGGGCGGTATGAGGGCTCGTTTTTTGCGCCGTGATCTGAAGTTTTTATCGGTATGATTTTTGTTTTGATCGGACTTTTTGATCACTTTTTATTCATTTTTTAATGGTATAAAAAGTGACCAAAAATGTGCTTTTTTTGACTTTGGAATTTTTTTGCTCGTACGCCATTGACCGTGCGTTTTAATTAATTATATATTTTTATAGTTCGGACATTTACGCACGCGGCGATACCACATTTGTTTACTTTTATTTTTTTTTACACTGTTTTATTTTTTATATGGGAAAAGGGTGGTGATTCAAACTTTTATTAGGGAAGGGGTTAAATGACCTTTATTAACACTTTTTTTTAACATTTTTTTTTGCAGTGTTATAGGTCCCATAGGGACCAATAACACTGCACACACTGATCTCTAATGCTGATCACTGGCGTGCATTAACACGCCTGTGATCAGCATTATCGGCGCTTGACTGCTCCTGCCTGGATCTCAGGCACGGAGCAGTCATTCGCCGATTGGACACCGAGGAGGCAGATAAGGGCCCTCCCGGTGTCCGATCAGCTGTTCGGGACGCCGCGATTTCACCGCGGCGGTGCCGAACAGCCCGACTGAGCAGCCGGGTCACTTTCACTTTCACTTTTGAAGCGGCGGTCAGCTTTGACCGCCGCTTCTAAAGGGTTAATACCGCACATCGCCGCGATCGCTTCATATGGCGGGAGCCGGCGCAGGACGTAAATATACGTCCTGCGTCGTTAAGGGGTTAAAGGGGTATTCCAGGAAAAAACTTTTTTATATATATCAACTGGCTCCAGACAGATTTTTAAATTACTTCTATTGAAAAATCTTAATCCTTTCAGTACTTATGAGCTTCTGAAGTTAAGGTTGTTCTTTTCTGTCTAAGTAATCTCTGATGACACCTGTCTCGGGAAACGGCCAGTTTAGAAGAGGTTTGCTATGGGGATTTGCTTCTAAACTGGGCGTTTCCCGAGACAGGTGTCATCAGAGAGGATTTAGACAGAAAAGAACAACCTTAACTTCAGAAGCTCATAAGTACTGAAAGGATTAATATTTTTTAATAGAAGTAATTTAAAAATCTGTTTAACTTTCTGGAGCCAGTTGATATACAAAAAAAGTTTTTTTCCTGGAATACCCCTTTAACTTTACTGTGGCGCCCTAGACATAGGCCTGATTTGCCTTTAACAGTGGTCTTCAACTGGCGGACCTCCAGATTTCGAAAAACTACAACTCCCAGCATGCCCGGACAGCCAACGGCTGTCCGGGCATGCTGGGAATTGTAGTTTTGCAACATCTGGAGGTCCACAGTAGAGATGAGCGAACTTACAGTAAATTCGATTCGTCACAAACTTCTCGGCTCGGCAGTTGATGGCTTATCCTGCATAAATTAGTTCAGCTTTCAGGTGCTCCGGTGGGCTGGAAAAGGTGGATACAATCCTAGGAGACTCTTTCCTAGGAATGTATCCTCCTTTTCCAGCCCACCGGAGCACCTCAAAACTGAACTAATTTATGCAGGATAAGTCATCAACCGCCGAGCCGAGAAGTTCGTGACGAATCGAATTTACTGTAAGTTCGCTCATCTCTAGTCCACAGGTTGGAGACCACCGGCCTATAAGATGAATGTATTCATGCAGATGAGGATACATTCCAGGTAAGTTTCTAATACTTTTTCCAAATATGATCATACTTGGTAGTTTTGACGTTTCCCCCCCTTTCTCTTGCTCTGATAGAGTGATGTGTAGAATCTGATTAATTCTCTCTGTTTTATGCGGGAAGTGACAGCAGAGGAATGTACTGATGCATTTTGCATTTCCATCTCTCAGATTCATATTCCTAATTTAGCTCTCTGTACCAAGTCGTTCAGCCTATGTGTCTCATTATGATGATCAGTCTGATTTTCTCCTTGCGATGGATTTTTGTAGGATTTCCAGTTCAGTATGTGGCATGTTGTAAATGTGACTGAATAATTCACATTCCTCCATTACTTCAGCGTAACACTTGCTTTGCATTGTGTATTATGAAATTAAAGGGGTTATCCAGGAAAAAACTTTTTATATATATATATCAATTGGCTCCAGAAAGTTAAACAGATTTGTGCAAAAAGTGCAAAAACTGAAAAACCCTTAAGGGGTTAAAAGGGTATTCCAGGAAAAAAAAAACTTTTAATATATATCAATTGGCTCCAGAAAGTTAAACAGATTTGTAAATGACTTCTATTAAAAAATCTTAATCCTTTCAGTACTTATGAGCTTCTGAAGTTAAGGTTGTTCTTTTCTGTCTAAATCCTCTCTGATGACACCTGTCTCGGGAAACGCCCAGTTTAGAAGAGGTTTGCTATGGGGATTTGCTTCAAAACTGGGCGTTTCCCGAGACACGTGTCATCAGAGAGGATTTAGACAGAAAAGAACAACCTTAACTTCAGAAGCTCATAAGTACTGAAAGGATTAAGATTTTTTAATAGAAGTAATTTACAAATCTGTTTAACTTTCTGGAGCCAGTTGATATATATAAAAAAGTTTTTTTCCTGGAATACCCCTTTAATAAGACACTTATTTTAATAGGTACTAAGATTTATGTTTTTTTTTATCAAGAAGACTCAAAAAGACAACAAGTATTCAATACAGTGGTTAAGAGGGACACCAGCCACAATTGGTGATACATTTTTTGGGGATGGATACAGTAGCATACATATAAGAAAGGGGCCTTTTAGCAAATATCACTATTGACCCCCTATTATGGTATATTATTTTGCCCCCCCCAAGGCAAAAGGGTCCAGTGTTTATTTCCATTTGCTTTCCATGGCCAATTGGTCAATATTTCCTCCATTAATTTGCTGACAATGTAGATCCTTGGAGAGAAGGAACAGAACAAGCAGGACTCTGTCCGAGGGCCCCATAGCAGCCGCATGGTCTGTTACAATAGCATGCACTTGGATCCATAGTACACTCAACCACCTTAGAAAGCAGGACCTTCTATTAAAGGGGTACTCCAGTGGAAAAACATTTTTTCATATCAACTGGTTCCAGAAAGTTAAACAGATTTGTAAATTACGTCTATTAAAAAATCTTAATCCTTTCAGTACTTATCAGTTGCTGGATGCTCAAGAGGACTTTTCCAGTCTGACCACAGTGCTCTCCGCTGACACCTCTGACTGTGTCTGGAACTGTAAAACACGACTAGAAGGTTGTGGTCTAAGATGACAGGTAGGAAGTGCTCAAAACCAAAATGCGGATGTGCATTTATACTAAGGGAGAGCAAGTCCTGCACTTGTGGCCCGTTGCTATGGGCAATCCCCAGCAAAAAATGCATACAATGGAGGATGCCTGCAACAGACCGCAAGTACCACAATGGCATCCTTCCCCGATGATAGGTTTGGAGGTAAATCATATATAGTACAGCAGTACAAAAACACAACAACAACAAATATAGGCGCACTACTGATGTAACAATGACATTAGCTACAATGTCATTGTTACATCCACCACATTAGTGCCCTTCTAGTCATGTTTTACTCCTAAATGTTATACTAATGCGCCTGTATTATCATGTATAGGTAGCATTTAGGTGCACATGTGAGGCTGGCAACTCATCAGCCTATTTGGGTGGGGCTTATAGCCTGCCTCCCTCCTCCCATTGTATGTGTGTTCACTCACACTGGAGGTAACAGTGGGAGCAGTCTGTAAGTCGGACCAAAAGCTTTTGTAATTGCGCACTGGCCCCTGTTTTTTGCTTATCACGCACAGGCAGGTTTAAGGTTAGGTCCCGTGCCATTTGAGAAACCTTGACGTTGGTGTGCGGGCTCAGGTATGTCCTTTATATAAGGATATACTGGCTAATGTCTCAATTTTGTGTCTGGAACTGTCCAGAGCAGGAGCAAATCCTCATAGAAAACCTCTCGTGCTCTGGACAACAGAAAACACTGTGGTCAGACTGGAAAGAACTACACAACTTCCTATGTAGTATACAGTAGCTGATACAGTCAATGATTAATTACAAGGCCCGAGTATAACTTTGCATTAGGGCCAACAACATCCAAGCTATGTATCTGGCAAAGATGTAAAGACAACACCATATTAAAAAGAGTTTCTCATCATGACAACCCATTTTTACAATGAAGATGCATGATGATCTGGGATTGCCAAAGAAGAGGCAGTTGGCTGACGCTGTGTTCAGTAACTCATATACACATGTATACTGTATTTACTCAATCACAGGGTTCTGGTCAGATTTCATCCCACCAAGGGGTCTTCTGATGTCTTTAGTGGCTGCCATGATTGTACTTCTATTACACCCTGCCATAGGCAAAATGAGAACTGCAAAATGACAGTACAAAGCAATACATTAGGACTGTACAAATGGTCAAACAATTGCATAGTCATGTTTCCTAGGGGACTAAAAATTGTAATTAAAAAGAAAGTTTTTAAACATATATGAAAAAAATGCCAAATAGTAAAAATTTGATTATCCCTCTTTCCCCATTTTTCAAATGAAAAAAAATAAAATAAAAATTAACCTCCGAAATAAACATAGTTGTTCGGTGCATGCAGAAATGTTCAAAATAGTAAAATATAATGTTGTGCATCCCACATGGTGAACAACGTAAAAATATTGCCAAATTGTTTTTTTTTTTTGTCACCGTGAAGCCTAGAAAACATAGTTTTCATAGTTTAGGTTGCATAGTTTAAAAAACTTGTAACCACCCTAAAAAAATTCCAATGAAACTACAGGTCACCATGCAAAAAAATAAGATCTGTAGATGGAGATTTTATATATATATATAAATATATTTATATATATATATTATTTTTTTTAAGTGTTTTCAAATTTTTCGTATATTTTTAACTCTACTACACAACTATTTTTTATATTTTTGAATTGCATTAGGGATTCTATGGTTAACTGAATAGTGGCATTTAAAAGTACAACTGGTCCAACAAAAAATAAAAATAAAAAGCCTTCATGCGGTTCTGTTGAAAGAAAAAGAAATGTTATGGCTCTCAGGAGGCAATGAGGAGAAAAAACTAAATAAAAATTGGATGGTATTTAAAGGGGATGTGCAGAGAAGATTAATCTTATCCCCTATGTGCAGGATTGGGGATAAGTGTCTGAATGTGGGGGGTCCGATCACCCCCGCAATCTCCTGAATAGGCTCAGGCTCTCTGAGCGTAGTGCATGTTGGGGAGCACTGGAGATGCCCGAGTACAGCAGTTGGGTCTCTTCAGAGCTCCCATAGAGAAAGAATGGAGTGTGTACTGTCCCTAGCACGCACTCCGCTCAGAGAGCCAGGGCCCGTTTAAGACATTCCGGGGGTGGGTTGGCGTTGGTTGCTTCCTGTTGGTCTGATCCCCTGCAAGCAGACACTTATGGTTACTAAGTTAATTTTCACTGTACAACCCCTTTTAAAGGGTTATTCCGGGCAAATTTTTTTTATCTTTGGATAGGGGATAAGATGTCTGATCACGGGGGGGGGGGGGGGGAGGGGGGGGGAACGCTGCTGAGACCCCCGTGATCTCCCTGTAGCACCCGCATTCTATGCGGGTGCGGAATCTCCAGTTTCGGAAACCTCCAGGTTTCCGGGACTGGGGACGTGATGTCGCGCCACGCCTCCTCCATTCATGTTTATGGGAGAACCTGTATGAAAAAGAGAAAGACCAATGGGCGGAGCCTTGGGTGTTACCCCAATATATATGTAGGCGGTGGGGGGAATATGGGGATGACCCCACGGGGCTTATAGATGGCCGCTCACCTCAAGACGGTAGTAATAGGCATATAACCCCAACAACATGGGGTACCATCAATCCTAGAGACGCTGTCAAGCCAGTGGGTTGCAGGAGTCGACCAAAATCATCCTGTAGTTATGTGAGTAGAAGGTGCAGCAAAAAGGAGGTGCGGCAAAAAGAACCCTTGAAACCAGCGCTGCGAGTATTAGGAGTGGTAGTGCTGTAATCTAGGTTATGGAGGAAGCAATAATGAAGTCCAGGTGGTGGTAAAGATCCTCAGCAGGATCATTTATTGACAAAAAATAATAAAGATAAAAGATTACGTGTTTCGGGAGGAGCCCTCCCTTCCCTGATCTGAGGAAGGGAGGGCTCCTCCCGAAATGTGTAATCTTTTATCTTTATTATTTTTTGTCAATTAATGATCCTGCTGAGGATCTTTACTACCACCTGGACTTCATTATTGCTTCCTCCATAACCTAGATTACAGCACTACCACTCCTAAAAGTCGCAGCGCCGGTTTCAAGGGTTCTTTTTGCCGCATTTTCTACTCACATGTTTATGGATTTTCTACTCACATGTTTATGGATGTTCATGAATGGAGGGGGCGTGGCATGACATCACGTCCCCGTCCCCGTCCCCCCCCCCCCCGCGATCAGACATCTTATCCCCTATACTTTGGATAGGGGATAAAATGTTTTTGCCCGGAATACCCCTTTAAGGGTTAATGATCCTGGCATTGCTATGATAATCCCTGCATCTTCTGTATAAAACAAGGACATTGCCTTTGAGAAATTACTATAAAATACTTTTCTGTAGAAACTTTTTAAACCGTACTCTTTGAAAGGCTCTTGACAAATGATACGAGCTCCGCCATCTCTTTCCCGAATCATCTCTAAATTAGTGATGCAAAGTATTATTCTGCAGCGTACCAGAAGTCAATGTAGAGGGATAATGCTCGAGTGACTACATCCCATCTTTTATTGAAAAGAAAAACATACAAATAAATATTTTTGTTTCACTTAAATGCATCCAATTTGCAGTCGTACTGTGTGCAGTCTGGAGCTATCACTGTACTCTCTGCGCATCATTTACCAGTAATCCAAAAATGATGTCCTGTGTGTTTTCAGCAGCAGAAGTCCATGGCTGGTACATGAAGCAAGTACTGATAGATCTCTGTGCTATCATGCACTATACACAAGATTACTGCCATTGTGTGCTTCATATTACAGTAAGAAAACAAGTAATTGAGACAGCACTGAGGAAGATGAATGACAGGAACGCTTCTTCTGATCCAGGTCGTGCACTTCAGAGCAGGTGACTTAGTGGTTGTACTCACATCTACAAAACTAGTTTCATCGGTAGAGTCCTTCTCTTTATTCAACAACTTCGCAAATTCAACCTTTGCCTTAAGGTTTTTCTTGTTCTGTCTTAAAAGACCTGCATTGGCCCATTCAGGTTCAGATCTATATGATAAAACCTAGGAGGAGTTGTCTGGCAAAATAAAATGTGTGTGTCTGGTTTGGGATAGGGTAATAAAATAAAAAAATAAAAAAAAATTGTACTTACCTGCCTCAGTTCCCCTCCACATCCTTCCTGACAGTGCCCGAGCCTGGATGAGCATCACTCAACCAATGATGGGAGCTTCCTGCATATTGAAGCTGAAGATTCTGGGACAGATGCAAAGGGGGATTGGGGCAAGGTAAGTACAATATTTTTTTCATTTACCTTTTAGCCTGGCCCAAGTCTGAGTATAAAGTATTAGGGAATTTTAAATGAATAGTGGTAGACCATCATTGTGGACCCATATTTTAGACTAGCTCCTAACAGTGTCTGGAGGACCCAGCATGTCCATGCATTGCAAATGAAGATCTTCTATAGCTAATTGCCAGGGACAGAACACCATGGGGGAGATTTATCAAAACCTGTGCAGTGGAAGAGTTGCCTAGTTGGCCATTACAACTAATCAGCTTGCTTCTTTTATTTTTAACAAGGCCTCTGCAAAAAGAAAGAAGAAATCTGATTAGTTGCTGTGGGCAACTGGGAAACTTTTCCTTTGCACAGGTTTGGATAAATCTCCCCCATGGTATTCTGTCCCTAGGGATTAGCTATAGGAGATCTTGATTTGCAATGCATGGACATGCTGGGTCATCCAGACACTGTTTGGGGCTAGTCTAATGGTAGTAGGGGTAGTAATAGCAGTAGTAGTAGCAGCAGAAGTAGTGGTGTTGGTGGTGGTGGTAGAAGTATTAGTGGTAGTGGTAGTAGTAGTAGTAATAGTGGTAGTAGTAGCAGTAGTAGTAGTAGAAGTAGTAGTAGTGGTAGTAGTAGTGGTGGTAGTAGTAGTAGTAGTGGTAGTAGTATTAGTGGTAGTAGTAGCAGAAGTAGCACTAGTAGCAGTGGTGGCAGGGGCATAGCTAGAAACCACAGGGCCCCAACCCCCCCTTCCCGAAGACCACTTCCCCAAACCTGGTAGACCCCCATACCCAGCCTCGGACGCACAAAGATATCAGTGACTACAGCACTGATGGGACAGATAGGACACAGCCAGGAGAATACACAATGATATAAGTGACTTACAGGCAGGGCAGGACTGGGACCAAAAATAGGCCCAGGCACTCTAGAATAAGCAGCTCATTTTTATGGCGGCAGTCAGACAGCTGGGACCCGAACCAGTCACCTTTGTTCAAGTGGCTCTCCAGCTGTTGCAAAGCTACAACTCCCATCATGCCTGGAGAGCCATGGGCATTATGGGAGTTGTAGTTTTGTACCAGCTGAAGAGCCACAGATTGGGGAACAGTGTCACCCATCATAACTGTAGAACTTACAAGTGACTCCAGCTCTGATGGGACAGTCAGGAAAATATACTATGATATCAGTGACATCTTCTCTGTTGTCTTTTCTTCCTCATCTGGTCGAGAAATCAGGTCTTCATTGGCCAGACATCATTGTCTTCTTAATTTGTTAGCAGATCCTCACCTCTGTATAAAGACAATAAACATTATAATCCTGCCAAATACTGTGCCCCCTGAATATAATACTGCCACACATTGTGCTCCCAGAATATAATACTGCCAACCAATGTACCCTCTAAATATATTATTTCCACACACTGTACCCCCTGAATATAATACTGCCACACACTGTACCCTCTGAATATAATATTGCCACACACTGTACCCCCTGAATATAATACTGCCACACACTGTACTGTACCCCCTGAATGTAATATTGCCACACACTGTACCCCCTGAATATAATATTGCCACACACTGTACCCTCTGAATATAATATTGCCACACACTGTACCCCTGAATATAATACTGCCACACACTGTACCCTCTGAATATAATATTGCCACACACTGTACCCCCTGAATATAATATTGCCACACACTGTACCCCCTGAATATGATATTGCCACACACTGTACCCCCTGAATATAATATTGCCACACACTGTACCCCCTGAGTAAAATACTGCCACACACTGTACCCTCTAAATAAAACCCTGTCATACTCTGTACCCTTAGAATATAACCCTGCCATACACTGTAAACTCCAAATATAACCCTGCCACACACTGTGCCCATAATAATAATATTGCCTTGCATTGTTTCACTGCTCTTCTGTCCCCCTTCCCAGACCCTAAAATCCTCTCCACACTCCTCTGCCCTCAAAGTCATCTCCACACTCTTCTACACACATCCATCATACGTTGCTAAGGGTGATCCCCAGCATAAAATGCATACAATGGGGGATGCCTGCAGCATCCTACACCTGATGAAAAGTGTGGATGTGTAACATATAGAATTATACATAAATTTAGGTGCACTACTGTGGTAGATGTAGACAGTAACATATGACTAACCCTCAAAATGATGTTAAAATTGAGACATTAGCCAGTATATCCTAAAATGAAGGACATACCTGAGCCCACACACCAACGCCAAGGTTTCTCAAGTGGCACGGGACCTAACGCTAAACCTACCTGCACCATACCAGGGGCCAGTGGGCAATTACAGCAGAATTAGGTCCGACTCACAGCCTGCTCCCAGTTCACTCCAGTATGGCTAAGCACACATACAGTGGGAGGAGGGAGGCAGGCTACAAGCCCCACCCAACCACACAACTGCATTTGGGGTTGAGCATTTCCTGCCATTTGAAACAACTTTTTTTTTTTTTTTTTTCAAATCTTGTACCTGGAGGTGTATAAACTCCAAATTTAATGCGCATTAATCACTATTATAGGCAGCATTTTGGTGCACCTGTGAGGCCAGCAACATATCAGCCAACATGAGTGGGGTTCATTGCCTTCCTCCCTCCTCCCATTGTATGTGTGCTTAGCCACACTGGAGGTAACTGGGAGCAGGCTGTGAGTTGGCCCTAATGCCACTGTAATTACCCACTGGCCCCTGGTATTGCCCATATGGCACAGGTAGGTTTAGTATTAGGTCCCGTGCCACTTGAGAAACCTTGGCGTTGGTGTGCAGGCTCAGGTATGTCCTTCATTTAAGGATATACTGGCTAATGTCTCAATTTTAACATCATTTTGAGGGTTAGTCATATGTTACCATCTACATCTACCACAGTAATGCTCCTAAATTTTATATATTACTTTGTGTAGTAGTAGTAGTAGTAGTAGTAGTAGTACAGTGTGGAACATGTTGGAAAATGCAGGAGATATGCGACTGTGAAGGGCTAGTAGCTAGAGATGAGCGAACTTACAGTGATTCGATTCATCACAAACTTCTCGGCTCGGCAGTTGCTGACTTTATCGTGCATAAATTAGTTCAGCTTTCAGGTGCTCCGGTGGGCTGGAAAAGGTGTATACAGTCCTAGGAGAGAGTCTCTAGCCCACCGGAGCACCTGAACTAATTTATGCAGGCTAAAGTCAGCAACCGCCGAGCCGAGTAGTTTGTGACGAATCGAATCACTGTAAATTCGATCATCTCTACTAGTAGCAGTAGCCGCTGAATTTCGAGAGGCTGATACGAAACAAATCTCAAATGTTTTGGATTTCCATCATCGGCAAACTTTTTAGAAGTTTGAAAGAAATTCAATTTGTGCCGAAACGATGGGGTCACCCCTAGTGTTCATCCTTTTTCAGGTGGATGCTACTAAGCACATGGGGCCTCCTGCTAATACATTCTTAAAGATAGTTCTTTATCAGGATAGAAGATCAGACTGCAGGAAGCCTATTCTATTATTATGCACTCACCAAGCTTCATGTGAAACTATTTGTCATAGGGTTTTTGCATGGAGTTAACCTTTCTGCACGTCACCACAAGAATTTCTGCTAAAGCCTATTTTTCTGTGGAATGACTCAGAACTTTCTTCACTAAGATACCCAATAAACACACAACTTTTATTGGTATACAGAAAAACATGAGCAATGCCATTACTTCAGCTGCTAAGCTTGTGAAATGGACCTTTACGTCATAGGGCGTGTTCCAGATTTATGTTTTGTCAGGGGTGCGGATCTTCTCAAGAAACCACTCCAAAAAATTCAGAGATAAAGAGGGAGATTTATCAAAACCTGTGCAGAGGAAGAGTGGTGCAGTTGCCCATAGCAACCAATCAGATTGCTTCTTTCATTTTCCACAGGCCTGTGGAAAATGAAAGAAGCGATCTGATTGGTTGCTATGGGCAACTGCACCACTCTTCCTCTGCACGGGTTTTGATAAATCTCCCCCAAAGTGTATAAACTGGATGACCACTTTATTGGTAGCACGGTGGACTTCCTTTGGAACCAATCAGATCGCTTCTTTCATTTTTCAGAGGCCTATTCAAAAATGAAAGAAGCGATCTGATTGGTTGCTATGGGCACCTTAGCAACTTATCCTTAGCAACTTACAAAGGGAGATTGACATGCACTTTGGGGGAGATTTATCAAAATCTGTCCAGAGGAAAAATTGCTGAGTTGCCCATAGCAACCAATCAGATCGCTTCTTTCAGTTTTGAAAAGGCCTCTGCAAAAGGAAAGAAGCGATCTGATTGGTTGCTATGGGCAACTCAGCAATTTTTCCTCTGGACAGGTTTTGTCCATCTCCCCCCTTTGTACTTTAGGTTCTGTACTTGTATTTATATTGCACTTTACCTGAATAGATATACTAACATGGATAGAAACTGACCAAAGCATGATTATTACATGCTGGTGTTTTTTGCACATTTATTTTGTTACCCATGTGGTCTAGTGATTTAGGTGTGTGGTGAGGGTGTCATAAGGGCAGATGGAATTACCCTTGGGGCAGATGGCATTAACCCCTTGTGTTTGTGATGCCAGGGCGTGGTTTATCCTCTACACCACCTGGAGGAATACTGCTGGATCCTGGGCTAGGCACAGGGGCAAATAATGACTCTGACGCCAAGTTACAAAACAACAGTAGCTTTGCTGAGTCAGACAGGTGTAACAGTCTATACAGCTTGGCTAGGCCCACAGAGGTGACCAGTGACTTCAGAGACTTTGGGGCTTGCTGGGACTTATAGTGGACTTGGACAATTTGGATGCAGGCCACGCTGACTTGAGACAGGATGACTTGGACTGACTTGGCAGATTATGACTGACTTCACCCCTTCTTTAGCTTACTAGACTTTGACTTGACCTGTGGGGAAATGGACTTGAGAATCTGTGGCTGCTTGACTGACTTTAGGCCTCCTTTGGACTCCAGAGGCACTTACAGGACTTGACCTTACTGCAGCTCAGCATAAGAGAGTGAGAGATAGCTCCACCCAAGGCTTATATGGGGGTCCCACCCAGGGCTTAACAGGGTCCCATATGCCAATTATATAACTGGCCTCTAATGGGGCAGATGTGCTTTGGGGCCCCGGTACGACTGTTACCTCTGCTACCTCTATAGCTACGCACCTGATTATGCCTCCTCCACCAGGAAGGGTTAATGCTGCTTGTGCCAAATTCTGATCATTTCAGCAATAGGGTGCAGCTAAAAACCTGACTCCATTTTGCCACTTTACTCAATGATTCCGTGTGTGATAGCCTGGGGGGAGTAGGGTATGGGGAGTGTAGCTGTGCTGTTACTAAAGGATGCTTGTTAACCCTTACTATTCGTGACGCCAGGGTGAGGGCTCCTCGGTAATGCTTGTCCTACCGCCACCCTTCCCAAGAGCGATAGGGAGGTATTGAATAATTGAATGTCCACAACCGGAGAGTTTTGCAGAAACTTGTCGGAACTTTACTGAAGATTTTATGCAAACTTTACAACCGGAACAGTCTCTATACATGCAAAGTCTCTTAGAGATTGACAGTGGTTGGGACCTTAAGCGATTTAGAGTCCGTAGACTGATATGCGCTCTTCCACTCGATATAGGGGTTCTAGTTGAGGTCCAGCAGTCACGCCAACTTTAGCGGGGATTGAGATGTTAACTTACGGTTAGGTTTTATGCTGAGGCCGGCAGGCTTCTGGCCTAGCTTGTCATTGAAAGTTGCGCAGATCCGTCCTGGTAGTCCGGCATCCACGAGAGCAGCAACCCAAAAGAGCGATAATTGGCTACAGCTCCCTTATATGGGCAGGGGCTGGACTGAAGCGGATTGGTCCAATACTTCTGTCAATCATCTGTACATAGAGTTATGGGTAACATGTGACCCAAGGACCTCCAAAGGTCCTCTTACATACCATAGAGGAATCAACATAGTCACATGACCGAAGGTCCTGCGACACCAACAAGGTAAGTACACTAATATACCTTATATTAGATATATACATTATTAAATATACCCTTATAAACATTATAGAATTATAATAACTAGGGGCTTATAATAACTACGGGCTGTCCAACTTGGGGGAGCCTACCTGAACGTAGTAACTCTGACTTTGGGGACCACCACACAAGGTACGGTATGCAATAGACACCACACGTGTTTGTGCACTTTCGCCTTCTGTTCCAAGGACTGACAAGTTGACACGTCAGACAAGTTAGTTGGACACCAGGGTTGTATTCGGCTGACTGCGCTCCACCTGTTCAACAGATCGATTTCTGATATCCTCTTTTGACCCTCTTTTCGTTGACAAGTTGTTTCTGTCAACAGGATCTCCGTTTGCTGGTTGTTTTTATTTTTCGATCACACCTTTCTCAGTACACCCTTCACACCATTGCACAAGAAATCCCCACAAGGTCAGCAGTAAAATCCTGGTCCCGGAAAGTCTAGCAAGGATGAGGAGACCTTGATCCAAGTTGTCCTGATCACTGGATGGATTTTCCTTTTTTATGTGCATTCACACTGATCCACAGAAAAACTGATCACTTGGTTTTATGCTATATTCCTATCTCCATCTAATCTCCATACAGGGAAGCTACAATCATAAAAGCGCAGTGGTGTCTCTAATAAAGTGGATTTAGGGGTGCAGAGGCAGCTCTAGACTTTTAGAGGCCTTAGGCAAAACTTGATCAGGAGGCCCCCATTCCTGGGCCTGTGACTTTCAGAGAATGTATACAGTGTATGCATCAACGCTGATCCGGGGAGCATGCAGGAATTTTTTCAAGGGTTAGGGTTTAGAAACATAAAATAATACCTCCACATCAGGACGCCATATTATTACTGCAGTGACTAATACCATCATACAATTGTTATAAAAAAAAACAAAAACAAAACACTGTACAGAGACAAACATCACCACTATACAAGGGACAAATAATTGTACCACACCATGACCACTACCATCCTATAGTGACAGAATAATAATACCAAACTGATACTGAATAAAACCACTATACACATACAGTACCAGTATCACCAATAACATCACTATACAAGGGACAAATAATACTGCCACACCATGACTACACATTACATCATATAGTGATACCACACTGATGCTGAATAAAAACTTCTGTACACAGACAGGCGTGACTCCGGCTCTATACAGACTCTACAGACCATAGAAATGAGTACATACAGTTACAGGTGACTCGCAAGTGATGTTTTCTCTGACCGGAGTTGGTTAATTTCCTTTTTCTTCTCCATCTGGCCCAGACCGCCATGATAATTTCTTCCAGGCAAAACTAGTCTTCACAGAACCTGTCAGACAAACATTTTAGGCTACGCACTTTTTCCAGCACCTATAGTGCTCCAAACAGTAATAATAACCCCCTTAGTTTTATTGAGGAAGAGTAGGTAGGTCCCCCACATTTGGTAGTTAAGCCTCTGCAGTTGGTAGACAGGGCCCTTTACATTGTTTCCCCCATAACACAGGTGCCCCGAGTAGGTAGGAGCCATCTGTAGATAGGTGCAGTCCACCCATATATAGTGTTAGCAGCGGCCCCCTTTAGGTACCAAAAGCAGCAGCAGCCCCAATTTATACAAATTATACAATCTTCCTATGTATGTTAAAAGCAACTGGGTGGGATTCCATATTTCAACCCTTTAACCTCTGTACGTACCTGTACGCCCTGAGTCTGCTCCCTTTCTATAATGCGGAGCAGTCAAGCGGCAGAATCATTGATCAATGTTATCCTATGGGATAAAAATGATCAATGTAAAAGATCAGTGTGTGAAGTGTTATAGCCCCCCTATGGGGGCTATAACATTGCAAAAAAAAAAAAGTTAAAAAAATAAATAAATTAATAAAGATAATTTAACCTCTTCCTAATAAAAGTTTGATTCACCCCCCTTTTCCCATAAAAAAAAAAAAACTGTGTAAACAAAAATAAACATATGTGGTATCACCGCATGCGGAAATGTCTGAATTATCAAAATATGTTGTTAATTAAACCGCACGGTCAATAGCGTACACGCAAAAAAAGTTCCAAAGTCCAGAATAGCGTATTTTTGGGCACTTTTTATATCATGAAAAAGTTAATAAAAAGCAATCAAAAAGTCCGATCAATACTAAAATGGTACCGCTAAAAACTTCAGATCTCGGCGCAAAAAATGAGTCCTCAAACCCTCATAAAAATAAAAGTTATAGGGGTCAGAAGATGACAATTTTAAACGTATTAATTTTCGTGCATGTAGTTATGATTTTTTCCAGAAGTACGACAAAATCAAACCTGCATAAACCTATACAAATCATCTTAAAGGGACAGCGCACTCAATTCCTCTTAAAAAGACGGCGCACACAATCATCTTAATGGTCTTCTACCTCCAAGTGTCAAGGGAGCAGTTGTCCAAGATGAGTATCCAGATCCACCTGCGATGGCTCCCAAGTATTTGTACAAGTCAATAGATGTGCCCAGGCCTACTCCTATGAGCGAGGAGGTTTGGCCTGACCACCGGGCACCAACTCATGTACCCAGGCCTACTCCAGCTGTAAAGGAGGTTTGGCCAAACCAACGGGTACCCACGAAAGTGCCTGGGCCTACTCCTGCAGTGGTGGAGATTTGGCCTGAAGAGCAGGCACCAACCAGTAATCCCTCTGTGGCGCAAGCCGCTGCAGTGCAGGTGATGGTTACTGTCAACCCCACCATCACCAATTCCACATTGTCCCATGGGTCCTGGGACACCCATGTCGACCCCATGCAAAAGAAAAGAAAGAAGGTTGTTTAAGTAACTTGTGTACAGTAAAATACCAGACTTGCAGTAGCACACTTTGTTGTTTTAGGTTCTCTTCAAGATTTGTGCCTGGCAAGACTTTGTCAAGAAAAGTTCTTTTGTTTGCAACCAAACTTAGTAAGTAATGTCCCCGGCTCTGGCCGAGAGACTCCTTGAGTTAGGAGATTCTATTAAGCTGCATACCAGTCTTCTCAGGATGGGAATAGGAGGAATCGGGACTCGTGTCTCAGGTGGTGCACGCAAACCAAAGACCAAATCAAACAGTAAGAACGAAGTCTCAGCATGCACAGGTAATCTTGCAAAATCTTGAAGTTTGAATAAACACTTCAAGATTTTGCAAGATTACCTGTGAGTGCCGAGACTTCGTTCTTACTGTTTGATTTCTCAAGATGGGGACCCTGAGTTTACTGAACCATGAACTCCTTATGTACATGGACTACTGAGTGAGCAGTACATGAACTCTTGTGTGAATATCTACAGTAATATATTTTGGCTCAGTAAAAATGCTTACGGAGGTTCATTGATTTGTTGTGGTCCTAATGTGATGGTCCTGTATTGTGTTATCAAGTCAAATGTCAAACAAAATGTATAGTTATTGCACACTAAAAGTCAATTGCCCAGATTTATCAAACTGTGTGAAAGAAAAAGTGGAGTGATTTTAACACAACAACCAATCACAGCTCAGCTTTCACTTAACCAGAGCTCATTAGCTGAGCTGTGATTGGTTGCTGCAGAAAAATCCCTCCACGTTTTCTCTTACACAGTTTGATAAATCTGGTCCAATGTGTACAATAATTTCTGATGTCTGGTTATCTCCTTACAGGGGTTTGTCATTATACGGTTGGGATGAGCACATGTCACCCCTTCAGCATCTTGTACATGTATAAAATAGTATGTATAGTACACTAAAGTACAAATAGGCGTGCACACAATAAATGTACACATAGTTATGTACACACAAGTCAAGTATACCTCAGTCACATACAGTAGTGCTGTATCACTCACATTACACAGTCTACTAACAGTCATATGTCAAACGTATATAATGTCAAGTATCATTATGTTTGTGCACGGGATACTTTCCAGGCCAGAAAGTACTCCTGATACTCACCTAAATGCACGTAGTCAATACAAGGTAACGTGAATGTCAAAATGTTATCTGTATCGGTTATCTAGCATAAATATGGCTAGAATAAACTAAAAGTGTGTTTTGGGGAAATGTATACAGTGTCTAGTATATAGAATCTAGTCATGTATACAGTGTCTAGTATATAGAATAAACTAAAAGTGTGTTTTGGGGAAAAAGTGTGTTTTGGGGAAATGTATCTTAAATGCCAAAGGAACCCCAGTAGCGTAGGCATTGGGCAGAGAGCCTCAGGCAACCCAATTCAAAAATGTCTAAGTCTAAAGTTCTAAGTCTAGTCATGTATACAGTGTCTAGTATATAGTCTAGTCATGCATAGTATGTTATATACATAGTCACAATGTCATGTTGTATATAGTTAACTGTAAAATGCTTGGTCCAGTTATTATATACATAGTCAATATTCCTTAAAGAAAACTTTTATAAGTCATCACTAATCCTGTTAAACCACAAGTCACAGCGTGTATGGACAATTTATACAAAGACTCTAATGTTATTCGTTATTTCACTAGCCTGAAATGGACGTTTGTTATCTCAAAATGCCTCAGGACTGCATCTGGCCCTGCGGCTACTTCGTTCCTCATCCCTGACAGAACCTACATCGAGGACGACTAATGTTCAGTAGGGGGGTTTGTGATGTCCCAGTACAGGACATGGTCCTGTACTACCCTTAGGCCCTGTCAGGTTGAGACTTTCAGTGACCTGGGAGCTCCCCTGCAAGGTCTCCCCCTGTTGTTTGTGAGCCTATTACAAACAGTACACGCCCTAGGGAAGGTGTATAGGGGTGAAGTGAAGATTTGGAACAAAGGGGTGTTCCGTAAATTTATTTTCCAGTAATGGATGAAGTGTAGTTTGGGGAAAAGGAAAATTGCAATTTTATTACCGATATGCCAATTATTTTCCCAGAATGATGATCCAGAGAATAGCCAAAAGTAAAAACGATGCCAGCCTCAAACCCTATGCTCTGAATCTTCATTCTGGGAATGTGATGTTTGTGAATGTCCCTATTCTGTTACCTCAAATGCGCACCCCGCTCAGGTGGGAAGAGAGCGCTGCGCATTTGAGGCAACTTGCCAACCCCCAATTTTGTTGACTCTGTGTCCCATGACCCATTTTTCGGGGAAAAAATATAAGAAAAAAAGATTATCAGGGGTACTGGAAAATATTTTTTGTGTGTGTGTGTGTGTGTATGGGGGGAAGGGACTCTCATTTCACTGCCCAGCCATTGGAATAGCGGAGATAACGTTTGTGTGGTTCCGGTACCCAAAAACCACTCTGGCATCACAAACATTAGGGGTTAACAACACCTTGCCCCAGGGGTTAATACCATCTTGCCCCACCACCTACACTGCTACACCCCTTGGTCCCGCCATACACCGTGGGTCACCACATTGCTGAGGAGCATTAGATCAATGTGAATGCTGTGAATGTGTGACCATGTCTGTTTTTTTCTGCAGTTGAATCCAGTATTGCCTGACACAGTTTTTTTTATACCTAGGCCCATATGCAGCACGAGGCCCCAAAAGGTCCTCATTTTGGCTGCATTGACAGCGTACCATCCATTGGGTCTAGCTAAAAAGGAGCCCAGGTTTGCGGCGACGATCTGTTGGGCTTACAGGTCCATCTGGTCAATCATGAGATTGACAAAGTCGTCACTGAAATAATAACTAAAATAGTCCATTTTTGTGAACCCGACGATGTCAATCTTGATTCCTGAGTCGCCAACAAACTCAGGAATCACAGGCTCGTGGTTCATTGGCTAAGTCCAGACAACTTCACCGGTACAGGGCACCAGTAAACATGACGGGGGGGGGGTTTGACTAGTACAAGCGCCATGGAGACTCGCACTAGCATGGCGCACAGGGTCGGGAGCAGAAGAGGTTTGCGGCCCCACATGGTGGTGTCTCCGCCACCTTGGTTGCCCATCATCAGAAGATGATGAGGAGGGTGAGGAAGAGAGCAAAAATGTGGCATCATCCTCACCCTCACTGGTGCTTTCAGTGTCGGTGGCAAGTATGGCTTATGCCTCCTCCCCTGAAACTGCTCTGTGGTTCATTTCCCTACTCTAATGGGGGCGGTGTGTGTGTGTGTGTGTATGGAGGAAAACTTTATCAGTGTATGTGCTATGTGTGGTGTGTTTCTTTACTTCCTGCCCCACCCTAACCCGCCCTAATCCTCCCTAACTCAGCACCTATTAAAAAAGGACTTCTAGCGCAAAAAGCCCTGCACCAAAAAAAGCGTTTACCTAATCAGTGGTGTGCGCACTGATTAACGCTTGGTGGTGGCAGGGGGCACAGAAGTCAGTGGGGGTCCTGCCACTCAGCCCTGAACAGTGGCTGATGGCACGTAAACAGACCACCACACACAAAAAAATAAATAAATAAATAAAAAAAACTCTAAAACCCCAAAAAAAGCACCTGCCCGAACTGGGAAAAAAAAACAACTGCTGATCCGTGATAAATCACTGACAGCGGTGGGGCTGGCTGCACACACAGGTACGGTCTGTTCACACAGCAATGGACTGCTGCTGGTGGCACGGACCGCCTAACTGGTGCAAAAAATAAAATAATAAGCCGCTTAGAATCCCCGAAAAAGCGCCTGCACCATAAAAAATGCTGATCATTATAACGAAAATGATCAGCAATGAGTGGGCAATTAGCTAATGGTGGCCGGCCACTCTTTTATACAGAAGAGGGTCGGCCACACGATTAGCACCCAAAAAAAGGTCTGCGCCAAAAAAAACAGTTGGGTGCAGACTGCAGCGACCCTATAGGGCCGGGGTCACACAGGTAAAGGACCCGCGGACACCTACAGATGGCGGTACGCTGAAGAAAAAAAGAAACTGTCAACTGTCCCTGCCTAACTAATGCTCTCCCTGCAATCTAATGTGGCACTGTCACGATGCCGGCTGGCAGGAGGTGGATCCTCTGTGCCAGAGAGGGATTGGCGTGGACCGTGCTAGTGGACCGGTTCTAAGTCACTACTGGTATTCACCAGAGCCCGCCGCAAAGCGGGATGGTCTTGCTGCGGCGGTAGTAACCAGGTCGTATCCACTAGCAACGGCTCAACCTCTCTGACTGCTGAAGATAGGCGCGGTACAAGGGAGTAGACAAAAGCAAGGTCGGACGTAGCAGAAGGTCGGGGCAGGCAGCAAGGATCGTAGTCAGGGGCAACGGCAGGAGGTCTGGAACACAGGCTAGGAACACACAAGGGAACGCTTTCACTAGGCACGATGGCAACAAGATCCGGCAAGGAAGGGAAGGGGAAGTGAGGTTAAATAGGGAAGTGCACAGGTGAATGAACTAATTAAGCCAACTGCGCCAATCAGCGGCGCAGTGGCCCTTTAAATCGTAGAGACCCGGCGCGCGCGCGCCCTAAGGAGCGGGGCCGCGCGCGCCGGGACAGGACCGAGGGAGAGCGAGTCAGGTACGGGAGCCGGGGTGCGCATCGCGAGCGGGCGCCACCCGCATCGCGAATCGCATCCCGGCTGGGAGAGGTATCGCAGCGCACCCGGTCAGCAGGTCTGACCGGGGCGCTGCGATTGCGAGGATGTTGCGAGCGCTCCGGGGAGGAGCGGGGACCCGGAGCGCTCGGCGTAACAGTACCCCCCCCCTTGGGTCTCCCCCTCCTCTTGGAGCCTGAGAACCTGAGGACCAGACTTTTGTCTAGGATGTTGTCCTCAGGTTCCCAGGATCTCTCTTCAGGACCACAGCCCTCCCAATCTACCCAAAAATTTTTTTTCCCTCTGACCGTCTTGGAGGCCAGTATCTCCTTTACGGAGAAGATGTCAGAGGAACCGGAAACAGGAGTGGGGGAAACAAGTTTGGGAGAGAAACGGTTGATGATGAGTGGTTTAAGGAGAGAGACATGGAAGGCATTGGGAATACGAAGAGAAGGAGGAAGAAGGAGTTTGTAAGAGACAGGATTAATCTGGCACAAGACTTTGAAAGGACCAAGATAGCGTGGTCCCAGTTTGTAACTGGGGACACGAAAGCGGACATATTTAGCGGAGAGCCATACCTTGTCTCCGGGAGCAAAGATGGGGGGAGCTCTTCTTTTCTTATCGGCAAACTTTTTCATGCGAGATGAAGCCTGTAAAAGAGAATTTTGGGTCTCTTTCCATATGGTGGAAAGATCACGAGTCACTTCATCTACAGCGGGTAAACCAGAGGACAAGGGAATAGGGAGGGGGGGAAGAGGGTGACGGCCGTACACCACGAAAAATGGGGATTTGGCGGAAGATTCAGAGACTCTGAAGTTATACGAGAATTCGGCCCATGGTAGAAGATCTGCCCAGTCATCCTGGCGGGAGGAAACAAAATGCCGTAAATAGTCACCCAGGACCTGGTTAATTCTTTCTACTTGCCCATTGGATTGAGGATGATAAGCAGAAGAGAAGTTTAATTTAATCTTGAGTTGTTTACAGAGAGCCCTCCAGAATTTTGACACGAATTGGACACCTCTATCCGAGACAATCTGCGTGGGCAAACCGTGAAGACGAAAAATGTGTACAAAAAATTGTTTTGCCAACTGAGGCGCTGAAGGAAGACCAGGAAGAGGAATAAAATGTGCCATCTTGGAAAATCGATCAACGACCACCCAAACAACGGTGTTGCCACGGGATGGGGGTAAGTCTGTAATAAAGTCCATACCAATCAGAGACCAAGGCTGTTCGGGGACAGGCAGAGGATGAAGTAGACCAGCAGGCTTCTGGCGAGGAGTCTTATCCCGGGCACAGACAGTACAGGCCCGCACAAAATCAACAACATCCGTCTCCAGAGTCGGCCACCAATAGAAACGAGAGATGAGTTGCAAGGATTTTTTGATGCCCGCATGGCCTGCGAGATGGGAGGAGTGACCCCATTTGAGGATTCCGAGGCGTTGGCGTGGAGAAACGAAGGTCTTCCCTGGAGGAGTTTGCCTGATGGAGGCTGGAGAAGTGGAGATCAGACAGTCAGGAGGAATGATGTGTTGCGGAGAGAGCTCTACTTCCGAGGCATCCGAGGAACGAGAGAGAGCATCGGCCCTAATGTTCTTGTCGGCAGGGCGAAAGTGAATTTCAAAATTAAAACGGGCAAAGAACAGAGACCACCTGGCCTGGCGAGGATTCAGCCGTTGGGCAGACTGGAGATAGGAGAGATTCTTGTGATCGGTGTAAATGATAACTGGAAATTTTGATCCCTCCAGCAGATGCCTCCATTCCTCAAGTGCTAATTTAATGGCCAGTAGCTCTCGATCCCCGATGGAGTAGTTCCTCTC
Organism: Hyla sarda; assembly: GCF_029499605.1. NCBI lineage: Eukaryota > Metazoa > Chordata > Amphibia > Anura > Hylidae > Hyla > Hyla sarda. The sequence goes on from NC_079193.1 coordinate 353,052,020, forward strand.
CGCCGGAGAGAAGGTCCTAGAAAAAAACCCACAAGTAACAGCATGCCCGGAAGAGTTTTTTTGTAGAAGGACCGCTCCAGCTCCCACTGAGGAGGCATCAACCTCCAATAGGAAGGGTTTAGATGGGTCCGGTCTGGAGAGCACGGGAGCAGAAGAAAAGGCAGACTTGAGCCGTTTAAATGCGTCTTCCGCTTGGGGAGACCAGGACTTAGGATTGGCATTCTTCTTGGTTAAAGCCACGATAGGAGCCACAATAGTGGAAAAATGTGGAATGAATTGTCTGTAATAATTGGCGAACCCCAAAAAACGTTGGATAGCACGGAGTCCGGAGGGGCGTGGCCAATCTAAGACGGCAGAGAGTTTATCTGGGTCCATTTGTAGTCCCTGGCCAGAGACCAAGTATCCTAGGAAAGGAAGAGATTGACATTCAAACAGACATTTCTCCATTTTGGCATAAAGTTGATTGTCTCGAAGTCTCTGAAGAACCATGCGGACATGCTGGCGGTGTTCTTCTAAGTTGGCAGAAAAAATCAGAATATCGTCCAGATACACAACAACACAGGAATATAAGAGATCACGAAAAATTTCATTAACAAAGTCTCAGCTTGTTTTTTGCAAAATACGTCAGCATAGTCCATATAGGCCTTAGGGAGACCGGTTACAGGGGGAACCACAGGGTCACGGCAGGGAGTACTGGGAACCGGTTTAAGGCAGTCTTTGAAACAAGAGGTACCCCAGCTCTTGATCTCTCCTGTGGACCAATCAAGGGTTGGGGAATGGCGTTGAAGCCATGGTAGTCCAAGGAGAATTTCGGAAGTGCAATTGGAGAGGACCAAAAACTCAATTTTTTCGTGATGAGGTCCGATGCACATTAGGAGGGGTTCCGTGCGGTAACGCACGGCACAGTCCAATCTTTCATTGTTAACGCAATTGATGTAGAGGGGTCTGGCGAGACTGGTCACTGGGATGTTGAACCTGTTGATGAGAGAGGCCAAAATAAAGTTTCCTGCAGAACCGGAATCCAAGAAGGCCTTAGTGGAGAAGGAGAAGGTAGAGGCAGATATCCGCACAGGCACAGTAAGACGTGGAGAAGCAGAGTTGACATCAAGGACTGTCTCACTTTTGTGCGGAGTCTGCGTACGTCTTTCCAGGCGGGGAGGACGGATAGGACAATCCTTCAGGAAGTGTTCGGTACCAGCACAGTACAGGCAAAGATTCTCCATGCGGCGTCGTGTCCTCTCTTGAGGTGTCAAGCGAGACCGGTCAACTTGCATAGCCTCCACGGCGGGAGGCACAGGAACGGATTGCAGAGGACCAGAGGAGAGAGGAGCCGGGGAGAAAAAACGCCTAGAGCGAACAAAGTCCATATCCTGGCGGAGCTCCTGACGCCTTTCGGAAAAACGCATGTCAATGCGAGTGGCTAGATGAATGAGATCATGCAGGTTAGCAGGAATTTCTCGTGCGGCCAGAACATCTTTAATGTTGCTGGATAGGCCTTTTTTAAAGGTCGCGCAGAGGGCCTCATTATTCCAGGATAGTTCAGAAGCAAGAGTACGGAATTGTATGGCGTACTCGCCAACGGAAGAATTACCCTGGACCAGGTTCAGCAGGGCAGTCTCAGCAGAAGAGGCTCGGGCAGGTTCCTCAAAGACACTTCGAATTTCCGAGAAGAAGGAGTGTACAGAGGCAGTGACGGGGTCATTGCGGTCCCAGAGCGGTGTGGCCCATGACAGAGCTTTCCCAGAGAGCAGGCTGACTACGAAAGCCACCTTAGACCTTTCAGTAGGAAACTGGTCCGACATCATCTCCAAGTGCAGGGAACATTGTGAAAGAAAGCCACGGCAAAACTTAGAGTCCCCATCAAATTTATCCGGCAAGGATAGTCGTAGGCTGGAAGCGGCCACTCGCTGCGGAGGAGGTGCAGGAGCTGGCGGAGGAGATGATTGTTGAAGCTGTGGTAGTAGCTGCTGTAGCATCACGGTCAGTTGAGACAGCTGGTGGCCTTGTTGCGCTATCTGTTGTGACTGCTGGGCGACCACCGTGGTGAGGTCGGCGACAACTGGCAGAGGAACTTCAGCGGGATCCATGGCCGGATCTACTGTCACGATGCCGGCTGGCAGGAGGTGGATCCTCTGTGCCAGAGAGGGATTGGCGTGGACCGTGCTAGTGGACCGGTTCTAAGTCACTACTGGTATTCACCAGAGCCCGCCGCAAAGCGGGATGGTCTTGCTGCGGCGGTAGTAACCAGGTCGTATCCACTAGCAACGGCTCAACCTCTCTGACTGCTGAAGATAGGCGCGGTACAAGGGAGTAGACAAAAGCAAGGTCGGACGTAGCAGAAGGTCGGGGCAGGCAGCAAGGATCGTAGTCAGGGGCAACGGCAGGAGGTCTGGAACACAGGCTAGGAACACACAAGGGAACGCTTTCACTAGGCACGATGGCAACAAGATCCGGCAAGGAAGGGAAGGGGAAGTGAGGTTAAATAGGGAAGTGCACAGGTGAATGAACTAATTAAGCCAACTGCGCCAATCAGCGGCGCAGTGGCCCTTTAAATCATAGAGACCCGGCGCGCGCGCGCCCTAAGGAGCGGGGCCGCGCGCGCCGGGACAGGACCGAGGGAGAGCGAGTCAGGTACGGGAGCCGGGGTGCGCATCGCGAGCGGGCGCCACCCGCATCGCGAATCGCATCCCGGCTGGGAGAGGTATCGCAGCGCACCCGGTCAGCAGGTCTGACCGGGGCGCTGCGATTGCGAGGATGTTGCGAGCGCTCCGGGGAGGAGCGGGGACCCGGAGCGCTCGGCGTAACAGGCACAAATTAATTCCAGGTGGCACTGGGTTAGATCTGGGGGGGAAGATGGGTACACGGGGCTCAGTCCTGCTCACATCTGTAAAATGGTGGTGAGCAGAACGGGGCAGCTTGGCTTAACCCCTTCCCCCCGCCCCTCTCTACAGTGATTGGTGCGGTCGCTCCAAACGGCCAATCATGGCTGTCCTGGGGGGTGGCAACACTGCCACCTCCCAGTACAGCACTGAAAGTGATCGGTGGTGTATATTATTCTTTCTCTGGGTCATCGGGTCACCTGAGACCCGAATGACCCGGAATTGCTGCGGATCACCGATCCGATCGCCAAGACGGGGGGTGTGGGGGGGTGTGTTTCAGGACCCCTCTCTGCGATGTCATGGGATACCTGCTGAATTATTTCAGCAGGCATCGCTCTCTGGCCCCTGCCAGGTGAGTGGCAGGGACTGGAAAGCCGCAGGGCCTACCTGTACGCCCTGAGTCCATAAGGACTCGGAAATGGGGGCGTACGGGTATGCCCTGCGTCCTTAAGTGGTTAAAAGAGTGAATAAATGTGAAAAAGCACCTCCCCTAATAAAAGTTTAAATCATTCCCTTTTTATTATATACATTTTTTTTTTATCATGTAGACATAAATAAACATAAACAAACATGTGGTGTTGTCACGTGCGTAAATGTCTGAACTATTAAAATATAATGATATTTAAAGTCCAAAATTGGTCCTTTTATATACCATAAAAGAATATATAAAAAGCGAACAAAAAGACCTATCACAACAAAAATGGTCACCATAACTACAGATCACAGCGCAGCGGATTTTCCCCAGCGGAATGCCGCTTGCAAAATACATTGTGTGAATGGGCCTTAATATTAGTGATTTTATTCTAAAATCACTACAGAACACAGCAACTTAATGATAACTAAACCAAGAAAGGAAATTAAGAAGGCAGTGTACCCACATGTTGCCATTGTATAGAACAGTTTCCCAACCAGAGTGCCTCTAGCTGTTGCAAAGCTATACCTCCCAGTCCCAGCATGACTGGACAGTCTTTGACTGTCTGGACATGCTGGCAGTTGTAGTTTTTCAGCAACTGGAGACACACTGTTTGGGAAACACTTGTATAGAAGCCTCTTCCTGCCAACAGGTTGCATTACCGCCACTACTTTTCAAAATCGCTGCAAAATTGCGCGATTTTACCCCAATTTTTCTGGAAAAAAATAAAACTTGGTGATAAGGCAACCTGTGGACAGAAGGAGGGGGAATGGCCCCACTGGGACAAGTACTCAGTTTACTGTGCTGCCAGTAATATGGCTAGTCAGAAGGGGAGAGAGGCAGGACACATTCCCAAAGTCCTACTCACCATCACATGAAGCTGCTGGACTGCTCCTAGGAGGCCTGTCAGCTCTCGGCCTCCTTCCTCTTCCTGCTGCTGGGGGCGGAGTCATAGGTCAGGTGACACAGCTTCATCCCTGCGCTGTTGCCTGTCTCTGCTAGTGGTACGCAGAGCAGGAGCAGCATAGAGATAGTAATAAAGAAGAAACCATCTAGGAGAAAAGGTGACACCAGTTACGGTTCACAACCCCCTTCCCCCCCCCCCACACCTCCCTTGAACGCCACTGCGGCAGAGCATCACATTTACCTAGGGGTGAGTATGGTGTTTATTTTCTTTTTCAGGCTTTTTCGTGTTCCAGCCTGTAGTATGACCGAACAGTGACTCAATAACATCCCCATTCAGTAAATGAATAATACTAGCATATAGTGACTGAATAATATGACTGTAGGTAGGTTTACCATGAGAAGTAGAGACTCTGTACTATCAAGAGTCTCGAATTCTTGACCCTCGTAACACCACTGGATGAATGTCAACAGAAGAGTAGTAAATAGCGGCCATCACTGGTTCCTAAATCACAATGCTAGAAGGACATTTGTTCTTAATATTATTTTAAAATGATTCCGTACCTCAATAACCAATACATAGACAGGATACCGCTGATAAATCACATTGATATCATCACTCACCCTTGAGTCCATTACAAGTATCTCTCTGTGAGCTGAGAACTTGGGGGCTGCTCCATCATTCTATGTTTCTACTTCCCATTGGGACCAATAATCTCTAATTCGTCCTCTAATATCACAGGTACCTGGATGAGAGACAACTTCATCTATCAGTAGAGGAAATTGTATGTATAGTCGTATAGTCCCAGATGTCACTTGGCAATTTTAGTCTAGTATTATGTTATGGGCCTCAATTCATCATAAAGTCAGCTGGTCATGGTCACGATTAGGTAAAAGCCCAGTAGACCTTTTACCATCTGTGATAAGTTGACGCAGTACTATGAGACCCTGCTCTCCACTGGGGAAATTCATATATAATCCGCCAGGTTATATAGTTTACTGACATGCCCTTTGTATCAGTTCACTGACATGGCTATCTAAGTTTGAACTCATGTAGTGTAAACCAGTGTGGACTATGAAACAGTGTCACACATAGGTTTAACCTAGGAACGCAATTTACAGTTTTATTTAGTTAAATGGCCGAGCATGGAAAGGAAGTAAAACACCATTAGACCCAGGGCACCAGAGACTATACAATGAGATAGATAACTCAGTGTTATGGCAGGCATTTGTTGGAGGCATCTGCCAGTCTGCCACAGCCATCAAGTACACAAAATATATATGTATTTTTTGTTTTTTTTACATGGGAGTCTAGGGCAACGAATGGAAGCCTACAATATGTTGTGTTACGCAACCCATCTTGCAATATGTCAAGCCACGAGAAACATAAGGGAGGAAACACCTATAAATATCTAAGTACAGCTCAATACACAGCTCTGTATAAAGCAGAGATGCATATAATACACTTAGCTGTAAAGTAACCCAGCGGCTGAGAATAGTTTTACTCCAACATCTCCATAGGTCCATTGCAATTTTCCAACCCCCCGAGAATGATGCCATCGCACTCAATACAACATGATGACAAAATGAAAACAGGATGTTACAAATCTTTATTCAGACCCTTTCCTCAGGACTTAGCTGAAGCCCCTTTGGCAGTGATTCTAGCCTCCAGTCTTCTTGGGGATGGGGCAACAAAGTTTTTCACACCGGGATTTGGGAGATTTTCTGCTATTCTTCTCTGCAGATCCTCTCATGCTCTGTCCGGTTGGTTGAAGACTGTCAGTAGAAGCCATTTTCAGGTCTCTCCAGCAATGTTTCCTTGGGTTTAAATCAAGGGTCTGGCTGGGCCACTCAAAGGCATTCACAGAGTTGTCTCTAAGCCGCTACTGTGTTGTCTTGGCTCCATTCATCTTTCCCTCAACCCTGACCAGTCTCCTTCTCCCCACAGCATGATACTGCCCCCACCATGCTTCACTGTAGGGATGGTATTGGGCAGGTGAAATGGATCCTGATTGTACCCAGCGAAGATCTGCCCCTTTCCTGATTAGTTTTATCAGAAGCGGTGCATGCGCTAAGAAAGACCAATCAGACACCTGTCAGCTGAGTTGATACTTTATTAAAACAGGAAGAGACTTGCAAATTGGGTGTTAAAAGAACTTTATTGGTTAAATCTCCTCCTGCGAATTCCTTATCTCTGTCACATTCCAATCCAGGACGCCATCTTCCACGCTCGATGGAGGGAGGGAAGGAGAAGTATAGGAAAAATAGGCATTTTAATATCAGTATGTATATGTAAGTACATATCAATCCACTACACAGGTGATGGGCAGTGCCTGGTTTCCTCCAGACATGATGCTACCCCCCCATTCTTCACTGTAGACATGGTATTGGGCAGGTGATGGGCAGAGCCTGATTTCCTCCAGACATAATGCTGCCCCCACCATGATCACTGTAGGGATGGAATTGGGCAGGTGATGGGCAGTGCCTGGTTTCCTCCAGACATGATCCTGCCCCCACCATGATCACTGTAGGGATGGTATTGGGCAGGTAATGGGCACTGCCTGGTTTCCTCCAGACATGATGCTGCCTCCACCATGATCACTGTAGGGATGGTATTGGGCAGGTGATGGGCAGTGCCTGGTTTCCTCCAGACATGATGCTGCCCCCACCATGATCACTGTAGGGATGGTATTGGGCAGGTGATGGGCACGGCCTGGTTTCCTCCAGACATGATGCTGCCTCCACCATGATCACTGTAGGGATGGTATTGGACAGGTGATGGGCAGTGCCTGGTTTCCTCCAGACATGATGCTGCCTCCACCATGATCACTGTAGGGATGGTATTGGGCAGGTGATGGGCAGTGCCTGGTTTCCTCCAGACATGATGCTGCCTCCACCATGATCACTGTAGGAATGGTATTGGACAGGTGATGGGCAGTGCCTGGTTTCCTCCAGATATGATGCTGCCCCCACCATGATCACTGTAGGGATGGTATTGGGCAGGTGATGGGCAGTGCCTGGTTTCCTCCAGATATGATGCTGCCCCCACCATGATCACTGTAGGGATGGTATTGGGCAGGTGATGGGCATTACCTGGTTTCCTCCAGACATGATGCTGCCCCCACCATGATCACTGTAGGGATGGTATTGGGCAGGTGATGGGCACTGCCTGGTTCCCCCCAGACATGATGCTGCCCCCACCATGCTTCAATGTAGGGATGGTATTGGGCAGGTGATGAGCAGTGCCTGCTTTCCTCCAGAATTCGTGTGATATCTTGTTTCTCGCAACCTAAAGTCCTTTACATGCTTTTTTTTTTCAAACTCCAGGTGGTTTCATGTATTTTACTGAGGAGAGGCTTTGTTTTGGTCACTCTGCGAAAAAGCTCAGATTGTAGAGGCTACAGTGATAGTTGTTGAACTTCTAAAAGTTACTCCTATCTGCACACTTGATCTTTGGAGTGACTGTTGGGTTCTTAATCAACTCTCTTACAAAAAAAAAAAAAAAAAACCTTCTCTGCTGATTACTTTTGGTTTGGTGGGGTGGCAGCTCTAGAAAGAGTCCTGGTCCTTCCATACTTTTTTAATGTAAACATTATGGATGCACTGTGCTCACATGGAACTTTCAGTGCAGCAGAAATGTTTTTGTCCCCATCTCCATATCTATGCCCCCACACAATCTTGTCTCTGAGCTCTACAGGCAGTTTTTTCTACCTCATGGCCTCTGTTTTTGCCCTGATATACATTGTCAGCTGTGAGAACTTATATAGACAGGGCTGTGTCTTCCCAAATCCTGTCCAATCAGCTGAATTTATCACAGGTGACTCCAATCAAGGTGCAGAAACATCTCAGAGATGATCAAGAGAAATGGGAGGAGCCAGAGCTAAATTTCAAGTGTCATAGCAAAGGGTCTGAATCCTTTTGTACTGAATCCTTTTTTTACATTCTCAATGTGGGGTACTGAGTGCAGAATGATGGGAGGAAACTTAATTTTTATTTTAGCACAAGGCTGCAACATAACAAAATGTGAAAGGGTCTGAAGACTGTAAATACGAACTGCAAATAGTAATAAAAAGTGGAAACCCAAATACAGATATATGCAGATGCCATATGCAAAGCTATGTAACAACTTTGCAAAAAGTCAAAATACTCATGACTAGAGTTAAGCAGGCCGAGTCCACGGAACCCGGATTCAATACGAACTTCGGGGGGTTTGCGGCTCTCTGAACTTTTGTACATTGCCAGGTTCGGCTTGCGTGAACGTGACAATATCAGGGCTGAGCTGTACTTGCAGATGACAGGTGCGTTGATTGGGAAACACTGGTCTAAAAGGATAAAATATGAAGAACGACTTCCCGAATAGATTATGTTATAAAAATGTTAAGAAGAAACATGCTTTGTAATAAAACCGCTCTATTATGAGTTGTCACTTTTCATCTGTTTCCTCCAGGAATGCCTACATTATTTTGTTTTATTAGAATGTATGCTCTCTAATAATGTGAGCCTACAGCGTCCAATGTGGAGGTGGAGTATGAGAAGAAGAACAAAACGGTTCTCGATGGTGGAAGGACCCTACCTTACTATAAGGGTTCTTACTGTGCTATCTAGATCTGCTAGATAGTCCACCACTGGTCACTATAGCTGGGGCTGTGCCATCACACACTGGCTTATCAGAGCGCACAGGTCAGTAAGGCGTTAAAGAAGATTAGTAATATAAGCAATTTTCTATTCACTTGTGGTGGCCATTTTTGAAAAAGTGAATCCAGGAAGTGCCGACATATTGGCTGTCAACATAGCATTTCAGAATCTGATGGTAAATCGTCCCCTTTCAAAAAGTCTGATAATCCTTTTCCGCTCATGATTCACTAATAAGGATTCTACATTTTGCGGTAAAAAATTACATTTAAGCTTTAAGCAGTTGAGAAATCCATGACCTTTCATCTGCAGAAATTTCCCAGGAAAGGGGGCATAACTTTAATGGGGTACTCCAGTACTTCCACAGGATAGGAGAGAAGTGTTTGCTCGTGGGGAGAGTCTGCCGCTGAGCCCACACACAAACTCTAGAACTCTTCCTGTGCATATACTGGCGTGTCGGCATGCACTTTATGGATTCCCTATGGGAGAGCTGGAGATACCTGAGCGCTGTACTCTGGTATCTCTGGAGCTCCCATAATGCATAGATAGATAGATGGATAGGAGATAAATAGAAGGATAGATGAATAGATAGATAAATAGAAGGATAGATGAATAGATTGATAGATAAATAGATATGATAAATACATATATTTATATATGAATTAGATAAGTTTAAGAATTGAAAATGGCTGCTGAAATGTTGCACTTTTGTTTTGTTATGGAATAAAGCTACCAGATCTTTGCTTCTACTAGAGTGCTGTGGCTGCCCTTTATCTTGGGATGTACTGTTTGGCTCTTGACCTGGGCTTTGTCTAGCTGAGTACACTACCGTTCTACCCTACTTAGGGCTCGTTCACACGGCCGTCTGTCCCCGTTGTTTTTATCCCCGTTTTGTTTCCTTTCTTGCAGGCTTTAAATGGATTCAAAATGGTAAAAAAAAAATCCCATTCATGTGAATGGGATTTTTTTACAATCCTTTTGCAACCGTTTGTACCCGTCTTCACTCATTTCCGTTTTTTTTTTAAGGCAGAAAAAACGGCACATGCAGTATTTTTTCTTCCGTCCCAAAAATGGAAGAAAAAACGGATACAGTACATTTAACATTGAAGTCTATGGAAAACGGATGAGCCTTTAATGTCATCCGTTTGCATCCATTTTTTCAATCCGTTTTTTGATCCGTTTTTACTTTTGAGCATGTTCAGAACAAAAAAAAAAATTTTTGGGGTTTATCAACTGAACAAAAACGGATACAAACGGATAACATCCGTTTCCATCCGTTATTGTCCTTTTTTTAAAGTCCGTTTTTAATCTTTGACGGGAGAAGAACGGGATGGGTCTAGACGGCCGTGTGAACGCAGCCTTAGACATGCTGCTCTACCCACTGTCTGCTAGATAGATAGATAAATAAATAAATATAAAAGAAAAATATTTGCAGCACTCAAACAAAATTATGGTGAAAAAAACTGAAGCTTTATTCCATCCAAAAAAGCTTTTGCCTTTTTGGATGGAATAAAGCTTCACTTTTTTTCACCATAGTTTTGTTTGAGTGCTGCAAATATTTTTCTTTTATATCTGAAGAGTCCTGGACCAAGACTGTTTGTTTGCGGGCACCTACACCTATGCACCCTGGTAGTGCTGCTTCTGTGAATTGGTAGATAAATAAATAGATATATATGAGATAAATAGATATGAGATAAATAGACAGATAGATATGAGATAAATAGATAAATAGAGACTATGCGAGGAGAGGAGCAGCACACCTTAGGATGTAGAGGTGCAGCGGGTGCAAGCAGGCCCAATCACAGCCCGGGTCACTGGCAGCAGTGTTGATGAAAAGCAAAGAAAAGCGTCCCGCAGCACTCCAAAATAGTGAACAAAAGGTGTTTATTTCCTCATAGTAGGATACAATGTTTCGACCGTCACACGGTGATTTTCAAGCATGCTTGAAAATGACAGTGGTGACGGTCGAAACGTTGTATCCTACCATGATGAAATAAACACTTTTCGTTCACTATTTTGGAGTGCTGCGGGACGCTTTTCTTTGCTTTAGATAGATAGACATGAGATAGATACAATAGATATGAGATAGATAGATAGATATGAAAGATAGATAGACATGAGATAGATACAATAGATATGAGATAGATAGATAGATAGATATGAAAGATAGATAGACATGAGATAGATAAATAGATAGATAGATATGAAAGATAGATAGACATGAGATAGATAAATAGATAGATAGATAGATATGAAAGATAGATAGACATGAGATAGATACAATAGATATGAGAAAGATAGATAGATAGATATGAAAGATAGATAGACATGAGATAGATAAATAGATAGATAGATATGAAAGATAGATAGACATGAGATAGATAAATAGATAGATAGATATGAAAGATAGATAGACATGAGATAGATACAATAGATATGAGATAGATAGATAGATAGATATGAAAGATAGATAGACATGAGATAGATAAATAGATAGATAGATAGATATGAAAGATAGATAGACATGAGATAGATACAATAGATGTGAGATAGATAGATAGATATGAAAGATAGATAGACATGAGATAGGTAAATAGATAGATAGATAGATAAGAGATAGAACAAATAGACATTACCTTACCTGTCTCAGATAAATAAGAGTAGACATCTTATCTATCATGTATTGAGCACAGGAGGGGAGGAGCTGCGTGTGAGGACCATGTGCAGCACCTAAATGTTCCCCAAGGGAACTAGTAGCAGCCATTAGACTATGGGGGAAATTTATCAAAACCTGTCCCGAGGAAAAGTTGCCCAGTTGCCCATAGCAACCAATCCGATTGCTTCTTTCATTTTGCAGAGGCCTTGTTAAAAATGAAAGAAGCAAGCTGATTGGTTGGGCCTTGTTAAAAATGAAAGAAGCAAGCTGATTGGTTGCTATGGGCAACTGGGCAGCACAGGTTTTGATAAATCTCCCCCATAGGGGGAGATTTATCAAAACCTGTGCTGCCCAGTTGCCCACTGCAACCAATCAGCGTGCTTCTTTCCTTTATGGGGGAGATTTATCAAAACCTGTGCTGCCCAGTTGCCCACAGCAACCAATCAGCTTGCTTCTTTCATTTTTAACAAGGCCTCTGCAAAATGAAAGAAGCGATCTGATTGGTTGCTATGGGCAACTGGGCAACTTTTCCCTCTAACTGCAGCAAGTGAGCAGGACAATTTGAGAGGAAGCCATTACTGCTTCCTGTCACAGGAGACTACACAGGAACAGGAGGAGCCATCACAGCAGTCGGGTAGGAGCCACTGACGGCTTCTCGCTCCGTGTCTCTATCATCATCATGTTAATACGCATTTTTCCATTTTTTGTCCCCCTTCCCTGCGATATAGACTTCCCATCACTGGAGACTAGATAGCTGAAAGCCAACAAGTTGTTATACTCCCTGCAGTGAGCTCCAATGAGTGGGCCCTTTGGACCTCCGGGCCCCATAGCAGCTTCCACAGTTCTAGTTATGTCCATGCTAAACCACTGCTAAGAGTGAGCGATGTGTCTACAGTCTGATATCAATGCTTCTCCTTCGAGCTCAGCTGCAGAGAAACATATTATTTTCATATTCTCGACTTTATTCTTTGGCAATATGTAGAAAATCCCCAGTGGTACAGATGTTCAGCTGAAGCTAATAGATCCATTGAAAGATCTTTAATCTGCCCACATCGCCGCGATACATACCACCGTGTGCGGCGAATGTAAAATGTGTATAATGTAATCTTGATACAGATAACTACACTTCATGATGAGTAATTTCTACAGAACTTCAGATTTGTGCCTGGAGATTGGAACACCAGAAAACAAAGTATATTCTGCAAACCGGCAGCTCCTCGCTCCCCGTTTTCTCAAAATAATTCATCGTGATCAAGTAGTGGATAAGAGTGGACCACGTGTGTTCTGGTAGTGAATATCATGACTGCCAATGGCCAGGGCTGTATCCATTGGCCTACACCTAGGGCAGCAGTGTTGAGGAAGGCCTCACCGTAACAACTCCAAAAAGAAATTATAGCAGTCTTTCTTCCCTTGTGGGGGAAACACTTTAAAGGGGTACAATTTTTTTTCTAATTAATTGACGACAGAAAGTTAAACAGATTTGTAAATTACTTCTATTAAAAATTGTTATCTTAAAGGGGTACTCTGGTGGAAAACTTTTTTTTTTTTTTTAAATGAACTGGTGCCAGAAAGTTAAACAGATTTGTAAATTAGCTCTATTAAAAAATCTTAATCCTTCCAGTACTTATTAGCTGCTGAATACTACAGAGGAAATTATTTTCTATTTGGAACACAGAGCTCTCTGCTGAATCAAGAGCACAGTGCTCTCTGCTGACATCTCTGTCCATTTTAGGAACTGTCCAGAGCAGCTCTTTTCTTTTTGAATTTACTTTCTGTCTGACCACAGTGCTCTCTGCTGACACCTCTGTCCATTTTAGGAACTGTCCAGAATAGGAGAAAATCCCCATAGCAAACCTCTCCTGCTTTGGACAGTTCCTAAAATAGACAGAGGTGTCAGCAGAGAGCACTGTGGTCAAACAGAAAGGACATTCGAAAAGAAAACAACTTCCTTGTGGAGCAAATAGCAGCTCATAAGTACTTGAAGGATTAATGTTTTTTAAATAGAAGACATTTACAAATCTGTTTAACTTTCTGGCACCAGTTACTTCCCTTGCTCCTCCCGGCCCCTGGATGCCCGGACAGGCCAGGGGAAGATGGCGGCGATGGAGCGGGGACCGGCGGGTACACTTACCTGTCCGGGGACCGCAGGATCGGCGCAGACGACGCGGGACCGCTGGCGGAGGTGAGTAGGTCTTCTGTCTTCTGCTCTTCTATGGCGTCTTCTTTGCAGCAGGGAGCACCGCCATAAAGCTGCGCTCCCTGCTGTTACTGGCAGTTACAAAACTGCAAGTCCCAGCATGCCCAGCCAGCCAATGGCTGTGTGAGCATGCTGGGAGTTGCAGTTTTGCAACATCTGGAGGACCACAGTTTGGAGACCACTGTGCTCTTCCAGATGTTGCAGAACTACAACTCCCAGCAAGCCTGGACAGTCTTGGTATGCTGGAAGTTGTAGTTTTGCAACATCAGGAAGAGCACAGTGGTTCCCAAACTGTAGTCCTCCAGATGTTGCAAAACTACAACTCAAATCATGCTCAGACTGCCCAGGCATGCTGGGAGTTGTAGTTCAGCAACATCTGGCTCTAAAGATTTTAACGAAATACTACTTCCAGCATGCCTGAGCATGGTTGGGATTGTAGTTTTGCAACATCTGGAGGGCTACAGTGGTCCACAAACTGTTCTCCTCCAGCTGTTGCGTAACTACTACTCCCAATATGCCCTTCGGCTGTCTGGGCATGCTGGGAGTTGTAGTTTTGCAACAGCTGGAGGCTGCCCCCCCCCTTCCCCCCTGTGAATGTACAGGGTACACTCACATGGGCATGGGGTTACAGTGAGTATGCAGCAAATTTTGCGCTGGGAAACTCGCTGTGATCCCCCACCCCTGTGACTGTACCCTAAAAACACTACACTACACTACACTACCACAAAATAAAATAAAAAGTAAAAAACACTACATATACACATACCCCTACACAGCCCCCCTCCCCTCCCCAATAAAAATGAAAAATGTCTGGTACGCCACTGTTTCCAAAATGGAGCCTCCAGCTGTTGCAAAACAACAACTCCCAGTATTGCCGGACAGCAAATGACTGTCCAGGCATGCTGGGAGTTTTGGAACAGCTGGAGGCACCCTGTTTGGGAATCATTGGCGTAGAATACCCTTATGTCCACCCCTGTGCAAATCCCTAATTTAGGCCTCAAATGCACATGGCGCTCTCACTTTGGAGCCCTGTCGTATTTCAAGGCAACAGTTTACGTCCACATATGGGGTATCGCCGTACTCGGGAGAAATTGCCTAACAAATTTTGGGGGGCTTTTTCTCCTTTTACCCCTTATGAAAAGGTGAAGTTGGGGTCTACACCAGCATGTTAGTGTAAAAAATATTTTTTTACACTAACATGCTGGTGTTGCCCTATACTTTCATTTTCACAAGCGGTAAAATAGAGAAACGCCCCCCAAAATTTGTAACGCTATTTCTCCCGAGTACGGAGATACCCCATATGTGGGCGCAAAATGTGCTCTGCGGGCTCACAACAAGGCCCAGAAGGGAGAGTGCGCCATGTACATTTTTATTTATTTTTAAATACTTTTTATTGAATTTTTTTCAATTAACAATACAGTATGGTCAGTTAGTTACATAAGCCTCAATTGAGGCGGTATTCAAAATCTTCACCTTGCAGACCAACACTGGTGCGCATGACATGTACTTGAACTCAAACAATGTCAAACACAAAGGAACAATAAAACAAACTACCAGGTAGTGACTAGCATTTTAACGGCGCCCGTAAGGCGGGATTAACTAACGAGACTTGTGTCTTCTTCAGGGTTAAATAAGTGACATATACCTTGGTGCCTCATCCAGCAAATAACCTGTATTTACAAGCGAATGCTAGGTTCCTAGCTAATGGGTGAATGTGTGGCAGGGGAGAATGAGATAACAGTCTATCTATGGTTAATTTCTGTTTATATGTCAATGCAGTGTTCCGAAGCTGCCCAACATTCCCAACGCCTCTGAAATGGTATAAAACGACCTGCTCCCCTGGCTAATCACCATGTACATTTGAGATGATTTGCACAGGGGTGGCTGATTGTTACAGCGGTTCTGACAAACGCAAAAAAAAAAAAAAAAAAACACATGTGACCCCATTTTGGAAACTACACCCCTCACAGAATGTATTGAGGGGTGCAGTGAGAATTTACCCCCCCACAGGTGTCTGACAGATCTTTGGAACAGTAGTCAGTGAAAATAAAAAAATTTGCACAGCTCACTGTTCCAAAGATCTGTCAGACACCAGTGGGGGGTAAATGCTCACTTTACCCCTTGTTACATTCCTCAAGGGGTCTAGTTTCCAAAATGGTATGCCATGTGTTTTTTTTTTTTTTGCTGTCCTGGCACCATAGGGGCTTCCTAAATGCGACATGCTCCCCAAGCAAAATTTGCTCTCAAAAAGCCAAATATGACTCCTTCTCTTCTGAGCATTGTAGTTCGTCCGTAGTGCACTTCAGGTCAACTTATGGGCTACCTTCATACTCAGAAGAGATGGGGTTATAAATTTGGGGGGGGGTATTTTCTGCTATTAACCCTTGCAAAAATGTGAAATTTTGGGGGAAACACATTTTAGTGAAAAATTTTTATTTTTTACATATGCAAAAGTCGTGAAACCCCTGTGGGGTATTAAGGCTCATTTTACCCCTTGTTACATTAATCAAGGGGTCTAGTTTCCAAAATGGTATGCCATGTGTTTTTTTTGCTGTCCTGGCACCATAGGGGCTTCCTAAATGCGACATGCCCCCTGCGAAAATTTGCTCTCAAAAAGCCAAATATGACTCCTTCTCTTCTGAGCATTGTAGTTTGCCCGTAGTGCACTTCAGGCCAACTTATGGGGTACCTCCATACTCAGAAGAGATGGGGTTACAAATTTTGTGGGGTATTTTCTGCTATTAACCTTTGCAAAAATTTTAAATAAAGGGGGAAACACACATTTTAGTGAACATTTTTTTTTTTTTTTTACATATGCAAAAGTCGTGAAACACCTGTGGGGTATTAAGGCTCACTTAATTCCTTGTTACATTCCTCAAGGGGTCTAGTTTCCAAAATGGTATGCCATGTGTTTTTTTTTTGCTGTTCTGGCACCATAGGGGCTTCCTAAATGCAACATGCCCCCCAAAAACCATTTCAGAAAAACGTACTCTCCAAAATCCCCTTGTCGCTCCTTCGCTTCTGAGCCCTCTACTGCACCCGCCGAACACTTTACATAGACATATGACGTATGTGCTTACTCGAGAGAAATTGGGCTACAAATATAATTATAAATTTTCTCCTTTTACCCCTTGTAAAAATTTGAAAATTGGGTATACAAAAACATGCCAGTGTAAAAAATGAAGATTGTGCATTTTCTCCTTCACTTTGCTGCTATTCCTGTAAAACACCTAAAGGATTAAAACGCTGACTGAATGTCATTTTGAATACTTTGGGGGTGCAGTTTTTATAATGGGGTGATTTGTGGGGTTTTTCTAATATGAAGACCCTTCAAATCCACTTTAAACCTGAACTGGTCCCTGAAAAATAGTGAGTTTGAAAATTTTGTGAAAAATCGGAAAATTGCTGCTGAACTTTGAAGTCCTCTGTAAAAACTTGTCAATTTTATGATGCAATCATAAAGTAGACATATTGTTTATGTTAATCAAAAAAAAAATTATTTGGAATATCCATTTTCCTTACAAGCAGAGAGCTTCAAAGTTAGAAAAATGCAAAATTTAAAATTTTTCTATCAAATTTAGCGATTTTTCACCAAGAAAGGATGCAAGTTACCACAAAAATTTACCACCATGTTAAAGTAGAATATGTCACGAAAAATCGTTCTTGGAATCAGAATGATAACTAAAAGCATTCCAGAGTTATTAATGTTTAAAGTGACAGTGGTCAGATGTTCAAAAAACGCTCTGGTCCTAAGGTGTAAAATGGCCTGGTCCTTAAGGGGTTAACCTGTTCAGGACGCCGGGCGTATGCATATGCCCTGCATCCCGAGCCCTTAAGGACGTGGGGCGTATGCATATGCCCATGGGAATTCCGGTCCCCCGCAGCTAGCCGGTTGGGGACCGGACCAGAATCCCTGCTGAAATCATCCTCATGTCGGCGATCGCAGAAAATCGCATGTCAATTCAGACATGCGATTTTCTGCTATTCCAGGCTGATCAGGTCTCTGGTGACCCGATCACCCGGAAAATATCGATAATCAGAGCTGTCAAGGACAGCCCCGATCATCTTGAGGGCTAGGAGTGAGGTTGCAGAGCTGCGATCTCCTCCTATCCCCTGCCATTGGTCAGAACTGATTCTGACCAGAGCAGGACAGTGGGTTGCCATGGAGACCCCCGTTCTGCCCACCCCTGGATGTCGAGGGGATCGTGGGAAGAAGATGGAGGACGATACCTGCAGGAGAAGATGCCTGGAGATTCCCGATCGTTGCTGGAGACTGCTGGATCCTGGGTCAGGTAGGGAAACTACAGTGGGGGGGGGGGGGGGGGAATTGAAAGCGAAAGTAAAGTGATCTTTACTGTGGCAACCACTAGGGAGGCCAAAGGCTGTCTGAGCATGCTGGGAGTTGTAGTTTTGCAACATCTCGATGGTCACAGTTGGGAGACCACTGTGACAGTGGTGCCCAAACGGTAGCCCTCCAGATGTTGCCAAATTACAACTCTCAGTATGCCTGGACTGCCCTGGCATGCTGGGAGTTGTAGTTCTGTAACATCTGTCCCTTCAGATTTAGCAATTTTCATGAATTTTTTGAAATTTGCTGCTCTACTTTGAAGCCCTCAAATTTTTTCAAAAAGCAAAAATATGTCCATTTTATGATGCTAACATAAAGTGGACATATTGTATTTGTGAATAAAAATAACATTTATTGTGAATATCTATTTTGCTTATAAGTAGAGAGCTTCAAAGTTCGAAAAATGCAAAATTTTCATGAAATTTGGGGATTTTTCACCAAAAAAGGATGCAAGTAACGCCGAAAATTTACCACCAAAATAAAGTAGAATGTGTCACGAAAAAACAATCTCAGAATCAGAATAATCGGTAAAAGCATTTTTGCGTTATTAATTCGTGAAGCGACGGTGGTCAGAACTGCGAAAAAGGGCTCAGTCCTTAAGGTGAAAAAGGGCTGCGTCCTTAAGGGGTTAAGCACATACCATGGAATAAACATTTGAAAGGCAACCAACATCAAAGAATTGAGGTGTCAAGGGGCAGAATTTTGAAGAGAAAAGAAGATGCTCAGCAAAACTATTTTACCATGTTGATGTTGTGGTGACCCACAGTGTATGGCGGGACCACGGGGTGTAGAGTTGTAGGTGGTGGGGCCAGATGGCATTAATCCCTGGGGCAAGGTGTTATTAACCCCTAGTGTTTGTGATGCCAGAGTGGCTTTTGGGTACCGAAATCACACCAATGGTATCTCCGCTATTCCTTTGCCAAATGAAATATGCAATCTGATTGGGCAACAGGGCAAGTTTTCCTCTGCACAGGTTTTGATAAATCTCCCCCAGCAGGATGTGGCATGTCTGAGGCAAGCACTCAGCCCGCCATCATGCACCATGCTTTTGCTTCCTCCCTGAGTCTGCTGTGCTGGGTCTTTCATCCAATCACTGCACGCTGCTCTGTAACCCCCTCCGTTCTGTTTTCATGCTGCAGTCTGATAGGACTGGAGTGAGCACAGAGGGTTGCTAGTCCCACCCTCACTTACTTTGTCCCAGTCTGTGCTTCAGCTTGGACAGAGATGATGCTGCAGCTGAGGACCCCTTGAGGTCTTTATTTTAAGCCATGATTTCTGTAAAAAAGGAGATACAATTTTTTAAGAACTATATTAGAAAGAGTAATGTTTTGCCAAGATGTACAACATGTAAAAAGTCTTTGCCCATTTAAATACAAATACTGCACCAAGAGCTGTCAAATGTGGACTATAGCAGGAACCACCCAGGAGACCATTATGTGAGTGACCGCCTACTGATCGAAGACCCCAATAAACAGGTGCTGAGTCTTGTAAGAAGTCTCAAGGGTCTTTTGCCTGACCTCAAGAAAGTGCCCCGTCTTTGTTGTCTTAATAGATTGGAGCCACTGGGAAGCAGAAGCCAGAAAATCCCAAACATTTCTTCAACCTGAAAAACTGAAGAAAAGTAATTTGCGGATTTCGGAACATCACTTTTAATTATGTCCTTTAATAAAAATATGTTCAAAGCAGCGTAACGTAATAATGTGTATCACAGGTATCAGGCCATTAGACTGTGATTGCTTATGTTCTATTATACGCTGTTCCTCGTCCATAATAATCCTTAATGATGCCTCCATCAATAAGATAGCCCCCCTAAGAGCAGTCGACCGAAATGTTGGTGCCATCATACGTCTCTCCTGCCATGGGGCTCTGCGGTGCATGACGGTAGATGTGCCACACTGTGTTCATTTCACTTATACTCATGGGCTCTCTCTTGAGTTCTCTCGCCGTGACCTTGCTGCCTCTTCTTCTATTAGCACTTGAGAGGTATTGTACAGATGTGCTTGGGAGATCTTGGAAGGAGATGAGCATTCCTTAAAAGGAATTTAAAATAATTGCAGAAAAAGTAATAAAAATCTGGAATGTTTATTTGCGCAGATGTGCTTTTATGTAATGATGGCGTCTGGTGTTCAGGGGGTTGTTGCGGAATTACAAAAGCTGGATCTTAGTACCTGCAGGCTGTTCACAGTAGCATAATATGTTTCCTTGTGATTGAGCTCCTATCATGGCTGGAGCATTCACCGATCGATATTTTTCTTTACACAGAGGTCAGCTTTTTATTACTCGTGGCCGTCTATGCTGCATTATTGATCTCTCTTATCTCATATTTTAATCCACTGGGGAATAGAATATTAAGTAGGAAAGTTAACTGGAAATGCTCACTGGATCACGGATTGAGCCCCTTGAGTGGCTGACTGTCTTCTATGAACAATTATGGTTTTGTTGTTTATATGGCACCGTCATATCGTATTTTTGGTGCAATTTCTTAATGGGCTAGTAACACATCAGAGATTGTTTGTTACCACTGCACTCTATTTCAGGCTTAGTTATATCTTCTTGACCATTTCTTAGTACCTTAAACTTTTTGGCATACTTTCTCTTATAAATCACTCAACTCCCCTGATGAGTCCATATGACTCATAGGAGTGAAATACGCTGGAAGGTGATAGGGTTACCAAGAAGGTTAGTCCGAAGAGATAGATGGGGCAGAGCGTTACACTTTATAGGGCAGTTACTCCAACATACAATGAGCATATAGCAGCAATTGGTAGGTCATAATTAGTGTTGGGCGCGAATATTCACATTTCAAATTTTCATCACAAATATCGCAAATTCGCGAATATTGAGAATATATTCGCTATATTTTCGAAATTACGAATATTCACTTTTTTTCGCATATGCACATACTCGCATATTCCTTCTTTACACTTGTGGGCCAATTAGAATGATGCAAATACACTTGTCAGAGGTTATCAACAACATCTCTAGCAACCAATAGTAAAATTGCCCCCTCACTGTTTTCTTTCTCGAATTCGCGAATATGCGAATATTCACATATGCGAATATAACGAATATGCCAAATTTGCGAATATAGGACGAATATCGCGAATTCAAATATGGCCAATGCCACTCATCACTAGGGAGAGACAGCAATTCCACCAAACCCAACTTTGAGCATTGAAGTTACTCTACTGTCCCCTGACCTTGGATCGGACAAAGTACCAGCACCCCAGGCTTTTTGTGGACTCATATTCAATGTTTCAGGTGTATCTTGTGAAATTGGATAAGAATGTTCCCTGTTTTTACTTGTCTTAAAGAGGTACTCCTCCCCTAGGCATCTAATCCCCTATCCAAAGAATAGGGAATAAGATGTCTGATCACGGGGGGGGGGGGGGGGTCCGGAATCTAGTTAGGAATGCCGGCTTCAGGGGGCCGTAGTCGTGATGTCACGCTACGCCCCCTCAATTCTTGTTGATGGGAGGAGGTGTGTCGCTCGACCAAAGCCGCCACGCCCCCTCCCATAAACATGAATGGAGGGGGCGTGACAGCCGTTGTCGCCCATAATCCGGCAGAGCAGAGTTCGCTCCAGGCAGCGAATTACTGGGACCCCTGTGCCGGAGATTGTGGGCGTCCCAGTGGCCGGTCCACCCGCGATCATAAATCTTATCCCCTATCCTTTCAATAGAGGATATGATGTCTAGGGGCAGAGTACCCCTTTAACATTGATACAGAATCCATGTGCAAATGGACAGGCAGTCCAGACTTTTACATCTTCATGTCAGTTTACAGATGTAGTCGCCCCCAACATGAGTGCGGTGGCGCAATATCATGGTGTGTTAGAGGGTGTGTGATGCAGGGAAGGTGGAATTACCCTAGCGGCAGATGGCATCAACCCCTTGTATTCGTGATGCCAGGGCTAAAAGCCGGGCATGTACACTTATGCAAATGGTTACAGAAGTTCTTGGTGAGTACACCAGGCACTTTTTCCTTAAACATTGCTGAACATGAAAACAACAAGAACACTTCACACAAAGCTATTCTTACGACTCGTTAGCAGAGTGGTTACACATAGACTCTTCAGCCTGGGTATTTGCCATCCCAGCCTCGCCTGTCGGACTGCTTCCGAGGCTGGGACATGTAGCGGGGTCCATGGGACGGTTCCCCCTCTAATGGACTCACTTGGGTGTTCCAGTTCTCCCAGGACAAGGTAGACTCAGTAATGGTGGAGCTGATGGTGACCACCATTTGCAGCACAGCAGCTTGTGCCACTGGGGGAACAACAGTCGATGTCTGTTGGGCTGGCCAAACCTCCTCTGCGGGAATAGGCCTAGGCAATTCAGTTGGTGCCCGCTGATTAGGCCAAACCTCCTTGACCACAGGAGTAGGCCTGGGCACTTCTGTAGATGACTGTGGTAGAAACCTTGGTGCCATGACAGGCATTTCGGGCAAGTAGACCTCTTCTTCCTGACTTTAGGTGACAGCAAACCAAAGTGATCTGCATCACAGTCGTCCGATGGGAACTAGGCAAATGGAATCGGATTCTTCAGACAGGTCACCGCAGCCGCCCATTCTCCTCTCATACTCTGTACAGGACTATACTCCACGATCTCCCCGCTCTCTAGAGAATGCAGTGATGGGGGAAGATAGTCTCTCTGCACTGCCCGACGATTGACCAAGATGGTCCCACAATGATGACAGTCCATGAGGGTGCCAAACCCCCGCACTTTGTCAAATTTTCCACCGTGGCTGGGCAGTGTTCCAGGGGTGGCTCTCCCTATCCGGGATGCTCCAACTTTCTGATGTATAGGGCCTCTAATGCTTTGGTGTCCTGTTGCTGTGCCTGTCACACCTCATATGGCAGCAGCTTCGGCCCATGTTCTTTGGGCCCTCAGCTCTTCTACAATCTCGCCCACCTAGGCTTCCCTCCTGGCCCTCTCGGACTGGGCTGTCAGAACTGGGGGATGGGACTTCCCTGGCAAGAGAAGAAGGTGCTCCCTCATGTATTGGATTCGTCCGGGCTCATCGCCGAATAGCCACTGGGGTAACGGTGGTGACCGGGGGCATACAGCCGACTTCTGGACCAGGGGGGTTTGCTCTGGGCTAGGGGTAGAAGGAGGGGCAGACAAAGCGGCCTCAGCCGAAGTACTCACTTCTGACTCCTCTGTATGGATTTCGGCCCAGGATACCCAGGTCCGGTGGTGAGGGGACAGCCTCACCAGCGATGATACACGGAAAGATGCCAGCATTCCCTCCGCCGGGGTTGCTGGTCAGTCTCTATCGTCCTCAGGCACCGGGACTTGGTAACAAGCCTATTCGACCCCGAAGGAGATGCGCTGTAGATAGCTACTTTCCTGGCCTCTCTGACGTCGTGCTTGCCTGTTCCGCCATGTTGCTCCACTTGCAGACTTCCGGAAAACTGGGAGGATCCGGCGGTGCTGCTCCTTTTATGCAGGGCTTTAGGAAAATGGCCGCCGGACGGAAGTGCATCAGCGGTGCAGCGCTGACTTCCACTCCCCCGGCAATAAGGGGCAGATCTTCACAGTTCCACTTCAGCATTGATACAGCAACATGGTTTCCACGCCCAGGGGTGGGACATTTTCACACGCTTCTCAGGAACATCTTTAACCCTTGCAGGTACATCAACACTTTGTAATGCAACATAGCCTCAGACCTGATCTTGCACATGGTTGATACAGTACTTGAATGTTCCACAATGGCAGATAACAGTCTTCTCTTCACCACCCCCTCTATTTCACAAGCACCTCGGGTTAAACACTTTTCACTGACAAAGTCCCGTACACTTTCTGGAGCACACCCGGATCCTGTTCGTAGGACACCAAAAGTTGTGGTAGAGCGTGTGAGATGTAGGGCAGGTGGAATTAACCTAGGGGCAGATGGCATTAACCCCTTGTATTCATGACACCAGGGCGTGGTTTATCCTCAATACCACCCAAAGGTATACCGCTGGATCCTGGGCTAGGCACGGAGGCAATAATGACTCAGACGCCAAGTTGCGCACAAGTACAACTAGTAGTTTTGCAACAGCTGGAGGCTCCCTGGTTGGGAAGCACTGCTCTAAAGACACAGCGGACTCATAATCCGTTTTCTCAGCACAATCCTTTGTTCCTGATTTGTTACAGATTATTCTACGTTTCCATGCCAGAATATTTTTCCAGGTTATCGTGAATTTCTCGATGCCACATAAAAGGAGTACTCTGGCGAAAATGAACTTATTCCCTATCCCAGAGATAGGGGGGGGGGGGGGTAAGTAGTTGATCGCGGGGGGGGGGGGGGGGGGGGGTCCTCAGTGAGGGGCAAGTGTGTCATCTACCAATAAACAGCACGCGCTCCATTAATTTCTATGGTAGCGCCAATAGTGCTCAAGAGAAATTATGGAGTGTCCCAGCAGCCGGACCCCCCCCCCCCCCCCCCCCCTGAGATCAGCTTCTTGTCCCCTATCCTGTGGATAAGTGATAAGTAAATTTTGCCGGTAATCTCCCTTAAAGGAATTTTACTGTAACTAACATTGCGTCCCTATTTTGAGTTATCATCCGGTCCGGTTCCCTACCATCAGTCATCTGATTGTACCTCATGGACCCCCATAGCTATGGCACACTTAGGAAGTGGGTCACAGCAGGTGGCAGGAGGACTGCGGAGCAGATAGGGCGAGTTCTCTGAATTCTAATATTTACTTAATGACAAAATCGGACGATTCATCATAAAGCCGGATAGCAATTGAACCACTGTCCTTGTACAATATAATTATGATATGCATTTGCTTGTACAGCAGAGCTGCCTGGTTAGTGCAAATAGCTTCATAAATCTAATAATGCTATAGGAAGTAGGCCAGCGGAGTCAGCAGGCTACGATTTTCAATAATTTTAGGAGCTCTCACTTTTTTTTTTTTTTTACTTTTTACCATTGTTCTTGTTTTAAGAACAGTGGAGTGCATTTAAATTAACACTATTCTGAGAAAAACTTTTAAAAACTTTTTATATGTTGTCCATCTTGGCAAAACATTAACCTTTCTAATATACTTTGTAAAAAAATTATTATCTTCTTTTTATAGAAATCTATAGAAATCATAGCTTATTAAAAAAAAAAAAAAAAAAAAAAAAGACCACAAGGGGTCCCCATACCCTCCAGAATATAATCCTGCAGCATCATCTTTGTCTAAGCAGAAGCACAGGCTAGGAAAAAGTCCAGGAAGTGAGGGCGGGACTGGCACTCCACTGTGCTCACTCCTGTCGTGTCTATCAGACTCCTGAAAAAAGAGAGGATGGGGTTACAAAGAAGCCTGGAGTGATTGGACAAAGAGACCCAGCACAGCACAGCAAACTCAGGAAGGAAGGGAATGCATGGTGAGGGAGGGCTCAGTGCTTGGCTCGGACACGCCCCTTCCTGAGCAGTGGATGTCAGAATGAGTGTGAAGCGGAACAGAGGGATTTGTGAGCCAAATTCAGAAGCTAGACACATCAAAAAGACATGTAAAGCATCCGCATGACCTAGTGAGTAACATTTATAGGCATTATTTTTTTTTCTATGATATGAAAGGTACACTTTAAGAACTTTAGTAACTTCCCCCCAAAAAAATCTATTTCAAAGACTGAAACATGGATACTTGTCTTGTCATGTTGTGATGGGTTAATTTGAGGTCTTCTAGAGTGACCACGCCAGTTATTTCTGTATAAACCTCAGTGTCTCTTTGAGGGTTTCCTTATAATTGATAAATGTCTGGGGCCTACCTTGAAGCCTCGGGATGCTATTGCAAAATCAGGGCACCATGTACCCTGTATTATTCTGGCATTTGGGACCCCCAAAACACTAGGGCCAGGGTGGGACTGCTACTTCTGCAACCCCTCTATACAATACTTCTTCATCATGACTAATGTGTTTAGACTGTTTTGTATCAGTATTTCGCAACCAGGGTACCTCCAGCTGTTTCAAAACTACAACTCCCAGCATGCCCGGACAGCCTTTGGCTGTCCGGGCATGCTGGGAGTTGTAGTTTTGCAACAGCTGGAGGCACACTATTTGGGAAACACTGATCTAGAGAGAGAAGAGCTTGGAAACGATTATGATATAAACACTGAAAAGCACAAATAGTTAAAATAATAATAGTAATAATAGTAGTAATATGCAGTATATATAGTATAAAGTAAAACCAATATAGTTAATTAAAGGGGTACTCCGGTGAAAAACTTTTTTAATCAACTGGTGCCAGAAAGTTAAACAGATTTGTAAATTACTTCTATTAAAAAAATCTTAATCCTTCCTGTACTTATTAGCTGCTGAATACTACAGTGGATATTCTTTTCCATTTGAAACACAGAGCTCTCTGCTGACATCATGAGCACAGTGCTCTCTGCTGACATCTCTGTCCATTTTAGGAACTGTCCAGGGTAAAAGGAAATCCCCATAGCAAACATATGCTGTTCTGGACAGTTCCTAAAATGGACAGAGATGTCAGCAGAGAGCACTGTGATCATGATGTCAGCAGACAGCTCTGTGTTTCAAAAAGAAAAGAATTTCCGCTGTAGTATTCAGCAGCTAATAAGTACAGGAAGGATAAAGATTTTTTAATTGAAGTAATTTACAAATCTGTTTAACTTTCTGGCACCAGTTGATAAAAAAAAAGTTTTTCACCAGAGTACCCCTTTAATCAACCAATGGCAATTCCAGCCTTACCGCTATGACCTTCACTTTAACATCTATTCTAACGTTTCATTCGCTAATGTTCCGAGGAGCCAAAAAGTTATATATATAAAAAAAAGTTTCCTTTCTTTTACACGGTAACCCATAAAATGGTTTTATGAGGACACATCGGCTTTAATGGGATACAGCCTGGAAACATTCTTAGCGGTATGAAGTTTTGCAACATGTTATTGCGGTTTACAGTCTGTGTCATCCGTGTCATACGAAACGCGGTGATATACGGCGCTGGAGGTTAGATACAGTGTGTGCGAGCTTTAAGACGGGATCATTTAACCAGAAATAACTTTTATGAGTTCTTTGCTTTCCTGAAGTTTCCAATGAATGTTGAAATGAAGCCAAGGCAATAAAAGGGATATCCAGGAAAGCCCATCACATCTATAACCTCGGCCTCTGTCTGACAGATAGGGGCCGGGGGTCTTAGGATTATGCTTTCTTCTTCAATAAGATGGTATCATTACTTGAGGTTGAGGTGACCCTGCTCCTTCTAGACACGAAAGTAATCAGATCCTAAAAGTCTCACGAATGGAACAATTCTAACACTTCAATAATTCCACCATTCCATCACCCAATGTTAGGATGCCCTCTAGGTTTTGGGGGCTTCTGTCTCTACGCAGTGCATATTTCGGTAAAAATGACACCTTATCATTATTCTGTAGGTCCATATGGTTAAAATGGTACGCTACTTATATAGGTTTGATTTTGTCGTACTTCTGGAAAAAATCATAACTACATGCAGGACAATGTATACATTTAAAAATGTCATCTTCTGACCCCTATAACTTTTTTATTTTTCCACGTACAGGGCGGTATGAGGACTCATTTTTTGCGCCATGATCTGAAGTTTTTATTGGTACCATTTTTTTTTTGCTCAGACATTTTGATCACTTTTTATTCATTTTCTAATGGTATAAAAAGTGACCAAAAATAAGCTTTTTTGGACTTTGGGATTTTTTTACGTGTACGCCATTGACCGTGCGGTTTAATTAATGAAATATTTTTATAGTTTAGACATTTACGCACGCGGCGATACCACATATGTTTATTTTTATTTACACTGTTTTATTTTTTTTATGGGAAAAGGAGGGTGATTCAAACTTTTATTAGGGAAGGGGTTAAATGACCTTTATTAACACTTTTTTTTTAAACTTTTTTTTTGCAGTGTTATAGCTCCCATAGGGACCTATAACACTGCACACACTGATCTCTTATACTGATCATTGTTATCCCATAGGGGCCTACAACACTGCACACACTGATCTCTCATGCTGATCACTGGCGTGTATTAACACGCCTGTGATCAGCATTATCGGCACTTGACTGCTCCTGCCTGGATCTCAGACATGGAGCAGTCATTTGCCGATCGAACACCGAGGAGGCAGGTAAGGTCCCTCCCGGTGTCCTGTAAGCTGTTCGGGACGCCGCGATTTCACCGCGGCGGTCCCAAACAGCCCGACTGAGCAGCCGTTACTTTCACTTTGGCTTCAGACGCGGCGGTCAGCTTTGATTGCCGCATCTGAAGGGTTAATACAGGGCATCACCGCGATCGGTGATGTCCTGTATTAGCTGCGGGTCCCGGGCGTTGATAGCCGCCGGGACCGACCCGATATGACGCGGGGACACCGCGTGACCCCTTGGCATATCGTGGGAGCCGGCGGAGGACGCAAATATATGTACTTCGTCGTTAAGGGGTTAAAGGGGTACTCCCGTGGAAAACTTTTTTTTTTAAATCAACTGGTGCCAGAAAGTTAAACAGATTTATAAATCACTTCTATTAAAATAACTTAATCCTTCCAGTACTTTTTAGGGGCTGTATACTAAAGAGAAATCCAAAAAAGAAATGCATTTCCTCTGATGTCATGACCACAGTGCTCTCTGCTGACCTCTGCTGTCCATTTTAGTAACTGTCCAGAGCAGCATATGCTCTGGACAGTTCCTAAAATGGACAGTAGAGGTCAGCAGAGAGCACTGTGGTCATGACATCAGAGGAAATGCAGTACTGGAAGGATTAAGTTATTTTAATAGAAGTGATTTATAAATCTGTTTAACTTTCTGGAACCAGTTGATTTAAAGAAAAAGTTTTCCACGGGAGTACCCCTTTAACCTCGACAAGGTCCCTTAAAATTTTCCTCCACCGTGGTGCGAAATGTTAGGATGTTAGGAACAGATCCTGGCACTCGTGCAAAGGTGGTAAATCCACTTCTGTTTCTGGGTTGTCAACTATTATGGGAACCATTAGAGGATGCAATGGGACTGGGATTCAGTGGGTCGTTCAGTTTTTAGTCTTAAAGGGGTACTCCCGTGGAAAACAGTTCTGGCACCAGTTGATTAAAAAAAAAAAAAAAGTTTTCCAAGGGAGTACCCCTTTAACGCAGGGTTGCCATCAAAAACTTTGGGACCCCTTACACAGCTTGTAGTCTGTACCTCACCCCTTCTCACTGTGGCACACGCTGGATTTTATTTTACTATTGGGCTTAGAAACATACAATGATATCGCCACTCCAAAATCTGCAGTGACTAAATAATACCACCCTACTGTGAGGAAATAAAAGCCACTATACACAGACCAGTATCACTAATAACACCACAATACAAGGGACATATCATTCCGCCACACCATGACCATTACCACTGACTAATACTGTTATATTGTTATTGAATAAAAATCGCTATACAAACGATCAAGAGCCCCTATATAGGAGTAGATTTGAGCTGTACATGGATGCGCAGACACTATAAGTAATTATAGTTACTCACATGGGCATCTTCTCTGATCGGATTCGTTCACTTTTCTCTTTCTTCTCCATCTGTCCTGGGTCATCATGAAGATTTCTCCCGACCACAACTCGTCTTCACCGAATCTTCCAGACAAACATTTTAGGCTCCTCCCTACAGAACAACCTCAACTCTATACAAACCCCCGATATTTATTACACTGCCATATAGTAGTCCCTTCTGTGCCCCTGTATAATATTAGGCCCCAACATTGCCCTCATACATTATAATGCCCCCTCACATTGTCGCCATAGATAATAATGCCCTTCATGGAAAAAAAAAAACACCACTCACCTCTGCCTCATTCCCCCGCAGCCCCTTTCACTCCTCTTCTCTCGGCTTCCTGTGCGGACAGTCTCAGAAGAGCCGGTGCTGCTCAGGAAGCCCGTGCTGGAGTGACAGGATGGAGACACTGGTCCTTCATGTCACGTCAGCCGCCACAGCTGAGCGCACGCTCAATACTGTGTTCGTCTTAAAGGCGCACTCAGTGTTGAAAGCTGCGGTCACTCAAGGATTCGGGACAGGTATCCCGAATCCACGCAGGGGGTGTGATGGAGCCTGCAGGTGAAGGATCCAGTTATGCACATGCAGGGACCGTGCCAGCACTGGTCCCAGCATGTGGCAGCCCTAGGGCCCCGAGCCTTACTGGGGTACTGGCTGTACCCCCCTGATAGCGGCCCTGCTTAAGCGAGTGGGAGTGGCTGATCATAGAACATACAGCGGGTACTGCAAAATCCAGTGCACTCCCGCAAATTTTGTGCAATGAAATGGCACAAGGGGTTATGCATTGGCACAGAGGGGGGGGGGGGGGGGGGGGGAGGGGAAATGGCACAGGTGGTTGATAAATGGCACAGGGGGTAAAGAAATTGCACAAGGGGGTGATGAAAGGGCACAAGGGGGTGATGAAATGGCACAAGGGGTGAAGTAAATGAACAAGGAGGTGATGAAATGGCATAGTGGGGTGAAAAATTGCCCAAAAAGCTGATAAACTGGAAGAAGGAGGTGATGAAATGGCATAAGGGGTGAAGAATAGATATAAGGACGTAATAAAATGGCACAAAGGGTTGATAAACTGGTCCAAGGAGGTGATAAAATGACAGAAGGGGTGAAGAATGGGCAACAGGAGGTGATGAAATGGCACAAGGGGGTTAAAAATGGTACAAAAGGCTGATACACTGGCACAAGAGGGTGCTGAAATGGCACAATGGGGTATTAAAATAGCACAAGGGAGTGATGAAATGAAACCAGAGAGTAAATGAAATGGCACAAGTAGATGATGAAATGGCACAGGGGGTGATATAATGTAATGGGGGGGGGGCTATCTCTAAAAGCTGTAACAATGTTTGTGGGAGTGGACAGGTTTGGGCACACACGTTGCAGGAGCAGGCGGTAATGGTCAGAATTTCAGCTGGGGTGAGTGTTCCGAACATTTTGGCACGCCCCATTTTGGCATGTGATGTCACGACCCCCGCAGCCCGCTTAGTTGCCAGAGGGCCCCTAAAGACAAAAACATCACAACAAGATTAAAGCCACCTAGTGTCATTCAGTGGTAATATTTGGAAACTAAATGTGGGAATCATATGGCGGCATTATGTGGGTTCATATGTCCCTTTATGGCATGCTAATTACAATTTCAAAAAGTGATGGCATATCGCTAGGGTGTGCTACCGCTTACTGACCTGTAGGGGCCCAGCTGCCAGGATCCCCAGTGATCTTCACAAAAAAGGAATAATATCTCTTGTTTTTCCTTACACAGCGGTATACCCATGAACTTCCATCCACTCCTGGAATTTATGTCCATTATGTCCAAGCAAAAGATTCGAACCTTTGTATTAGAAAAACAAAGGTCTGGCTGCTATAAATTGTATCAGGCAAACAATTGTGTTTTGTTTAAATGCGTTGGGGTGCAGTGAAAATGAAAAAAAAGAAACATACTCACCCGCCTTGTTCCCATTACTGTTTTGACCACGCCTGGTCCCTGCCACTCTTTGCTTCTTCCTGGTCCCTGACACTCTTTGCTTCTTCCTGGTCCCTGTGGTGTTCCTGAAGGATATGTCTACTAAGTCGGTCACTGTCTGAAGCAGGTCACCGAGCAGCAAGGTAATTGACATCATTTCTGTAGTTTTTAGGTTGTGACTATGTGTTGTACTGTAACTCATTGAGATTCCCAGAGGACATCAGATCTTTCTATCATATTTAGTGTCTCTGTCCAACTTTACCTGTTTTCTGGATAGATCAGATTCATAAAATACAATCCTTACATCTTCTGGTAGACCCAACTATTACACTTTTTTTTTCTCCCTACCAAAATTCATCCATCATCCCCTGATTTACCTCCATCACCTTCTTCCTAGCAGTGGAAATTAGACCACATTTCTTTATACATGATAAATTCTCCCATTAGGAATAATGTCTGGAGTTCATTGACCATCATTGACCATCTTCAGATGTTTCATATGAATAAAAGTGTCTCAATCACTCAACATTTCCAAAGTTTTTATAGGTAGGGGTCTTAATGCTAAGACACCCACTGATCAGGAGAATGAATGGGGATAAGACAGAGGGAGGAGCTCTCAGCTTTTGTCTTGGTGCTTCATTATCAATTATAGGCCATCGAGACAAAGATCGCTGAGAACCAACAAGTAAAGCACACTACCACGCGCTTATCCCCACTCGTTTTTCTGATCAGTGGGGGTCTCAGTTGTGAGATTCTGATGATCAAAACTTTTGACATGTCCCTACCACCATGTCCCTACCATGTCAAAAGTCGTTTCAAGTGGCAGTACCCAATTTTTTTGCTTACAAAAAAGAAGGCTGCAGCAGCGCTCTTAGCGCACTTATTGATCCCAACCTACCCATCATCCCACTTCCAAATGGTTACCTTCAAGGGGTACTCCGGTAGAATTTTTTTTTTTAATCAACTGGTGCCAGAAAGTGAAACAGATATGTAAATGGCTTCTATTTAAAAATCTTGAACTTCCTTTGGAGCATACAGCAGCTAAGTATTGGAAGGGTTTTTTCTTTCTAGAATTCTTTTCTGTCTGACCACAGTGCTCTCTGCTGACACCTCTGTCCATGTCAGGAAATGTCCAGAATTCAAGCAAATCCCCATAGCAAACATATCCTTCTCTGGACAGTTCCTGATACGGACAGAGGTGTCAGCAGAGAGCACTGTGGTCAGACTGCAAAGAATTCTAGAAAGAAAAATAAATTCCTCTTTAGCATACAGCAGCTGATAAATACTGGAAGGATTAAGATTTTTAAATAGAAGTAATTTACAAATCTGTTTAATTTTGTGGCACCAGTTGATTTAAAAAAATCACTGACAGCAGCCATCTAGCCTCAGGACCTAGGGAGGTTTCTCCCCCCCCCCCCCACTCCCACTCACAGCAATCGCTACTATCAGCTAGTAAAATCTGACTAGCCGATGGCAGCGTTTCGCAATGAAAATCCTTAGCAGAGCGGTGTATGTGTCCCGAAGATCTGGACACACATTGCTCTGCTAAGTGTCCCCAGTGTCCCGTTCCCCTTCCCTGATGTCCCTTACCTGTCCCGAGCTCCTGCAGCTGTGCCCTCCTGCATGCTTCACTTCCGTGTGAAGCGAGTGCAGTAATTATTATTTTTTTTTATTTTTATAAATACTGTTAGGTGTACAACAGCTCCCCCCAGTGTCTCAAACCTGCTACTGCATCTTGTGCTTGGCAGGGCAGACACTAGGGGGAGCTGTTGTAAAAAAAAATTAAAAATTTAAATGAATAAATAAATATATATATATATATATATATATACATATATATATATATAAAACTCAATGTGTGTATGTATGTGTGTATGTTCCAGCATCACTCCAAACGGCTAAAGATATTAACATGAAACTTGGCCACATGTTACTTATATATCAGCAACAAACATAGGATAGGTGATTTAACCCTTACCCACCCCAATTTGCCAGGGGCAGGGTTTATGTTTAAAGTCCTATTAAAGTCAATGGGAAATATATGTTACTGCATAACTTCCAAACGGCTGGAGATATTTCGATAATACTTGGTCACATGTTACTTATATGTCCACTCAAAATATAGGATAGTTAATTTAACCCTTAACTACCCCTATTTGTGAGGATCGCAGTTTTTGTTTAAAGTCCCATGCAAATCTATGGGAAATGTATGTTCTCACATAACTTCCAAACGGCTGGAGATAATTCAATACCTGGAACACATATTACGGGTCGGGATAGGAGGACGGGATAGAAGGTCGGGATAGGAGGTCGGGATAGGAGGACGGGAAAGGAGGTCGGGATAGGAGGTCGGGATAGGAGGACGGGATATGAGGTCTAGATAGGAGGTCGAGATAGGAGGACAAGGTAGGAGGACGGGATTGGAGGACGGGATAGGAGGTCGGGATAGGAGGTTAAGATAGGAACACGGGATATGAGTACGGGATAGGAGGTCAGGATAGGAGGTCGAGATAGGAGGTTGGGATAGATGGATTGGATAGGAGGACGGGATAGGAGGTCGGGATAGGAGGGCGGGATAGGAGGTCGGGATAGGAGGACGGGATATGAGGATGGGATAGGAGGATGGGATAGGAGGACAGGATAGGAGGACCGGATATGAGGTTGAGATATGATGACGGGATAGGAGGTTGGGATGTGAGGACGGGATATGGGGTTGGGATATGACAACAATATATGAGGACGGGATATGAAGTCAAAAGCTTCTTCTTTATTTTCCTCCCCAACCAGGATGAGGAAGGAAAAACCAGGCAACGCCGGGTACTCAGCTAGTATATATATATATATATATATATATATATATATAAATATATATATACACACATATATATATATGTATATATATATATATATGTATACATATACATGTGTTTATTTATTTATATATATATATATATATACACATGTATATATATATATATATATATATATATATATACATATATATATATATATATATATATATATATATATATATATATACACACAGTACAGACCAAAAGATTGGACACACCTTCTCATTAAAACAGTTTTCTTTATTTTCTTGACTATGAAAATTGTAGATTCACACTGAAGGCATCAAAACTATGAAGTATCACGTGGAATTATATACATAACAAAAAAGTGTGAAACAACTGAAAATATGTCATATTCTAGGTTCTTCAAAGTAGCCACCTTTTTCTCTGATTACTGCTTTGCACACTCTTATCATTCTCTTGATGAGCTTCAAGAGGTGGTCACCTGAAATGGTCTTACAACAGTCTTGAAGGAGTTCCCAGAGATGCTTAGCACTTGTTGGCTCTTTTGCCTTCATTGGGTTCAGGTCCGGTGACTGTGGAGGCCAGGTCATCTGGCACAGCACCCCATCACTCTCCTCCTTGGTCAAATAGCCCTTACACGGCCTGAAGTTGTGTTTGGGGTCATTGTCCTGCTGAAAAATAAATGATGGTCCAACCAAACGCAAAGCGGATGGAATAGCATGCCGCTGCAAGATGCTGTGGTAGCCATGCTGGTTCAGTATGCCTTCAATTTTGGATAAATCCCCAACAGTGTCACCAGCAAAGCCCCCCCCCCCCCCTCCCACACCATTGCACCTCCTCCTCCATGCTTCACGGTGGGAACCAGGCACGTAGAGTCCATCCGTTCACCTTTTCTGCGTCGCACAAAGACACGGCGGTTGGAACCAAAGATCTCAAATTTGGACTCATCAGACCAAACCACAGATTTTCACTGGTCTAATGTCCATTCCTTGTGTTCTTTAGCCCAAACAAGTCTCTTCTGCTTGTTGCCTGTCCTTAGCAGTGGTTTCCTAGTAGATATTCTACCATGAATACCTGATTCTCACAGTCTCCTCTTAACAGTTGTTCTAGAGATGTGTCTGCTGCTAGAACTCTGTGTGGCATTGACCTGGTCTCTAATCTGAGCTGCTGTTAACCTGCGATTTCTGAGGCTGGTGACTCGGATGAACTTATCCTCCGCAGCAGAGGTGACTCTTGGTCTTCCTTTCCTGGGGCGGTCCGCATGTCAGCCAGTTTCTTTGTAGCTCTTGTTGGTTTTTGTGACTGCACTTGGGGACACTTTCCACCTAGAATATGACATATTTTCAGTTGTTTCACACTATTTTGTTATGTCTATAATTCCACATGTGTTAATTCATAGTTTTGATGCCTTCAGTGTGAATCTACAATATTCATAGTCATAAAAATAAAGAAAACTTTTTGAATGAGAAGGTGTGTCCAAACTTTTGGTCTGTATACATATATATATATATATATATATATATATATATATATATATATATGCACACATATATTCAAAATTCAAGTGAGCCCTAAAAAATGGGATTTTGAACTTGTGTGATTTGTGGGATTTTGAAATGTTTAACAAATGAAGCCAGCATAAAGTAGACATGTTGTGGATGTGGATTAATACCTACATTTATATGGCATGACTATTTCTCTTACAAATAGAAAGTTTCAAACATAGAGAAATACATTTATTTCCAATTTTCCACAATATTTTAGAGTCTTTCGCAAAAATTGCTTCATGTATCAACAAAAATTTACCACTAATATAAAGTACAATGGCCCAGATTTATCAAAGAATGTCTACGGTAGAGCTATTTTCCCACATTTAGTTGAGTGGTGGGTTTGACTAGCGTGCATTTTATTTATCAAGAAGGTGCAGCAGGATGATGAATTTTGCGCTGCTCTGCAGTGGTGGGAAAAGTTCTACTACATACACTTTTTCTAGACACTTGTGAGGGAGGGAAGTAGACACTTTCCCGGGTCCTGAATTTGGCAGGTTAGGTGTTTTTACTTACTTTCACAGAGCATTTTAGACACTACAATCAAATTTTATTGTGGTGTCTAAGGGGTTAAAGCCAGGCATCACCGTGATTGGTGATGTATGGCATTAGAGATGGGTCCTGGTGGCAGATAGCCGTCAGGACTACCCAGCTATGACCTGCGCTCAGTTCCTGAGTACGTGTCATAGAAGACGAGTGGGACCCTGTCATCCACAAGAGGTTAAAGGTTGAATTGTGGAAGGTAGAAATTATTCTCACGCCTACTGGTAGGTGGTGTAGCTTTACGCCTGGAAAAGTACCTTTGCACACAAAATAGAGACTTTTGACAAAAGTCGCAAATGATAAATACGTGACCACTGCATGGTGAAAAAGAAAAAGTTCTACAGATCTATAAAAGTCTCAAAATATGCTGCTTGCGCCTGAACTGCGCCTAAACATAGACAAAAAAAAAATGCTCTAAAAGCAATAAAAAATCTCCCCCAATATGTCTCGAAAATACAATCTCTGAATCACTTTGCCAGGTAAAAGCAGTTCAAAGTTATTACCACTTAAAGAGAGATATGTCAGATTTGAAAAAAGAACTGGGTCATAAAGGCCAAAACTAGCTGGGTCATAAAGGGGTTAAGGGTCTATTCACATGGCAGAATTTTGGCTTGCGGAATTCCGCCTCAAATTAAAGCCCACAGATTTCTATGGGATTCCACTCTCCCATTCACACTTCCGAATTTCTGCTTGTGGAAATTCAGAAGTGTGAATGGGAGTGCGGAATCTTATAAAAGTCTATGGGTCTTAATTTGAGGTGGAATTCCACAAGCGGAAATTCTGCTGTGTGAATAGACACTAACATTACCTGGGCTTTCTGGTAACATCAGCATTGTTTAGATACCCAGATGAGTCTCCTTGGAACCTGTTATATGGTATTTATCATTAAAATTACACATGTGGTAGACACGTTTCATTGTATCGATGCCTGCCTATGGTTCCCACTCACCCTTACGCCACCTACCCAGCCAAATACCCACAGTTTTTTTTATTTCCTTTTTCATCTTCAGAAATACTTTTGCATTACACATTTTGACCTTCCATCTTAGATATACACTGCTCAAAAAAATATAACGGGAACACTATGGTAACACTTCCTAGATCTGAATGAATGAACTAATCGTATGAAATACTTTCGTCTTTACATAGTTGAATGCGCTGACAACAAAATCACACAAAAATTATCAATGGAAATCAAATGTATCAACCCATGGAGGTCTGGATATGGAGTCACACTCAAAATCACAGTGGAAAACCCCACTACAGGCTGATCCAACTTTATGTAATGTCCTTAAAACAAGTCACAATGAGGCTCAGTAGTGTGTGTGGCCTCCACGTGCCCGTATGACCTCCCTACACTGCCTGGGCATGCTCCTGATGAGGTGGTGAATGGTCTCCTGAGGGATGTCCTCCCAGACCTGGACTAAAGCATCCGCCAACTCCTGGACAGTCTGTGTGGATGGAGCGAGACATGATGTCCCAGGTGTGCTCTATCGGATTCAAGTCTGGGGAACGGGCGGCCAGTCCATAGCATCAATGCCTTCCTCTTGCAGGAACTGCTGACACACTCCAGCCACATGAGGTCTAGCATTGACTTGCATTAGGAGGAACCCAGGGCCAACCGAACCAGCATATGGTCTCACAAGAGGTCTGAGGATCTCATCTTGGTACCTAATGGCAGTCAGGCTACCTCTGGCAAGCACATTGAGGGCTGTGCGGCCCCCCAAAGAAATGCTACCCTACACCATTACTGACCCACTGCCAAACCGGTCATGCTGAAGGATGTTGTAGGCAGCAGAACATTCTCCACGGCGTCTCCAGACTCTGTCACGTCTGTCACATGTGCTCAGTGTGAACCTGCTTTCATTTGTAAATAGCACAGGGCGCCAGTGGTGAGTTTGCCAATCTTGGTGTTCTCTGCTAAATGCCAAATATCCTGCATGGTGTTGGGCTGTAAGCACAATCCCCACCAGTGGACGTCAGGCCCTCATACCACCCTCATGGAGTCTGTTTCTGACCGTCTGAGTGGACAAATGCACATTTTGGTCATTTTGCAGGGCTCTGGCAGTGCTCATCCTGCTCCTCCTTGCACAAAGGCAGAGGTAGCGGTCCTGCTGCTGGGTTGTTGCCCTCCTACGGCCTCCTCCATGTCTCCTGATGTACTGGCCTGTCTCCTGGTAGGGCCTCCATGCTCTGGACACAACGCTCACAGACAAAGCAAATCTTCTTGCCACAGCTCGCATTGATGTGCCATCCTGGATGAGCTGCACTACCTGAGCCACTTGTGTGGATTGTAGACTCCATCTCATGCCACCACTAGAGTGAAAGCACCGCCAGCATTCAAAAGTGACCAAAACATTAGTCAGGATGCATAGGAACTGGGAAGTGGTCTGTGGTCACCACCTGCAGAACCACTCCTTTATTGAGGTTGTCTTGCTAGTTGCCTATAATTTCCACCTGTTGTCTGTTCCATTTGCACAACAGCATGTGAAATTAATTGTCAATCAGTGTTGCTTCCTGAGTGGACAGTGTGATTTCACAGAAGTGTCATTGACTTGGAGTTACATTGTGTTGTTTAAGTGTTCCCTTTATTTTTTTGAGCAGTGTACATCGGAACTACTCCAATGGAAGGTAGTGTATTTCACTGTAAGGCTATACAATGGGGTATGTTGGCCTTTTCCAAAAAGGGGGCCAAGGGAATTTCCAATAATGTAACTGGCCATATGCTGAAAGTGTCACAATTAGAGCCTTCCTGAAGAATCCAGTCAGTCGTTTTCATCTCTTCCTATGGTCCCTCCAGAGCAGTAGTACTGCTTTCCGGCACCCAACACATATTTTAATGTCTATTGGCTGACTGTCTATCCAAGGAATCTCCAGTAATAGTGTCCATGAATGGACAGTGACATCACTGGAGCTTCCCAAGGTACTCATTAACATATATACACCAAATAAGTCCAACTCATCTAACCCTCTGAATAAGAACTCAGTTCAAAACCCGTTAGGTTCTTTTTCATGGTTTCCAGCTTAGTTTTGTGAGGATAATTGCATAATGGATGAAAAAAGATTTATTGTTTGTTTGGTCATGTGGTGAACTCAAATTGGGGCCACCCTTATTAGGTTGAGTGCTCCAAATAGGCAGACACAGAGGGGTTTGGATGGCTTTACTGTAGAGTGAGGGCCCTATTTAAACAGATGTGGTGTCCCAGCTCCAATGGCTGTCCTGTGGCTTTGGACTGTCTCTGGCAGCTTGGTAGCACACAGTGTTGGACCCACCAAAGACTTGCTGTTCAATTATTATATTCGCACTTCATTGCAAAGTAAGATATTTTTCTGATTGATTCCATTGTTATATGTATATATGTTATTAATGTGTTACTGTACCCTTAAGAGAGAGCAGTATAAACCCCATGTGACCCTGCCTGCCAATGGGAACCCCTAAAGCCTTCTATATATTCTGTAATTAATTTACCATGTACATTACGAGCTTTCCACCATACAATTGTGGTATGGGGTGTGATGCAGGGCTGATGGAATTACCCTAGGGGCATGTGGCATTAACCCCTTGTATTCGTGATGCCAGGCCGTGGTTTATCCTTAATACCACCCAAAAGTATACCACTGGATCCTGGGGTAGGCACGAGGGCAATAATGACTCTGATGCCAAGTTATGGACAACGGTAGCTTTACTGAGGGTAGACAGTTGGTAAAGTCTATACAGTTCAGCCAGGGACCACGGAGGTGACCAGTGACTTCAGAGACCTTAAGGGCTTGCTGGGACTTGAAGTAGAGGGGGGCAATTAAGTGCAGGCCACGCTGACTAGACAGATGACTTTGACTTGACTGACAAGACTGTGACTGTGTTTTACTTGCAGGTTTGTAGCTTGTGGCTGCAGACTGGACTTGAGGCCTCCTATGACTTTGGACACACACTTAGGCACACTTAGCAAAGACTAAGAGAGCAAAGGCTCCACCCAGGGCGTGTATGGGGGAGGCTCTAGTGGGGTCCCATTGGTTACCCCTAGGTCACTGATATCTCCTGGGTAGCAATCACATGACAAATCACATGATAAACACTCTTAAAGGTATAACACTCTTACATATATATAACATAGGGATTATATACATTTACAATAAACAGATACAGGGGGGGGGGGGTCAGGGGACACTGCAGGAGGCAGATTGACAGGGCAGCAAGGGTACGTGGGTAACACCTCCCGTACTGGGCCACCCCACACTCTAAACTTGATGTGAACGGCTCTTAGATATGTATAATAAATTGTATTTACTATAATAACTTGTTTACAATAAAAAGCTATTCGAAAAAAAAAAAAAGTACTTCTCGCCTGAGCGCCTCCTGCCATAACAAGTGCCAAGCTTCTCCCTGGCACAGTGACACCGCTATTTGCGCCTTCCTGAAGACTTTCTCAATGAATATTCTGCCGATAATTAGCACTAGAAGAAATCGCTGCATCCTGGAATGTACATAAGGACAGCATTGCATATTGTCAAAACATCCGGCGCCTGCCGAAAAAAACAACAAATGCATTTGGACACCTGAAAATCCACCTAAGATAAAATGGATATTTCCTCGTACTGTAGGTAATGACATTCTAATGAGATGAGTGATGGGAGGGAGCGGTGGCTGATGTGTAGGATGGTGGTGCAGCAGGTGAGATGATATCTTATCTATAGAAGATGACATGTCAGCAGAAGATGACACTCGGATGGGAATATTTTAATATCAGAGAAAAATTGCGGCTTCTATATCCATAGGAGACGTAGATTATTAACAATGGAGATGGCCTAGATTCTGAGTTGTGAATGCAGCAATTACTGTCAGTGCTGAGCGATTATAACACCGCCATATAATTAGACTATTACAGATTCTACAACAACTGTTGTCCTGCAGTATGGAGTAGTACATAGCAGACGCACCAAGAGGGCCGATGAGATCTCATGAAAAAACTAAAACACTTGTTATTTTCTTCCATTAGAGTCACATGATATTGTAACACATGAAGGTTCCCGTTCTCCCCAGTGACAGCGCATAATATTATAAGGGTTTTCCTATTCTAATTTCTGAATTACTGAATCCTTTTTATTGTGAAATAAAGTTTGACATCGAGTAAGGGGGAAGAGGGGTCTGTGTCTGACTGCACAAGACGGGCTCCATTATAGGTCTACTGTATGTCCTGGTCATGAGAAGGACACACATGGGCCAACAACAAACCTAATCCTGAGGGATCCAAAGAGATAAGAAAAAGAAAGTAATACAACAAGGTGCTCTAAGTGCCAATACCTATGGATTTGGCAATAATAAGACTGTGGGTTCAATATGCACTTACCTTTAGGTGTTCCACTATGAGCACAACACCACCTCGCGCTTTGCATATACAGTATATAGCAGGAGCTGCCATGAAATTCACACAGGGTCCCCTCAGTAGGAATTGTCATGTCTCTGCTCCAAGGGGATCACCAGGAATGGGCATTACCTCCCTCTGCTCCTGAACTAAGTTCTGTGGATGTTCTTTTTTTCTTCTATGGGTCTCCTTTATGATGAACCTGACTGTGCAGCTTTAGCCAAATCTCAGCTGGTTAGTCTTAACCCCTTGGGGATGGAGCCCATTATGACCTTAAGGACGGGAGCATTTTTTGCAAATCTGACCACTGTCACTTTAAGCATTAATAACTCTGGTATGGTTTTACTTATAAATTTGTTCCGAGATTGTTTTTTCTCACATATTCTACTTTATGGTAGTGGTAAATTTTCGTCGATACTTGAATCATTTGTTGGTGAAAAATTCAAAAATTTGTTGAACAATTTAAAAATTTAGCATTTTTCTAACTTTGAAGCTCTCTGCTTGTAAGGAAAATAGACATTCCAAATAATCAAATAATTGATTCACATATACAATATGTCTACTTTATATTTGCATCATAAAGTTGACATGTTTTTACTTTTGGAAGACACCAGAGGGCTTCAAAGTTCAGCAGCAATTTTCCAATTTTCAGGGACCAGTTCAGTTTTGAAGTGGATTTGAAGGGTCTTCATATTAGAAATACACCACAAATGACCCAATTATAAAAACTACACCCCCAAAGTATCCAAAATGACATTCAGTAAGTGCATTAACCCTTTAGGTGTTTCACAGGAACAGGAGCAAAGTGAAGGAGAAAATTCAAAATCTTCATTTTTTACACTCGCATGTTCTTGTAGACTCAGTTTTTTAATTTTTACAAGTGGTAATAGGAGAAAAAGCCCCCAATATTTGTAACCCAATTTCTCTCGAGTAAGCTTTTGGAAAGAGAATTTGTTTGGAATGGTAGTCAGGGGCCATGTGCGTTTACAAAGCCCCCCGTGGTACCAGAACAGTGGAACCCCCCACATGTGACCCCATTTTGGAAACTACACCCCTCACAGAATTTAATAAGGGGTGCAGTGAGCATTTACACCCCACTGGCGTTTGACAGATCTT
This sequence comes from Hyla sarda, assembly GCF_029499605.1. Taxonomy (NCBI): domain Eukaryota; kingdom Metazoa; phylum Chordata; class Amphibia; order Anura; family Hylidae; genus Hyla; species Hyla sarda. The sequence goes on from NC_079193.1 coordinate 353,094,870, forward strand.
TGGAACAGTGGGCTGTGCAAATGAAAAATAAAATTTTTCATTTTCACGGACCACTGTTCCAAAAATCTGTCAGACACCTGTGGGGCGTAAATGCTCACTGCACCCCTTAATACATTACACGAGGGGTGTAGTTTCCAAAATGGGATCACATGTGGGGGGGTCCATTGTTCTGGCACTATGGGGGCTTTGTAAACACACGTGGTCTTCAATTCCGGACAAATTTTCTCTTCAAAATCCCAATGGCGCTCCTTCTCTTCTGAGCATTGTAGTTTGCCCGCAGAGCACTTTACATCCACATATGGGGTATTTTCTTACTCAGAAGAAATGGGGTAACAAATTTTGGGGGGCTTTTTTCCTATTTTCCCTTGTGAACATGAAAAATTTAGGGTAACACCAGCATTTTAGTGAAAAAAATATTTTTTTTCATTTTCCCATCCAATTTTAATGAAAATTCGTCAAACACCTGTGGGGTGTTAAGGCTCACTATACCCCTTGTCACGTTCAGTGAGGGGTGTAGTTTCCAAAATGGGGTCACATGTGGGTATTTATGTTTTTGCGTTTATGTCAGAACCGCTGTAAAATCAGCCACCCCAGTGCAAATCACTAATTTAGGCCTCAAATGTACATGGTGCGCTCTCACTCCTGAGCCCTGTTGTGCGCCCACAGAGCATTTTACGCCCACATATGGGGTATTTCCGTACTCAGGAGAAATTGCGTTACTAATTTTGGGGGGCTCTTTTCCCTTTTACTGCTTGTGAAAATAAACAGTTATGGGCAACACCAGCATGTTAGTGTAAATTTTTTTATTTTTTTTTTACACTAACAGGCTGGTGTAACCCCCAACTTTTCCTTTTCATAAGGGGTAAAAGGAGAAAAAGCCCCCCAAAATTTGAAGTGCAATTTCTCCCGAGTACGGAAATACCCCATATGTGGCCCTAAATTGTTTCCTTGAAATACGACAGGGCTCCGAGAGAGCGCCATGCGCATTTGAGGACTAAATTAGGGATTGCATAGGGGTGGACATAGGGGTATTCTATGCCAGTGATTCTCAAACAGGGTGCCTCCAGCTGTTGCTAAACTCCAAGCATGCCTGGACAGTCAGTGGCTGTCCAGAAATGCTGGGAGTTGTTGTTTTGCAACAGCTGGAGGCTCCATTTTGGAAACACTGCCGTACAATATATTTTTCATTTTTATTGGGGGGGGGGGGGGGGGGAATGTATATGTAGTGTTTTACCCTTTATTTTGTGTTGGTGTAGTGTTTTTAGGGTACATTCACACTGGCGTGTTACGGTGAGTTTGCCGCAGCCAAAACTTGAAGCAGGAAACTTACTGTAAACCTGCCCGTGTGAATGTACCCTGGGGGAACCTCCAGCTGTTTCAAAACTACAACTCCCAGCATGTACTGACAGACTGTGCATGCTGGGAGATGTACTTTTGCAACAGCTGGAGGCACACTGGTTGGAAAACCTTCAGTTAGGTTCTGTTACCTAACTCAGTATTTCCCAACCAGTGTGCCTCCAGCTGTTGCAAAACTACAACTCCCAGCATGTTCTTATCGCCGAAGGACATGCTGGGAGATGTAGTTATGCAACAACTAGAGGCACTTAACTACAACTCCCAGCATGCTGTATGCTGTTTGGGCATGCTGGGATTTGCAGTTTTGCAACATCTGGAGGGCTACAGTTTATAGACCACTGCACAGTGATCTCCAAACTGTGACCCTCCAGATGTTGCAAAACTACAAATCCCAGCATGCCCAGACAGCAAACAGCTGTTTGGGTATGCTAGGAGTTGTAGTTTTGCAAGATCTGGAGGGATACAGTTTAGAGACCACTGTATAATGGTCTCAAACTGTAGCCCTCCAGCTATTGCAAAACTTCATATTCCATAATGTCCAAACAGCTGTCTGGGCATGCTGGGAATTGATGTTTTGCAACAGCTGGAGGGCTACAGGTTAGAGACCACTGTATAGTGGACTCAGACTGTAGACCTCCAGATGTTGCTAGGCAACTTACCGGCTTCCGTAGGATCCAGAGAGCCGTCCTCTTCTGCCGCACAACATCGCCGCCCGCCGATCACCGTCGCCCGCAGCCTCCGAATCGGTAAGTGGATCTTCGGCGTCGGTCCCTGCCGGTTTCCCCGTCCTGCCCCGCCTATTGTGGGTGGGCCACCCCGGCCACCTCACTCCTATGCCTTTAGGGGGATCGTCGGTGTCTTATACAACCGCGATTCCCCTTATATTCTCGGTCACCGGGTGTGAATTCACTTGCGATTTGCGCCGATCGCCGACATGGGGGGTCTGATGACCGCCATGGGCATTTGCGCGGGGTGCCTGCTGGTCGATATCAGCAGTCACCCCAGTCTGGTCCCCGCCCCCCGGCGCGCGGCAGGGACCAAAATTCCCACAGGCGTATGGATACGCCCTTTGTCCTTAACCCCTTAAGGACTCAGGGTTTTTCCGTTTTTGCACTTTCGTTTTTTCCTCCTTACCTTTTAAAAATCATAACCCTTTCAATTTTCCACCTAAAAATCAATATTATGGCTTATTTTTTGCGTCGCCAATTCTACTTTGCAGGGACATTAGTCATTTTACCCAAAAATGCACAGCGAAACGGGAAAAAAAATCATTGTGCGACAAAATCGAAAAAAAAAACGCCATTTTGTAACTTTTGGGGGCTTCCGTTTCTACGCAGTGCATATTTCGGTAAAAATTACACCTTATCATTATTCTGTAGGTCCATACGGTTAAAATGATACCCTACTTATATAGGTTTGATTTTGTCGCACTTCTGGAAAAAATCATAACTACATGCAGGAAAATTTATACGTTTAAAAATGTTATCTTCTGACCCCTATAACTTTTTTATTTTTCCACGTACAGGGCGGTATGGGGACTCATTTTTTGCGCCGCGATCTGAAGTTTTTATCGGTATGATTTTTGTTTTGATCAGACTTTTTGATCACTTTTTATTCTTTTTTTTAATGGTATAAAAAGTGACCAAAATACGCCTTTTTGGACTTTGGAATTTTTTTGCGCGTACACCATTGACTGTGCGGTTTAATAATTTTTTTTACACTGTTTTATTTTTTTTTATGGGAAAAGGGGGGTGATTCAAACTTTTATTAGGGAAGGGGTTAAATGACCTTTATTAACACTTTTTTTTTACATTTTTTTGCAGTGTTATAGTTCCCATAGGGACCTATAACACTGCACACACTGATCTCTCATGCTGATCATTGGCGTGTATTAACACGCCTGTGATCAGCATTATCGGCGCTTGACTGCTCCTGCCTGGATCTCAGGCACGGAGCAGTCATTTGTCGATCGGACACCGAGGAGGCAGGTAAGGGCCCTCCCAGTGTCCGGTCAGCTGTTCGGGACGCCGCGATTTCACCGCGGCGGTCCCGAACAGCCCGACTGAGCAGCCGGGTCACTTTCAGTTTCACTTTAGAAGCGGCGGTCAGCTTTGACCGCCGCTTCTAAAGGGTTAATACCGCACATCGCCGCGATGTGTGGTATTAGCCGCGGGTCCCGGCCGTTGATGAGCGCCGGGACCGACGGGATATGATGCAGGATCGCGGCGCGATCCCGCTTCATATCGCTGGAGCCGGCGCAGGGCGTAAATATACGTCCTGCGTCGTTAAGGGGTTAAGTACCAGGACACAAGGTCGTATGCATACAGCCTTCGTCCCCAACAGGTTAAGTAGGGTCATAGAAGGGCCTGTTTCTTCTGTTTCTCACTGTCCTTCCACCATGTTGTCTTCTTCACCTATCTCTCTCGTCTCTTTTGAGGAACCCATGCAGATAAGGAAATTGTCCTCTCAGGAGAGAAAATCTATCCAGAATTTGTGGAGAAGCGGGACATCGGATACAGAATTACCCCAAACATCAGCTGCCGGGAAACGCCAGTGCCTAAATGACAATCGGGAATTTAGGGGCACAGGTATCTCCAAAATTGTCTTCTAAACTTTTGTTGCCTGTCCAAATATTTTTTCTTGAAAAATCTATATCTGGTAAAGCATTTGTTGATTCAGGTTCTGCTGCCAATTTTGTTGATCGGAAGTCTTTGAATCTTTCCTCGAAATTGTTGGAACATCCTATCCCCATTTCTGGAGTGAATTACACACCTGGGGGTTGTGTCTATTCTTCCTCTCCAGAAGTGGGGTAACTGATGGGCTCATTGCATTTTGAAAGAATCATATTTTTGGTTTTGGAAACTTTGTCGGTAAATGTGATTCTGGGTTTACCTTGGATAAAGGGGTACTCCCGTGGAAAACTTTTTTTTTTAAATCAACAGGTGCCAGAAAGATTAGTAAATTACTTCTATAAAAAAATCTTAATCCTTCCAGTACTTTTTAGGGGCTGTATACTACAGAGGAAATGCTTTTCTTTTTGCATTTCTCTTCTGTCACGAGCACAGTGCTCTCTGCTGACCTCTGTTGTCCATTTTAGGAGCTGTCCAGAGCAGGAGAAAATCCCCATAGCAAACATATGCTGCTCTGTACAGTTCCTAAAATGGACAGCAGAGGTCAGCAGAGAGCAGTGTGGTCGTGATGGAAGAGAAATCCAAAAAGAAAAGCATCTCCTCTGTAGTATACAGCCCCTAAAAGGTACTGGAAGGATTAAGATTTTTTAATAGAAGTAATTTACAAATCTGTTTAACTTTCTGGCACCATTTGATTTAAAAAAAAAAGTTTTCCACCGGAGTACCCCTTTAAGAAAAGACATTCCTGTCTTTGATTGGTCCTCTGCGGAACTCATCAAGTGGGGGCCTGACTTTATTAATAAGTGTATTTCCACTTGTGTTGCAACTCTCGATGTGGCCCAAAGTAAACTACCCGAATTTATTTCAAATTTTTATTACGTTTCTTCTGAGGAGGCCTCCTCTGCTTTGCCCCCACACTGAGATTATAACTGTGCTATTGAATTTGTACCTGATGTCAAGTGTCCTAAAGGGCAAATTTATAATTTGTCGGGTCATGAAAGGGGAGCTATGAAGGATTATATTCAATCAAGTTTGCAAAAGGGTCATATTTGTATATCTGTATCTCCAATGGGAGCAGGGTTCTTCTTTGTGGCAAAAAAGGATGTGGGGTTAAAGGGGTACTCCGGCGCTTAGACATCTTATCCCCTATCCTTTGGATAGGGGATAAGATGCCTGATTGCGGGGGTCCCGCCGCTGGGGACCCCCGTGATCTTGCATGCAGCACCCCAGTTAAAATCAGTCCCTGAAGCATGTTCGCTCCGGGTCTGATTACCGGCGACACAGCTGTCACGCCCCCTCCCATAGGCTTGCATTGAGGGGCGAAGCGTGACATCACACAGGGGCGGAGGCGTGATGTCACACGCCGCCTGCCCCGTGGTCGCCGGTAATCAGCATGTTCGCTCCGGGGTCTGATTACCGGCGACCACGGGGCAGGCGGCGTGTGACATCACGCCTCCGCCCCTGTGTGATGTCACGCTTCGACCCTCAATGCAAGCCTATGGGAGGGGGCGTGACAGCTGTGTCGCCGGTAATCAGACCCGGAGCGAACATGCTTCAGGGACTGATTTTAACTGGGGTGCTGCATGCAAGATCACGGTGGTCCCCAGCGGTCACCCTTTGGATAGGGGATAAGATGTCTAAGCGCCGGAGTACCCCTTTAAGGCCTTGTATTGATTATTGGGGTCTGAACAAGGTTACTGTTAAAAATTAATACCCATTGGCCCTCACTTACTAATTTCAACCCGACTCTTTTTGTCGGGTTGTGCGACCAAATTTGTGTAGCAAAGCCCATGCGACACAAATTTGGTCGCACAACCCAACAAAATATATCATCACTCCGAGTGTTTTTTAAACCCATCAAAAAGGGCGTGGTTATCACAAAAAGCTGCGTGTCCCCGACAAAAAAGAAAAAAACTTTCGGAGTATGATGAAAAACTCACAAGAAAACCTGCAAATTTTTCTTCACCAAAACCCGACAGCTCTGAGCTGTCGGGAAACTACTGAAAACCGAGTGAATCCTACCCCCATCATGGAACAGACCCGATCCGATCAAAAGTTATTAAGCAGGGGAGCGGGCGGCATGGTCTGCTCCCCAGCGATGTACGATGTATTTTACTTTCATTTTCCCCACCGGGATCCCTGAATGGCCCGTACTGAAGAGCCATTCAGGGATCCCTGCGGGGTTCTCAAATAGAAGAACTGCGGTGGGGAAAGATATATAGAATCGCTGCGGGGAATGTATATGTTTGGCTCCCCACAGCTTCAATATATCTTGTCCCCACCGTAGCATTATATACCCACCGCAGCGCATGTATATATATGTATATACGTATGCCCCCCGCACAGCGCTATCATATGCCCCCAGCAGCGCATGTTATATATGCCCCCCGCACAGCGCTATCATATGTCCCCAGCAGCGCATGTTATATATGTCCCCCGCACAGCGCTATCATATGTCCCCAGCAGCGCATGTTATATATGTCCCCCGCACAGCGCTATCATATGCCCCCAGCAGCGCATGTTATATATGTCCCCCGCACAGCGCTATCATATGTCCCCAGCAGCGCATGTTATATATGTCCCCCGCACAGTGCTATCATATGCCCCCAGCAGCGCATGTTATATATGCCCCCCGCACAGTGCTATCATATGCCCCCAGCAGCGCATGTTATATATGTCCCCCGCACAGCGCTATCATATGTCCCCAGCAGCGCATGTTATATATGTCCCCCGCACAGCACTATCATATGCCCCCAGCAGCGCATGTTATATATGCCCCCCGCACAGCGCTATCATATGCCCCCAGCAGCGCATGTTATATATGCCCCCCGCACAGCGCTATCATATGTCCCCAGCAGCGCATGTTATATATGTCCCCCGCACAGCGCTATCATATGCCCCCAGCAGCGCATGTTATATATGCCCCCGCACAGCGCTATGATATGCCCCCAGCAGCCCATGTTATATATGTCCCCAGCAGCGCATGTTATATATGCCCCCCGCACAGCGCAATCATAGGCCCCAGCAGAGCATGTTATATATGCCCCCCGCACAGCGCAATCATAGGCCCCAGCAGCGCATGTTATATATGCCCCCCGCACAGCACTATCATATGCCCCCAGCAGCGCATGTTATATATGTCCCCCGCACAGCGCTATCATATGCCCCCAGCAGTGCATGTTATATATACCCCCCGCACAGCGCTATCATATGCCCCCAGCAGCGCATGTTATATATGCCCCCCGCACAGCGCAATCATAGGCCCCAGCAGCGCATGTTATATATGCCCCCCGCACAGCGCTATCATATGTCCCCAGCAGCGCATGTTATATATGCCCCCCGCACAGCGCAATCATAGGCCCCAGCAGCGCATGTTATATATGCCCCCCGCACAGCGCTATCATATGTCCCCAGCAGCGCATGTTATATATGCCCCCCGCACAGCGCAATCATAGGCCCCAGCAGCGCATGTTATATATGCCCCCCACACAGCGCTATCATATGCCCCCAGCAGCGCATGTTATATATATGTCCCCCGCACAGCACTATCATATGCCCCCAGCAGCGCATAATATATATGCCCCCCGCACAGCGCTATCATATGCCCCCAGCAGCGCATGTTATATATGTCCCCCGCACAGCACTATCATATGCCCCCAGCAGCGCATAATATATATGCCCCCCGCACAGCGCTATCATATGCCCCCAGCAGCGCATAATATATATGCCCCCCACACAGCGCTATCATATGCCCCCAGCAGCGCATAATATATATGCCCCCCGCACAGCGCTATCATATGCCCCCAGCAGCGCATGTTATATATGTCCCCCACACAGCACTATCTTATGCCCCCAGCAGCGCATGTTATATATGTCCCCCGCACAGCGCTATCATATGCCCCAGCAGCGCATGTTATATATGCCCCCTGCACAGCACTATCATTTGCCCCCAGCAGCGCATGTTATATATGCCCCCCGCACAGCGCTATCGTATGCCCCCAGCAGCGCATGTTATATATGTCCCCCGCACAGCGCTATCATATGCCCCCAGCAGTGCATGTTATATATGCCCCCCGCACAGCACTATCATATGCCCCCAGCAGCGCATGTTATATATATGTCCCCCGCACAGCACTATCATATGCCCCCAGCAGCGCATAATATATATGCCCCCCGCACAGCGCTATCATATGCCCCCAGCAGCGCTTGTTATACATGCCCCCAGCAGCGCATGTTATATATATGTCCCCCGCACAGCACTATCATATGCCCCCAGCAGCGCATGTTATATATGCCCCCTGCACAGCACTATCATATGCCCCCAGCAACGCATGTTATATATGTCCCCCGCACAGCACTATCTTATGCCCCCAGCAGCGCATGTTATATATGTCCCCCGCACAGCGCTATCAAATGCCCCAGCAGCGCATGTTATATATGCCCCCCGCACAGCACTATCATTTGCCCCCAGCAGCGCATGTTATATATGCCCCCCGCACAGCGCTATCATATGCCCCAGCAGCGCATGTTATATATGCCCCCAGCAGTGCATGTTATATATGCCCCCCGCACAGCGCAATCATAGGCCCCAGCAGCGCATGTTATATATGCCCCCCGCACAGTGCAATCATAGGCCCCAGCAGCGCATGTTATATATGCCCCCCGCACAGCGCTATCATATGCCCCCAGCAGCGCATGTTATATATGTCCCCCACACAGCACTATCTTATGCCCCCAGCAGCGCATGTTATATATGTCCCCCGCACAGCGCTATCATATGCCCCAGCAGCGCATGTTATATATGCCCCCTGCACAGCACTATCATTTGCCCCCAGCAGCGCATGTTATATATGCCCCCCGCACAGCGCTATCGTATGCCCCCAGCAGCGCATGTTATATATGTCCCCCGCACAGCGCTATCATATGCCCCCAGCAGTGCATGTTATATATGCCCCCCGCACAGCACTATCATATGCCCCCAGCAGCGCATGTTATATATATGTCCCCCGCACAGCACTATCATATGCCCCCAGCAGCGCATGTTATATATATGTCCCCCGCACAGCGCTATCATATGCCCCCAGCAGCGCTTGTTATATATGCCCCCAGCAGCGCATGTTATATATATGTCCCCCGCACAGCACTATCATATGTCCCCAGCAGCGCATAATATATATGCCCCCCGCACAGCGCTATCATATGCCCCCAGCAACGCATGTTATATATGTCCCCCGCACAGCACTATCTTATGCCCCCAGCAGCGCATGTTATATATGTCCCCCGCACAGCGCTATCAAATGCCCCAGCAGCGCATGTTATATATGCCCCCCGCACAGCACTATCATTTGCCCCCAGCAGCGCATGTTATATATGCCCCCCGCACAGCGCTATCATATGCCCCCAGCAGTGCATGTTATATATGCCCCCCGCACAGCACTATCATATGCCCCCAGCAGCGCATGTTATATATGCCCCCCGCACAGCGCAATCATAGGCCCCAGCAGCGCATGTTATATATGCCCCCCGCACAGCGCAATCATAGGCCCCAGCAGCGCATGTTATATATGCCCCCCGCACAGCGCTATCATATGCCCCCAGCAGCGCATGTTATATATGCCCCCCGCACAGCACTATCATATGCCCCCAGCAGCGCATGTTATATATGCCCCTCGCACAGCGCTATCATATGCCCCCAGCAGCGCATGTTATATATATGTCCCCCGCACAGCGCTATCATATGCCCCCAGCAGCGCATAATATATATGCCCCCCGCACAGCGCTATCATATGCCCCCAGCAACGCATGTTATATATGCCCCCCACACAGCGCTATCATATGCCCCCACCAGCGCATGTTATATATGTCCCCCGCACAGCACTATCATATGCCCCAGCAGCGCATGTTATATATGCCCCCCGCACAGCACTATCATATGCCCCCAGCAGCGCATGTTATATATGCCCCCCGCACAGCGCAATCATATGCCCCCAGCAGCACATGTTATATATGCCCCCCTCACAGCGCTATCATATGCCCCCACCAGCGCATGTTATATATGTCCCCCGCACAGCACTATCATATGCCCCAGCAGCGCATGTTATATATGCCCCCCGCACAGCGCTATCATATGCCCCCAGCAGCGCATGTTATATATGCCCCCTGCACAGCACTATCATATGCCCCCAGCAGCGCATGTTATATATGCCCCCCGCACAGCGCTATCATATGCCCCCAGCACAGCGCTATCATATGCCCCCAGCAGCGCATGTTATATATGTCCCCCGCACAGCGCTATCATATGCCCCCAGCACAGCGCTATCATATGCCCCCAGCAGCGCATGTTATATATGTCCCCCGCACAGCGCTATCATATGCCCCCAGCAGCGCATGTTATATATGTCCCCCGCACAGCGCTATCATATGCCCCCAGCAGTGCATGTTATATATGCCCCCCGCACAGCGCTATCATATGCCCCCAGCAGCGCATGTTATATATGTCCCCCGCACAGCGCTATCATATGCCCCCAGCAGCGCATGTTATATATGCCCCCCGCACAGCACTATCATATGCCCCCAGCAGCGCATGTTATATATGCCCCCCGCACAGCGCTATCATATGCCCCCAGCAGCGCATAATATATATGCCCCCCGCACAGCGCTATCATATGCCCCCAGCAGTGCATGTTATATATGTCCCCCGCACAGCGCTATCATATGCCCCCAGCAGCGCATGTTATATATGTCCCCCGCACAGCACTATCTTATGCCCCCAGCAGCGCATGTTATATATGTCCCCCGCACAGCGCTATCATATGCCCCAGCAGCTCATGTTATATATGCCCCCCGCACAGCGCTATCATATGCCCCCAGCAGCGCATGTTATATATGCCCCCCGCACAGCGCTATCATATGCCCCCAGCAGCGCATGTTATATATGTCCCCCGCACAGCGCTATCATTTGCCCCCAGCAGTGCATGTTATATATGCCCCCCGCACAGCACTATCATATGCCCCCAGCAGCGCATGTTATATATATGTCCCCCGCACAGCACTATCATATGCCCCCAGCAGCGCATGTTATATATATGTCCCCCGCACAGCACTATCATATGCCCCCAGCAGCGCATAATATATATGCCCCCCGCACAGCGCTATCATATGCCCCCAGCAGCGCTTGTTATATATGCCCCCAGCAGCGCATGTTATATATATGTCCCCCGCACAGCACTATCATATGCCCCCAGCAGCGCATAATATATATGCCCCCCGCACAGCGCTATCATATGCCCCCAGCAGCGCTTGTTATATATGCCCCCAGCAGCGCATGTTATATATATGTCCCCCGCACAGCACTATCATATGCCCCCAGCAGCGCATAATATATATGTCCCCCGCACAGCGCTATCATATGCCCCCAGCAGCGCATGTTATATATGTCCCCCGCACAGCACTATCTTATGCCCCCAGCAGCGCATGTTATATATGTCCCCCGCACAGCGCTATCATATGCCCCAGCAGCGCATGTTATATATGCCCCCCGCACAGCACTATCATTTGCCCCCAGCAGCGCATGTTATATATGCCCCCCGCACAGCGCTATCATATGCCCCCAGCAGTGCATGTTATATATGCCCCCCGCACAGCACTATCATATGCCCCCAGCAGCGCATGTTATATATGCCCCCCACACAGCGCAATCATAGGCCCCAGCAGCGCATGTTATATATGCCCCCCGCACAGCGCTATCATATGCCCCCAGCAGCGCATGTTATATATGCCCCCCGCACAGCACTATCATATGCCCCCAGCAGCGCATGTTATATATGCCCCCCGCACAGCGCTATCATATGCCCCCAGCAGTGCATGCTATATATGTCCCCCGCACAGTGCTATCATAGGCCCCAGCAGCGCATGTTATATATGCCCCCCGCACAGCGCTATCATAGGCCCCAGCAGCGCATGTTATATATGCCCCCTGCACAGTGCTATCATAGGCCCCAGCAGCGCATGTTATATATGCCCCCCGCACAGCGCTATCATATGCCCCCAGCAGCGCTTGTTATATATGCCCCCCGCACAGCGCTATCATATGCCCCCAGCAGCGCATGTTATATATGCCCCCCGCACAGCACTATCATATGCCCCCAGCAGCGCATGTTATATATATGTCCCCCGCACAGCGCTATCATATGCCCCCAGCAGCGCATAATATATATGCCCCCCGCACAGCGCTATCATATGCCCCCAGCAACGCATGTTATATATGCCCCCCACACAGCGCTATCATATGCCCCCAGCAGCGCATGTTATATATGTCCCCCGCACAGCGCTATCATATGCCCCCACCAGCGCATGTTATATATGTCCCCCGCACAGCACTATCATATGCCCCAGCAGCGCATGTTATATATGCCCCCCGCACAGCGCTATCATATGCCCCCACCAGCGCATGTTATATATGTCCCCTGCACAGCACTATCATATGCCCCCAGCAGCGCATGTTATATATGCCCCCTGCACAGCACTATCATATGCCCCCACCAGCGCATGTTATATATGCCCCCCGCACAGCGCAATCATATGCCCCCAGCAGCGCATGTTATATATGCCCCCCGCACAGCGCTATCATATGTCCCCAGCAGCGCATGTTATATATGCCCCCCGCACAGCGCTATCATATGCCCCCAGCAGCGCATGTTATATATGCCCCCTGCACAGCACTATCATATGCCCCCAGCAGCGCATGTTATATATGCCCCCCGCACAGCGCTATCATATGCCCCCAGCAGCGCATGTTATATATGCCCCCCGCACAGCTCTATCATATGCCCCCAGCAGCGCATGTTATATATGCCCCCCGCACAGCACTATCATATGCCCCCAGCAGCGCATGTTATATATGTCCCCCGCACAGCGCTATCATATGCCCCCAGCAGCGCATGTTATATATGTCCAGGCCTGATTATACGAAGCCTTTTTTCCTTGAGGTTGACGCCTTCTCGGTTGGAGCTGGAGCCATTCTTCTTCAAAAAACCGCTTCTGGAAAAATATCACTTGGTGTTTTATCTCTGTTCAGCTATTAGTCCAACCACATCAGCCTTTATTGTACAGGTTGATGCCTCAAAGGTTGGTGCTGGAGCAGTTTTGTCTCAGAGAACTGCTTCTCTGACTAATACGTCCTTGTGCCTTTTTCTTTCAAAAGTTTTCTGCAGCAGAACAAAATTATGATGTTGGTAATCGGGAACTTCAAGTGGGCTCTTGAGGAATGGAGCCATTGGCCCTCATTTACTATTGCAAACCCTACATGTTTTGTCGGGTTGTGTGCCAGATTCTGTCGCATTGCGCCAGATTTTGCACCAGAATTTGCGCCAGAATTGAAAAAACCCCGACGAGCTCTCTAGTTTGCTAAGAAAACCCGGAAAAGGGGTGTGGCCGATGGGAAAAGGGGTCATGGTCTCAGAAAAGGGGCGTGTTCCCGACGTTTCACAAAAAACCAACATATTTACTAAGGTTTCCACATAAAATGTGGTGGATTTGAGCTGAGGAAAACCCTACAGATCAGAGCATGTGTTAAAAAAAAGCAAAGTGTAGGGAAAGTGGAAAATGTAGGGAAACCTTAGTAAATACTGTGGGGAAAAAAATTGTAGGGAATTAAAACCCACAAAGAAACCTACACAACACTCTTAGTAAATAAGGGCCATTATCTGGAAGGGGCGGTTCATCAGATTACGGTTATTACAAAAATGTAACCTTCCTTGAGTCTGCCAACCATCTCAATCCTCGTCAAGTTCGTTGGGCCATGTTCTTTACTCGATTTAATTTTGTCATTATATATCCTCTGGGTACTAAGAATCTTCCTCTATCATCTGTAACCGCTTCCTTCAATGTAAAGGAAACAGAGCTCTTCACAGCTATGAGTACGCCCCTGGCTTTAGCATTGAAATGCGAGAGAAAGATTTGTGGGAATGAAGGGTGATGTATTCTATGCGCATCTTTAGATAAAAGATGCATTTCCTGTACACAAACAACGTCACTCATTGAGGATATAGCCTCCTTCCACAGATAAGACCGCTTGTGCAAAGCATTAAGGCCATTTGCATTTAGACTAAGTATTTTTATGACCATATTAACATCAACAATGGGAATGTGTGCCCCCCAGCCAGCACACAGACGCCCTTCATGAGTGAGTAGGACAACCCAACAGACTTGGTAACATTTCTATAGGTCATATTGAGACACAAGAGGGCATGAAAACAGATAAAAACGACAAAAACAGTAAAAGAAAGGCTCGTTAATAGAGAGCCTAGAAAGTGGACCGGGGCAAAGTTCACCCTGAGGCTAGGGAGATCGCAATCTCCTAGCCTGAATATACTAAAAACAGACAAATTGAGAGCCAACAAAGTCACGCTACGTGCCATTCCTAGATCTAGGAGGAAGTCCCGCAGGGAGAGTAATCGGCGGATTCTATTTGGCAAGCAGATCTTGACCCTCTTCCAAGGAATGAATTATATGTAGAGAGTTATCTCTGCGGACCAATATGCGGACTGGAAACCCCATCTATATTCCACATTTTCTGCTCTCAGGGCCTGGGTAACAGGTTGTAGGGTGCGACGGGCTTGCATGATGGCTGCTGAGAGGTCTGAGTAGACCGAGACTTGGTGATAAGGTGCTGGAAGCCCTCCATTTTTGCAAGACTACTCCATTACTTTTTCTTTGATGATAAAGAAGTGTACTTTGGCCAAGATGTCTTGAGGGACCAAATCATCCAGGTGAGATGGGCATGGTATTCTGTGGGCACGGTCTACCTCCAGCTGTTGCAGAGATGCTGAAGGGACAGTGGCTTTAATAATGGATCTCACATAATCTGGGATGTCTGCAGGGGGAACAGATTCAGGCACGCCGCGTATCTTCAAGTTGTTACAGCGGCTTCTGTCCTCCAAATTGGCCACCTTTGCTTTAAGAATAAGAAATTCTTCCTCCAGATTTGCATGAGATTCTGCCAAAGTATTATGCACAGCAGAGAACTCTTCAAAATGATTCTCAATATGGTCTACTCTGTCCCTAAGCTCTTTTATGGAGGTTTGTAGAGGAGATATTATCTTTGCCATATCTTCAAAGAATGTCTGATGTAAGAGCATAAGCATATTTTTCATGGTGGTATCTGTTAGTGTTTGATCAGACACCGGCAGTTCATCTAATACGGAGCCGCTCATCCTCTTTACTATTTTCCCCCTTTCCCCTTCTGGTACATGGGAGGGTGAGGCTGTTGATCTTCCCTGCAGTTGCTGTGCCTCCGGGTTAGACAGGGATGCGTTGTTTGGAGTATGCTGTAGAGCAGACGGAGAAGCAGACCAGTCTCCGCCATCTTGTGAGTCACTCCGTCTGTGGGGAGATGGACAAAGCTGCCTGTGAATGGAGCCGGCAGCACACTCCAGCAGTGGGGTAAGGCAGTGCAGCGCTGGATCGGAGTTGGTGCGGCAAAATCTTTCTGGGATGGGAGAGGACGAAACTGAGCTGGCATCATATTGTGTGCGCGGTGAGTAGGAGCCGCGCGGCGACTCAGCGCCATCTTGGGCCGGAGGCTGCTTCCGAGTAAAGCTTAATTTAGTCAGCGGGGTCTGTTTGGGGCCCTTTCTTCTTGTGACCGGCATGGTCAGGAGGTTGTAGGGCACAAATAAAGTCTGATTAAGTTGTCGAAAATGCTTGGTTTAGTCGCTTATTCAGGCCAGGGAGAAGGAGCTCTCACTCTATGCGACCATCCACACCAGCAGCCAGGCCACGCCCCTCCCTCCTCCTCTCTTGTATTTGCGTATTTGTACTTTGACATTTCCTGGCACCGACTTGGCGAGTGGACTTTGACTAATTGTACCACACAAGCTGGAAGCAGAGAGGGATGATCACTGTGTTGTGTACTGTGAAAAAAATAAAAATAAACGAATATTCGTAATTACGAATATATAGTGCTATATTCGCGAATATGCGATATTCGCGAATAAAATTCGCATTGCGAATATTCGCGAGCAACACTAGTTATTATATGTGGGTTCAGTATATAGCACATACCCAGCAGAGCTCAAGCACAACAGCATCTACCTATCACTTTTCTGTCGCCACCTTCTTTCTAGCATACCGCCATATAGTTTTGATTATAATGTACTGTCAATACCAGATCACATGTACTTCCAGTCTTTTTAAACCCAGTAGCTTTGACTACGTAATACAATGTATCATCCAAGCAGTATATGTATATATATATATATATATATATATATATATATATATATATGTCTCATTCCTGACATTGATCCTTCCTGTACAGCTTTATAAGTGCACAGATCAGAAGTGAACCAGTAGGGAACCATGATTCCTTCCTTAATATGGCTATTTGTTTTACTATCTTCTTGCATCTGTCTACACTCGAGCTGTTGTCTGCATTCAGATCTATCAGCCATTCCTGCCCCCTGTGAGTTCTATCCCCATCAGTCCTTTCCGACCCTCACCTATGTGCGGCTCACATACACCATTCACTCTCTGGAATCACCTTAAAGCAGTGGTCTTCAAACTGTGGCCCTCCAGAAGTTGCAAAACTACAACTCCCAGCATGCCCGGACAGCCAACGGCTGTCCGGGCATGCTGGGAATTGTAGTTTTGCAACATCTGGAGGGCCACAGTTTGAAGACCACTGCCTTAAAGCATCTGAATCCACAGAGCCGCTCTCATAAATGACTGAACCATCTGCTGTCTCGCTCTATGCTCCTGCTATTAGCTGCGGGGGTATCTCTCCTAACCCCGGCCC
The DNA here is from genome assembly GCF_029499605.1 of Hyla sarda. Lineage (NCBI taxonomy): Eukaryota > Metazoa > Chordata > Amphibia > Anura > Hylidae > Hyla > Hyla sarda. Next base: position 353,111,652 of record NC_079193.1, read on the forward strand.
ACCTTCTTTTACTGTTAATTTCAACATCTTACCTGCCACACACAGAAACCCTGCAAATCCTATTAACATTCACCCTATGTCTTATCTGGTCTCCTATAACTGCGCACTTTGAAACTCCCATTCTGTGTGCAATAAATTCACCACAATTCATGACTTTTTTTCTTACAAACTCTCTCAACCTGCTGGCTCTTACAGAAACATGTGTGGTGTCCTGGAGCGGAACACCTTTGTCTACCTGCTCTGTCAGGTGGAAGTTATTTTAGATGTCCATTTCTGTCACCCCAACATTAACTGTGTTTATCCCTTTCTGATGCTATTGTACCTTTAACCCCTTAAGGACACAGCCCATTTTGGCCTTAAAGGGGTACTCCGCCCCCAGACATCTTATCCCCTATCCGAAGGATAGGGGATAAGATGTCTGATCGCAGGGTCCCACCGACTGCAGCGCCCCGCTGTCATTACTGCACAGAGCAAACTCGCCGGAGCATCGTGATGTCACAGCTCCGCCCCTCGTGATGGAATGGCCTGCCCCCTCAATACAGGTCTCGTGATGGAATGGCCTGCCCCCTCCCATAGACTTGCATTAAGGGGGCGGGCCATGATATCACAAGGGGCGGAGCCATGCCATCACAATGCTCCGGCCCCTGTATCACCCGTCATTACGCACAGAGCGAGTTTGCTCTGTGCAGTAATGACAGCGGGGTGCTGCCAAGATCCCGGGGGTCCCCAGCAGCAGGACCCCCGCGATCAGACATCTTATTCCCTATCCTTTGGATAGGGGATAATATGTCTAGGGGCGGAGTACCCCTTTAAAGGACGTGTTTTTTCTTCCTTGCCTTCTAAAAATCATAACTCTTTTATATTTACATCCACAGACATATATGAGGGCTTGTTTTTTGCGTGACCAATTGTCCTTTGAAATTACATCACTCATTTTACCATAAAATGTATGGCGCAAACAAAAAAATATTATTTGTGTGGGGAAATTGAAAAGAAAAATGCAATTTTGATAATTTTGGAAGGTTTTGTTTTCACACTGTACACTTTATGATAAAAATGACGTGTTCTTTATTCTGTGGGTCAATGCAATTAAAATGCTATTATTGTACCGCTTAAAAAAATCTCAAACTTTTTAAACAAATTAGTAAGGTGATTTTAGTACGTACCTGGCAGACAGTAATGAACATGCTTAGGAAGGATCTGCGCTTGTCTTGGGGCTAAATGGCTATGTTGTGAGATTACCATAACACTGTGGCTAGCTTTTTGTGAACTGGTATTTCCTGTTTGACTTTTCTTTTTTTTTACTACAAATCCCACAATTCTATCTTCCTCCCTCCCCCACATCAGCCACCCCACCGATTGAAACATGGCCAGGAACCCAGAAGGACCTCACAGCTTGCTGGGACAAATTATACTTGTAATAGACTTTAGATAATTATCTTGAGGCTTGACTACATGCAGGACTTGACTATTTGTAGTGACAGCAGACATAGACTTTTGACTTACTGGAATGACTGTAGCTTTGTGGCCTTCCAGATGCTGATCACTAGCACTGAGACATCTGTACTGGCTGGTTCTCAGTAAAGGAAAAGTCTGAGAGAAATTGTAATGGCCACCCCTTTATATAGTGGGAGGCTGGACTAAAGCCCATTGGTCAAGCTGGTGCTCTCTGGGTAATATCATGTGACAACATAACATAACATAACATGTAACATTTCACAGGTCCTTTAGACAACTCGCATGTTCTTTATACATTAGGACACTGGCTACACATAAGGTAGGTTAAATAGCATTATAGAAACAGCAGGGGAGACACTGCAGGAGAGTCCTCAGGTCACCGAGGGACTCAACCTGACAGTGCCTAACTGCAGTGCAGGACCGTGTCGTGTACTGGGACATTACATTGAACTTTTTTGTCGCTTTTTATAAAACTTTTTTGGAATGGGATGTGACAAAAAAGCTGAAATGTTTTACTTTTTTTTTATAACGTATACACTGTTCACTGTACGGGATCATGAACATTATATTTTGATAGTTCAGACATTTACGCACGCGGCGATACCAGATATGTTTATTCATTGTTTTTTACGCGTTTTGGGGGTAAAATGGGAAAAAGGGACAATTTACATTTTTATTAGGGAAGGGGATTTTTCAAATTTTTAAATTAATTTTTATTTTTTTTTACTTTATTTTTTAACACTTTTTATGTCTCTTTAGGGGACTATCTATAGCAATCATCAGATTGCTAATATCATTCAGCTATCGGCGATCTTCTGCTCTGGTCTGCTTGATCTCAGACCAGAGCAGAAGACCCCTGGAGATGGACGGAGGCAGGTGAGGGGACCTCCATCCGCCATTTTGGGTGAGTGGGCCCCCGCGGTAGCGCCGTGGGCGATCCGATCATGCAATATAATGCAAACGCATTGCCGCAGATGCCGTGATCTGTGTTGATCACTGCATCTGATGGGTTAATGCAAGACATCAGAGCGATCACTCATGTGTGCCATTACTGGCAGGCCCCTGGCTGCTGATAGTGGTCGGTGCTCGCGTCATGTACAGGACGTAAATGTACATATTGGTGCGTTAAGTACCACCGCATCAGGACTTACATTATAGTTCATTAATTTGAGGAATTATTTTCCTGGCGCTTGGCAACCAGCAACTGCTTGGTAGGTTAGCACTCCTGGCGTCACAAACATTCTCCGACCTATCTCTAAACTTATCAGACACCTATCCTGATAATCTGCCTTACACGCTAAACCATGATGCCACCACACATGGCTACAAAAATCTTAACTCCCTGATCTTACTTATGGCGGTCTACACTTTTCTCATACCCTCAGACTTGTGAACAGGCACTAGAAGCATTTTCATACTTCTTTTCCCACCTTGCACTTCCCAGGTCATTCATCCCATACCCTTATTCACATTCTGTTCCTTTGAGGTCCACAACCTCCGAGTCATATGTCAATTCCCCTTGCGAGTTGGGGCTATTTACCACGTGTCATCTAACTCCACCAGTTTCTTGATTATTTTGCAGTCTGGACTCCTAATTTCCTGTCTTGTAAAACACCAATATTCTATATGATTGGCTTATATATTAAACCAAATTTCTCCATTTGCCTCTTGGTTTCTTTTACCTCCTCTTTAGGCCTTTTAAGACTCATTGATTCTCCTACACATAAAGATAGGAATTCTCATGAGTTGGTCTTCTGGTTCCACTTGGTTTCTGGCTTTACAAATCGTCCCCTCCTAATCTCTGACCAAAACCTTATTTATTATGAAAAACTCTCAGCTTCTTCAGGATACACCAACCTCAGAAATCTCATGCCCTCTACACTCAACAACCTTTATTGTCTCTAATCTATTCTTTCTCCTGTCCTAATCTGGCCAAATATGTAAATGAAACTCAAAGTGACCTAAAGATAGCAACCTTGGTAAACATATCTTTATCAAAGTTATTCAAGGTCTGCTGAACACAACTTATAGAAAATAAGAAATATTTCGTCAAATTTTCTCCATTACTCACTGGCTCAAACTGTCAATCTTCAGGTGCTGTGTCCCACTGGGTAGCCCATGGTGCCTGTTGGTTGGGGGTTGTTTGATTGATGTCTTGTATGTTTTTACACTTTTGTGCTGTTTTTTTGTACTAGTTTGCACTGTAGCTTCTAGAGATAGGAAGAGTTTTCTCTGTGCCCTGTTACCTTTACAGAGTATAGTGAAGTTAGTTAAGGCCGGCCACTCATTCTAAGTGGTTGTGCAGGGAGAGTCTCATTCCTGTTAACTTTTAACAATCAGGAAAGCCTCTGGGCTGTTACGTCTCCTGCAAAGCACTCTGTTCTGTCCTATTGATTCAATAGGTCCCTTATGTTGAAGAAAGGAAGACGAAAAGTTAGTACAGGAGAATTTTAGCTTTACCCTCGGAACTTCAAGGGCTTCAAGCTAGACCTACAAACAAGTGTCTGGCAATCTACATTTCTTCAAGAGTCCTGCACCACACATGTGTCTTGCAGCTTAAAGTGTCTTGAGACTTTTTGGGATTCACCGTGGCAGGAACTAATTCTCAGGAGAGCATCATGCATGGCTACAACCCTGAGCAGGGCCCTTTAGAGCACTACCGGCTTGATGATGACCCTGTGTGCCCCAAAGGATCAGCTATCAATATTATAACCCTATGACTTTTGATAAAGCAATAAGAGACAACCCTATATGAAAATCCTATTTCCTCAGACTCTTTATTAAAAGCGTGTAACTATATAAGACGTTAACATTATCATGAATAAATGTTCAATTTCTTTCTAGAAAATGCTGTGTTCTGTATTAAAAGATTTAATTAATTTAATAAGCTGTCTTCCTCTAATTACTGTTGTTTTTCCCTCATATGTGTGTATGTAATATGTGTGACCAGAATTGTGCCATGTGTCACGTTCTGGTTTATGAACTCTTGTTCGACACTTGACATCCAATAGAGTTATGAGGTCTGTGAGTGACTGCTATCCCCATTATTACACTTGTTCACTCATTGCTTAATAATTCTTATATGACGTCTCTCGTGAATTGACAAAAGCAAAGTCTGAATATAATTATCACTCTTTAACTGAAGACTTCTGCTGTCACCCTCGACACATCTGTCACTCATTGTCAGGTCTATGAGAACTTATGTGGCGGAATACATTGTATGTATGTATATATATATATATATATATATATATATATATATACATATATACCAAAAATATATTGCAGCACTACTCAGCCTTAAAGGGGTACTCCTGTGGAAAACTTTTTTTTTATTTTAAATCAACTGGTGCCAGAAAGTTAAACAGATTTGTAAATGACTTCTATTAAAAAATTAAAAATTTTAATCTTTCCAGTACTTTTTAGGGTCTGTATACTACAGAGGAAATGTTTATTTTTTTTTTGGAACACAGAGCTCTCTGCTGACATCATGACCACAGTGCTCTCTGCTGCCATCTCTGTCCATTTTAGGAACTATCCAGAGCAGCACATGTTTGCTATGGGGATTTTTACCTACTCTGGACAGTTCTTAAAATGGACAGAGATGTCAGCAGAGAGCACTGTGGTCATGATGTCAGCAGAGAGCTCTGTGTTCCAAAAAGAAAACCATTTCCTCTGTAGTATACAGACCCTAAAAAGTACTGGAAAGATTAAGATTTTTTAATAGAAGTAATTTACAAATCTGTTTAACTTTCTGGCACCAGTTGATTTAAAAAAAAAGTTTTCCCACGGGAGTACCCCTTTAATGCAGTTGGTGCCAGCGTCCAAAATTCCTTGATACAAGGCGCAGCACTCAAGGAAGTCCAAAAAACTGTGGATTTATTTCTGTCATATCAAGCAAGCAACGTTTCTGCTCCTATGGAGCCATTTTCAAGTTTAGTGATACACATCAGTAGGGGGTTTAAATACCCATGTGAACAATAGACAATTACATTCCAAATCAAGTGCCAATTACATAAATACATCATATTTATACATAATGTGAATATCAATTTTATAAATATATATCTGTGTATAAATTAAATATCCTCAGTGCACTTATTATAAAAAATATATATAATTATAAATGTGCAATAAAAACATGATAATACTCGAAATTATCCTCTCCATAACAATTGGTATAATCCATAGCAGCTGTACATCATCATTATTATGTGTACATTAAAGAAGGGAGGAGGGAGAATTACATCCTATGAGAGACATTATGGGCAAGTTGATCAACATAGTAGAGAGGGCTTTTGCAGAGGGACTTATTGATAAGGATTTAAAAGAATTCTTGATTATTAGATATCCAATTACACCTAGGCTATACATATTGCCAAAAATCCATAGGTCCCTCTCCAATCCCCCAGGGGACCCATAGTTTCAGGCCGTGATGCAGTGTTGAGCAAGGCCTCAGTTTTTCTAGACAAGATTTTGAGACCCTTTGTTTTTCAGGCAACTTCATATATTCAAGACACCAAAGATTTTCTGTTAAAAACTCAATCTCTACAAATTACAGAACAAATGATCTTGATTTCCCTGGATATATCAGGTTTATACACATCTATTTGCAATGATAGGGGGTTGATTGCAGTTAAAAAGACATTGACGGCTTCAGACTTCCCTTGGCAGTTAAAAATTTTAAATCTTATTTTGAAAAATAATTATTTTGTTTTTGAGGAGAAATATTATTTACAGTTAACCGGAACCGCCATGGGAACAAATGTCGTGCCAATGTATGCAAATCTATTTGTGACAACCCTGGAGGAAGATGTCGTCTACCAATCCCACCATTTTAGACACTGCCTGGGAAGGTGGAGGTTTATTGACACATCTTCCTCCTGTGGGAGGGATCAATTGATGAATTACATGAATTTCATAAGTTTCTTAATAATATGGATCCAAATATTGACTCCACTATGTCAAATTCCACCAGTGAGGTCAGTTTTTTGGATGTATTAGTGATCAAGACAGGTGAAAAACTGCATACACAATTCTATACGAAGCCCACGGATAAAAACACACTTTTACACTTCAACAGCCTCCACCCAAGAAGTATGGTGAAATCCTTGCCCTACAGCCAGATGCTGAGGGCAAGAAGTGTGGTGGATGATGAAGAAGATCTGAAGTCCTCACTTGACACCATGACAAATAACTTCTTGGATAGGGGCTACCCCAAGAGAATTGTAGACCAACACAGGAAAACAGTAGAGACTTTGAATAGAGAATCTACATTAGTGAAGAATTTAAGAAACACAAATAAATGTATTCCCTTTACATCTACCTATCATGACAGGAGTGGACTGACTGCAAGAATTCTGAACAGGCATTTTCGGTCAGTCCACTCATGTCATATAGAAGAGGACAGAATCTAAAGGACAAATTGGTCAAAACAGAGATCACATCAGACAAAAAGATAGGGCAGTCCTTCTTAACCACTAAGAAGATGGGATCATATCCCTGTCTTTCTTGTATCAATTGTAGTCTAATGATGAAAGGATTTTTATTTTTATACATCCAGTAACCCAACATAAATACTCCTGTAAGTACATGGGATTCTACATGGGTCATATATTTACTTATGTGCCCATGTAAGAAATTATATGTGGGACAGACTACATGGAGCCTAAAGACTAGAATTAATAACCATAGGGGCAGCATAAGGAAAGGCAAAATTGACTTACCAGTCTCGAAACATTTTGTTGACCACAAACACTCTGAAAGAGACCTTAGATTTATGGCAATTGATTTTGTGCCAGCACCAGTGAGAGGGGGGGATAGGCTGGCATTATTGAAGAAAAAAGAAATGTGGTGGATCCACCAGTTAGATTCACTGAAACCGAGAGGTCTGAATGTAGAGTTTAGTATAGTACAGATGGTAGTAGTATGTGGCAGGAATTGACCACCCAATGGATGACACTTTGAATACTGCCCCCAAATCTAGGTGTTGTTGCACACAGTATTAAATTGTTTTATAGATGTATATACTGATACTGATTTTGTTTTGTTTTATCTTTTAGATTTACTGCATGGGAAGGGGACATCAAGGAGAAGACATTACCTGTTCTGTTTATGTTATTTGTAATGTATGTTTTTATGAATAAATAATAAATAAATATAGATTAATAGGATATGTGTCTTACATGGGGATTATTTAGCAATATCGATTTGGATATGGTGATTGCACTTGTGCGCCAGTTTCCTCAAAATAATTTGATGATTAATTATTATGTTTTGTTTTCTAAAAATAATTCTTTTGGATTATTTTCAAAAGAATTATTTTTTTGTGGATTATTTATTTTATTTAGTTATTGATTTAATTTTGGTTATTATAAGAGATGAGTGAACTTACAGTAAATTCGATTCATCACTAACTTCTCGGCTTGGCAGTTGATGACTTATCCTGCGTAAATTAGTTCAGCTTTCAGGTGCTCCGGTGGGCTGGAAAAGGTGGATACAGTCCTAGGAAAGAGTCTCCTAGGACTGTATCCACCTTTTCCAGCCCACCGGAGCACCGGAAAGCTGAACTAATTTATGCAGGAAAAGTCATCAACTGCCGAGCCGAGAAGTTCGTGACAAATCGAATTTACTGTAAGTTCGCTCATCTCTAGTTATTATTATTAGATTTTGTGATATTTTTTGGTTTATGATTTCTTTAAAAAAAAACTGAAAAATTGGTGACTACTATTGGTGACTACTATTTATAGGTATTGTTGTTGCTGAAACAATGGACGCACTGTGTTTTTGGATGTAGGTGGGTAGATCAAGACATGTAGGGACCTTACAGTCCTAAATGTCTTGATCCCCCATTGACTGTCACCTCTCTGGATATCAGGAAAGACTCCGAGGGATGATAGTCCTACAGATGCAGGAGACGACCTGAGTCACAACATTGGATGTATCTCCCTTATGCCCTTCCTTGAAGAAGAGTACCATATATTTTTTCATTTGTGTCCTTTTTTATATTTATTTATTTATTTACTTATTTTTGTAATCTTTTTATTTAAAAAAAATTTTTTAATTGTATATATTTATAATTTTTTACTTGTTATTTTTATTTTTTTGACAATTTTTGGAGTATTGATTGGGAACTGGCCCCCATGTATTTAATTGTAAGCATGCTGTCAGTGGTATATCTATGGTTTATTATTATCCCATATTAGTTTGGCATATATCCGGCTTGTCAGCTTATCTTTTTCTTGTTATATAGTATTTAATATAGATCGTTGCGCCCTTTCCCTGGTTCAAACTGAGGCAGACTAGCTTCGGTGGTAACCAGGGCGACACGAATGCCGAACTAGTGTGCGAATGCGATCATGTGACTCTTAGCAAGTCAGGTGATTTGATCATATGACTGCTCAGGGTCCGGACTGCATCTTGCAATTCTACTCACGCCACTGGACGCCATTAGAGATGAGCGAACTTACAGTAAATTCGATTTGTCACGAACTTCTCGGCTCGGCAGTTGATGACTTTTCCTGCATAAATTAGTTCAGCTTTCAGGTGCTCCGGTGGGCTGGAAAAGGTGGATACAGTCCTAGGAGACTCTTTCCTAGGAATGTATCCACCTTTTCCAGCCCTCCGGAGCACCTGAAAGCTGAACTCATTTATGCAGGATAAGTCATCAACTGCCGAGCCGAGAAGTTCGTGACGAATCGAATTTACTGTAAGTTCGCTCATCTCTAGACGCCATGAATCGAATACAGAGCAGGTAAGAGTCATTCTCCCTCTTCCCTTCTTTAATGTAAACATAATAATGATGATGTACAGCTGCTATGGATTATACCAATTGTTATGGAGAGGATAATTTCGAGTATTATCATGTTTTTAATGCACATTTATGTACTTTAAAAAAAATAAGAAGTGCACTGAGGATATTTAATGTATACACAGATATATATTTATAAATTTGATATTCACATAATGTATAAATATTATGTATTTATGTAATTGGCACTTGATTTGTAATTGGCACTTGATTTGTAATTGTCTATTGTTTACATGGGTATTTAAATCTCCTACTGTTGTGTATCACTAAACTTGAAAATGGCTCCATAGGAGCAGAAACGTTGCTTGTTTGATGTGACAGTTTTTTGGACTTCTCTGAGTGATGCGTCATCGCTGGGTTTTATATTATATAATATAAAATTAGACGTTTTTTTGCACACAGTTTGAGTTATTAGTAAAGAACTCACTTTTCACTTATTTGCTAGAAAGATTTTCATACTTCATATATTTTTGATAGACTTGTTTCCATGGCACAATGTTTCAATTACATATCTATAGTTAAAGGGTTTATCCAGCTTAGAGAAATGTAGGTGTTGGGGGGGTCCAACTGCTGGGACCTGCCCAGCACCTTGGCTCCTCCACTGCACAGAGCGGGGGTCAACACACTCCCTCCATTCATCTCTATGGAAGAGCCGCTGTACTCATGTATCTCCGGCTCTCCCATAGAGATGCATGGAGGTGACATGTTGACCCAGGGCCAGGGCACTGGGCAGGAGATCGCTGGGGAGTGGGGGTCCCAGCAGTTGGATCCCCGCTATCTGACACTTATCCCCTATCCTTTGGATATGGGATACATTTTTCTAAGCTGGACTACTCCTTTAATTTCTATTTCTAACCATACTATTCTAATATCTGATTATTTATTTACCTCATTGTACCCTGAATCCCCATATTAGTCGAAATGGGGAGCCATCAAGACAAAAATTTTTAGTTACTGACTAACCCCTTGAGGATTTGTTTTCCCAGTAAATATTCAAGGGTTTTGAAACAAAAAAAAGCACTCAATGCATTTTGGGGAGTAGTATCTTCTTCATTAGGTCATTTTACATCTCGTGCTTCTTCAGGGTCCTGAATAAAAATAGCAACAAGGCAGACTACTCAACACATTTCAGGGAATAGTGTCTTCTTCAGTAGTCATTTTACTTCATCTCATGCTTTTTCTGGGACCTGAATAACACTAGCAAACACAATAAATTAGTCATGTATTTCAGGTACAGTAGTAGTATCATCTTCAGTAGTCCATAGTCAAAACCATAGATTACCATTAGGAGGGCCTAGTCATTGGATGCAAGTACTTTAAGTTGAATTTCAAGTACCTTTTATAATGAAGAGGGATTTTTGTCCTCAAAACGTGTTCAGTGCTTTCTCTTGCAATGGTTATTTACTTGCTGGGACAAACCAATGGATGTGAAATCCAGTCCCTGATTGATATCAATGCAGGTCTGTGGCATTTGGCTTCCTGACACACTTGGACTTGGATTAGGGGGGTGGTGTTAGCTCAAAAGTTTCCTTTCAACCTACCGATCTTCAAATATTTTTTTCAACTGTTACCATCCATCTAGGTGCTGACACAGCAATAAACCCCTATTACAACAGGACTTGATGCTCTAGTCCATTGTTGCCCAAGCAGTGTGCCTCCAGCTGTTGCAAATACTGGGAGTTGTAGTTTTACAACAGCAGGAGTCACTCTGCTTTAGGAAACACTGGGCTAGCCTATGGCAACCCCATTTGAGACCGACTTTAGGGTCAATCATCAGAACCTACTGGACCTTCTATAATCTATATGTTGAACAAAATTCTCAATTGAGGTGAGGCTCCAACAGTGAGCACCATGCATACTTCCCTTAAAGGATTCCAAAGTTATTCAACATAAGGTGTCTTTAGTACTTACCTGCGAGACAGTAATGGACATGCTTAGGAAGGATCTATGCATGTCATGGGGCTAAATGGCTGTATTGTGAGTCCACTGCTTTCGTTTTGTAAAATGGCTATTTCCTGGAGTTCCCTCTCTCCAACTACATGTTCCAGGATCACTTGTTTGTAAGTGTGAGGTCACTTTTCTCTCTCCCACACATCAGCCAACCAACCCATTGAAGCACAGCTAGGCTCCCATGCAGTGCTGTGGAGAATGATCTCCCTCCAACCCAGTGGTTGCTTCACCCATTGAAGCACTGCCATGCTCCTTTTCAACACCTGAATAGTGATGTAATGTCTCAGGCCGCACTGCAACCTGGGAAAAGCCTGAGGAAACACACATTTTGTATGCTGCTAAAAATAAACATCGGAGCAAAGATCACATAAGAATTGTGAGACCAGGCATCAAACACAGGTACAGACACTATATTATGAACTACACTAACTTTACAGCCCCTGTAGCATAGTCAAATAAAAAAAAATTCCGGAATAACCCCTTTACACAGATTTTAGATGTGTCCCTGCTATTTTTAGGCTTTGCATTAGCTACTCATCTCTCCATTTTTCAGGTCTGGCTGAATGAGTACGTGGAGAATTCTCTTCCCCCATCGCGGCGGTTGTAGCGCGCGGTTGAGATGTCTGATTGACGGCTTATTTTTGTTTCCCTTGGGGATTCAGCATATTTTAAATGATTTTCCGAGAGTGTTGGTCTATGAAAAATCAAATATCACAATAAAATATTCTGTGTGTGCCAGAGTATGTAAATGACATTGGAACCAATCTTGTCACAAGGTTTACAGACTTATAATACAAATTCTTTAATTTCCATCACGAGCTCATCATTTAGATGGAGACAGCTGCCTGATTGGTGAAGGGAATTTGACATTATATTATAGTTTGCTTCTTATGCCTTTAGAATGCAAAGCTTTATCCCTTAGAGACACCTGTGCTGGTACCCGGAGAAGCCCCGAATGACGTCTTCTAAATATATTTTATCTGATTCTTACAGGATAAATAGGACATCAATGTAAGAAAAACGTATATTGAAAACTTCACAGATTTTAATCTCGCTGTTCCCTTTCATGTACTCGGCTGCAAACAGCTGATATTAGCCGATTAGAAGCCGCGGTCGAAAGGCATTGTGCCAAGACGTATGACTCAAATGGCAATGTGTATATGATTTACAATAAAGTACCGTGTGATCACCTAATTCCAGGTTATTATATTTTCTAGATTATTGAAAGGTTCTTAAAGGGGTACTACAGTGGAAAACAATTTTTTTAAATCAACTGGCGCCAGAAAGTTAAACAGATTTGTAAATTACTTTTATTTAAAAGTACTTCCCGTACTTATCAGCTGCTGGAGGTTCCACAGGAAGTTGTTTTCTTTTTGAATTTATTTTCTGTCTGACCACAGTGCTCTCTGCTGACACCTCTGTCCATGTCAGGAACTGTCCAGAGCAGGAACAAATCCCCATAGCAAACCTACTCTGCTCTGGACAGTTCCTGACATGGACAGAGGTGTCAGAAGAGAGCACTGTGGTCAGACAGAAAGAACTATACAACTTCCTCTGTAGTATACAGTAGCTGATAAGTACTGGAAGGATTGATATTTTTACATAAGTAATTTACAAATCTGTTTAACTTTCTGGCACCAGTTGATTTAAAACAAATTTTTTTCCCCAGTGGAGTAACCCTTTAACCCCTTAAGGACGCAGGGTTTTCTGTTTTTGCATTTTCCTTTTTTCCTAATTACTTCTAAAAATGATAACGCTTTAAATTTTGCACCTAAAAATCCATATGATGGCTTATTTTTTGCGCCACCAATTCTACTTTGCAGTGACATTAGTCATTTTACCAAAATATCCACGGCAAAGCGGAAAAAAATTAATTGTGCGACAAAATTGAAGAAAAAATGCAATTTTGTAAATTTTGGGGGCTTCCGTTTCTACGCAGTGCACATTGTGGCAAAAATGACACCTTATCATTATTGTGTAGGTCCATACGGTTAAAATGATCCCCTACTCGATTTGATTTGACACTACTTGATTTGATTTTGTATTACTTCTAAAAAAAAAATCATAACTACATGCACGAAAATTTATACTTGTAAAATTGTCATTTTCTGACTCCTATAACTTTTTTATTTTTCCGCGTAAGGGTCGGTATGAGGGCTAATTTTTTGCGCCGGGATCTGAAGTTTTTATCGGTGCCATCTTTATATTGATCGCTTTTTATTTATTTTTTCATGATATAAAAAGTTACCAAAAATACGCTATTTTTTTGCACGTACGCCATTAACCGTGCGTTTTAATTAATTCTATATTTTTATAGTTCGGACATTTCCGCACACGACGATACCACATATTTTTATTTTTATATACACAGTTTTTTTCAAATGGGAAAAGGGGAGTGATTCTTACTTTTATTAAGGAAGGAATTAAATTACCTTAATTTACTTTTTTTTTTTTACTTTTTTTTTGCAGTGTTATAGTGCCCCCAGTGGCTATTACACTGCACATACCGATCTCATACACAGATCATTGCCGCGCATTAACATGGCAAAGATCAGTGTAATTGGCGGTCGATAGCTCAAGCCTGGATTTTAGACTTGGAGCAATCAATCACCGATCAGACGCGACGGAGGCAGGTGAGAGGACCTCTGCTCACGTTCTAGCTGATCGAGACAAAGCTTTTACTTTCATTTTAGACATGGCGATGATCGGTATGACGCAGGTACCCCCTGCGTCCTTAAGAGGTTAAAGTAAACAATTATGAAGTCCACATTCCAATTAGTCCTTAAAGGGGTACTCCAGTGAAAATAAAGTGTTTTCAAATCAACTGCTGCCAGAAAGTTAAACAGATTTGTAAATTACTTCTATTAAAAAATCTTAACCCTCCCAGTACTTATCAGCTGCTGTATGCTATAGAGGAAGCTTTAATCTAAACTGAGGAAGATGAAGGAAGATGATTTTTTTAATGAAGATTTGATGTCTTTAAAAGAGTAGCCTTGTGAAAAATAACTTATCCCCTATCCAAGGGAGGAGAGCAGGAGGCTTGGGGAGATAGGCAGAGGACTAGGGGCCTAGGGTTTTAGGAAGAGGAGCAGGGGACCTGGGGTGAAAGGGAGAAGGAGGCTTGGGGTGATAGGGAGAGTAGGAGGGGCCCTGGGGAGATAGGGAGAGGAGCAGGGGCCCTGGGGAGATAGGGAGAGGAGCAGAAGCTCTGGGGAGATAGGGAGAGGAGCAGGAGCTCTGGGGTGATAGGGAGTGGAGCAGGGGGCCTGGGGAGATTTTTAGAGGAACAGGAGGCCTGGGAAGATAGGTAGAGGAGCAGGGGGCTTGGGGAGATAGGGAGAGGAGCAGGAGGCTTGGGGAGATAGGGAGAGTGGCAGGGGGCCAGGAAGCCCTGGAATGGAAAGTATTGCACTGGAGGGGCAAATGACAGGGGAGTCTGGAGTGGTCAGGAAGGGGTTAAATTATTAGAGCGGGAGTTTATGGCAGGGTATTAGGGCAGAGTTTAGAAGCGGCTTAAATAGGTGGGGGTGAGGGGGTCAGCAGTACCTCACAAGCCAGGAAGATTGCGGTGAAGAGCTCCTATGGCGGAAGCGTTGTAGGACCTGTTGCGGTGGGAGGCCGCAGAAGTTCGGGGCCACGAGTGGCTAGCAGGGCTGTTGCCTGGACTGGTGTCCCCTGCTGCGGTCCCACCAGCAGGGTGGGAGTCGCGGGTTAGTGGGCACCGCTCCCGTCCGCCGGACCGTCTGAGTTCTGGTCCTAACCCACGGGTCCGGCGCCGGAGTGAGAGCCCCAGCAGGGACCGCCTGGCCTCCTCTGGTACCCCCGGTGAGCATGCGAGTAGGGGAGGGGCGGGCAAGCAGTCCAGCCAGCAGCTTGATCCGGTGGTGGAGAGAGCAGGGCAGGGGGCGTCACCTACTCTCCCCGTTGTCCCTGCGGAGCACACAGCAGCCCGCTCTGGAAATTCAGTGGCTGGTTTGGGGCAGGCTCGGCGGAGTGCGTTACTGAGCACTGCTTCCCCAGTGCGCCAGTTTTACGTTGTTGGGTTGTTGTTGTGAGGGGCTTTTTTTGTGGACTTATGTTTGCCGATGGGTTGTTCCATTTCATGTGCGTATTTTGAGCAGTTTAGTATGTTTTTGGAATGGGTGGTGCGGCACGAGGCACAGGTGTCTTCTGTGCTGCACTATCTGGATGATTTCTTGTTCTTGGGCCCAGCGGGGTTCAGGGTTTGTGCTATTCTGCTGCAGGTGATGGAATGGGTTGCAGGCTGGTTTGGTGTCCCGTTGGTGCCGACAAAAGACAGAGGGCTCTGCGACGTTGGTCCAGTTTTTGGTGATTGTTATTGATACTGTTGCTATGGAGGGCCTGTTGATCATTGGGAAGCTTTGAAGGAGGAGGTGGCATGGGCCTGTAGGGCGCTCCGGTCACAGGAGGCTCAGTCGTTGTTGGGCCATCTCAATTTTGCTTGCTGCATTATGCCCATGGGGTGAGTGTTTTGTTGCCGGCTGGGGGCAGCCACTGCGGGAGTTCATTGGCCACATCTTTATGTGCGGTTGTCGGCAGATCTTCGGGCGGATTTCGCAGTCTTGCAGGATCTCTTGGGGCGCTATGATGGGTAGTCGGTGGTGTTTGACCAGCCAGTGTCGAGTGCGGAGTTGCAACTCTACATGGATGCGGCAGGGGGTTGTGGATTTGGCACATACTTCCAGGGGAGTTGGTGTTCTGGGGCCTAGCCGGAATGGTGGCGGGTGGCTAGTTTGGTGTGGAACCTGGCATTTCTGGAATTGTTCCCTATTGTAGTTGCAGTGGAAGTATGGGGGGGGTTGCTCGCCAATTATAAGATCTGCTTTCACCGTGATAACTTGGAGGTGGTGGAGGCCATAAATGCTTAGATGGCAAACTCTCCGCCTGTGGTCACGTTGTTGTGCAGGCTGGTGCTTTGGGGATTAGATTTAAATGCTCAGTTTGTAGCTTTGCATGTTCCTGGGATGGAGAATTCCATTGCTGATTTCCTTTCTTCGTTCCAGTGGGACAGGTTTCGGGAATTGGCGCCAGGAGCGGAGGATCTAGGGATCCCTTGTCCAGAGTGGTTGTGGACGCTGGTGTAGAAGTGGCCTTGGGTTTGGTTCGTTGGTCCGTGAGAGAGGTGATGTTGGCGGCTTTTGGATGGAGTGGGAGTCTTTGTTGGATGTGTTGCCAGGAGGGGTGGGGAGTGTAGGTGATTGGGAGACGGCTTTGCTTTATTTTGTGGGGAAAGCTTTTGGTGATGGGGTGTCCCCCTCCGGTATTAGTCGCCGGATAGTGGCTTTGGCATTCTGGTTTAAGGCCCGGGGTGGGGAGGATTTCACTAAGTGGTTTTTGGTGCAAAGGGGGTTGTGGGGTTTTCGGAAAGGGGCAGCTTGCAGGGACATGCGGTGGCTGGTCTCTTTTCCGCTGTTGGAGCAGCTTGGGGGTTTGGCCTTTTTGGGGCATTTTGTATATTGGAATTGGTGTCGCCTAGCAGGTCAGTAGCTGGAGGTCTTGCGGTGGGGGATGTTGGATTGGGTAGGGGTGGATTGGAGTGTTTCATCCGGCGTTCCAAGACTGATCAGGTTGGGTGTTAGTGCGGTTGGCGGCTCATGGGGACTCTTTCATGTGTCTGGTGGTGTTTTATCAGCGTTTTTATGGTGGTGAAGCCAGTAGCAGTGGGGCTTTTGTTGGTGCATGCGGATGGTAGCTTATTGTCTCGTTTACAGTTTACAGGGATTTTCCACAAGTGCTTGAAGGCGGCAGGGTGCGCAGCTGAGGCTTATAGCTCTTAATCTTTCAGGATCAGGGCAGCCACGGAGGTGGCTAGATGGGGCTTGGGCCCGGAGGTCATAAAGAGGGTCAGGAGGTGGGAGTCTCACCGGTTCCGGGTTTATGCGCGTCCTCATTTGTTATGATGTCCTGTGGTGTGGTGCTGTTATTTGTTCTGTTTGTTTTCTTTTTTAGGTGCTAGGCCCTACTTGATTTGGCTGGCGGTCACTCCTACATGTCTTGAGGTGCCTTTCAGGTGGATGTGTGGCTGGCTGGTCGACAGTTGGGGTTCTCCACGGAGGTGGCTTTAGTTAGGTGGCTGGGAAACAGGTTCATTTGAATGCCATTGACATGGACCTGTGGACTTCAGGAGGCTGTTGAGCATGCTGTGGAGTTGTTGCGAAACGGCGGGGTGTAAGGGGTCACACCTCGCCGTATTGGCATTAGCAGGAGAAGGTTTTGGAGGCACACTAAAAGAACTGATGAAGGATTTGAGGTTGGTCAGAAAGATGAGGCTGGGAGCGGTGCCCAGTCTGGTAGTGGTTTCCTTGAGGGCATGGGCCCCAGGGAGGTTGAGGGCCTTTGAATATGGTGCCCCTGGGTCTGGTGCTTTATGGCCAGGGGTACAGTAGGAGGTCCGGAGATGGTTAAATAGGGCTACACTGAACAAGGTGCCTCCAGGTCGTTCTGCTGTGGTTTAGACTGAGGGAATGTTCATTCTGTTGATATAAGGTTATTGAATGATGTTCATGCATTGGTCATTTATATATTTATGTCAATGTAATTTTTGGTTAATAAAATTGGGCTGCTGCGGGCTTTGTACTACCAGCAATACTTTATTGGGAAGGGAAAGTGGTATGGGGTTTTGTGGGTGGGTACAATGGGCACAGAGCTACTAGACTATCACACTAATCATGGGGAGATAGGGAGAGGAGCAGGGGGCCTGGGTAGAGGATATAGAGAAAACATATACATGTAAAATAAAAGCAACTATTTTAGTACAAACATGTCGCTAATATGGGGGGGGGGGTACAATTTTTGTAAATGGGCTGCCATGGGGTACTCGGTCAAAAAAAAGGTTGGAAACCACTGTCCTGGAAAATAATATTCAGGGTTTATTTTGCTCTTTCCAACTTTTCATGTGACCCATTTCCTATTTCAGTTTTGCACCCTTGGGGTGTGTGTTTGGGGGGCATCGACATTTACCTGCACATTGCCTTACAGAGTGTCGTCTTTGATGGTGCGCATACCATATTCCTATAAGCAGTGTATCTGTATGCCTCTCAGTGTCTGCTCCCTTCTCTATACGCATGCTGGCTGGTTGTGGGCATGCAAATGAGCAGAGATCTGGTGCTAAAAGATTGAAAGTGGAAATGACACAGGGCTTACTGCCTCGATTATGGAGTAATGAGTTCACTGCATATTTAATGCTGCCCATACTGTGCCTATGTGCATATTTATTACCTCTATTTAAATAAATGCATATTACAAGTTTGAGATATTCTGCAAAAGGGGATGAGATGTTGGTTTCGGATAGATGAGGCGCTAGAAGACAGGCATCTTGTATCTGAAACAAGAGGCTTCAAAATCATGTGAGATGTAGAATTATTAAAGGGGTAGTCCAGTGGTGAAAAACTTATCCCCTATCCTAAGGATAGGGGATAAGTTTGAGATCGCGGGGGGTCCGACCGCTGGGGCCCCCTGCGATCTCTCTGTACGGGGCCCCGGCTCTCCGCCGAGATAGCGGGTGTCGACCCCCGCACGAGGCGGCGGCCGACACGCCCCCTCAATACATCTCTATGGCAGAGCCGGAGATTGCCGAAGGCAGCGCTTCGGCTCTGCCATAGAGTTGTATTGAGGGGGCGTGTCGGCCGCCGCCTCGTGCGGAGGTCGACACGCCCCCTTCCCGCGGGCTGTAGGGGCTCCGTACAGGAGATCGCGGGGGGCCCCAGGGGTCGGACCCCCCGCGATCTGCAACTTATCCCCTATCCTTAGGATAGGGGATAAGTTGCTCACCACTGAATCACCACTGGACTACTCCTTTAAAGAGTACCTGTCATGATTTTAAATTTTATAATCCTCCCAGTTCACTGCCTCCATCATGATAAACCACCCCCTGCCTTTATTCTTATTATTTTTTAGTTTTCTACCTTGATATTGCTCAGTATTTTCTGCTCAGTCAGATTCACAGACTGGGAAGGGGCGTTCCCCAGCAGGCGTGACATCAGCTGAAGCCATACAGGGGAGAACTTCCTCCCTCACAGCCCAGAGCAGTTCAGTGTGTAATGAGCTATAATTGGATAAAGCTGCACATATACCCCTCAGAACTCCAGACAGCATTTCCTGATTTGGGACTTCTGCCAGGCGAGCAGGAGTCCTAAGTTTGTGCAAGAGATGGAGGGAAATGTGCTCTGGACAAGTAGGGAGACACCTAGTGGCAGCTTTTTTAAACACAAATAAAACATAGAAAACTTTATTTTAGTACATTATAAAGATTTTTTATTTACCATAAGGAGTGCAATAGCAAAAATTTGTTTTAATAAGAGTGCCCATTTAATTTTTGTGGTCAGGTTCCTATGTTCAGGTGATGGGGAAGCCACATGACTACCACGTGTAAGGCTACATTCACACCATGTTTAAATACATCTAATGCAGTGTTCTCAAACTGTGGCCCTCCAGATGTTGCAAAACTTCAACTCCCAGAATGCCCAGACAGCCAACGGCTGTCTGGGCATTCTGGGAGTTGAAGTTTTGCAACATCTGGAGGGCCGCACTTTGAGACCACTGATCTATTGTGACCATAGAGATCACCTGAGCATGGACTGGACAATACCGTCTCCAGTCCACACCAACAAGGATTCCAGAAAAGCTTTGTCCAGTTCAAACGATGCAATAAAAGGAACACTTTATCGAATCGAACTACCAGCATACAGTAGATGAACGCTGACGTGTTTTGGGTCCCTGTGACCCTTAGTCATGGGATGTCCTTTAAAATAGTTGTTTGATTTAATAAAGAGTTCCTTTTATTGCATTGCTTGAGTAGGAAAAAGTTTTTCTTGAATCCTGGCAGTAGTATGGTCCTGGACAGAGGCATGAACTTGAAAATACAGGGCCCCCAACTGTAATGGGCCCCCTTAGGCTGATTGCCATAGCTCCCACCTCTTCCTTATCACTTGTGTGTGTCCCAATGACTCCATATGTCCTCATATCATCTTTGTAATAAGGATTTGTCTACCCCTACTTTTTTCTAAATTTAGTTAAAGGGACATTCATCTACTTTAAAACGTATCCCCTATCAACAGGCCAGAGTATGAGTGTCTGATCGGGGGGGATACTGGGGATATGGGTATACTGTATCTCCAGTGCTGTACTCGTGTATCTCCAGTGCTCCCATAGATACATGGGGCATGCGCATGTTCCAAAACGCTGCTTTATGCACAGTGAGAGATGGGGGACCTATTCTGGAGATCATAGGAGCTCCCAGAGGTCAGCCCCCCCCCCCCCCACATGGTTAGACCTATGGAAAGGGGGTACATTATAAAGTATTGGAAAACCCTTTTAACTAAAATAAGAAAAAGTAAGGGTAGACACATCTGTACAGAAGTAATATAAGGCCATATGGAGTCATTGGAAAACACACATGTAGTATAGCAGGGGTGGGATTCATGGCAATCAGCTGATTGCCCCAGGGGCCAAATTCTGAATTTCACACCAGCACCAAGGCCTAAAATCCTGAGAGGCCAATTAGGTCTTTCTTCCTTATATAAAGGAGACCAGTATTATGAATTAAGCTTTATAGTTCATCCTCTAAGATATGTTTTAAAGTAGTCGAGTACCCCTTTATTGGTTCCAATATCTCATTATGCAAGTTCAACACAATATTGTGAGATTCAAATCGCAAGCACTGGATGGTTAGACATGGACACATATAGTACACACATCTCCTAAGAGAGCATCAAAATGTCACATATTCATCTCATGACGTACATGTTGCACCTCTGCTTCCATATGTCGCATTGTGCTTGACATAGGCACTATTATTTAAAAAAAAAAAACTTTCAATAGATCAACAGTGCAAGCAAATATAAGAAAATTTGTAATATATGTTATTAAAAATGCTTCTTTCTCCTGTTATCAAACGTTTTCCCTCACCCAAAGACCCTGCCTTCCCCCACACTCCTGCTGCTCAAATCTTCTCTGAAAATCTGCTCAGATTTGTTCTGTGTCTGCAAGACAAGCAGTACAAGTCTATGTAGGGGGGAGAAGGGAGCTCAAGACAAGCAGTACAAGTCTATGTAGGGGGGAGAAGGGAGCTCAAGACAAGCAATACAAGTCTATGTAGGGGGGAGAAGGGAGCTCAAACAAGCAATACAAGTCCATGTAGGGGGGAGAAGGGAGCTCAAGACAAGCAATACAAGTCTATGTAGGGGGGAGAAGGGAGCTCAAGACAAGCAGTACAAGTCTATGTAGGGGGGAGAAGGGAGCTCAAGACAAGCAGTACAAGTCTATGTAGGGGGGAGAAGGGAGCTCAAGACAAGCAATACAAGTCTATGTAGGGGGGAGAAGGGAGCTCAAACAAGCAATACAAGTCCATGTAGGGGGGAGAAGGGAGCTCTCAAGAAGAGAAAATCACTTTGCATGTTTCCCTATAGAACCTTAGTGATATGAAATCCTTTTCTTTTGGTGACCGAGCAGCCATTGTAAACCCATTCAGAGTCATTTTTTTTACAATTTTCACACTATATTAATTTATTCTTTTCTCTTGAGTCTCATAGCAGACAATACATCCCTAGCCCCCACATTCCGGATCGGAGCTGTTGGAATTCAGGGATGAAAATAGACTTTGTGGGTGATCGTTATATAGCTGCTAATTGCATTCATGTATACCGACTTGTCACATGCAACCCCAAATACAAGGATAACATCTACCGGTAATAGTGTCGGGGGCTTGCAGGGAAAAATGATCAGACTCAATTAAGAATTTTTAATGATTTTGTAATCTTGGCTCCTGTGTTACTTATCCCTCGTCTATCTGTACAGACACATTTAGATTAACATTCTTATTACCTTGTGATATAGGGATGTAGCAGAGTTGAATTTGTCATTTAAAGCTTAAAGGGGTTATCCAGGAAAAAAAACTTTTTTTTATATATCAACTGGCTCCAGAAAGTTAAACAGATTTGTAAATTACTTCTATTAAAAAATCTTAATCCTTTCAGTACTTATGAGCTGTTGAAGGCCGGTGAGTAGACAGCTCTCACCTCCCACTGGACACAGGTGTGCACGGACTGGCGGAAGCGCAACCGCCCAATACAGCAGACAAAGTAGAACGTCCAGCACTCGATGTCCGTTGCAATAATGTTTATTGGCATAAAAGCAGATACATGAGCTGCTGAAGTTGAGTTGTTCTTTTCTGTCTAAGTGCTCTCTGATGACACGTGTCTCGGAAAACGCCCAGTTTATAAGAAAATCCCCATAGCAAACCTCTTCTAAACTGGGCTGTTCCTGAGACACG
Source organism: Hyla sarda (assembly GCF_029499605.1). Taxonomy (NCBI): domain Eukaryota; kingdom Metazoa; phylum Chordata; class Amphibia; order Anura; family Hylidae; genus Hyla; species Hyla sarda. Next base: position 353,134,160 of record NC_079193.1, read on the forward strand.
TGTCATCAGAGAGCACTTAGACAGAAAAGAACAACCTTAACTTCAGAAGCTCATAAGTACTGAAAGGATTAAGATTTTTTAATAGAAGTAATTTACAAATCTGTTTAACTTTCTGGAGCCAGTTGATATATATAAAAAAGTTTTGCCTGAAATACCCCTTTAATTTGCACAGTTGCATAAATCGTATAAGTGAGACCCATAGTGTGGCAACAATGGACTATTTCAACCTATGTGTCTCTAGCTGTAGCAAAACTACTACTCCCAGCATGCCCGGACAGCCTTTGGGCATGCTGGAAGTTGTAGTTTTGCAACATCTGGAAGCACCCTGTTTGGGAAACACTGCAATAGAGAAAAGCAGTAAAACATTTTCCAATGAGTTTATTAACAAAAATTTTAAATAAAGGACCTTGACAGAAATGTTGGATTGCTGCAAAACTCGGCATAGTTATGTCTCAAATATATGTGTTACAGGTGTGCTTCCCCTGTTAAGCTATATAAAAGCTCTCACAGGCCACTTTTAGGAAGTGTACTTCTTGGTGCGAGATCGTTGACTGCTAGACATGCTGTTTGGATTACACACCACTATCATCTTACCTTACACCCTGCAATAGGGAATCATAATACCGATAACCGTAGGTGAAAGCTAATATATTCCACTATATTCAGCATAGTGAACCAAGGTGTGAAGGCCATCCTTGGTGGAAGTTAATCTTATTGGACTATGTACTGTATATCTCCATTAGCAACACTAAAATGCTATCAAGCACTTTTCTTAAAACAACTAAAGGGAACTGTGACCAAATCTCAAGCATCCAACTAAAATACTGTACCTTGTTCTGTGATATTGTATAACTTTGCACAGTGGACTTCAGTTATCTACATGTCTGGACAAAGCTTTAGTGACCAGAAGGTCTACTACCCCTAGTGTGGGGAGCCACGGTGTATTGCGGGACCACGGGCTGTAGTGGTGTAGGTGGTGGGGCCAGATGGTATTAACCCCTGGGGCAAGATGTTGTTAACCCCTAGTGTTCGTGACGCCAGGGTGTGGTTGTATGGTGTAGGGTACCGCCGACAACCAACCCAGAACCGGCATATATGATATGAGAGTCCAAAGCAGGTTTTGATGCAACTGGAACTTTACTGAAGAAGGCAGTATAACAGTTCTTACACATAGCCAACTTCCACAGAGGTGACCGGGACACAGGGAACCTCTCAGGCTTGCTTGGACTTGTAGTGGTAATAATGATGATGCGGCCACTGTGCTACTGTTATGACTATGGTAGGGACAGTAGAGACTTCACTTGTAGACAAAGATGAGACTTATAGATTACATGTGGCTGCAGACTTGTAGGCTTTGGCCTAGCTGTACTGGACTGAACTTGTTCAGGACTTGTGCGTGCTTTAATGTCCAGGAATCAAGAGCAGGAGCAAAGAGAACCGGAACCAGTGGCGTACCAAGGGGGGGGGGGGGCGGGTGCAACTCTCAGGGGGGGGGGGGGGGCCACGGCGGACTGACCCGCCGCAGCCGCCCCCGCTGCTGAGGTCCAGGACGCTCGTCCCAGATCCCCAGCAGACAGCGCTACATTCTCCTGTATGCGCGATACACGCACATACAGGAGAAGGCATCCCCTCTGTGTGAGCCGCATCTGCAGCTACACAGAGGAGACGTGACCTCCGCCCCCACGCAGCACGCAGTACAGGTGCCGGTGACGTCACTCATCAGTGCCTGTACTGTGGAGGGGAGAAGACGCGGGCCCTGCAGCTGAGGAGATCGTTGCGTGGGATATCAGGTGAGCATCCTTTATTTTTCTTTTTTTAACCCTGCCTATACCTATAGGGAAGGGGGGGGGGGGGTGCTCTGCATATACTTATAAAGAAGGGGGGGCTCTGCATATACTGTACCTATAGGGAAGGGGGGGATGCTCCTCATATACTTATAGGGAAGGGGGAGGGGGGGCTCTGCATATACTGTACCTATAGGGAAGGGGGGGGAGAGGGGGGGTGCTCTGCATATACTTATAGGGAAGGGGGAGAGGGGGGGGCTCTGCATATACTGTACCTATAGGGAAGGAGGGGAGAGGGGGGGCTCTGCATATACTGTACCTATAGGGAAGGGGGGAGAGGGGGGGTGCTCTGCATATACTGTACCTATAGGGAAGGGGGGGAGAGGGGGGGGGTGCTCTGCATATACTGTACCTATAGGAAAGGGGGGGGAGGGGGGGGGTGCTCTGCATATACTGTACCTATAGGGAAGGAGGGGAGAGGGAGGGGCTCTGCATATACTGTACTTCTAGGGAAGGGGGGAGAGGGGGTGCTCTGCATATACTTATAGGGAAGGGGGGAGAGGGGGGCTCTGCATATACTGTACCTATAGGGAAGGGGGGGTGCTCTGCACATACTGTACCTATAGAGAAGGGGGGAGAGGGGGGTGCTCTGCATATACTGTACCTATAGGGAAGGAGGGGAGAGGGAGGGGCTCTGCAAATACTGTACCTCTAGGGAAGGGGGGAGAGGGGGGTGCTCTGCATATACTTATAGGGAAGGGGGAGAGGGGGGCTCTGCATATACTGTACCTATAGGGAAGGGAGGGAGAGGGGGGGGGCTCTGCATATACTGTACCTATAGGGAAGGGGGGAGAGGGGGGTGCTCTGCATATACTGTACCTATAGGGAAGGGGGGAGAGGGGGTGCTCTGCATATACTGTACCTATAGGAAAGGGGGGAGAGGGGGGGTGCTCTGCATATACTGTACCTATAGGGAAGGGGGAGAGGGGGGCTCTGCATATACTGTACCTATAGGGAAGGGGGGAGAGGGGGGTGCTCTGCATATACTGTACCTAAAGGGAAGGGGGGAGAGGGGGGCTCTGCATATACTGTACCTATAGGGAAGGGGGGAGAGGGGGGGTGCTTTGCATATACTGTACCTATAGGGAAGGGGGGAGAGGGGGGTGCTCTGCATATACTGTACCTATAGGGAAGGGGGGAGAGGGGGTGCTCTGCATATACTGTACCTATAGGGAAGGGGGAGAGGGGGGTGCTCTGCATATACTGTACCTTTAGGGAAGGGGGGAGAGGGGGGCTCTGCATATACTGTACCTATAGGGAAGGGGGGAGAGGGGGGTGCTCTGCATATACTGTACTTATAGGGAAGGGGGGAGAGGGGGGGGCTCTGCATATACTGTACCTATAGGGAAGGGGGGAGGGGGGGCTCTGCATATACTGTACCTTTAGGGAAGGGGGGGGAGAGGGGGGGGTGCTCTCCTTATACTGTACCTATAGGGAAGGGGGGAGAGGGGGTGCTCTGCATATACTGTACCTATAGGGAAGCGGGGGAGAGGGGGGTGCTCTGCATATACTCATAGGGAAGGGGGGAGAGGGGGGTGCTCTGCATATACCTATAGGGAGGGGGGTGCTCTGCATATACCTATGGGGAAGGAAGGGAGAGGGGGGGTGCTCTGCAAATACCTATAGGGAAGGGGGGTAGAGGGGGGTGCTCTGCATATACCTATAGGGAAGGGAGGGAGAGGGGGGTGCTCTGCATATACCTATAGGGAAGGGAGGGAGAGGGGGGGTGCTCTGCATATACCTATGGGAAAGGGAGGGAGAGGGGGGTGTAGCTCTGCATATACATATGGGGAAGGGGGGGGTGTAGCTCTGCATATACCTATGGGGAAGAGGGGGTGTAGCTCTGCACATACCAATGGGAAAGAGGGGGGCTGTAACTCTGCATATACCTATGGGAAAGAGGGGGGGAGTGTAACTCTGCATATACCTATGGGAAAGAGGGGGGTGTAGCTCTGCATATACCTATGGGAAAGAGGGGGGTGTAACTCTGCATATACCTATGAGAAAGAGGGGGGGTGTAACTCAGCATATACCTATGGGAAAGAGGGGGGGGGTGTAGCGTAGCTCTGCATATACCTATGGGAAAGAGGGGGGATGTAACTCTGCATATACCTATGGGAAAGAGGGGGTTACCTGGCTACCTACCTACCTTCCCTTTTACTGTGCAGGACACCAAGGAGGGCATTATTACAGTTTGTGGATCTATAGATGGAAAGATTGTGTAGAGGAGGGCACTGAATATATGCAGAGTCTGGCATGTTTTTCCTTCAGATGTTAAGAGATCCACATGGCGGTCTTATCCGGATGGAGAAGAAAAGGAAAGAGGACGCCGCTGATCAGAAAAGACGTAATTGTGAGTCCCAAAATGTAACTGTAATCACTTATATGGTATACACATCCTGTGTACAGCTGATATCTACCGCCATATGGTCCTGTATATAATCACTTATATTGTATACAGATCCTTTATAGTATAGTGGTCTATGTATAGTGGTTTTATTCAGTACAGTATGGCGGTATTATCCAATTATTGCGTGGTGGTATATATTTACTCCTTGTATACCAGTATTATTGGTCATGGAAATTTACCTACATTAAAGTGTTTCTTACATATATAAATTTTTATTTATTGTGTGTGGGATTTGGGTGGAATAGGAGCGTGGCAGAAGATTGATGAGCTGCAGAGCCTAGCAGGGGCCCTTGCCTTTTTTTTTGTCCGGGGGCCCCGAGTGTTGTCAGTCCGCCCCTGGGGGGAGGGGAGGGAGGGGGTTTAATTAAGGGGGGGGGCAAACAAAGGGTCCGCCCCGGGTGTCAAATGCTCTAGGTACGCCCCTGACCGGAACCAAAGAGACCTAGTGTGGAGACTACAGCCCTTTATATATCAGGGGGCCGGACTAAAGCCCATTGGTAGCTGGTTGCCTGTGGTTACCTGTGCCTCTGGAACTCTGGGTATCAGGTGATCACATATCACATGACCATATTACATGGCCTGCAGGAGAGCCCTGTGGACTTGATGGACTCTACCTGAGAGAACTTAAGGAACTGTACAGAACCACGTTCTGTACCGGGACACGACACCAGCTTTCCTGAAACACTCCACTCATCCTCCTCGTGGGCACAACACATGTATTCAGGATGTAGTCTCACCACGGATTGTAGCTCCTTTTAATATACCTTTAAACCCTATTAGCTTTTGAAGCTGCTGCTTGACATTGAGCACTTTTGCTGAGCTCACATGTATCCAGAATACTGAAGTCCTTCTCTTGATCTTTTATTCCCTGATTTATTCTATCTACTGTAAATGCAGTAATATGATTACTGTGGCCTAGGTGCATTACTTTACATTTATTAACATTACAATTCATCTGCCATGTTCTTGCCCATGCTGCCAGTTTACCCAGGACTTTCTGTAATATTTTACATTCCAGCTTTTGAAGATTCTACTAAGTTTTGCATCATCGACAAAAACTGACACCTTACTTTCCATCCACAAGGTCATTAATATAGAGATAAAAATGAATTGGACCAAACATGGACCCCTGTGGTCCGTACAGCTGAATTTAGCCAATTTTGAATGGACATTTATGGTGACCCTTGATTTTTTATCTCTTGAATTTTTCACCCACGTGCATGTATTGCCCCCTAGTCCCTGCATTAGTAGCTTCAGTACACTCGGAGTCAATAGTGTAGTGCCAAGTCTGGTGTTCATGTACAACCTAACCAAAGTTGAGGCCCTATAGTAACCAAATGCAAGGTAACAGCTCCCACCTCCACCTACTACACCTGTGCAAGGGCTTGATTGTCAGCGTCCAGCACCAGATTTACTACAATCCTAGTGCTGGACGTAACTTTGCTATACCTAAAGTTGAGGCCCTGTGTCATTTAGAAAACGTTGAAACTCCTTGTGCCAATGTGGCGATAATCTGTCCTAATATGAAATCATCGGAATCTTCATTAAGTTGTGCAAATTGTGCAGTATTACGAGATACGTTTGCCCTAAAACTTTGTTTCTCTTGTAAAAGAAAGGACCATAAACCTTCCTTTGAGAAATGGCGCAATCACGTTCCGTTTCCAAGAATTGCGCTCATGCTCTACAGTTTTGTGTGGCTTCTCTAATCCCCATATGTGCCGGTTTGTGACGGTTAACTTTACCGCTGAGATGTTTCTCTATCACTTAAATCAAACACGGTAAGAAGCTGTCAACCTTTGTGTTCTGTAACATCGCACCATGCTTTCTAGTATCGCCTGCACAAAGAGTTGGCACCAGTTGGAACCAGTATGGCGTCCTGATTAGAGGAAATCGGTCAGCCTGTTCACCCACACTAAACCTTATACACTGGGGTTATAGTGTGGGGGAACAGGAGTCCAACGAGGGGTCACTTACTTAAATATGTCCAGTAGGTCCTGAGATATGTCCCCCAGAAGATCCTCTGCTGAATTCAGTAAATCGCACGTAGGGGCGGGGCTTCACAGGGGGTGGGGCTTCATTACTCCACATAATTAGGATGTGGAGTCACAGACAATGAAAATTGAGCTGGCGAAGCCCCAGCCCCTGCGCGCGATTCACTGGATCTTCTAGGGGACATATCTCAGGACGTACTGGACATATTTAAGTAAGTGACCCCTCGTTGGAATCCTGTTCACCCACACTGTCACCATGTGTATTGAGTTTAGTGTGGGTGAACAGGCTGATAGTTTTCCTTTAAATGCGTACTCTGGTTATGCAAAACGTATTTCCTATCATTGGATCTGAATGGGGGTTGTCTCTTACCTCTGAGTGCTCCACCTTCCAAGAGGAATTGACATCCCGGTCCACCAATCCCTGGCCGCAGCGACGTGCTGGAGAAGGGTCCAGTTCGGTGAAAAGAGACAGCCCCTATGTTTTTTTTGCATTACCAAAGTACCTATTTGACACACTCCAGACAGTCATATGAGGGATCACAATTTTTCAGCTGGCAAGACAAGTGAACTTGTGTTGGCTACGCGAAAATCTCTCTAAAATTCCTCTCATGTTTTTTTTTCCCTGACGTAACTGGTCACCTGGTGCTCTTCTCCTTACAACCTGCTTCCTCAAATTATCAGTACCAATTATAAATGTTGTTTGACACTGGTGGATCAATGCCAAAAGGCCATTGAAACCTACCCTGCATTACAATTACGGATTCAGTGTGAATTGCACAACGCAAAAAGCCTTGTGTTGCAGTCGTCATTTTGTGTATATAAGTTGGCCGGCACTTCCTTTGGGGGTGGTGCACGTGGTGGATCAGGTCTAGAAACAGTGTAAATAATGTCCCAGCACTCACCAAGTATATTCAGGAATAAGGAGTTTTATGGAATATCCTTCAAATCAAACAGGATGCGTTTCGGCGATAGCCGAAACGCGTCCTGTTTCATTTGAAGGATATGCAATAAAGCTCTTTATTCCTGAAGATACTTGGTGAGTGCTGGGAATTTATTTACGCCATTTTGGGTATGACTAAGGCTCAGGGCTGTTTGTGATCTGGGAGACACCTCTAGGGGTAAGCATTCAAAACTCTACACCCCAGAGGTTCGTAGTTGCCGAGATATAGTGATTTCTCATTGGGTCCATCTTTTGGAAACACCTTGGGGGAGATTTATCAAAACCTGTCCAGAGGAAAAGTTGACCAGTTGCCCATAGCAACCAATCAGCTTGCTTCTTTCATTTTTCAGAAGCCTTTTAAAAAATGAAAGAAGCAATCCAATTGGTTGCTATGGGTAACTGGGCAACTTTTCCTCTGGACAGGGTTTGATAAATCTTCCCCCCTTGTATTTGTCTAGCTGCCTTATTTGTTAATTGGATTTAACAGGTTTAACAGGATGGGAACCAACAGGAATTTGGGCCGTATTCATGGGACCGGAATGTAATCGGCCATATATCACTTACTATATTAAATTCTGCCACATGTCAGTGTCTAGTGGGGATGGAAGGTACACTTTAATGAAGTGAAATATTATATAAAACAAATCTGTAGTATATTACGCCGTCGGATCCGGCATCCATGAATATAATATTCTGTGCGGTGATTTTGATGAACCTAGGTAACTAATTTCCATCTCGAGTCTTAAGATTTATTGTTGGCTCACATGGAGGAGACCAGCTGCTACTTGTGATGATTGACGACTGAGAATACAGTTACAAGACCAGTAAACCCTAAAATTAAAATTTTCAGAGATGAACCATGAAGGTAAAAGACATTTTTCAGAGGTAATGTGACAAAGCTTCGGCACTAACAGGAAACGCAATACCTGCCTATTCTTTTACCGATACTTGGAATTTTTCATACCTTTTTAAGACTATGCTTAGTAGATAGGTGAGAATCTACACTGCTGGGACTACTAAAACTGGGTTCACATCAAGGACCGGACTGGCCTACCAGGATACCGGGAAAATTCACGCTAGGCTGCTCGCCCTGTGGACCAGCAGCACCTAGCCCGTGCTTCGCGGACCAATGCGGAAAATAGCAGGGGCCAACCGTTGCCTGCCTTACAGAAATACAAGGTCCAGACACTGGTATCAGGACCTTGTATGCAGCGGCCAGGGGCGAACTGACTGGCCGATCCATTCGGACATGTTTCCACTTGAGGAGAGTGTGATAAGGATGTGTGGAGACTAATAAGCCATTCAGGCTCTAGTGGGAATTCTAGGCAGAAAGCATATGCAAAACAGCTCTCTCATGCCCCTTTACCAGGTAGCTTTTCCTTAAAGGGGTATTCCAGGAAAAATACAAAAAGTGGCTCAAGAAAGTTAAACAGATTTGTAAATTAATTCTATTAAAATATCTTAATCCTTCCAGTACTTATGAGCTGCTGAAGTTAAGTTGTTTTCTTATTTCTGACCACAGTGCTCTCTGCTGACACCTCTACTTGTCTCAGGAACAGTCCAAAGCATTAATGGTTTGCTATGGGGATTTGCTCCAGACAGAGGTGTCAGCAGAGAGCACTGTTGTCAGACAGAAAACAACAACTCAACTTCAGCAGCTGATAACTAGTGGAAGGATTAAGACCTTTTAATAGAAGTAATTTAAAAATCTGTTTAACTTTCTGGAGACAGAGGAAAAGTTTTTTTCTTTTTTTCCTGGAATACCCCCTTAAAGTCAGGGTTTCACTTCAACTAGGAGCCTTAGAATATGACTGGAAACATACGCCAAGCCAGAAATCTATCCAGAAGGAAAGAATGTTCATCTGCAGACAGCTGTTTCATGGATATTTCCCCTTCATCGGTACAAAGCAGGGTGCTGACTGTCTGGGGAGAATCCTATTATTGTAGGGCAAAGGGGTTAATGTTTCTTTTTGAGAAGAACGTAATTCTGGGAAGGATACAAAACTGCTTTCTCACACCACCTGTTTCATGTACTGACAAGGGGCAATTATCCTGAAACAGCTGTCTGAAAATGGGCATTCTGTCCTTCTGGAGAGATTTTTGGCTTGGCATACACTCCCAGTCATGTTCTAAGAATCCTAGATGGAGATAAACACTTACTTCAAGGGAAATCTACCTGGATAAGGTGGCTTGAAATAGATGCTTTGCATATCCTTTCTTCAGTCTAAGAATTGTGTTGGTGAAGGGTTAATGGGGTTCAGGTCTGCCCCAGAGCTGAAACACCTTTGCTGTAGGAATTAGGGAGGTTGTAATGTGAAGCACCGGATTCAGTAAGTGTAGGTGGTAGACTAAGACTTATCCTCTGCCCTTGGTGATCACCCAGTCATTCATGGTATGTGCCCTAGATTCGTGGGCTGGTGATGCCACTGACAGCCCCCTGTCCATGGGAGTGGTGGTAGCAGCAGAGGATGGGGGGGGATAATGCATCCGTAAGCCCCTAGGAGCCTTGGGCCCTGGTGGACACTAAAACTGCTCATGTTATAACCACCTTGGGTCAGCACCGGCGCTTAGACATCTTATCCCCTATCCAAAGGATAGGGGATAAGATGCCTGATCGCGGGGGTCCCACCGCTGGGGGATCACCCCCGTTGTCCCGCCCCCTCCCATAGGCTTGCATTGAGGGGCGGAGCGTGACATCACATGGAGGCGGAGGCGTGACATCACATGCCACCTGCCCCGTGGTAGCGGGTAATCAGACCCGGAGCGAACACGCTCCGGGGACTGATTTTAACTGGGGTGCTACGTGCAAGATCACGGGGGTCCCCAGCAGCGGGACCCCCCGCGATCAGGCATCTTATCCCCTATCCTTTGGATAGGGGATAAGATGTCTAAGAGCCGGAGTACCCCTTTAAACCCGACGTGGAAGCTGGGTAAAAACTTCAGCGCATGCGCTCTGAAGACAGAGGCTGCGCTCAGGGGGCCTATGAATCCACTTCACTAGGACGTGGACTAGCAAAAAATGAATATGCAACAAGGGGGGTGGGCTTTGCCGCCTTCCTCGGGAATCCAAAGTAAGACTGCCGGGGACCCACCTGCAGAGTGCAGCATAGTAGGTGATGTCAGACACTATAGAGGACCCTAACTCAGCGAAAACAAAACTTTACAAAGTAAGTGAACCCCTTAGAGACTCCTGTTCACCCACACTATAACCCAATGTATTGACTTTACTGTGAGTGAACTTGCTGACAGTTTTCCTTTAAGTTAAGTAAAGAAAATACAATTACAAGAATCTCCAAGAACCTGCGCTCCTGATAGCGATAATATGGGAGATGAGCAGATCGCAGATAACCAGATGTGCGGTGCCTGGCTCGGCTCGCCTACATCAACCACTCACTCCGTAATAGGAAACGTAATTGGCAAATGTCTTAATTCCTGGCAGGTGCATTCACTTCTGTAAACATATTGCGAAACTCTAGGAAAGGGCTGCTCCAACCTGATAATTGGCTCTTCTCCCTTTCGGGATACATTATTAAGATATTTATCTGTAGGAACGTAAAACAAAGATACTTAAAACTGTAAACCATAACCCCCCCCCCCCCACCCCATATCTTCTGCTTTGCAGTATGGGCCCTTCACAAAACTGGCTTCACACACAGCATTTAGCAGAAAGACACTTTTTTTATGCACCTTTGCTTTTTTATTTTGGTCAAAAGTGCTGTGGCCATACGTGAGTCTCCATTGTTATACAAGAATCTATTGGCCACAATCCTCCATGGAATATGGCAGCCAGTAGGCCACAACTACAATGGACATTTCTATTGTGACTTCTAATGTTATTGGCCCAACCATCAGTTTGTAGCTATAGGAATGGAAAGGATTCAAGTCCTGGTGTTTGGGGTGACCTAATAGGCTCCTGTCCTCTATAAAGCTGAAGTTACCCTCTGACTTATTGTTGCCCAATACAGTAAGTTTTACCTAAGTAACTATTTCATTCTAGATTCTTAATCGGCGGTATGTGTGCCCTGGTAGATATGCTCCTCATGTCTTGGTATTAAGCCAATGAATATTGAGAAACAATGAGCTAGAGCAATGTTTCCCAAGCGCAGTCCTTAAAAGGAGTACTCCACCTCTAGATATCTTATCCCCTATCCAAAGGATAGGGGATGAGATGTCTGATTGCGGGGGTCCTGCCTTTGGGGACTCCCTTGATCTCCCTGCTGCACCCGGCATTCGTTTAGAGGGTCAGGTGCAACGCTGGAGCGCCGGAGGCTCCTGATGTCATGGTGGCGCCCCCTCAAGGCAAATCTACAGCTGTCCTGCCCCCTCCCATAGACTTGCATTACGGTGGCGTGGCGTGACGTCACGAGCGGGGCGTGACTGTGGAGTCAGGAGCCTCCGCCCCGCATCGCCAGTCGTCCGACAGGGAGCAAAGTTCGCTCCGTGCACCAGATGTCTGGGGTGCCGCAGCCGAGATTGCAGGGGTCCCCAGCGGCGGCTCTGCCACGCCCCCTCCTGTAGACTTGCATTGAGGGGGTGTGGCCATGATGTCACGACCCCCCCCCCCACCGCCCGTTCCAAACGTTCGGAACAAAATGCCTTCACTCTTGTATTAGTCATGGCTTTACATTTCCAAAGGCTATCGAGGAGAATCCCATCATAGGGTCCGATATATGTGTTGTGGGATGAACACAAAGCCCCAGTATTCCTCAGAGGCTCAAATTATACTTACTCAGGATTAATGGGGTTCCATCAACTAATGCATGTCCCTAGAGATGGTGTGGCATTTAGCATCCTGACTCTATAGTGTCTCTTTCTCCAACATTTGTTTTGACATGAGGTTCATCAGGGGTTTATAAGTCTTGTGGGCCCAGAAGCCTGACCTGTGGTATGATCACTGTGTGGTCAGGATACAGAGAAAGCTGAGAGCGAATGGACCTCAACCACTTTTGGGGTAAAATGTTTAACATGTATACGGTAACTGATGCTTTATTGCTGCACTATTAGGACCAGGAAATAGCATACGTACAGCTTTGTAAATGCTAACTTGCAATATAGTCACCGCCTACAACTAAATATCCCTGAAGAAGGCCGTGACAGAAATGCATTTGGGATAGCCTAATTTTAGATTCAAGCCCACCACATTGGTGTTACTATGGGTATATATTCTTTGCACTGTATGCATTAAGATACACTTCTATAATTGTAATATACTCTGGGGCCCCTATGTGTACCTTGTTGTACATGTACAGTACTGATATATAGCCATTGAGGTACTGTTACCTACATTACTGACATTTCTAATTTATGCTGATGTGTCAAGCTATATTAAAGGAGTACTCCAGCTATCCACAGGATAGGGTATAAGTGTCTAATGGCGGGAGTCTTACTTTTGGGACCACTGCGTTTCTAGAATGGGGCCTCGATTCTCTCCATTGTATGGAGCAGTGGGTCAGTACTTCCTTCATGCATTGTCATTGCAGCAGATATCCAAGTATAGCGTTTAGGTATCAGCGGTGCTCCCATAGATAATGAATGGAGCATGTGCAGACCCCGCGCTCCATGCAGCGGAGAGAGTCAGGGCCTTATTTTGGAGATTCCAGAGGTTGGACCCCCCTGCGATCAGGCGCCTATGCCCTAGCCTGTGGATAGCACTTTAAGTTTCACGTACTGTTGGTACTAGATAGTGATATTTATTGTCCTATTTCTTATATATACATGATTCTGGGGAGCCGCTGTTTTCCTATCGTGTATAACTCTTTTTTTTAAAGTCTTTTTAATATGTTTGTATCAATAAAGCTTTTAAGATAATATATATTTGAGATTGTGATCAAAGTGGCCGGGCTTAAAAGTCTCAATTTTGGCTTTTAAAATGTTATCAGTTATGTTGTGTTGACTGCTGGTAGTATATATGTTCATGCCTGTGTATAATGATTGTGAATACATGTGTCCGTGTATGCGAGGAACAAGTAAGTGTTTACGTATGTTGTGAAAGGGAAAATGTACTGTATAGTGTTGAGCGAATTTACAGTAAATGCGGGTGAACCTGAACCTGGCGATGGTTTTTGTGGTGGTTTTGTATTTGTATTTATTTGTGTTTATATTATATCTCATTAAATATCTTAAATTGCATTTGTCACTATATTCATCCTTGATTCAGGTCCAATAGCATTTATTGCATTCGTTTATTTATATGTGTAGATATATATATATACTTTGCTATCAGATACACGTGTATCAGCGTTAGGTTGAGGTCTCCCAAAATAAGTAGAAAAAATGTGAAAAATTCAAGGGTACCTTTAAAAAACTCCATTTTATTATAATTTCTTGATTAAAAAATCCTTCACCCTTTTTGTGATGTGAAAACTCGATATTTATGACACCAGCTTAATATTATTCTTATGCTGTCAGTCCATCAATTATGTTTTGTGAACATCTAGGACCATCGGGTCACACTGGGCCTCTTCTTTTACGTGTTTTGTTGAGGTATGTTCAGATGTCACTTTCAGACTGATTAGTGTGCTAGCGTTTGTCTCACAGTGCGTTGTTATCACATGTATTTATATGTTGTGCAGGTTACTGGTAGTTGGGATTCAGGTGTGTGAAGTCCACCTGTATATATTCAAGATAGACGAATCATATATATTGCACAGTCCACTTTCTTATTGCACATACAGTCCCATGGTTATTGCACACTGTTATATACACTGTGATCAATTTGTCTTAGCACACAATGATTTGCACTTAGCTGTGATAGCGTAGCTATGAGATGATAGTCCGTATTCGTGAGGACAGTTCACATCGTTGAGAATGCCGATCCTACGCGTTTCCTCTTATCAGATTCCTCAGGGATTATTTGGCATCTCTTCGCCTATTTGCTACGCGTTTCCTCCTATCAGATTCCTCAGGGATTATTTGGCATCTCTTTGCATATACATATATCTCATTCATTCTATATCTCTCTTATTATTTTTCTTTTTCTCTTTCTTTTTCTTCCTTATATTTTCTTCCTATATCTTTCACTGTCCTTTGAGGACTGGTCTTGTATATAATTTTTTTTTCATATATAACATTTTCGCACACAGTACTAGGTCTTTTGGGGATTTAGATCAACCCAGTTATCTTGGGGACGGTTGGTTGAGTGAGCTACACATTTTTTTCCTTTTTATTTGGTTTTGTATTTGTACCTCTTCACATATCTGTAAATAGTGGGCCTAGTCTGAGGGCCTAGGGCAGCACAAACTTATGTGTGGCCTAGAATTCTTAATATTTTTTTAATTAATACGTGCACCATTCATGCTATGGAATTTCCGCCGAGGCAGATGTTAGTTACCGACCCCTGACATATTAATTCTTTCATTAGAATCAGCTCTGAAATGCATTGCGATCTATTGAGACGGCACACGGAGATTCCATAGTGTAAATGAGTCCTTATCCTTTTCCTGGAAATGTTGCTTCCTTTGAATATGTTCACACTGAGCAATTAATGGGGAATCATTTCAGTCGAAAAATTCAGTATATCTGCCATCTCCTGCTACACGTGGAATTAAGGTGGAATTGACAGAGAATTGGTGCAGAATTTGAAGAGAAAATTTGACACTGAATTTAAAGGGGTTCTCCACTGCTCTGTCTTCCGGAGCTCCGCTTGCAGCGTCCGGAAGTTTATTACTCCGGACGCTGTGTGCAAGCTTCCGTGTTCGAGGCCGCCCCCTTGTGACGTCACGCCCGCCCCCTCAACGAAAGTCTATGGGAAGGGGGCGTGACCGCCCCCTTCCCACAGACTTTCGTTGAGGAGGCGGGCGTGATGTCACGAGCGGGCAGGCGTGATGTCACGAGGGGGCGGCCTCGAACACGGAAGCCCGCACACAGCATCCAGAGTAATAAACTTCCGGACGCTGCAAGCGGAGCTCCGGAAGACAGAGCAGTGGAGAACCCCTTTAAATAGGAAATCTGAAGGAGAGTCAGAACTAAAGCCAATGGGCTGGATCAATTCTTCTTTTGAAATTTTTGAATTCCACACAAATTGCTCTCCAAACTCATTTAGTCAGGAAAAATGATGTCCCATTGGCTTTAATAGGCTTTTACCTGCAGATTCCACCAGAAGAATGTACAGGTTCTATCTTCTGGTAGAATACAATTCCTTGTTGGAAATGCTGTCTCTAAAATTTCTTAGTGTGAACAGAGCAACTGAAAGACCATTGGAACTTTCATTCAAGGCGGAATTGAATCTGAATACCGGCATGGAATTACACAAGCAAATTCCTCGTCAATTCCTCAGCGTGAACGTACCCTGAAAAAGAAACAAATACATAGAAACCTATGTAAGTGTTACTTTATACATTTGTATACTTTTTCTTGAGCGTAGAAATACATAGGTCAAGGCGGAATTGGAGCAGAATATGTGCACTGAATTAGACAAGTAAATTCCTCAGTGAGAACTTACCCTTAGGGAATGTTCACACAGGTGTATTTCCTTTCAAACTCACAGCGTGGTTCCCGCTGCGAGTTTGAAAGGGGAGGCTGGCCGGGGAACAGCAGAATCTCTGCTGTGGAAAATTCCGCTGCAGACCCATTGCGAGTTTGAAAGGTAATATGCCCGTGTGAACGTACCTTTTGGCTATGTTAACGCGCCACAAATTCCGCTGAAAGATGCAAAATCCTGGCCAAATAATGCGGCCGCATAATTCCTCATCTATGCTGAATCCTTAGGAATTTCCACATGAATTCCTCATGAATACTCTGTTCGCCAGAAAAGGGATTTTAATACATGGTTTAAGGGAGCACTGCAGTTGTATATAACGTATCCCATATCCGCATATCTCCCATATGGGGACCCAGCACTGCCGAGGTCGACAGACACGCCCCCTCCATACAGCTCAATGGGAGTGGCGGGGATGCACGAATGCTGCATCTCTGCTTCTCCCATAGAGATACAATGAGGGGGTGTTGGCCGTGGCGTCGTGCTGCGGCCGACACGCCTCCTGCATGGGGAGAGCCGCTGCAGAGTCGGGCCCCATACAGGAGATTTCGGGGGTCCCAGTGGTCAGACCCTCCCCACGATCAGACACTAATCACCTATCCTGCGGATCTCCTTTAAGTTAAATTCTGCACAAAAGTCACACGATATCTGAATTTATCGGAGAAAAGAAAGTCCCATTGACTTCAATAGGCAGTGGAATTCTGTAAAAATTTAAGACATGAATAACATTTTTGTGGAACACGGAATGTGAAATTTTAGCTGCGGAACATTCACGTGCAATGTGAATGGGACTGCGGAATCCCATTGAAGTTAATAAGGCTATAAACACATGCAGAGTTTCCATGCGGAAATATATGCGGACATTTTGGCATGTGAACATAGCCTGCATCCATTGTAGTGATTCCACCTTCCCATTTCTCTGGCACTTCGGAAAAGACTAAGTCATAGACATTACATTCCCCCTGCCCGGAGAACGGCCATCACCACGAGCCGTATCTGCTACCTGTGACCTTCAGCGAATGAAAGAAACGTAATGGAACAGATGCTTGTCATAGGGGTCTGACCCTAACACGTTGTTAGGTGGTTATTTTTAAAATTCCTTGATTTCTTCGTTTTTTTTCATCAAAAGTGCGAACAACCTGGCGCATAACATGAGATTTCACACCGTTATTGTCTGCAGCAGATGTGACACATTTTCACAGACATTGTGTTTGACCATTCCTAGTAAATTAACAGCCTTTCCGATGAAGAACCTGTCATAATTACCAGCGAACAGCGGGCGTCACAGACACTAAATATTACCATTGCACCGCGTTGCGCCAAATGGGTGAAAAAAAAAATTAAGGGGAGTGAGTTCTCACAGAACGAGGAAGTTAATTTTTCTTTGCTCAGAAGGATTTTTAGTGTTTGGATGATTATAGCGCGTTCCCCTGGAAAATCTCGAAAAAATCATCTGTAAGTCATCATGGAAAAATCTATCTATGTGTCTGCTATGTGGTCTATATCAGTGGTCTCCAAACTGTGGACCTCCAGCTGTTGCACAACCAGGGGCGAACTGACAGGTCTGAGGGGGCCCCGCTCATGACAATACTTACTGCTTCACAAGATCAGGGAGAATACAGACTGAATATATACTGACCTACAGCATGGGGGGGGGGGGGGGGCATGTGTCCTGGGGGCAGAAAGGACGGAGGGAGATGGCACCATGCAGGAACTATTCCCCTTCAAGATCTGTGTAGGAGAATGCTTAAGGACCTGAGTCACATGACCAGCAGGTCCTTAAGCAACACTGCACAGGAACAGGACGGAGAGAAGTAAGGTGTGTGCATACAATATTCTGCTTTTTACATCATGTCTGTCACCTCTGTCACCTCCAAAGCTACCCTACCTATTTTGCTGCTATGCCATGCCTTATTCTTCAGTCACTTCCAGAGCTGCAGCCACTATTCTATTGTAACATTTCTTACACCATGCCTTATCCCCATCATCTCTAGAGCTGCACTCACTATTCTGCTGTTACATCATGTCTTATCCACCATTCACCTTTAGAGCTGCACTCGCTATTCTGCTGTTACATTATATGCCTTATTCTCCAGTCACCTTCAGAGCTGCAGCCACTATTCTGCTCTTGCTTTATATCTAATACTCTAGTCATCTCCGGAGCTGCAATCACTATTCTGCACTTGCATAATATTTTATACTCTAGTCACCTCCAGAGCAGAAGTCACTATTCTACTGTTACATCATGTCTTATCCTCCTGTCACCTCTAGAGCTGCACTTACTATGCTGATATCTTATACTGCAGTCACCTCCAGAGCTGCATCGGCTGTCTGGGGGTGATAGGAGTGTAATTGCTGTAATCACACTCCTATCACTCTCAGGAGGAGGGGGAGCTGTCTGTCCCAGGTGCCACCTGCTGGGGTGTGCCATCTCACAATTCTTTGTAACTTACAGACTGTAAGTGTAAGTTGTACTGTACTGTACAGGGGCACCGCACTAACGTACACTCACAACCAGTACTCACTGCTTTGCTGCCTACACTCACAAACTGCACTCACTGCTGTGCAGCCTACACTTACAGCCTGTACTCACTGCTGTGCTGCCTACACTTACAACCTGTACTCACTGCTGTGCTACCTACATTTACAGCCTGTACTCACTGCTGTGCTGCCTACACTTACAACCTGTACTCACTGCTGTGCAGCCTACACTTACAACCTGTACTCACTGCTGTGCTGACTACACTCACAACCTGCACTCACTGCTGTGCTGACTACACTTACAGCCTGTACTCCCTGCTGTGCAGCCTACACTTACAGCCTGTACTCACTGCTGTGCAGCCTACACTTACAGCCTGTACTCACTGCTGTGCAGCCTACACTTACAGCCTGTACTCACGGCGGTGCTGCCTACACTTACAGCCTGTACTCACTGCTGTGCTACCTACACTTACAACCTGTACTCACTGCTGTGCAGCCTACATTTACAGCCTGTACTCACTGCTGTGCAGCCTACACTTACAGCCTGTACTCACTGCTGTGCTGCCTACACTCACAGCCTGTACTCACTGCTGTGCAGCCTACATTTACAACCTGTACTCACTGCTGTGCTACCTACACTCACAACCTGTACTCACTGCTGTGCAGCCTATACTTACAGCCTGTACTCACTGCTGTGCTGCCTACACTCACAGCCTGTACTCACTGCTGTGCAGCCTACATTTACAACCTGTACTCACTGCTGTGCTACCTACACTCACAACCTGTACTCACTGCTGTGCAGCCTATACTTACAGCCTTTACTCACTGCTGTGCTACCTACACTCACAGCCTGTACTCACTGCTGTGCAGCCTATACTTACACCCTGTACTCACGGCGGTGCTACCTACACTCACAACCTGTACTCACTGCTGTGCAGCCTACACTTACTGGGGGAAGGGAGTCAGCTCAGCCAGGTTTTAGACGCTAAAGGAAGCCTACCCCTTTAGTGCCCAATACCTGACTGCATTGACTCCACCTCCCCTATAAGTGTACGTCAGTGAGGCAGGCATCGTGACTCCCTTCTGGCCATCAAAATAACACAAAGCCATTGTTAATTCTTCCCCAAACAGTAGGCCGCACCTCTTCAAAGTGTCTGTTATTGGGCGAATCAAGTTTTGTCCCTACCAGACTCCCGAAAGCTTCAACGTCAGACACATCTTTCCACTTCTCCCGCAATGCTTGGCATTACACATGGTGGTTTTAAGCTTGTGTGTTTTCACTGTATAATGGAAACCCCATTTATATGATCCTTCCAAGGGGTCGTATAGAAATTAGCGGCAATAGCTGCTTATTATCAAAAACAGTGAGACCCTTGTTGATAGGTTGTCTATTGGATTACGCCTTAGCCCCATTCAAATCAATAGAAAAACACATCCCATGGACAAGTGTGGGGCTGACGTATTATCCAGCCTACCTAGGAGCTCTATGAGATTAGGTATAAGGAGGTAAGCGCTCCATAGAATAGTATTGTTGGACCCAGGGGGGCTAAATATATATATTAGAACTGGGTGGTTGCGTAAGCACATACACAACAATGGGATAGGTATATAGAAGAAGGTCGTCTGCTGCCCTCCGGAGTATGTGGTAGTAGGTACTTGGCTTCAGAGGAACCCGGCTCACGGCGCTGATCGACCAGACAGGAAGATATGCTTAAAAGAGGATTCATTGACCAGAATGCAACGCGTTTCGCTGCGCATGCGCAGCGAAACGCGTTGCATTCAGGTCAATAAATCCTCTTTTAAAGGAAAACTGTCACATATTTTCTCCCGCACTATCCATATGTCCTGGTGGATAGTGCGGGAGACGCTGATTAAAACGAGCCCTACCTCGGTCTGATCCGCGCCGCCGTTCGCCCGCAATTGTAGTTTTAATCTCTGTGTATATCCTGCTGTAACTGGCAAAGGCGGGGCTTCTGCGAGCTAACGGACACTGACGTCAGCGCCGCTCATGAATATTCATC
Source organism: Hyla sarda (assembly GCF_029499605.1). Classification (NCBI taxonomy): domain Eukaryota; kingdom Metazoa; phylum Chordata; class Amphibia; order Anura; family Hylidae; genus Hyla; species Hyla sarda. The sequence continues at coordinate 353,154,323 of NC_079193.1, forward strand.
CCTCCTGTTCTCCCTCTCTTCGGGCGCTCCTAACCAGAGGGACATGTGGATAGTGTGGGAGAAAATATGTGACAGTTTTCCATTAAAAGAGGATTTATTGACCAGAATGCAACTCGTTTCGCTGCGCATGCGCAACGAAACGCGTTGCATTCTGGTCAATAAATCCTCTTTTAAGCATATCTTCCTGTCTGGTCGATCAGCGCCGTGTCGGCACTGCACCCTTTAGACTCATTCACGCTACGGAATTTCCACTCGAGATATTACAGGTGGAGATTCCATCTGTAGTGGGTGCCAGCAGGACAAGCTAGTGCTAGGACCGCTTGGAAATGCGCCATCTCCATAGACGGCAATGAGTTTCCAAGTGCAAGAACTAAAGGCATACTCCGGTGAAAAACTTTTTTTTTTTTTTATCAACTTGTGCCAGAAAGTTAAACAGATTTATAAATAACTTCTATAGAAAAAAATCTTAATCCTTCCAGTACTTATTAGCTGCTGAATACTATAGAGGAAATTATTTTCTTTTTAGAACACAGAGCTCTCTGCTGACATCATGAGCACTGTGCTCTCTGCTGACATCTCTGTCCATTTTAGGAACTGTCCAGAGTAGGAGAAAATCCCCATAGCAAACATATGCTGCTCTGGACAGTTCCTAAAATGGACAGAGATGTCAGCAGAGAGCACTATGGTCGTGATGTCAGCAGAGAGCACTGTGTTCCAAAAAGAAAATCATTTCCTGTGTAGTATTCATCAGCTAATAAGTACTGGAAGGATTAAGATTTTTTACTAGAAGTGATTTACAAATCTGTTTAACTTTCTGGCACCAGTTGGTTTAAAAATAAAAAGTTTTCCACCGGAGTAAAGGACAAGTATCATGTAAAAAAAATGTATTCCCTATCCGAAGTATAGGGCATAAGTTTTAGATAGTGGGGGGTCTGAGCGCTGGGGCCCACCCGCGATCTCCTGTTTAGAGCCCCGGCTCTCCTATACAGTGGCGCGTCACGACCCCCGCCCGAAGCGGGTGCCGCCATGCCCCCTCCATATATAGTTCTTTGGGAGAGCCGAAGATTGCCGAATGGCTCTCCCATAGAGCTATATGGAGGAGGCGTGTCGGCCCCCGCTTCGGGCTGGGGTGTAAAATATCATCTTAAAGGGGTACTCCGGCGCTTAGACATCTTATCCCCTATCCAAAGGATAGGGGATAAGATGCCTGATCACAGGGTTCCCGCCGCTGGGGACCCCCGTGATCTTGGATGCCGTACCCTGTTTATAATCAGTCCCCGGAGCGTGTTCGCTCCGGGGACTGATTATAAACGGGGTGTGGCGTGCAAGATTCATAGTTCATATAGTTTCAGACTCATTGGTGGATAATTAAAATGTGTTAGTGCTTTTCTTGCACAATGCGCGAAACTTCAGCACATTTCTGGTGTAAAATATCACATCGCATTTTAGACTCATTTATAAATCAAATGAGCCACATGAGGAAGCCAAATCATAGGTGGTAAGAGGTTACACAAAAGTGTCTCACGTCTAGAAAGATGCATATCATTTATCATACAGCGGAGCCACCGTGATAAATTTGGCGCATCTTAAAGGGGTTATCCAGGAAAAAACTTTTTTTTATATATATCAACTGGCTCCAGAAAGTTAAACAGATTTGTAAATTACTTCTATTAAAAAATCTTAATCCTTCCAGTACTTATGAGCTTCTGAAGTTAAGGTTTTTCTTTTCTGTCTAAGTGCTCTATGATGACACGTGTCTCAGGAACCGCCCAGTTTAGAAGCAAATCCCCATAGCAAACCTCTTCTAAACTGGGCGGTTCCCAAGACATGTGTGATCAGAGAGCACTTAGACAGAAAAGAACAACCTTAACTTCAGAAGCTCATAAGTACTGAAAGGATTAAGATTTTTTAATAGAAGTAATTTACAAATCTGTTTAACTTTCTGGAGCCAGTTGATTATATATATATATATATATATATATATATATATATAAAAAGTTTTTTTTTCCTGGATAACCCCTTTAAGACTGTCTAGTGTAGGTTTACTCTGTCTAAAGTAGCATTCTAGGGATTTGTTTTTTTTTTGCTTATATAGTGCAGCATAGGCTTCTTTTAGAGAGTAATGTAGAGGTTCTTCTACCTTACCACTTTTTGCTGATGTGGCAGGCATCAGATAGGCTCCATCTTGGTTTACAAAAGCACAGTGATGTGGGTTCTATGATGCTTCCTACATTCCCCATGAATCCTCTGTCGGTGGGTGTGGTGTTTGATCACTGCACCTGGTCATCTAATTAGGCTGCTGGTGCTAGAGATCCCCCAGGTGAACTCATTAGGTTGTGGTAGTTCACACTGTGCTGTTTTTATGTGTTTTCTTACTCAAAGTGCATTTTTTATAATCACAATTGGGATGTTTTCAGAAAAATTTATATTTTTACGCTGTGTTCACGTGAATGTTTACTACATTTTTAACATTTTACAGCATTTTAGCCTTTTTTGAAGCGAGTTTTCTAAAATAGTGGTAAAAATTCAACATTTTTTTACCATAGTTGGTACAATTGCGGTACAATATTTCCATTTTTTAATATGATTTTGGGAAAATCCCAGCAAAAACAGAAAAACGCAGCCAGAATCACAGCATCAGGGGAGGTTTATATCTACTATATATATCCCAATCCCATAAAGATAGCAGTAGTATACATATCTGGGAGGGGAGGGGTCTGCGGGCAAGCAGGAGTGATCTGATAGGTAATGATGTCATCCTGTAGTTCACAGGAATTCATACTCCGTACTGACATCCTGTTGTGAACATAAAGCACTGGAAGATTTGGAAAGTCAGACTGGTGATCACATGACCAAGTTAGTGTGATAAAACACATAGGTGCAGCTCTTCTGGAATAAAACAAATGGCGCAGTGATAGTGAGTGTGCATGATATAAGCAGAAAAAGAAACAACCTGGAGTGCTTCTTTAAAGGGGTACTACACCCCTAGACATCTTATACAACACCCGGGGGGGGGGGGGGGGGGGGGGCCCGATCTCTCTGCTGAACTCTGTGTTCGTTTAGAGTGTGGGATGCAACGCCGGAGGCTTGTGACATCAAAGCCATGCCCCGCTCGTGATGTCACGGCCATGCCCCCTCAATGCAAGTCTATGGGAGGGGGCGTGACGCCCCCTCCCATAGACTTGCATTGAGGGGGCATGGCCGTGACATCACGAGCGGGGCGTGGCGGGCATGGCCTTGACATCACGAGCGGGGCACGGCCGTGATGTCACAAGTAGAGATGAGCGAACTTACAGTAAATTCGATTCGTCACGAACTTCTCGGCTTGGCAGTTGATGACTTTTCCTGCGTCAATTAGTTCAGCCTTCAGGTGCTCCGGTGGGCTGGAAAAGGTGGATACAGTCCTAGGAAAGAGTCTCCTAGGACTGTATCCACCTTTTCCAGCCCACCGGAGCACCGGAAAGCTGAACTAATTTATGCAGGAAAAGTCATCAACTGCCGAGCCGAGAAGTTCGTGACGAATCGAATTTACTGTAAGTTCGCTCGTCTCTAGTCACAAGCCTCCGCCCCACATCGCCAGTCATCCGGCACGGAACAATGGTCGCTCCATGCACCGGATGTCTGGGGTGCTGCAGCCGAGATCGCTGGGGTCCCCAGTGGTGGGACCCCCGCAATCAGATATTTCAGTATTTCCTATGGGGACCCCTTTCTTCTATGTACGTCACTGAGATTGCTTATAATGCGTTCCTTTACTGTCGGAAGCCAGGAGGTTACTTGTGAGCAGCCTATGACCACCTACCTATGTGACTTCTCCTTCCTGTGTTGTGGTTCCTTATCATTTGAGATTGGCCCGGTAGATGGATGTTTGCGCTCCAATATTCTTGGGATCCTTCTTGGACAGACAGGTATGGAGCGTACGTTCCTCACTGCCTGGGAGAGAATCCTAACATGTTCTGGTCTCATAGATGGCACCAGTCTATAAGAGATCATGATGAACCCTACACAACGATGTAATGAATGTGGCGCATCATTGGCGAAGCTCTAATATAAAGGCATTAATAAAACAGTGGTGATATATGACCTCAATAATAGCAGCCACTGGAACATCCAGCAGACTACTGAGCGCTCTCTCCTATTGCCTTTGATGAAGGAAATTGGTTTCTACGCCAGTACTTTATCCTGCTCGAATATAATCTGTTTAGAAGCATTATCGATTTCTTCTGCAATGTAAATAGACTTGAAATGAATGTGAAATCAGCATGATGGTCCCCACCCCCATCTCTATGGATTCGATTGTGAATAAAAAGACCAAAGAGTTTTCCTTATCAGGTCAAAGAATTCAAACTTTTTCAGGCGAATGTTTAAGAAAATGGGTTTTAGAATAGTTTTTCGTCATCAGTAGAAATTATGCAAATTTTATCAGATACGATCTTAAAGGGGTACTCCCGGATTTTTTTTTTTTTTCATTTGACTATGCTACAGGGGCTGTAAAGTTAGTGTGGTTCATAATATAGTGTCTATACCTGTGTTTGATGGCTGTTGTCACAATTCTTATGTGATCTGTGCCCTGATGTTCATTTTAAGCAGCATACAGCATGAGTGTTGTCTCGGGCTGGGCTTTTCCCTGGTTGCAGTGTGGCGAGACATTACATCACTAGTCAGGTGTTGAAAGGGAGCATGGCAGTGCTTCAAAGAGTGGAACGACTTCTGGGTGGAAGGGAGATCATTCTCCACAGGGCTGCAGAGAATTGTAGCTTCAAGCACAGCGCACATGAAAGGGAGCCTAGCTGTGCTGCAATGGGTGGGGTGGCTGATGTTTGGAAAGGAGATCACCTCCCACCTAGAAACTAGGGATCCTGGGGGTTGTAAATGGAGGGCACATAAACAGGGAATAGCCAGGTCACACAAACAACCTAGCAGCATTATGAGGCACTCAGGACACTGCCATTTATCACCAACACAAGCATAGATCCTTTCTAAGCATGTCCATTACTGTCTTGCAGGTAAGTACTAAAGTCAACTCATGGTGGATAACCCCTTTAAGGATGTACTAAAATTGAGTGTCATATTGCGTCATTGAGGTTTTTTTTTTTCCTTTCGAAAGAGTTGATTCTGAAATCTCATACAATGTGATTCATGTAAAGCTTTATTCTGTATGGGACCTGCACCTGAATTACTGACCATACGCACAACCAGAAAATTCTCATCTAATAGTTAAAGGAATGCACTGCCTACATTTTCCCCCCCCTGATATTTAGTTTAAGTTTTTTGAACATTATTATAGGGGTTGCCATCTTGTCTAAGCTATTTTTAACAGCATTTAGAAATATGCTTTACAGCAAGCCACATATACATAGGCATCACCCGACAGGAGCCTTCTTTTTACATAAATGGGAAAGATTACTGGGAAGGCTCTGTGACCTTTGAAGAGGTGATTCAACAGGGAGGGGGAGGCTGAGCTCCTACTGTCTTCTCTATCTTCTAGTATGGCCTCTCACTGTAATGCTGTTCAGATCGTTTTCCAGCAGCCTCCTCCTTATGATCACAAACAGAAGAGGAAGTCTCAGGAATTCTCTTTTTTAAATATAGTTCAGTGCTTTCATGTAAAAAAAAAAAAAAAATGCAGAAAACCCTTTGCGTGTCCGGGCATGCTGGGAGTTTTAGTTTTTGTAACAGCTGGAAACACACTGTTTGGAAAGCACTGATATAGATAGTAAAATGGAAAAAAAAACTTGATTTAAACAATAGGTTATTTTCCTTTTAAAGGGAACCTGTGATCACTTTCATGCTGCCTGAACCGTAAGTTATCAGGACGCCCCCCACGGTGACTTCTCCCCATCCACCAGCCATAACTGATAGATCTATGGAAAGATTTATTAATCAAAGCTGCTGGGGGGTGGAAGAAGTTATTGGGGACCACCCTGATGACTCCTGGTTCAGGCAGCATGAAAGCAAAGAGGTAAAAATGGATGGGTTATAATTTTGTTGGACATTTGCAGTTTATTCTATTACACCAACCGCAATATACTGTCGGCATTAACTTTTATTAATGTGCCCTCTATCCTGTTATAGTATCATGTATTCACTAGGTAACCAAGGTCCATTCCAATTGAGTTATGCTTTAACATAAGATGGCCATCGTTCATGCTCAGGTTGGCTGAGCGTGCATCTGTTCCTAATGGGGAGAGGGCAATAAGCTGCTGTTAGACACCTCTGGCATTATCATATCTTTTCCTTAGAACAAAAGGATCAAGCAGTTTAAATCCAACATTCCCTATCTTTATCTCACACCAACATCTTCCATCGGGAGAGGGTTGGGACGCCCCCATACACATTAGTGGGTCAACAGGTCCTGCTGTGAACAGTGGGTTTGGCTACTATGGTTGTCCATAGCAACCAATCAGATTGCTTCTTTCATTTTTTAAAAGGCCTCTGCAAAATGAAAGAAGCGATCTGGTTGGTTGCTATGGGCAACCAGTTAACTTTTTCTCTTTTTCTCTTGATGAATCTTCCCCTATTTAAAATCTTTAATAGGGTTGTCTGGAATTAAAGGGGTTATCCAAGAGTAGAAAAAAAAAACTGTTGCTTTCTTACAACAACAGCGCCACCCCTTGTTCGGTATTACCGGTACATCTCATCTGCAATTCACTTTAATTGTCCTAAACTGCAATACCCCACACAACCTGAGGACAAGAGTGGCGCTGTTTCTGGTAGAAGGCAACTATGTTTTTCTAATCCTAGATAACCTCTTTAAACAAAAGGTTCTGTTTTTGTTTTTTTTCCCCCCCAAAAAAACGGCGCCTCTCTTGTCTGTAGGCTATGCTTGGTATTGCAGCTTATGTAGCTCCATTCACATAAAGGGGTACTCCGGTGAAAAACCTTTTTTTTTTTTTTTTTAAATCAACTGGTGCCAGAAAGTTAAACAGATTTGTAAATTACATCTATTAAAAAATCTTAATCCTTCTTGTACTTATTAGCTGCTGAATACTACAGTGGAAATTCTTTTCCGTTTGAAACACAGAGCTCTCTGCTGACATCACGCGCACAGTGCTCTCTACTGACATCTCTGTCCATTTTAAGAACTGCCCAGAGTAAAAGGAAATCCCCATAGAAAACATATGCTGTTCTGGGCAGTTCCTAAAATGGACAGAGATGTCAGCAGAGAGCACTGTGCTCGTGATGTCAGAAGACAGCTCTGTGTTTCAAAAAGAAAAGAATTTCCGCTGTAGTATTCAGCAGCTAATAAGTACAGGAAGGATTACAATTTTTTAATAGAAGTAATTTACAAATCTGTTTAACTTTCTGGCACCAGTTGATATTTAAAAAAAAAAAAAAAAAAAGTTTTTCACCGGAGTACCCCTTTAAATGGGTGTAAGTTGCAATCCCAGGCACAACCTGTGGTCAAACGTGGTGCTGTAAAGCAGGTCATTTTCCCTAATCTTGGACATATGAAAAAGTCTGTATTTGGTACCAATGTGACATGGTAGTAATATAAACATTTCCAATAAAAAAAAATAAAAAAATATCCCAGCATGCTTTATCCGATTCTGTATGGTGGGCCACATTTTCTACATCTTTCACCATGAGGAATTGGTACAATATATGTCACATGACATAAAACAATATAGCGTGCAATATAGTGAGCCCTTTTCTACCCATGTTAGTACAACCCCGCTTGACATACTGGGGGAGATTTATCAAAACCCGTCCAGAGGAACAGTTGCCCATAGCAACCAATCAGATCGCTTCTTTCATTTTTGAAAAGGGCCTCGTAAAAATGAAAGAAGCGATCTGATTGGTTGCTATGGGCAACTGGGCAACTTTTCCCCTAGACAGGTTTTGATAAATCTCCCCAGATATTCTTTGCAGATATTAACTATCTGAATCCTACGTCATGGGGTATGGTGAGTGCAGGAACCATGCGTATTATGGCAAATAATCCCATACTGTGGGTCATATATACTGTCAATAATAGTACTGTGTAAGGGTACGGTCCCACGTAGCGCTTACGTAGAGTATTCCCCGCTGCGCAGTGGGAAATATGCTGCGTATTCTCCGATCAGCATACACACAGGGCTACTGGCAGCAGGCCTGTGTGTTCAGTGAGGTGTTGAGGCGGGGCCGCGCGGCCCCGCCTCAACACCTCACTGAACACACAGGCCTGCCGCCGGGTAGCCCTGTGTCTATGCTGCTTGGAGGATACGCAGCATCTTTTCCGCTGCGCAGCGGCAAATACGCTACGTAAGCGCTACTAGGGACCGTACCCTAAAAGTGATACCCTGACATCCTATGAATACAGAGATTCTCCATTGCCGGTAATCCTTATCAGAGTCAGCAGAGCTTAGTATGCACTGTACGCGATCTTCTTCTCAAATAGGATCTGAATAATTCACCATGTAAACATGCACAATACCAGGAGCCGCATTTACAGTCACCTGTTTTATTACACTAATTATTTGCAAATTAAGAAATTCGAAACCTCTTCAAAGTACGGCGGAGCATCGATTTGTTCTAAGTGCTCAGAAACTAAGAGATATTATTGACGCTCGGCTGCAAGAGTGGGTGAGCTTCTCATGGAAGAAAACACGTCGGCTGTAAGGAACAGTCTTTAGTCAGACAGATCCAAGGAGTAATGAAAAGAGCAGCAGGAGAGGATGATGTTGATCTTATAGAAAGCAGTGACCCATCCGCTCCTGTGATCATGGCTGCAGGTGACATGGATAGTGATATGAAGTTGGGGGGGGGGGGGGGTTAGAACACCCTGTAGTTAATCAGATAATGACAATGATGACAGCAGCAGAAGAGTATGTTGATCTTGTGTAAAGCAGTGACCTGTTTACTAACAGTATGTTTACCGATGTAAGGGAAAAACTACCTGCATGCGACTGCTACAGTCATGTATAGGCTAAATAACTAGTTGTCAACATGGTTCTAGAAAGGGAGACAGCAGCAGGAGAGGAGTGTGTTAATCTTGTGGATGGCAATGACCAGTTTACTGATGTAAGAGAAGATAATGGCTGCATGTTACAGCTGTGGCATGAATGGTCAGAGTAACTTGCAGCCAATAAGATCATAGGAACGAAGAAAGCAACAGGAGACTAGTTTGTTGACCTTGTGGAAGACAGTGACCTGTCCAATCATGTAATTGTGCCTTTAGGCGACATAGATGGTGATATGCAGTAGGTTGGTATAGAACACCCTGTGGTTAATACGATAATGACAATGATGGCAGTAGCAGAAGAGTGTGTTGATCTTGTGTGAAGTAGTGACCTGTTTACTTACAGTACGTTTTTGCATGTGCAACTACAGTGTCAATTATGGGCTGAATATCTAGTTGTCAACATAGTAAGGAAGACAGCAGCAGGAGAAGAGTGTGTTGATCTTGTGGAAGGCAGTGACCTGTTTACTGATTTAGGAGAAGAACTGGCTGCATGTTACAGCTGTGACATGAATGGGCAGAGTAACTTTTAGCCAATAAGATCATAAGAATGAAGAAAGCAGCAGGGTATTCGTTTGTTGTTCTTGTGGAAGACAGTGACCTGTCCAATCATATAATAGTGATGATATGCAGTAGCTTGGGATAGAACATCCTGTAGTTAAGAAGAAAATGACAATGATGACAGCAGCAGAAGAGTGTGTTGATCTTGCGTGAAGCAATGACCTGTTTACAATATGTTCTTGCATCAGACAGCTACAGCGTCACTTATGGGCTGAATAACTAGTTATCAACATAGTTCAAATAAGGAAGATAGCAGCAGGAGAGGAGTATGTTGAAATTGTGGAAGGCAATGACCTGTTTACTGGTGTACGAGAGGAACTGGCTGCATGTTACGGCTGTGACAGAAATGGGCAGACAGCAGCGGGATAAGAGTGTGTTGATCTTGTAGAAGACAATCACCAGTCCACTGATTTGGTTATAGCTGCATGTGACATGGATAGCAATATGAATTAGGCAGGATAAAACTCCTGTGTAGATAAAATCATGACAGCTGGGAAATAGTGTTTTGATCTTGTGGGAGAGTGACGCAAGGACCTATGTTCACTGACCTAACAGAGAAAATGGGACAACTACAATGTCCAGAATAGGAAATATAATTTGTATTAGACACAATTATAGGTATGAAGGCAGCAGCAGAATTGGAGTGTGTTGATCTTCTGGAAGACAGTGACCTGTCATGTGCTAATGTTTGTGAGGTAGGGCTGCACGTGACAGAAGTTATGGGAACACCCTGTATTCGATCAGATAATGGAAATAATGATAGCAACAGCAGCAGCATAGTCATAGTAAGGAAGACAGCAGCAGAAGAGGAATGTTTTGATCATGTGATAGGCAATGACCTGTCATGGCTAATTTAGTCAAGGCTGCATGTGACATCGAACACTGTAATAATCCAATAAGAACAACAACAATCACAGCAGTAGAAGAGTGTGTTGATTTTGTGTGAGAGTGAGCCAATGACTTGTTAACAAATGTCTGAAATAAGAGAGGAACCGGTTGCACGTGGCAACAGTTTCATGAATGGGCAAAATTACTTATATTAAATAAACATATGTAAATGAAGACAGCAGGAGAAGCGGGGGGATGTTGATCTTGTCAAAGAAAGTGACCTGTCCACTCATGTGATTATGTTAGTGAGGACAGGGCTTTCTGTGACAGGACACTGAAACCTTTAATCAGTCATATAATGGGAATTATGATAGCAGCAGAAGAGTGTGTTGATCTTGTGGGAGAAAGTGACCGATCTACTATGTAAATAAAGCACATTGGCATGCTAAGCACAGTTAAGCTGTTGCAAAACTACAACTTCCAGCATGCCCGGACAGCCTTTGGCTGTCCGGGCATGCTAGGAGTTGTAGTTTTGCAACAGCTGAAGACACACTGCTTTAGAGTAAAAAAAAACACTGCTTTAGAGTAACTTAAAGTCAATGCAATCAAATTCATGATGACAGCAGCAGGAGATGAGTGTGCTGACCTTGCAGGGGAAAGTAATCTGGTGATGTATGCTCATGAGATAAAGGCAATTAAAGAGTAATAAAGACTAGGGAATGTCTGTAAAGAGAAAAGGTGCATACTAAACTGACAAAACCCACGTGCAACTTTTGAACTGAAAAAAAAAATATTCGGTGTTTGGAATAAAAACAATAAATAAACATAATAATAATAATAATAAAAAAAAAAAAAACCTTGAGAACAAATTAGTGAATATCTTATTTCGACCAGGATACAGCATTGCTAAAAAAAAAAAAAAAAAAAAAAAAAGACAGAATAATATGTTAAATTATATAAAGGATTCCATTATTTTACTGCAAAAGACAGATAGAGCAACAAGAATATGGAGTATTACATAGAATGTCACTGTGTTCTCTAGAGGAAAACTGCAGTGCCATAAATAAATGTGGACCAAAAGAGCTAAAGGGGTACTCCGGTGGAAAACATATTTTTTTTTAATGAACTGGTGCCAGAAAGTTAAACGGATTTGTAAATGACTTCTATTTAAAAAATATTAATCCTCCCAGTACTTATCAGCTGCTGTATGTTGCACTAGAAGTTCTTTTCTTTTTGATTTTTTTTCTGTCTGATCACAGTGCTCTCTGCTGACACCTCTGTCCATGTCAGGGGATTTGCTCCTGCTCTGCACAGTTCCTGACATGGACAGAGGTGTCAGCAGAGAGCACTGTGGTCAGACAGAAAAAAAAATCAAAAAGAAAAGAACTTCCTGTGGAGCATACAGCAGCTGACAGAGTACTGGAAAGATTAATATTTTTAAATAGAAGTAATTTACAAATATGTTTAACTTTCTGGCACCAGTTGATTTAAAAAAAAATGTTTTCCACTGGAGTACCCCTTTAAAGGGGTATTCTGGTGGCTAAAAAAAAAAAGGGTTTCATATCAAGTGGTGCCAGAAAGTTAAACAAATTTGTAAATTAGGCTGCATTCACATGCATTTACAAATTTGTAAATTAGGCTGCCGGATCCGGTGGGGGAGGGGAAAACCATGCACTCCCGTACCCCAGCCGGACGGTGCCGAACTCCATTCACTTTAATGAGCCGACCGGAGTCAAACTGTGATTCCGGTCGGCTCATTTTTGCCCAGTATCCGGTTTTGTGACCGGACCTAGAACCGTAGTTAACTGCAGTTTTGGGTCCGGTTACAAAACCGGATACGGGCCAAAAATGAGCCAACCGGAATCACTGTTTGACTTCGGTCAACCCATTAAAGTACATTAATGTACATTTAAAAATCTTAATCTTTCCAGTACTTATCAGCTGCTGAATGCTCCAGAGGAAGTTATGTAGTTCTTTCCAGTCTGACCCCAGTGCTCTCTGCTGCCACCTCTGTCCGTATCATGGTAATGAGGTCCTTATTGGAGGATCCCACTTGATGACTTTAATATGCCAGAATGGGTATCTCCATTTAACTGTCGGGAGATATGTCTTAAAGGAAACCTGTCTTCACGCTCATGGTGCCTAAACCACTTCAGAGCCGTCCTCAGTGGCTTCTCTTTATCCCCGGCCCCCCAACCTTGCCTGATTGATTTCCTGCTTTTGTATATAATGCAATGGATGATAAATAGGGTATAAGGGTACATTCCCACACGGCGTATTTGCTGCGTATTTGCTGCTGCGTATTTCATTTTCTCTGTTGAAGTCAATGGGTAGGAAAATACGCAGCACCAAATACGCAGCAAATACGCAGCAAAATACGCCGTGTGGGAACGTACCCTAAATGAGTGCTGCTGTGTCATTGTGCCCAAAATCTTCACCATAGAAGAGGCCCAGGACTTAAGTAATTTATTAATATGAGACAATGGGACAAGGCATTCTGGCGCCAACATGGGCCTTCCTCAGGTTCAATGTAAAACACCTCTCAATGTCCGAGCTGGTAAACATGTGCATCTGATACACGTTAACCAGCCAGGACACTGGAGGTGTTTTACGATGGACCTTAAGAAGGCACATGCAGGTGCTGAAACGCATTGTCCCATAGTCTCATATTAATAATATAATTTTGAATATTTATCAGCATCCTATGGGTAGTCGGATCGAGTCCTAAGAGCAGCATATTGTTTCACCCATATGTCTTCTATAGAGTTGTGTCTATACTCTACCACAACCTTACAAAGTTAGAAGACACCATAGTTGTAGTGGTGGACCCATATCAATTAAAATACTACACAAGAGAGCACCTTTGTTTTTGTCTTCTCCTTTTGCCCATTTGGGTATAGGGAGTGATCTATCAACCAAGGACAGTGGTGCAATCAGAAGCTACTGGGGACCAATCCAATCCATTGTTCAGGCAACAAGAAAGTTTATTTTTAGAGGTTTACATGTTGTCATCATACCATTTTAGGTGTAATATTCTGTGTTGATTAATTTCTTTAAGGGGTATTCCCATCTCCTTAACTGTCCATATATATCAATGTGAAGAGCATGGTGGCATAAACACATTTGCAATTGGCATGATTTAGAAAACGTTTCTGGTTTTCCTTATTTCTCTCTTTTGTTGACAACCGGTTGCCTGGGATCCTATTTACCAGACCAGAAGCAGAGGTGACACCAGCCTGACGGGGTGACACCATGCCGCTCCGCACCTCCCCCGTCTGTCTTCAGCTGCACCTGCTCCAGTCTGAGCTAGCAAACCCAATTGCCGCCAACCCCCAAGCTTCAGTTGCGCCAGTGGGATGTTGCGTAACTGACATCCCTCCATAGACCCATGCAGGAGGACCTCAGTGACATCTCTCTTCAGACCACTGCCGGAGAGAAGAAGTGCTGCGCAGGCCAGGTAAGTGTGTCCGTCTTTGTCTTTGTGTGTGGGAACCTGCTACTACCTAATGTGGGGAACCTGCTACTACCTAATGTTGGGAAATTGCTACCTCATGTGGGGGAACTGCTGCCTACCTAAGGCTCCCCCCCCCCCAGGCAGTAGCACCCTCATCATCAACCAGCAACACCCCCCCCCTATCAGCAGCACCCCCATCAGCAGATCCTGCTGGTGGATGATGGGAGTGCTACTGCCGAGAGGATGATCCTGCCGATGGATGATGGGAGTGCTACTGCCAGGGGGGGAAGTAGTACCCTCATCATCCACCAGCAACACCCCTCCCCCCCAGCAGGAGCACCCCCATCATCCACCAGCAAGACCACCAGTCCCCCCCGTGGTAAAAGCATCAGCTAATGGATGATTAGGGGTGCTACCGCTGTTGTGGTATTGTATTCAGAGGGTTCACTGTATGGTAAGGTTATATGCAGAGGGCGCAGTGTGTGGTAGTATATTCAGAGGATACAGTTTGTTGTAGTATTATATTTAGAGGATACAGTGTGTGGTAGTATTATTTTCAGAGAGCGCAGTGTATGGTAGTATTGTATTTAGAGGGTATGGTGTGTGGCAGGTTTATATTCAGAGAGTGCAGTGTGTGTTGGTATTATATTCAGAATGTACAGTGTGTGGTATTATTATATTCAGAGGGTACAGTGTGTGGTAGTATATTCAGTGGATACAGTGTGTGGTAGTATTATATTCAGTGGATACAGTGTGTGGTAGTATTCTATTCAGTGGGTACGGTGTGTGTGGTAGTATTATATTTAGTGGGTACGGTGTGTGTGGTAGTATTATATTTAGAGGGTACAGTGTGTGTGGTAGTATTTTGTTCAGAGGGTACAGTGTGTGGTAGTGTTATATTCAGTGGTTACAGTGTGTGGTAGTATTATATTCAGAGGGTACGGTGTGTGTGGTAGTATTTTGTTCAGAGGGTACAGTGTGTGGTACTATTATGTTCAGTGAGTACGGTGTGTGACAGTATTATATTTAGAGGGTACAGTATGTGGCAGATTTATATTCAGAGGGTACAGTGTGTGGAAGGTTTATATTCAAAGAGTGCAGTGTATAGAAGTATTATATTTAGAGGATACAGTGTCTGGCAGGCTTATAATAATAATAGTTTTCATATAGAGGATCAGAATCCACTGACATAGTGAGGAGACAATACATCTCGACGTCACATTCTGCAGAGAGAAGATTTAGCTGGAACAAGTCCTGGCGGTATGTACCATCTGAATTAGATAAGGGAAGACTATAGAGAAGACGTCACCTATAATCACTGATATCATTGTGTATTCTCCTCACTATGTCCTATCAGAGCTGTAGTCACTTGTAAGTTCTACAGTTATGATGACTGAAACTACAACTCCCAGCATAACCTTACCACTGCTTAAAGGGGTACTCCGCTGGAAAACAAGTAAAACAGATTTGTAAATTACTTAAAAATCGTAATTCTTCCAGTACTTATCAGCAGAAGTTCTTTTTTAATTTATTTTCAGTCTGACCACAGTGCTCTCTGCTGACACCTCTGTCCATTTTAGGAACTGTCCATAGTAGGAGCAAATCCCCATAGCAAACCTCTGCTGCTATGGACAGTTCCTGACATGGACAGAGGTGTCAGCAGAGAGCACTGTGGCCAGACTGAAAAGAAATTCAAAAAGAAAAGAGCTTCCTGTGGTGCATACAGCAGCTGATAAGTTCTGGAAGGATTAATATATTTAAATAGAAGTCATTTACAAATCTGTTTACCTTTCTGGCACTAGTTGTTTTAAATGGTGAAAACTTCTTTAGCGCTTTACCATTCTGTGGCAATTGGTATATTTAATTATTATACTGGAATTTTTTATAATGCGCTACACCAGTTGTGTCTGTCACAACAGGCTAAAAACTTACTTTGTGGTGGTGGTTGTTTGGGGTGATACCATTTTCTACCACACCGGGGGACACCAACCCTAGCAATGCCACTGTGTCACTTCCTTTGCAGTGGTCTGCTCTCCTGAGCACACATAGGCTCCATGCTCAGGCTACTCTCAGCTCATTCGTCATGTCTGACAGCTGTAGGCATAATACTTTAGCTAGGGAGCTGTCAGAAAGAGCAGCAAATAACTTGCCTATGACCCCAGCCCATCCACTAGCAATCCTGGAAGTGTAAGTAGACAGCAGCGGCGTAAAGAGGTAATCAGCCAGATGAGAATACCCATTTTATATATATATATATATATATATATATATATATATATATATATATATATATATATATTATTTATAGTGGCTGAAGATTCATGTTTCTGTTACAGAGCTTCTTATGCCCCGCGTAGACATATGGTATCTCCCATAAGATAAGTGAGCTCACCCCTCACATAAATATTTTATTATTTCTTTTACAGATATCATGTTACAATGGTCTAGAGACAAAAGCAAAAACGCTCCATAGTGGAGTATCACTGATACAATGGTGAGCCAGGGGTGGGGGAGGGGTGAGTAGCCGCTTACCGCTACTGGTTGTGTGCCTGCATGCACAATAGATAGGTTCTTGGATTGCACGATGTCCCGTCTGCAGCCTTCCTGATACGTAGAGTAGATTTGAATAAAGGCTTCAAGGATGCACAGGATGACACTTAGCGCTGACATAAAAGGAACAGGAGTCGCAGTACTTCAAATAGATGACTTTATTCTTACCAAGATGCAACGGGTTTCACTGTGCATGCGCAGCTTCTTCAGGCATCTTTAAGAATGCCTCAAGAAGCTGCGCATGCGCAGGGAAATGCGTTGCAACTTAGTCAGAATAAAGTCATCCATCTGAAGTACTGCGACTCCAGTTCTTTCCATCTTGGTCAGCGCCAAGTGACATCCTGTGCATCCTTGAAGCTTTTACTCAGATCTATGTTACAATGGTGGGCACACAAAATATTGACACCGTGGGTCCAATTTGGACATTTACTGTATATACAATGTGAGGGGTGGACTCACTTATGGGAGATACTGTATATATAATGAGAGGGGTGGACTCACTTATGGGAGATACTGTATATAATGTGAGGGGTGGACTCACTTATTGGATATACTGTATATATAATGTGAGGGGTGGACTCACTTATGGGAGATACTGTATATATAATGTGAGGGGTGGACTCACTTATGGGATATACTGTATATATAATGTGAGGGGTGGACTCACTTATGGGAGATACTGTATATATAATGTGAGGGGTGGACTCCCTTATGGGAGATACTGTATATATAATGTGAGGGGTGGACTCACTTATGGGAGATACTGTATATATAATGTGAGGGGTGGACTCCCTTATGGGAGATACTGTATATATAATGTGAGGGGTGGAGTCACTTATGGGAGATACTGTATATATAATGTGAGGGGTGGACTCACTTATGGGATATACTGTATATATAATGTGAGGGGTGGACTCACTTATGGGAGATACTGTATATATAATGTGAGGGGTGGACTCCCTTATGGGAGATCCTGTATATATAATGTGAGGGGTGGACTCCCTTATGGGAGATCCTGTATATATAATGTGAGGGGTGGAGTCACTTATGGTAGATACTGTATATATAATGTGATGGGTGGACTCACTTATGGGAGATACTGTATATATAACGTGAGGGGTGGACTCTCTTATGGGATATACTGTATATATAATGTGAGGGGTGGACTCACTTATGGGAGATACTGTATATATAATGTGAGGGGTGGACTCCCTTATGGGAGATCCTGTATATATAATGTGAGGGGTGGACTCCCTTATGGGAGATCCTGTATATATAATGTGAGGGGTGGAGTCACTTATGGTAGATACTGTATATATAATGTGATGGGTGGACTCACTTATGGGAGATACTGTATATATAACGTGAGGGGTGGACTCACTTATGGGAGATACTGTATATAATGTGAGGGGTGGACTCCCTTATGGGAGATACTGTTAAATTAACTTTCGCAGCCCTCATTCTTCTTCCAGGTCAAGTGGGGTCTATGCCCTTCACATCCCTGTCTTGTAATGGAACAACTTAAAAGAGGTATACATTTTTTCCTTTAAGAGAACCAACCCGAAACAGAATGAACCCTTTAAGCCATGAAATGTACAATCGGCATGCATTAAACATAAGCAGAACAATTGACTCAAGATTAGATTCAGTAGGTGCTCATTTAAAATACCTCGATAATTCAATAATTCAACGTGATTATCCTATACATGCCGGCGACAGGAGCACAGCGATACATTGTTTCCTTCGCCTTTGTGCCGGGGTTATAAAGAGCTCGGTGTAACATTTACATTCTGATCACTGGTAGAACTCTGTGATAATGTCTAACAGATGTGAATAGGGCATTGAGGGAGAAAAAAAAGGAAACTTGATGTATTTAATAGGGGAGGAATTTGATAGGTGCCGTGTGAAAAAGTGGCTGCCATTGTGATGGCTGGGCCTTTGTTGAGCCGTGGTAGTTACGCACAGTGAAGTCCCAGCAAATGATCCCGTATGTGCGGCTGAAACACATGGCAGGAGAACATAATAACAGGCAGAGAGCATTGAGCCACACTCTTCCAGGCAGCCATAAATCACAGACTTAATGACACGCTGCACTTTCCATCTCGTTGGCTCGATGACGTCTTTTAGATACATTCTTCTACCGTCGTGGAAGCTCGAGATTCTTTTTTTTTTCTTCGAGGGGATGGATTAAATCGGCAGTCTACCGCTTTTATATTACGGAGAACTTTCGGTCGAGGCTGTAATAAAAAAAAGAAAGAAAAAGTTGTGTTAGGCTCGTTCTTCTGGAAAGTTGAAGCGATTTTATAGTAAGAGTTCAATGGGCTGGAAACAGATGTTCCCAAAATCAGGCAGGTCTGATATGGACCCTAACTAGAGTGCAACTAATGGGACCCCAGATCGACAGCTTAAATATAAAAAGCCTATAAGGTCTCCTACAATGCAAAGGGGTTGTCTATGTGTATGGATGTCATGGATGGGATGACCTACTCAGGAAACCAGAGAGGAGAACTGCTTTAAAGAGATGCCCCCCAATCTGGACTCATTGCAGCCATGTACTAAATTCTATACATAGTCCCTCAACTTACAATGGCCTCAGGTTACAATATTTTTGGTCTTTTCCGGACAATTGTAACTCGAAACCATACTCAACATCAAATGTTACAGACAGTCCAGATCTGTGAAACATGTCAATGGCTGGAAGTACTGACTAGAGATGAGCGAACTTACAGTAAATTCGATTCGTCACGAACTTCTCGGCTCGGCAGTTGATGACTTTTCCTGCATAAATGTGTTCAGCTTTCAGGTGCTCCGGTGGGCTGGAAAAGGTGGATACAGTCCTAGGAAAGAGTCTCCTAGGACTGTATCCACCTTTTCCAGCTCACGGGAGCACCTGAAAGCTGAACTAATTTATGCAGGAAAAGGCATCAACTGCCGAGCCGAGAAGTTCGTGACGAATCGAATTTACTGTAAGTTTGCTCATCTCTAGTACTGACCAATCAGAATAGGCATTTCAATGGTAAAACCTCTGTATTACTGAAGTGCATGCACTGACTGGTGTCTGGTAGCGCCCCCTACAGTACAGGGAGGTATTACATGTTCTGTACTCCTCTTTACCTGTGCCAGGGTTAGCTCCTTTGGACACCAAGTGAGGGCGGCTCCATGTTACTTTTTTAGACCACTGTGTGTACTGTAGAGGACCCTGAAGAAGCTCCTGTCCTCTACATAGACAGTGATTACAGCTCCGAACAGATCTTTCTTACTTTTATATGTAAGGACTTGCTTTATTTGTATTAGGGTGCATTCACACCACGTTTTTGCAATACAGTTCCCGTTTCAGGTTTTTGATGAAAAACTGATTCCTCAAAACCGGACTAAACTGTATCAAAACGTGTGTACAAATTTTTACCCGTATATAGTTAAAAACAGTATACAGTTTAAATAATGATGTCCGGTTGCATCCGTTTTTTAAGAAAAAAAACATATACGTTTTGAACTTTTCACTCCATTATGAATAAAGATTCACTTGTTTGATTGAAATTCCAAGAAAAAAAAACTGTGAAAAGTCAAAAAACGGATGTAACCGTATGCACGTACGGTTCCCATTGACTCCCATGTTAAAAAAAAAACGTTTATGGTTTAATACAGTTTTTCACCCGGACCAAAAACCGTGGTAGACTACGGTTTTGGATACGGGAAAAAAACTGACAAAACCATACAGGATGCAAAACGGACACAACCTGATGCATCTTTTGGCATACGGTTTTCAATGGAGAGTCAATGCATATGGTTTTCAATGGAGAGTCAATGCATACAGTTTTCAATACTGTTCCTTACGGTTTTCCCATTGAAAACGTATACGGGAACTGTATTGCAAAAATGTGGTGTGAATGCACCCTTAGGTATGTACTTATTTTTCTTTATTCCTCACTTTTTCCTTTTTTTAGATTTTTACCAGACACTGGCTTTCTAACTGTTAAGAATATATGCATGCATAGCTAAGTGTTCCTGTGTATGGGGGAATCTAACACTTTTGGCAAGCTTTAGGTTTGTGAAAACCTCTGAGCAGTGCCAAAACTTTCTAGAGCCCCTAATTTTTCTGAAAATATGTGGTGATCCTAGACCACAGAGATCTACTACCATAACAATGCCTGGTCTTGAAATGTTGTCCTTTTTTGTAGCCTTTCAAGACCCCCTTAGACACCAGGGCTGGATATAATTATACCCTTCGCACCACTAGGGCTAGGTTCAGACTAAGACATTTTATAAAGTCATTCCACCGCTAAAATTCCACTTTTGAAAGAATGGTCTTGTGAAAGAATCTGAGTGGAATTCAGTCTGCGCTGGTCACCCTAGAAAAATTTAGGCCGGAGATTCCTCAGTCTGACCCTATCCTTCAACTTCACTATAGCTAAGTAGACTTGGCACCGTGTAGAAGTCCATCACTTTTCCCAAGCTGGAACCGGACATAGAAACAATAGCGGATAAAAAAAAGTATTCAGCATGTAATTTGCAGAGGAGCTATTGACATGAAATTTTCATCAGATGTTGGTAACAACCCAATTAATCCATACATACAAAGAAACCAAAACAAATACTTTCAGAAATTAAATTATGTGTAATAAAGTGAAATGGCACTGAAAAAAAAGTATTAAACACAAGTAGAAAGGGAAAGGCAAAATGGCCTGGAAAACCAAGACAACAGCTGAAATGAGTAATTAAAAAGCAATGCAGCCCCTTGTCAGTGCAAATGAATATCAGCTGGTTCAGTCCTAACCGATACAAAAAGGTCTCATTGCCGAGGTGTCACACAAGATGCATCTCATGATGGGGAAAAGCAAAGAGCTGTCTCAGGACCTCCACTACCTAATTGTTGTAAAACATAACAATGGTGTTGGTTACAGGCGAATTTGTAAGATTATGAATGTCCTTTTGAGCACTGTTGGGGCCATAGTACGGAAGTGGAAAGACAATCATTTAACCACAAATTTGCCTCGACCAGGTGCTCCTCACAAGATATCTGACAGAGGAGAGAAAAGAATAATCAGAAGAGTTGTCCGAGAGCCAAGATTTACCATCCACTAAATTAATTTTAAATGTAAAACATAACTTTTATTACTGTGCCTACTTTTAAAAACCCAACATTTGGTCTCTCTGTATTGTGCTTAATAACTTATAAAGCATGTAACTACATGCTACTGATATATGTGAATTGCGGCTGCAGTCTGCAAGTTATTTTGAGAGACCTAACTGTTGTTATTTCAAAATACTATACACATTGGCCCCCCGACGTTTCACCACCAGACGGTAGCTTTTTCAAGGGTTTTTGGGCAAATGGCCAAATGGCCATTTGCCCAAAAACCCTTGAAAAAGCCACCGGCTGGAGGTGAAACGTCGGGGGGCAATGTGTATAGTATTTTAAAATAACAACAGTTAGGTCTTTCAAAATAACTTGCGGACTGCAGCCGCAATTCACATATATCAGTAGCATGTAGTTACATGCTTTATAAGTTATTAAGCACAATCCAGAGAGACCAAATGTTGGGTTTTTAACAGTAGGCACAGTAATAAAAGTTATGTTTTACGTTTAAAATTTATTTAGTGGACGGTAAATTTAGGGTACTAGTGACCACTGATGTGGTCAATTGTAAATAAAGTGTGTAGCAAATTACCCTCCATCCATAGGTCCTTTTGTGATAATGTCCAAGAGCCAAGGACACTTGCTGAGAGATTCAAAAAGACCTGGAATCAGCAGATACTGTTGTATCAAGGCACATACATTGCAAACCTGCGGCAGAAATCTTTGGATATGTTTTGGCTTCCCGCTGCAGATTCCACAATGGGTCTTTTGATGGATCATACCCATGTTGCTCATCATTGGCCAATTTACCGACTATCATCTTCACTTCCATGTAGTAGCCTAAACATTCTTGCCCTTTACTATAGCTGATATCCTCCAGACACTGTAATTCATGCAATTCTGTATTAATGATCCTGGCATCCGCCGCTACATAACCCATATACTCCACAGACCGATTATGTAGGGTCAAATGCTGATTACCCATATTATCACATCTAATTATTAAAACATGTAACAGTGTTAGGATCACCATAGCAACAGGCAATATTGGAGGCAAAAAACACAAAAAGGTAAAAAAAAGAAAAAAAGAAAAAACGGCTTCGCCAAGACGAGTCATTTTCCATTTTTAATGCTCATTTGGGGATATGAAGAGTCTGGCTTATTCTCAGTTCTTCTATCCTCATCATTAAATACCTAAAAATGGTTCAGTCTCGCAATCATTATGGCTTAGGAGAAATGCCATCATAGCCTCATTGGCCTCATAAGATGAAATTATTATATTAAGAGGAGCAGGAAAGATTTTCATGCTGTGACTATAAATCATCGGGAAGGGGAAAAAAAATAGAGTAGTTCAGATTTGCCTCTC
Organism: Hyla sarda; assembly: GCF_029499605.1. Classification (NCBI taxonomy): domain Eukaryota; kingdom Metazoa; phylum Chordata; class Amphibia; order Anura; family Hylidae; genus Hyla; species Hyla sarda. Next base: position 353,177,097 of record NC_079193.1, read on the forward strand.
TCTCTCGCATAATGACAAGCTTTTCCCCGACACCCACGTAATTATAAGTAAAATCAGTTCGCTGGATGGAGATCAAATTAAAGCTGACAATTAAGACAAAGCATTTTTGCACGTTTTAATTAATTTTACACCGCAGACATCAAGACATCGCGATCTAACGTATCTGACAATGCCTAACAATTAACATGGTACTAAACATGTTAAGGATGTAACCCTCATCCCAAAGCGAGGTGTCTAGTAGAGGCGCACCTCGTGACGGTAACAACTTCAATCAAAGTTCAACAATGACAAAGACTCCACAAGTTGTGCCGAGATACTGTATCGGCAATGGAATAAATCCCTTTATGTGAGTTTTTTTTAGCTTTTTTTTTTAATAGCTGGTCTATCTTACATCCCCTAAATAAGCATTGCGTTGCAGTACCACACACAGCCACACTCATTTAGATGTCACTATTGCTTGATACACTATGATTTCATAGTGCTGACCAACAACTTCAATCAAGGTCTAACTATGACAAAATCGGCCAAGATATGGTGTCAGAAGCTTTTCGATTGATGGTCTAACCTTACACCCTCTAAGTCAGTATTGAGCTTTTGTACCGTACACAGTCACACTCATATGTTCTTTGATAAACAGTGATGGTGCTGATGATCCATGGAGGTCCACCAAAAAAAGACAATCAATTGAAAATTCTTCAAAAACTATTTTGAGAATAGATTTTCGTACAGTAATGCCCATTTTGGATCATGGACAATACATTCTGCATTGATTCCGCTTGCAGCGGCCTCCCATTGATTTCAGTGGGAGTTGCATTGCATGGTTCACACTTCTGCGACGGAACAAGGAATTGGAGGAGGATTAAACAGTGCATGTAAACTTCCTCCAAGCAGTAGCTCTCCTGTCCTTGCCAGCTCTTCCCACCGCTCCTTTTCACACTCCGGACAGCGGGACACTGGGAGCAGCAATCCAGGAGAAGTCAGTACTTACGGCCTGTTCTATGTAATCCACTAGTACAGCCTACAGTCTTAGTACCGTCATAAAGGAGATATCTAATGGGAAAAAAAACATATCCCCTATCTGCAGGTTAGAGGATAAGTTTTAGATCGCGAGGGTCCGTGATCTTCTGTACAGGCCCTCTGCTCTCCACTGGAGCGTCGCCTCACAACTTCCAGCCGAAGCCGGGGCAGCCACCCTCCATATATCTCCATGGGAGAGCCAAAGATAGCCAAACGGAGAGCAGAGGGCCCGTACAGGAGATTGCGGGGGGGGGGGGGGGGGGGTGATCTAAAATTTTAATGACATATTAACATGAAAATAATCACAGATTCTGCCTCATTTCTGCTCCATGACACGGATTCAAGACAAATTCAGCGAGGAAGTTAGGCTCTCCATAGACTCACAATTGCTGTTAAGTGTCAACGAAGTGACAACTATTCTTTCCAACACCCCCATACATAAGCATGCTTGGCTTGGAGGTGCTTATTAGTGTTGCTCACGAATATTCGCAATTCGAATATTATTCGCGAATATCGCATATTCGCGAATTCGCGAATTTCGCGAATATAGCGCTATATATTCGTAATTACGAATATTCGTTTTTTGTTTTTTTTTCTCTTCACAGTACACATCACAGTGATCATCCCTCTCTGCTTCCAGCTTGTGTGGTGTAAAGAAGGCTCTAATACTACTGTGAGAGACTGGTGTGCGGAAATTCGCATATGCGAAAATTAGCATATGCGAATTTTCGCATATGCGAATTTTCGCGAACACTAATTTTGTATGGGCTAATATTCACATGTTAAGTTTCGCATACGCGAATATTTCATATGCGAAAATAAAACGAGAATATAACGAATATGCGAATATTCGCGAATATATGACGAATATTCGTCCATATATTCGCGAATATTCGCGAATTCGAATATGGCCTATGCCGCTCAACACTAGTGCTTATCTGAAACACACCCCTACCCCTTAATTCCCTGGTTGAACTTGATGGACATATGTCTTTTTTCGACCGTACTAACTATGTAACTATATAACTATGTAACATGAAACCCAACAGGCCTGATACATCTTCCCCCAAACATCTACCATCTACACGGAGGATAGATATCTGGCCCCTTTGGTATCAGTGGCTTTGGCATAAATACATATTTTTTCAGATACAGCTAACACATTGATGTAGATATATATATATATATATATATATATATATATATATATATATATTCTGTTTGTCATATGGTTAAAGTTAGGAATGAATTTTTTGTGGTACCTGCCTCCTACCTTTTGCCTTCCTCTGCATGACTGCATCAACACAGTAGTGTTATAGGTTGGACTTGGTGGACCCTTGTCTTTTATCAACCATGTCAACTATATATACAGTGACCCCTCGACCTACGATGGCCCCAACATACGAGAATTTCAACATGCGATGGCCTCTCAGAGGCCATCGCATGTTGAAGGCAGCATCAACATACGATGCTTTTGTATGTCGGGGCCATCGCATAAAAGGCTATCCGGCAGCGCAGACTGCTTCAGCTGCCACTGGATAGCCGTTTACGGTGCCCCATGTCGTCCGCTGACGATCACTTACCTGTCCTCGGGGCTCCGGAGCGTCCTCTTCGGGATCCTCTGCATAGTCGGCGCTCTCCATCAATGTCATCACGTCGCTGCGCACGCAGTCCTGTCATCCAATAGGAGCGGCGTGCGTAGCGACGTGATGGCGGCGACGGAGAGCGAGGATGCCGGGGAAGCAGAGGCCTTGCCAGAGCGTCGGGGACACCCCGGGGACGTGGCGATGGACGGCAAAATCCTGGGCAGCGGTGACGGTGCGGAGCGGCGGGGACAGGTGAGTACAACTTTCTCTAACAGTGGTCTACAACCTGCCGACCTCCAGATGTTGCAAAACTACAACACCCAGCATGCCCGGACAGCCGTTGGCTGTCCGGTCATGCTGAGTGTTGTAGTTTTGGAACATCTGGAGGTCCGCAGGTTGTAGACCACTGTCCTATACTTTACATTGCACGGATCCCTCAACATATGATGGTTTCAACAAACGATGGTCCATTTTCTCTAACAGTGGTCTACAACCTGCCGACCTCCAGATGTTGCAAAACTACAACACCCAGCATGCCCGGACAGCCGTTGGCTGTCCGGTCATGCTGGGTGTTGTAGTTTTGCAACATCTGGAGGTTCGCAGGTTGTATACCACTGTCCTATACTTTACTTTACTGTAGGGGCCACTGCTTGCTAATTCTCTATGTTGCTTACATGGGCACAGTGTTAAAAATGTGATGTTGGCCATGCCTGGTACTGCAGCTCAGTCCAACTTAGGTGAATTTTGCTGATTTGCTAGTGTCACAGGGCTTAAACCCAAACACGATTGATGGACTATCTAAAGCAGTGGTCCCCAACCCAGTACAGTGGTCCCTCAACAGACGATGGTAATTCGTTCCAAACGTCCCATCGTTTGTCGAATCCATGGTATGTTGAGGGATCCATGCAATGTAAAGTATAGGAAGCTGTACTCACCTGTCCCCGCCACTCCGGACCAGGTCCTCACCGCTCCCGATGCTGTCCCAGGGGCTCTCGATGCTGTCCTGCTGCTCCGGTGTCTTCTTCGGGATCCTCCGGCTTCTTCCGCATTTTCTCTGGTGTCCTGGCCTCGCTTTCTGGTGACGTTATTACGCTGCTGCGCCGGCGCGCCGTGTGTAGTGATGTAATAATGACGCCGGAAAGCGAGGTCCGGACACTGGAGAAGATGCAGAAGACACCGGAGGATCGCGAAGTGGACCCGGAGCAGCGGGAATAGGTAGGCGAACCTGCCCGGGATGCTTAAACTGCTATCAGACAGCAGCTTAAGCATTTTGCGCTGTCAGATAGCAGTTAATGCGATGGCCCCGACATATAAAAGCATCGTATGTCGATTTTATCATATGTCGGGGCCATCGCAGGTCGGGGTACTCCATTTGACTGAAACAGGGAAAAATTTGAATGCTGGTCTGTTGGTGGGCCTTGAGGACTGGGTTGGGGACCTCTGATCTATAGGATAGACTATTAGTATTTAAGTTATGGAAAACTGTTTCATGGTATATGTCTGCAGAATGGTATGATGATGTGTATCATAACCTACCCATGTTGGGTCCAATAAGTCAATGGACTGAACACAGTCTATCAGTGACTATATTCAGTCCATTTGTAAGTGTATATTGTCATTTGGTGGAAGTCAAGTCCACCCACTTTTGAGTCTCACAAAATAACAGCATACACTTACAAATGGGTCAAATATAATTACTACTAGACCTCAATGGACCCAGCGCAGGTACGTCATGGTTTACCCATCTGCCACTATGCTGATGTATACCATAAATAAAGGTTCATTTCAGATGTGAACATCTGTGGATTATAATGAGGGTAGTGGTCCCTGATGAATATGTCAAATAGCTGTGTGGCGTTACCCAATGTCCTTTTGTCCCACACAAAGTAGTAAAGTAGTTCCAGCTTACAAAGCCCAGGAATGAGACCTCTAAAGCCAAGGTTCGGTAACCAATTTTACTGAACTCCTTTGGTAATTCCAGAACAGTACACAATCTCTTGAAATACAGCTTTGATAGTACAGCTTAGGAGTCAGAGAATGTAGATTTGGTCACTGTCCCTTTACTTTAAGGGGTACTCCACCCCTTTAAGGGGTACTCCACCCTAGACATCTTATCCCCGGCATCTCAGACATCTGGTGCCCAGAGCGAACTTCGCTCCGTGCCGGATGACTGGCGATGCCGGGCAGAGGATCTTTCGGTCATGGCCGCACCCATAGACTTGCATTGAAAGGGCATGGTCATGACGTCACGAGCGGGGCTCGGCCATGATGTCACGAGCCTCTATCGTTGCACCCGATGTTATAAACAAACGCCGGGTGCAGCAAGGAGATGGCGGGGGTCCTGCTGTTGGGGATCAGACATCTTATCCCCTATCCTTTAGATAGGGGAAAAGATGTCTAGGGGCGGAGTACCTCTTTAATACTTCTTTAGAATATATATTGAAGGAAAAATCTTAGTGCTTTCTTAGCACATGTATGAGAAATATCCTCTGCAGATGAATTGTTGCAGTGTGGACTGGAACTAGACTTTAGGACAGTAACATTTGGGTATATATGGTACTGACTGGAGCTGTCATAGGGCAGATATCCCTATAGGAGGCATAGCCAGTGGAGAGGTACGTTTGTAAAAAGACTCAAAATACAGTGGTCTCTCAATATACGATGGTAATCCGTTCCAAATGGACCATCGTTTGTTGAAACCATCATATGTTGAGGGATCCGTGCAATGTAAAGTATAGGACAGTGGTCTACAACCTGCGGACCTCCAGATGTTGCAAAACTACAACACCCAGCATGCCCGGACAGCCAACGGCTGTCCGGGCATGCTGGGAGTTGTAGTTTTGCAACATCTGGAGGTCCGCAGGTTGAAGACCACTGGTATTGGAGGTTATACTCACGTGTCCCCGCCGCTCCGGACCGTCACCGCTGCCCTGGATGTCACCAGTGTGTCCCCGACTCTCCTGCAAGGCCTCTGCTTCCCTCGGGATCCTCGCTCTCTGTCGTCGCCATGACGTCGCTACGCACGTCGCTCCTATTGGATGACGGTGTGCGCAGCGACGTGATGACGACGATGGAGAGCGACGATGATCCAGGGGATCCTGAAGAGGACGCACCGGAGCTCCGAGGACAGGTAAGTGATCGTCAGCGGACCACACGGGGCACCGTAAATGGCTATCCGGTGGCAGCTGAAGCAGTCTGTGCTGCCGGATAGCCGTTTATGCGATGGCCCCGACATACAAAAGCATCGTATGTTGATGCTGCCTTCAACATGCGATGGCCTCTGAGAGGCCATCATATGTTGAAATGATCGTATGTCGGGGCCATCGTAGGTCGAAGGGTCACTGTAATTAAAAAGTAGTGGGTAGGATGGGGCACGCCACAATGACGTTGTGGGTAAGAGGGGTCCGGCAGCGTTCAGGAGGGGACAGTAGCCTCTCCCACAAATACAGGCATGATAAATCAGCCTTACAACTTAATATCACAATAATCCACCAGTCAGCATCACGTATACCGTCACATATCATTCCACAGGTTGGAAGCATTACAGAGTCACACCTCTTCGGTAAGAGAGAGATCTCATTATACACACGATGTCTAACAATAAGGAGCAGGAGACGATAATGAGTCTCCTCCATTCACTATGAGACGCAAAACTAATGTCTGTGGAAATGTTACTTGTCACCAAAATGTGCAATGTCATTATCAGTGTAGGGCGGAGGTACGGTACCTGCTAAAACCTGACATAAATGCAGAGCGGTTCTATGGATATCAGTTTAAGCATCCTAGTTATATATGATCAGCAGGATATAGATATATATATATATATATATATATATATATATATATATTTGTAAATGTAGTATTTAATAATGTATATTATTATACATGGGGGGCAGTATTATAGTAGTTATATTCTTGTATATAGTAGGCAGTATTATAGTAGTTATATTCTTGTATATAGGAGCAGTATTATAGTAGTTATATTCTTGTATATAGGAGCAGTATTATAGTAGTTATATTCTTGTATATAGGAGCAATATTATAGTAGTTATATTCTTGTATATATGAGCAGTATTATAGTAGTTATATTCTTGTATATAGGGAGCAGTATTATAGTAGTTATATTCCTGTATATAGGAGCAGTATTATAGTAGTTATATTCTTGTATATAGGAGCAGTATTATAGTAGTTATATTCTTGTATATAGGAGGCAGTATTATAGTAGTTATATTCTTGTATATAGGAGGCAGTATTATAGTAGTTATATTCTTGTATATAGGAGCAGTATTATAGTAGTTATATTCTTGTATATAGGTGCGGTATTATAGTAGTTATATTTTTGTATATAGGAGCAGTATTATAATAGTTATATTCTTGTATATAGGAGCAGTATTATAGTAGTTATATTCTTGTACAAAGGAGCAGTATTATAGTAGTTATATTCTTATACATAGGAGCAGTATTATAGTTATATTTTTATACATAGGAGCAGTATTATAGTAGTTATATTCTTGCACATACAGGGTAGTATTATAGCTTTCTATTTCTGTACATAGGAGGCAGTATTATTGTATCGTACCACAGCTTTTTTTAGATTCAGATATAACAAAGAAATTGCTGACTTGAATTGCCTTACAGAAGAAGATAACTCTTAGCCCTATATTTACTTTTTCTTAAAATTTTAGAGAAAAAAACTGTTCTTAAAAGGAGAGCGCTGCCAACTTCCCTCCCGAGAAATGCATCAGAGCAAATGAAAAGAGTTCTTATTCTCAGATTTGTGGTGATGAATAAGTAATTCCTTAACTAAATTATTCTACATGGAGAGGACAGAGCAAAGATTAGGAGTTGGCTTGGGTCATATAAAATATGGCATTTCGCTCAGAGGTCCGTGAGGTTGTAAATCAACAGATTTTATGCTTTCAGTGCCACCGGCAAATTGTAACTTCTCAATTAAGGAGGATTCGCATATATAAAATAAATGGGAAGATTATTTTATGGATTCAGACTCAATCTACCTTTCTAATCAGAGTTACTATGGACAAATTCAATTTCTGAGAAAGATCTCGATACAGAATTTATTACCAAGTCATTGTAAAGGTTCTGCTGTTCATTTGTGCAGGAACAAGAAATATAGAACGGTAGTAAAACCCAATCAGTAGACAGGGCATTTTCTATAGATTAATGCAATTTATTATGTATACCACCTATTGTAAGTAAGTATTACATGGAGACCTGCACGTCAGGCTCTTTGGACTAGTACAGAATAGTGATTCATTACAACAACGCACTATAGACAAAGGGTTCCACAACTAATGCTATACGAGTTCATAGATAGATATGAGATAGATAGATATGATATAGATAGATATGATATAGATAGATACATATGAGATACATAGATACATATGAGATAGATAGATATATAGATAGATAGATATGAGATAGACAGGGCCGTTTGAAGGAATTTGGGGGCCTCAAGCAAAATAGACATGGAGGCCCCCCTCCCTATATTTTTTTTTACTCCCCCCCCCCTCTATGTTTTTTTCCTCTCCCTACCTATGTTCTCAGTTACCTCCTCCGGCTCCTTCCTTGGACCCTGTAGCGTTGCCAAGCTCCTCTACCTCCTGGCTGTCACTCAGTGTACACTTCCTGTCAGTCCGGCCAGGAACAGGAAACTGAATCTCCTGTTCCTGTACCGCGCTGTACCCGGACAGACTGACAAGAGGAGGAGCTCGGCCACGCTACAGGGAAAGGGAGGAACTTGGGAGGTGACCAGGAGTGCTGCAGCCGCCTGAGGCTCTCTATAGAGCGCTGAGGAGGCTGCAGCCTTATAGGAAGCACAACAAGCACCGGGCAAGCTCGGGGCCCCAAGCAATTGCTTGGTTTGCCTGTCCTTTAGCGATGGGCCTGGAGATAGATAAATAGATAGATAGATAGATAGATAGCTAAACAGATACACTCTCACTGCCCCCTTTATTAGGTACACCTTGCTAGTACCTATTTGGATCCTCCTTTGTCTTTATTCTTTGTGGTATACTTTCTACAAGGTGCTGGAAATATTTATCATAGATTTAGTCCCATATGGACATGATGACATCACACAGTTCCCCATATGGACATGATGACATCACACAGTTCCTCTATATGGACATGATGACATCACACAGTTCCCCATATGGACACGATGACATCACACAGTTCCTCTATATGGACATGATGACATCACACAGTTCCTCCATACAGACATGATGACATCACACAGTTCCCCTATATGGACATGATGACATCACACAGTTCCTCCATATGGACATGATGACATCACACAGTTCCTCTACATGGACATGATGACATCACACAGTTCCTCCATATGGACATGATGACATCACACAGTTCCTCCATATGGATATGATGACATCACACAGTTCATCCATATGGACCTGATGACATCACACAGTTCCTCTATATGGACATGCATCCATATGGACATGATGACATCACACAGCTCCTCCATATGGACATGATGACATCACACAGTTCTTCCATATGGACATGATTACATCACACAGTTCCTCCATATGGACATGATGACATCACACAGTTCCCCTATATGGACATGATGACATCACACAGTTCCTCCATATGGACATGATTACATCACACAGTTTCTCTATATGGACATGATGACATCACACAGTTCCCCCATATGGACATGATGACATCACACAGTTCCTCCATATGGACATGATGACATCACACAGTTCCTCCATATGGACATGATGACATCACACAGTTCCTCCATATGGACATGATGACATCACACAGTTCCCCTATATGGACATGATGACATCACACAGTTCCCCCATATGGACATGATGACATCACACAGTTCCTCCCTATGGACATGATGACATCACACAGTTGCTGAAGATTTGTTGGCTGTACATCCATGATGAGAATCTCCGGTTCCACCACATCCCAGCGGTGATCTATTGGATGAGATCTGGTGACTGTGGAGACATTGGAGTCCAGTGACCTCATTGTCCTGTATGAGATGATGTCATGTGACCTCATTGTCCTGTATGAGATGATGTCATGTGACCTCATTGTCCTGTATGACATGATGTCATGTGACCTCATTGTCCTGTATGAGATGATGTCATGTGACATGGGGCATTATCCTGCTGGAAGTATCATCAGAAGATACCTGGGACACTGTGGTCATAAAGGGAAGGACATGGTCAGTAACAATACTCATATAGGCTGTCAGGTTTATACCGGGATCAATTTGTACTAAGGGGCCCAAGTGTACCAGGCAAATGTCCCCCACACCATTACTCCACCACCAGCCTGAACTGCTGATACAAGGCAGGATGGATCCATGCTTTCATGTTGTTTACACCAAATTCTGACTCAATGTCACAGCTGGAATCGAGACTCTTTGGACCAGGCAACGTTCTTCTAGTCTTCCACTCTCCAATTTTGGTTCCTGCATGAATTGTAGCCTCAGTTTTCTGTTCCTTAGCTGACAGGAGTGGCAGTGTAGTCCTTATTAGCTGATATAGCCCATCTGCTTTAAAATTGGCTGTGTACAGAAATGGTGTTCTGCAGACCTTGGTTGTAACCAGTCCTTATTTGAGTAACTGTTGCCAGTCTCTCATCTCAAACCAGTCTGCCCATTCTCTTCTGAAATCAACAAGACATTTTTTTTCCCCCGCTCACTGGATATTTTCTCTTCGGACCATTCTCTGCAAACCCTACAAATCGTTGTGTGTGAAAATCCCTGGAGATCAGCAGTTTCTGCAATACTCAGAGCAGCCCATCTGGCACCAACAACCATGTCAGGTTTAAAGCCACTTAAATCTCCTTTCTTCCCCCATTCTGATTCTCGGATTGAACCTCAGCAAGTTGTCTTGACCAGATCTACATGCCTAAATACATATATTGCTGCCATGTGATTGGCTGATTAGCTATTTGCGTTCACAAGCATATGAACAGGTGTACCTAATAAAGTGGCCAGTATACTGTAAAGAGAAGATAGATAGATGACAACTGCGCTGTGTAATCTTGGCTTTATATAACTTTTCTACAAGTTCCAGTTACACTGTAAATCCTGAGTTATATAGTTACACAATGTCCCCCATATGAGACCCCTCCCTGACCCCCTCCGGATGTAGTTGAAGAACATTTCTGAAAAGGATGAAGCAATAAGATTGAACTTCCCTTATGAATATGAGACTTGGGGATCGACAAATAAGTGACTGGGGCCGAGCGTTCTGCGGTTATTTTATGGCGCTCCCAAGCTGCAGCTGTGCTCCAGAACAATAGAAAAAAAAGCAAAAAAAAAAAACAATAATAAAAATCTGAGGTAATTTAATCAGGCAAATCTCCCCCCTGCATTTTATGTGGGGCCTAAAGACCCTCCTCCTGCGCCGTAACCTCACAAGGGACACGTTGTGTTAATAAAACCAGCCTTAGGGCCATGGTATAAAGATTTTTTTTAAATGAGAACCTTTTAGTGTATTAAATATAGCTTCATAGTTTCATAGCTTTGGAAACACAAATGCCTAAGAGAAATTGTTAAGCACAGAATAAAACACGGAACGCAAAACAGATGTTTTTTAACTTCATCCGTGTTTACCTAACATTATATAATAAAGTTTGACTAGGCTTCACACATTAAAGGGGTATTCCGGCCACATACATCTTATATCGTGATGTCACGTCACACCCCCTCGTAATGTCAAGCCATGCCCCCTCCATTCATGTCTATGGGAGGGGGCGTGACGGCCGTCACGCCCCCTCCCATAGACATGAATGGTGGTGACGTGGCGTGACATCACATCTCCAGTCCCAGAAACAAAAAGGTTTCCAGGTGCTGCACGGGGGGGGTCCTAACGATAGGCCCCTTGCTATCATACATCTGACTACACAGAAGAGAGGAGGACCCATTCTGAAGACCCAAATAGGCCTTAATCATGTTCCCATGTTCTACCATACAGAACATGGTCCGGTGTTTGTTTTTCTTTCTTCCATGGGTCAAGAGCCCACGAGGGAAACAAGTTGGCAAGAAGAATGGAGGGCAGAGATGAAGGTTAACAGTGACATTATGACACAACAACAGCTGATGCTCTGTGTGCTCAGCAGGGACAGCTCTATGAGTTGGATGGAGCTGCTGCAGCAAGTGGTGGTGCAATGATATCAATTTTTAATTTTTTTTTTTTTAAGATTTAAAGAGTACATGTCATCAACAAACACTTTTTACATAATGTAGATAATACCATTCTATGTATATTTGTAATATACATTGGTTAAAAAATGTGTATATTTTTGTCCCTGCAGATATTGCCTGTGTGTCTCTGTGAGGAGTCCAATTACAGGAAGTGAAGGTGGACAAGCAGAGCTCTGTACACTGAGGACAAGCAGGGCTCTGTACACTGAGGACAAGCAGGGCTCTGTACACTGAGGACAAGCGGGGCTCCGTACACTGAGGACAAGCAGGGCTCTGTACACTGAGGACAAGCAGGGCTCTGTACACCGAGGTCAAGCAGGGCTCTGTACACCGAGGACAAGCAGGGCTCTGTACACCGAGGACAAGCAGGGCTCTGTACACCGAGGACAAGCAGGGCTCTGTACACAGAGGACAAGCAGGGCTCTGTACACCGAAGACAAGCAGGGCTCTGTACACCGAGGACAAGCAGGGCTCTGTACACTGAGGACAAGCAGGGATCTGTACACTGAGGACAAGCGGGACTCTGTACACTGAGGACAAGCGGGGCTCTGTACACTGAGGACAAGCGGGGCTTTGTACACTGAGGACAAGCGGGGCTTTGTACACTGAGGACAAGTAGGGCTCTGTACACTGAGGACAAGGGGGGCTCTGTACACCAAGGACAAGCAGGGCTCTGTACACCGAGGTCAAGCAGGGCTCTGTACACCGAGGACAAGCAGGGCTCTGTACACCGAGGACAAGCAGGGCTCTGTACACCGAGGACAAGCAGTACACAGAGGACAAGCAGGGCTCTGTACACTGAGGACAAGCGGGGCTCTATGCAGTGAGGCTCTGTGACATGCTCCCAGATCACACATGAGGACAACCTAGGAGCCTGCTTAGAGCCCTGCTTGTTCACCCCCACTTCCTGTATTTGGACTCCTCACAGAAACACACATGCAATAGCTGCAGACACAGCATTTTTTCACACAAAAATATACATATTTTTTTTAACCAATGTATATTACAAATATACATATAAAAAGTTTTTGTTGATGACAGGTACACTTTAAATCCCCGCAGAGAGGCAGTCACTTCTCTAGCCCATGAAACAAGTTTTTGGGTGGCTCCAGAGATTAGTGCTGCCTCTTCTCTTTATGTTTGGTGTGAGAAGTTTTAAGGAAGCCAGTCTCGGAGTGCATGTCTGTCCAGCTGAATACAGCAGCCTCCACCAACTTTGTGTCTCACCCACTCAATCTCCTTTCCTTACTCAACAAAGGAGGACAGACATCGATGTTTTGATATTATTTACCCTTAAAAGTGTTACTTCGGTGACATTTTTATTTTATTTTTTTATTTACTGGTGCCAGAAAGTTATACAGATTTGTAAATTAGTTCATGTACGGTATAGGAATAGTCAGCTCACCGGGTCCTTCACACGGAAAAACAGCCTCCAACTGTAGCAACAAGAAATATAGAAGCCAGCGGTAAAAGTAACTTCACCTTTATTCTGTCCAAGTTAAAACAGACATGGATCTGTTTTAGGAACAATAGTATTAGGATAAAACTCAGGAAACGCTCGGCATGACACATTTCAGGTCATGTGACCTTTCATCAGATGCATAATGCATCTGATGAAAGGTCACATGACCTGAAACGCGTCATGCTGAGCGTTTCCTGAGTTTTATCCTACTATTTTGTTCCTGAGACAGATCCATGTCGATGTTTTAACATGGACAGAATAAAGGTGAAGTTACTTTTACCGCTGGCTTCTACATTTCTTGTTGCTAGATTTGTAAATGACTTCTTTTTTAAAAACTTAACCCTTCCAGTACTTATCAGCTGCTGTATGCTCCACAGCAAGTTCATTTCTTTTCAAATTTCTTTTCTGTCTGATCACAGTGCTCTCGGCTGACATCTCTGTCTCAGGAACTGTCCAGAACAGGATAGGTTTGCTATGGGAATTTCTCCCTGCTCTGGACAGTTCCTGACATGGACAGAGGTGTCAGCAGAGAACACTGTTGTCAGACTGGAAAGAACCACACAACTTCCTCTGGAAAATATAACAGTTGATAAGTACTGGAAGGATTAAGATTTGTAAATAAAAGAAATTTACAAATCTGTTTAATATTCTGTCACCAGTTGTTTAAAAAAAAAACAATAATTCACCAGAGTACCCCTTTAAGCGGTGATACTAATATTTTAGTGCTGTCTGTTTTAAGCCCCTTAATGGTGCACGGCTATTTCTCATTCTCTAAATTTTAGTGGGAAGGACCAAAGCTGGACTATTTTTATGGATATATGGACATCTTTTTCCTTCCTTTTCTGATCAATTAAAGCACATATACCCGCTCTGCAATGCCATGACATAGTGCTGGAGAAAGGGCACTGGACTGAACAGGTTGGCATTGTGCAGGGGGATAATTTACACAGTACAATACTAAAGATGAGGTTACTGATGTACTTGGTTTACAAGCTGCTATGTGAGCAGAAAAGAATAAACAGCAGCAGTACAGCAAGGAAATGGTTACACTAAGCATTGAGCTGCTACTGATGCTGCTGCTTAGAAGCTTAAAGGAAGGGGGAATTACACCACAGTACTCTGGACATACAGCAGAGGATACACTAGTATTTACACAAGGGACACCTGCTGTGAGCTTTATTGGTGGTGAGACATGTAAAGGAACCATTGGTTTTCCTTATAGAATAGTGTGGATCATTCCAGCAGCACATGCTTTTCAGGCTCTATTGCTTTCTCTCCCGAGCACATGCTAAGCCCCACCCCACTGTGTTTTGTCCTATCTAGCTGTTACTAGAGACAAATGTCCCCTGACAACCGGCAGTGAGCAGTAGATTGCAAAGAAGTGAGACACCCTGTGTCCAGGACTTTATAACTGATTATCTGGGGTAAGAATTCTTGTTTATAAAATGATTTGCCACTATGTTTGGAATTAAATGGAAGTTTTTTTGAATGGCATTGACTGTTTAAGCTTTAAATGAGGGGGGCAGGGGAAGTCCCCTGCTGCGTTGGCTTTCAGAAGATACTGACTCTCTTTACAGAGCCAACCAGAACCCTTCTCCGAACCTACAAGATGCAACAGCTCCAAAACAGCACTGTCTACAGATGGGTGTCTATTTTTTGCTAATAACCCAAATCATGTAGGGCAGCCACCTATGGGTGAGCTATAAGGACATATTTCTCCCTTCTAGATGAAAGCTATTTTGCATATTTTATTCCCCAGGGTGCTCTGCCCTAAAGACTCTCTATTTGTTGGATCTCCATAAGCAGTGGGCACCCTTTTACATTACTTTACAAATTAGAATTTTTTTGGAAAGAAATAAAGTAACAAGAAAAAAATATGAAAAACTGAGATGGAAATATTATTTTCAGAGAATAGTGTTGATGGTTTTCCGGCAGCCCTTACTCATTCATCATGTAGACGCTTCTCTCTGCAATTAAATATCATCTCCAACAATCATTCTATTCAGGAAGCAAAGTTCAGCTAAATGTTTGCTTTGAAATCTCTTCCAGTTCTCCCACTGAATAATCTGGACGTATCCTCTTCAATTACAGCCCGGGCATGAATATGAACATGTGCTTGGCTCAATGGGGTTTCTGGCTTGAATGGAGATGTATTGATACAATGCATTGTAAAAAGTTCATGTCTGTGAATGACGGAAGCCAGTGTTCTGGGGGCAAGCCTTTGCTTGTATTTCTACACCACTGACTACTGTCATCTTAGCACTCAATGCTTTCGCTGCATCAGTTCATACAAACATTTCCCCTGTTTTCTTTATCCTCTTAACCTGGGAAAGTCCCGAAATGATTAATTACATGGAGTGACATCCTGAGAACGAGTCATGTTGGATCCTGATATGACAATTGGTTGTGCCAAGACGTGTGATGGCGGCTGCAAATTCTTTCAGTATCAGTCTCAGAAACTTCATAGAGTACTGCTCCTTTCATCTGGTGCCCAATGGGCTGAAATTTCTGCTAATCCTATGAGATTGGTACCAGTGCCAGATTAGTGTGATATCTCTACATGTCCTGCATGTTAAGAACCTAATGTATCAAGCAGGGACCACAATTGGTCAGTGGCTATTAACACTGGAAAGCGCTATAACCTAACTCAATGTGTGTACATACAGTATTAACCTCTTGTTGACAAATAGGGTATATGTACGTCATAATACCAGGAAGGTTGTATGGAGCAGTCTCAGGAGCTGAGCCTGCTTCATTAACATTGGGTGTCAGCTGACATCTTAATCCTCTAGATGCCGCAGTATATATTGACCACAGCATCTGGATGGCAGTCCCATTTGATGCAATCACAGGGTGCCGAGAAGTTAACACGTTAGCCCGCCACTGCTCCAATAGTGCTATACTAACCTTATTGGGTTGTGCTAGAGGATAGGTACAATTCTAAAAAAGGCGTATAACTTTTATATGTACATGTTCCGCTCAAGGTCCCTGTCTGCGTACTCAAAGGTACTAATGAACAGAGTTCATTAGAGGAGAAAAAAGGGTCGGAATTGAGCGATTACTTTAGGGTATTATGGATTTACAAGGGTAAAAGGGGTTATCCACCCTAAGGTGATTTTAGTACGTACCTGGCAGACAGTAATGGGCATGCTAAGGAAGGATCTGCACTTGTTTTGGGGCTAAGTGGCTATGTTGTGAGATTACCATAACACTGTGGCTAGCTTTTTGTGAACTGGTATTTCCTGTTTGACTTTTCTTTCTATACTCCCTCCCACACATCAGCCACCCCAGCCATTGAAACATAAATGAGCTGCATCCATTGAAAAGACCTGTGATTTTCAATCAGGGTGCCCACAGCTGTTGCATTAGTTGCAGATTGATCTCTCTCCCACCAAGCGATCCCTCCACCCATTGAAGCAGACAGGCTCCCTGTCATCAGCTGACTAGTGAGTCAGGTCTCGGCCGCATTGCAAGCTGGGAAAAATATGAGACAACAGTCATTTTGTATGCTGGTAAAAATAAATATTGGGGTGAAAATCATAGAAGAATTGTAAGAAAACCATCACACACAGGTACAGACACTATATTATGAACTACACTAACTTTACAGCCCCTGTAACATAGTCAAATAAAAAAAATCCCTGGAATACCCCTTTAATATTGTTCTTTATTGCCTCCAAAAGTAATCTAAATTTCTTTGTATATGCAAGAATAAATGGAATTTAGGTCATGTGACCATTCCTTAGACAACATCTGCTAGAAGTTTTTGAGGGAGAAGTTTCCCAGGTTTGGAGCTTTTTCCCAGGTTCCAATAACTGCAAACATAGGCCCGATTCTCTCTATCCCCAGAAGGTTGGAACCAGAGAAGACTAGTCAAGTTTAGTCAAAAGTGCGACCAGTGTGTCTTACTATCTGCAAGGTAACACGAGAGAATGTTTTAGGCCTAGTAAGACACCTGTTTAAGCAAATGCCTTCTACAAGCAAGTAACCAAGCCCTGACTGTAACTAGAAAAAAAAGTTCTAGTTGCAAGAACCCAACCTAAGGCAGATCTGTGCTGGATTGCAGTGGTCACTGCACCATGCAGCATTCAGGAGGTTTCCACCCAAGACTGTCTCTAGTCCATGCTGAGAGGACAATCATCTCAAAAATCCAGCTTTGTTCTCCAAGAAGGAGAATATCAAGTCACAAGAATAGAATAGCTGAGCAAGGGCTCTTCTGCAAACACTTAAGGAGTACCTGTCACCAAATAAAACTTTTAATACAGTGTTCCTTGTGTAATTAGTAGACAGTTTCCCATTCACTTTATGAATGTTTAATGAATGAATGTTTTAAAATTAGCAACATAAATATGTTTAAAATGTGATAGAAAAAAAGACCACTAGGTGGCTCTTTTTCTGTTCCCTGCCACAATTAATATAGTAAGTTTTGTCTTCTCTCGGCCTGGCAGGAGACCAAACTCTGAAAGTGTTTTTCTACACTGAGCTTGATTGACAGCTGCATAGAGCCTCACTGAAAGATGCACAGAGCCTCACTAAAAGATGCATAGAGCCTCACTGAAACATGCAAAGAGCTTCACTAAGAGCTAGAAACAGCCTCACTGAAACATGCACAGAGCCTGAGGTCTTCTATTCATCACAGTGCTGCAATCATGTGAGGGTGGAAATGGTCCCCCTGCAGGCTTCAGTGATGTAATGCCTGCTGGGAGACGCCCACTTTCTCCTGCTGGGAGATTGCACTATGTGAGCAAGAAGAAAGGTATGATACACAGCTTTTTAAAGCTCTGAAATGCTTTTTAAGGGTGGGAGGGGTGTTAGGAATAGTTAGGGAACATAGCCTGAGTTAGTTTAGAAAAGTTTATTTGGTGACAGGTACTTTTTAACTCTTTTTAGACTTACAGCCAGAGTTAATGCTGTATGACATGTTATGGCCAACTTTAGGGTAGGCCCTGCCATAGGAAATTGTGCTGCACAACCATGAGTTATGTCTTCCAGGCAGTACTGTGTGTCTACCCCTTGCTGATTACTGCACATATTTGTTGCTATATAGGATACCTGAACCCCCAGTGATTATGGAGGACGGCCTGTTCCTTGTACAAGGCCTGTATCCAGACTCTAATACAGTTCCTTACAGTGTAGGTATGGGGTACCTTGGGCCCACTAATGGACATTCTATAAGCTGCTACTCATTTTGGGTCCTCCTCAGGCACCCTGGCCCATGGGACTGCTATCCCTTTACACTAGGTCAAATATTACAATTGCCACCATTTGTATTGCTCACGCAGACCATATCATCACGAGAAAACCGACAGAGCTCATGTCACAACCTTGCTCCGTCGATCCTCTTAAAGGTCACTCTGACCTTGTGGACGCGTCTACATGATAGGATTAGAATAAAACAGCTAATAAGTATGTCGCTGTGGAGTCGCACATTAATCACATTGGGCAGTTTTGAATCATTTCGTTTGTAAATGAATACAGCGCTAATATAAAAAACATAATAAGAACAACTCCTCCCTGTCTGGTAAACAAAGCAAGCGAGGCATAAAAGCCGAATAACATAAAGGTCATATACTCCATTCTATTAACTGGGTTAAACACTCCGCTCTTAAGACAGTAGTTACCCTGCATTGTTGCCGTGTCCCACTTTTACCCAATTTAAAGGTCAATGGCTCATTAAATGCTAGTGTCTATGTTAATTTTCATAACCGCTTAATATTTCACCATTTTACACATAAAGCAAATTAATCATTTTAGACAAGTAAAACGCTCCCGGAATTTCCAATTATTATTATTTCTGTGCACTTGGTATTTAGGTTTAATTATTAATAATACATTTATGGCACCATTAAAGGGAAACTCAAGTAGTAATGCAGATAATGATACTTCATTAGGACTTCTTAAAGGGGTACTTCACCCCTAGACATCTTATTCCCTATCCAAAAGATAGAGGATAAGATGTCTGATCGCAGGGTCCCACCACTACGGACCCCCGCGATCTCGGCTGCAGCACCCCAGTCATCTGGAGCATGGAGCAAACTTCGTTCTGTGCCGGATGACTGGTGATACGGAGCCGGAGGCTCATGACGTCATGGCCACGGTCCCTCATGAAATTACGGCCACACTCCCTCAATGCAATTCTATGGGAGGGGGCGTGATGGCCGTCACGCCCCCTTCCATAGACTTGCATTGAGGAGGCGTGTCTGCGACATCAGGAGGGGCCGTGACCGTGATGTCACAAGCCTCCAGCGCTGGATCCAACGCTCTAAACGAACACCAGGTGCAGCAGGGAGATTGCAGGGTTCCTGCCGCTTTGGATAGAGGATAAGTTGTCTAGGGGTGGAGTACCCCTTTAAAGGAGTTCTCCACTTTGGGCCATCCCCACTTGGTTAAAGCTCAAGCCCCATCCTGAGTAATGTCACCACCCCTGACCAGCCCCTATAGTTACATCTCTATCTTCCTGTCATATACATATATATTTTTATTGCAAAATGTATGGAGAATTACGTGTGGTTACAACTAGCTGCCTTGTTCTGAGCAATGCCAAAGCCAAAGAGGAGCAAACAGGGAATGAATACAGCAACTGCTGCAGATTTACTAACTGCAGAGCAATAGTCTGCTGAGTACTCTAATGTTCTGCAACAGCTGTGGGCAGGGAACTGACAGGGGTGCTGTAGGAGTGAAGTAGGCAGGGACGGGAGGGCACGGAGCATAGTGACGTCACGGCTCCGCCCCCTCAATGCATGCCTATGGAGGGGGCGTGACTGCTGTCACGCCCCCTCCATAGGTTTGCATTGAGGGGGCGGAGCCGTGACATCACTATGCTCCGTCCCCGTGATCGCTAGTAATCAGACTCGGAGCGAGCACGCTCCGTGGGCTGATTCTAACGGGGTGCGGCGTGGAAGATCACAGGGGTCCCCAGCGGCGGGACCCCCGCGATCAGGCATCTTATCCCCTATCCTTTGGATAGGGGATAAGATGTTTTAGCGCAGTAGTACCCCTTTAAGATCTATTTTGATCAGCTCCTAATGATAACAATAAGGGTCGCCCGCTAGCTGCAGTATCTGAGCCCCGAATAGCTGAATTACCGAACAAATCACAAGTTTGAAATGTAATCGCCGCAGACTCTACAACTGAGTCAATGGATTTTTTTTCTAACTTTTTCCACTTTGTCTGCCAATTTTCAGTGGATATTTTCTGTACCTCGATGAGACGCTCAGAGCTCGAGATGCTGCTTTGCACAGTTTGGTTGTCATGGAAGGTTGAAACAGACAGATATAATGTGCCAATTATTTCAAGCATTATTCCTTCTGTGGTATTTATATGAAGCATTGGGCAGATGGTAAATCAGAATTAGCCTAAGAAAAAGGGGAAGACTGAAGCCGAGAAACTACATTTTAAAAGCACGGGAACATAAAATCTGAAAATAAAATGGATGAACGTCAGTTTGCAGAATCTATTTTATTCCAGTATTTTATATATTTTTTATCTCAGCTTGGAGAAGACTAGACTTATATTTTCCTTAAAGGGGTACACTTTTTTTTAAATCAACTGGTGCCAGAAAGTTAAACAGATTTGTAAATTACATCTATTTAAAAATCTTAATCTTTCCAGTACTTATCAGCTTCTATATGCTACAGAGGAAATTGTGTAGTTCTTTCCAGTCTAACCACAGTGCTCTCTGCTGACACCTCTGTCCATGTCAGGAACTGTCCAGAGTAGGAGTAAATCCCCATAGCAAACCTCTCCTGTTTTGAACAGTTCCTGACATGGACAGAGGTTTCAACACAAGGCAACTATACAACTTCCTGTGGAGCATACAGCAGCTGGTAAGTACTGGAAGGATTAAGATTTTTAAATAGAAGTAATTTACAAACCTGTTTAATTTTCTGGCATCAGTTGTTTTAATTTTTTTTTCCCAGTGGAGTACCATTTTAAATTGTAACTGTCCTTTCAGGTGACTTCTCAAGATAAGCTGCCCTGACCATTGTATAACTTGTATATGGTATTTTCAGCAGATTTCTGCTCTGCAGGCTTTATCTATAATTTGCAGCTCTACCAGATCTGGTGGGTGGAGCTCTCTCCTTCCCCCTCCCTATACTTGTTTTGCTTTTCTTCAATTCCCTACTTCCCCCTCCATAGACTTGTGTTGCCTTACTTAAGCTCCCTCCATCCCCTTCCATAGACATTTCTTGCTTGTCTAGAGCTCCCTCCCTCCATCCCCTTCCATAGACATTTCTTGCTTGTCTAGAGCTCCCTCCCTCCATCCCCTTCCATAGACATTTCTTGCTTGTCTAGAGCTCCCTCCCTCCACCTCCATAAACTTGTATTGCTTGGATTGACACTCCCTCCTTCCCCGTCCTTAGACTTGTGTTGATTGTCTTGAGCTCCCTTCTTCTCCTTCCATAGACTTATATTGCATGTCTTGAGCTCCCTCCCTCCATAGACTATATTGCTTGTCTTGCAGACACAGGGTAAAGGTGATCTGATTTTCATTGTAAATTTGAGCAGCCGGAGGGGGGGGGGGGGAGAGAGGAGGAGCACAATGGGGCTGCAAAACTTTAGCTGTCAATGAGATTGTAGAGTTTGAATAGTATCACTTATGAAGATAGAGGAGGGAAGGCAATAGAGCGATGTTTCCTAATCAGTGTGCCTCTAGCTGTTCCAAAACTAAAACTCCCAGCATGCCCGGACAGCCTATATGGACACTATAATGGCAGCCAAGAGAGTGATGCCAGTCATTGAAAGATTGCAATAATCCAAACTTTACAAGTGAAGACAATTGAGTTTATCATGGGGGGGGGGGGGGGGTTCCTTTTGGAGGGAACCTGTCATCAGTTTGATGCTGCCTGAACCACAAGTCATTGGTAGGGTCCCTAGTGTCTTCTCCCTGCCCCACCAGCCTTGATTAATAGATATAGATCTCCCCCTGTATGGGTATAAGGATAGATCAAGTATCAAAGCTGCTGGGGCAAAGAGAAGCCGCCAGGGATCACCCCGATTATTTGTGGTTCAGGCAGCTTGAAAGTGATGACTGGTTCCCTTTAACAAATTGACCAAGACTCCCCCGGTTTACCATGATATTCTCATCTATATTTCCTACCTTAAAGAAGATGTCCAATGAAAACAAATTTATTCAGAACGCTGGGACCTTAAGGGGCTCCCGGCTTGGTCCCGACTCTGCTTTGCTAATGCGCGTTTCATACCCAGCACGTCAGCTGTTCGAAACACGCCCCCTCCATTCATCTCTATGGGAGAGGCGTAGACACATGAATGGTGTGTCCCTGTCTCCCCTATAGAGATGAATGGAGGGGGCGTGTTTCGAACAACTGACGTGCTGCGTGCAAAACGTCATTTACAGAATCAGAATTGGGGCCAAGTTGGGGCCCAGTATGGGGGATAGCGGGGGGTCCCCGTGATCAGACACTTATCCCCTATCCAGCGAATAGGGGATACATTTTAAAAATGAAATCAAATATGAATCTCGGCAATTAAGATGGTGTCCAGCTAAAACAAGTTTTCCCCTATCTGCAGGATAGGGGATAAGTGTCTAATCGCAGAGGGTCCAACCGATGGGACCTCCACGATCTCCCGTACTGGGCCCCGACTCGGATTCGACCCTGGTTTGCTAATGCACGTTTGGTACCTAGCATGTCAACTGGTTGAAACAAACCCTCCTCCATTCATCTCCATGGGAGAGGCGGAGACACACCGTGTCTCCGCCTCTCCCATAGAGATGAATGGAGGGGGGGTGTTTCGACCAGTTGACGTGCTGGATGCGAAAAACGTCATTAACAGAAGCAGAGTCGGGGCCGAGCCAGGGGCCCCAAATGGGAGATTGCAGAAGGTCCTCGCCTCTGTCGGACCCCAACACCCCCCCCCCCACCCCCGTGATCAGACACTTATCCCCCCCATCCTGCAGATACATTTTAAAAATGAAATAAAATATGAATGTCAGCCTTGGATTCACCACAATGTGAAGTGATATTTATCATTTTACAGTAACATCTCCGCTTTCACACCAATTTCATATTGTTAGCTAATCTCTTTTAAGACCGCAGAAACGGAGTGTCACCGCTAACCCTGCCAGCGCAGACACCTGCAGCCGCCACAGATATTCTTCTTTTGTATTATCAAATATTAACAAACCCATTTGCAGCTCCTTTATATGAGCAGACACCTCCGTATCCTCCAATCTATTTGTGGGCAAAATAATTATATTCACAAAGACTCCATAATATGAGATCTTTAAATTTTAAACCAACAGGCTTAATCCTACATGTTATCTCTCCGCGAATTATCATTTATACGTGACGCTCTGCATAGGTTATTAATGCGCAGCGGCAAAGAAATGCAGAATTTACACAGCACAGAGAACATTGTTGTCTTTTCTATATAGAAGCAGGTACAGAGTCACTCGGGCACCTTACCCCTTTCCCCAAATCACTAGTCCATGTTCCTGTAGGGATCAAATAAAGAAATATTTTGTAATAAGGTTCTGCCTCCACCTTCTACATCCATTTATAATATTGGTGCCTTCTTAAAGGGGTACTGCGGTGAAAAACTTTTATTTTTTTAAGTCAACTGGTGCCAGAAAGTTAAACAGATTTGTAAATGACTTCTATTAAAAAATCTTAATCCTTCCTGTACTTATTAGCTGCTGAATACTACGGCAGAAATGCTTTGCTTTTTGAAACACAGAGCTCTCTGCTGACATCACGAGCACAGTGCTCTCTGCTGACATCTCTGTCCATTTTAGGAACTGTCCAGCATATGTTTGCTATGAGGATTTCCTTTTACTCTGGACAGTTCCTAAAATGGACAGAGATGTCAGCAGAGAGCACTGTGCTCGTGATGTCAGTAGAGAGCTCTGCGTTTCAAACGAAAAATCATTTCCACTGTAGTATTCAGCAGCTGATAAGTACAGGAAGGATTAAGATTTTTTAATAGGAGTAATTTACAAATCTGTTTAACTTTCTGGCACCAGTTGATTTAAAAAAAAAACAAGTTTTTCACTGGAGTACCCCTTTAAAGGGGTAGTTAGGTGGAAAACTATTTTTTCATATCAACTGGTGCTAGAAAGTTAAACAGATTTGTCAATTACTTCTATTAAAAAATCTTAATCCTTCCAGTACTTATCAGCTGCTGTATACTAAAGAGGAAGTTGTGTAGTACTTTCCAGTCTGACCACAGTGCTCTCTGCTGACACAACTGTCCATGTCAGGAACTGTCCAAAGTAGGAGCAAATCCCCATAGCAAACCTCTCCTGCTCTGGAAAGTTCCTGACACGGACAGAAGTGTCAGCAGAGAGCACTGTGGTCAGACTGGAAAGAACTACACAACATCCTTTGGAGCATACAGCAGCTGATAAGTACTGGAAGGATTAGGATTTTTTTATGGAAGTAATTTACAAATCTGTTTAGCTTTCTGGAGGCAGTTGATAACGGCATGCTGGGAGTTGAAGTTTTGCAACATCTGGACCACTCTCATGGTGGGCATTTATTCGAAAAGTCAGCCTGTAATACTAAATGTGTCCAGCAGTGGCCACTGCAAGGAGAAGATATAATCTGCTCCATCTTCCCAATGCAACAACGGATGATGACCACAGTTCTTGAAGCCGGGCGCATGGTCCTAATTTCGCGGAGTCAGCTTTTATTGTAGTAAAGTGCTTGTTTGGATGAGACAATCCTTTAATGTAACACTTCAAAGCTGTGTAAAAAATGGAGGTTACGCTATGTGTGAACATTCTCTTTAAAGAGCTGTCATTTGCCTTGGACGACAGAAAAATGTACAGATCAGCACATAGCGCGGATAATACTCACATAAAAAAAATAGATGAATATTTCATATTCCTACTACACAATATAAATTTTATTACCAGGTGCAAAAAAATGTGAAGGGACATTAAGCAGCAGCTACCTGTCTACGACTCCATGACATTCACAAAGCGACGGTAATTATTGTCATGTACAAAGGAAAGGCGAAGTGTTCAGTACGGCACAATGTCTCCCAATTATAATCCGCCATTCTGTATAAAGCTATGCACCCAACATACTGTATACTAAAAGTACTAACTAATTACCTGACTCACCCATATAGAGACAGAAATGGCCCATTTTATATGTCACCTCGAAGGGCAAGTCTAGTCATATAAGAAAATCCTCCTACTTTTCTTCAAATCCATCTTGTTTTGTCATAGGTATGTATTATATCATAGGTATGGCAGTATTATAGTAAGTTTATTCTTGTACATTGGGGAGGGGGCAGCATAATGGTTATATTCTTGTATATAGGAACAGTATTATAGTAGTTATATTCTTGTATATAGGAGCAGTATTATAGTAGTTATATTCTTGTATATAGGAGCAGTATTATAGTAGTTATATTCTTGTATATAGGAGCAGTATTATAGTAGTTATATCCTTGTATATAGGAGCAGTATTATAGTAGTTATATTCTTCTATATATATTAGCAGTATTATAGTAGTTATATTCTTGTATATAGGGAGCAGTATTACAGTAGTTATATTCTTTTATATAGGAGGCAATATTATAGTAGTTATATTCTTGTATAAAGGAGCAGAATTATAGTAGTTATATTCTTGTATATATAGAGCAGTATTATAGTAGTTATATTCTTGTATATAGGAACAGTATTATAGTAGTTATATTCTTGTATATAGGAGCAGAATTATAGTAGTTATATTCTTGTACATAGGAGCAGTATTATAGTAGTTATATTCTTGGATATAGGAGCAGTATTATAATAGTTATATTCTTGTATATAGGAGGCAGTATCAAAGTAGTTATATTCTTGTATTCTTGTATATAGGAGCAGTATTATAGTAGTTATATTCTTGTATATAGGAGCAGTATTATAGTAGTTATATTCCTGTATATAGGGGCAGTATTATAGTAGTTATATTCTTGTATATAGGAGCAGTATTATAGTAGTTATATTCTTGTATATAGAAGCAGTATTATAGTAGTTATATTCGTGTATATAGGAGCAGTATTATAGTAGTTATAGTCTTCTATATAGGGAGCAGTATTATAATAGTTATATTCTTGTATATAGGAGCAGTATTATAGTAGTTATATTCTGGTACATAGGATCAGTATTATAGTAGTTATATTCTTGTGTATAGGAGCAGTATTATAGTAGTTATATTCTTGCATATAGGAGCAGTGTTATAGTAGTTATATTCTTGTATATAGGAGCAGTGTTATAGTAGTTATATTCTTGTATACAGGGGCAGTATTATAGTAGTTATATTCTTGTATATAGGAGCAGTATTATAGTAGTTATAGTCTTCTATATAGGGAGCAGTATTATAACAGTTATATTCTTGTATGTAGGAGCAGTATTATAGTAGTTATATTCTTGTACATAGGAGCAGTATTATAGTAGTTATATTCTTGTACAAAGGAGCAGTATTATAGTAGTTATATTCTTGTATATAGGAGCAGTGTTATAGTAGTTATATTCTTGTATACAGGGGGCAGTATTATAGTAGTTATATTCTTGTACATAGGAGCAGTATTATAGTAGTTATATTCTTGCATATAGGAGCAGAGTTATAGTAGTTATATTCTTGTATATAGGAGCAGTGTTATAGTAGTTATATTCTTGTATACAGGGGCAGTATTATAGTAGTTATATTCTTGTATATAGGAGCAGTATTATAGTAGTTATAGTCTTCTATATAGGGAGCAGTATTATAACAGTTATATTCTTGTATATAGGAGCAATATTATAGTAGTTATATTCTTGTACATAGGAGCAGTATTATAGTAGTTATATTCTTGTACAAAGGAGCAGTATTATAGTAGTTATATTCTTGTATATAGGAGCAGTGTTATAGTAGTTATATTCTTGTATACAGGGGGCAGTATTATAATAGTTATATTCTTGTACATAGGAGCAGTATTATAGTAGTTATATTCTTGTATATAGGAGCAGTATTATATTAGTTATATTCTTGTTTATAGGATCAGTATTATAGTAGTTATATTCTTGTATATTGGAGCATTATTATAGTAGTTATATTCTTGTACATAGGAGGCAGTATTATAGTAGTTATATTCTTGTATATAGGAGGCAGTATTATAGTAGTTATATTCTTGTACATAGGAGGCAGTATTATAGTAGTTATATTCTTGTACATAGGAGCAGTATTATAGTAGTTATATTCTTGTATATAGGAGCAGTATTATATTAGTTATATTCTTGTTTATAGGATCAGTATTATAGTAGTTATATTCTTGTATATAGGAGCAGTATTATAGTAGTTATATTCTTGTACATAGGAGCAGTATTATAGTAGTTATATTCGTATATGAGGGCACAGACAAATTCTTTTCTCCCAGATTCTGTGTGAATCCATACAAGGCATACCTAGTACATGCTCTCATGCTGTAATACAAATGTATTGGCAAACACAGTGCCAGGTCTTGAATATTTAGACCTATAAGGACTCCATGTGTTGACACACAAGGTCCATCATGTGGCAATGCTGTGCTCGAGATGGTACTCTGAGCCCCACTTCATGGACAACTATTTATATTTTACACCTGAAACATGGCTTTGACACAGAGTTATGTTGAAGACCCTTTCCTTTAAAGGATCGTTATACAGGGCCAATAACATAACGCTGCTGAAAGTTTGTTTCCCTTGAAGAAATTCTTCTTTGTGCGGTGACTCACCTCCAGAATTGTTCCAACTTGTCCCCGAATATGGCCTTTTGTGTTAACTTAAAAGTACAGAAAAGCAGGTCTCCTCCTGACCCTGACGTTATTTTTACTTGCACATCCGATGCGAAAAGATAAAGGGATCAGAATTTAAACAAAAACTATATATATATATATATATATATATATATATATATATATATATATATACCACACATGAGTGATATCAGCTTGGATCCTAATGCAAAGACAAAGGATAGAGAATTGTGCGTAGACATTAAAGGACAACTGTAGTGGTACAGTTTTATATATGTCCGTGCCCGGGCCTCAAAAATAAACAAAATAAACTCATACATACCTTCCTACGAGCCCCCGTTGTTCCGGCACAGGCCTCACGGTCCGGCAGTGCTGACGTTATTCCACTTCCTGGGGACGCCGCAGAGCCGTCGGCGTATCACCAGCCGCAGCGATGTCCCACCCTGGCCTGTGATAGGCTGAGCCCACTGTGATGTAAGAAGCCGTCCAGAGCTCCTTACATGACAGT
Source organism: Hyla sarda (assembly GCF_029499605.1). Classification (NCBI taxonomy): domain Eukaryota; kingdom Metazoa; phylum Chordata; class Amphibia; order Anura; family Hylidae; genus Hyla; species Hyla sarda. Next base: position 353,205,623 of record NC_079193.1, read on the forward strand.
GGGCTCAGTCTATCACAGGTCGGGGCGGGACATCGCTGCGGCTGGTGATACGCCGACGGCTCTGCGGCGTCCCCTTCCCCAGGAAGTGGAATGAGGTCAGCACTGCCGGACCGAGAGGCCTGTGCCGGAACAACGGGGCTCGTAGGAAGGTATGTATGAGTTTATTTTGTTTATTTTTGAGGCCCGGGCATATATAAAAGTGTTCCACTACAGTTGTCCTTTAACAATCTACAATGAAAGGTATTGTGAATACAGATCCTAACATTTTTGATTTTCTTTAGGCTAGGTTACTTTCTTTTGTGTGTGTTTTTTTACCTAAAAAAAAGCCTCAAAAACTAGCACAGTCATATTGCACTCCCATGATGCAGTTTTTGTAGAGGTTTTCTTTTTTCAAAAATAGGGAGTTTTACTCATGTGACTCAAGGATTTCTATTGAAGAATTAGGGAAGGGAATGGAGGGGAGACAGGCCAGAAAAAACACCAATGATATCCTTTTTGATGACGATTTTTTATGTGTTTTTTTTGCCTCCCATAGACTTTTGGAGTAAAATGGCAAAATTTATTAACCCAAAAAAAAAGGCTAAATAAAAAAACACCGTACTCTCAGCATGCTGCAATTCTACAAAACTCTCACTGAGCTAAAAATCACCCAAGATAAGTGAAAAAACACCAAAGGTAAGAAAAAGGGGGTTTGGTGTTTCATAATTCCCTATTGACTTTCAGCTTACATCTGGTCACAGTTTTTGGTAAAAAGTGCGGCAAATGTGGCTTTTCTTGGCCTTTGGAAGCCCTAAAGGAGTTTCCCACTAAAAACATGATGGAATGTCCGGCAGAAATATTTCCAGAGTGACATTTAGCCGACTGCTGGCACCAGCAGAACATGCCAGCGATAGGACCGCTTGTAGATGCACCGATTTATAGACGGCAATGCATTTCTGAGCAGATTCCACAGAAAAATATAAATATGTTAATTATGCAGTGGTCAAGTCCTGGGGGGAAAAAAGACAGGAACTCACCCAAGATTTCCAGTCAAGGACTGGTTCTGCGGGACTCCTGCTAATGGGAACAGTGTGGAAAAAGTGCAGGAACTCAGTTCCTATGCGTTCCTGCAGGACTTGAGCCCTGGTCTTATGGTTCATCCACATTTGTTTTCCTGATTCCAGCCACTGCTGTGGGGTTTCAGCTTTCAGTAAAAGATAACCTTCAGTGGGTGACCTCAAGAGGCACAACTGGGGATCATTAGCCTTATCTGCTACAGATGGAGGCAGCCTGGTTGGAAAATACAGGTTTATAGGATGGGCATCATAATGGGGGGTCGTCTGCTCATTTTAGGAGTCAGAAACGAGAGGCAAAGAGGCTTCTGCTCTGGTGGACTTTGAACGTCCTTGTATTACACTGATGGTTACCATTTGAACGGTTGGCACTGTAGAAGAAACATATAACCAGAAGCAGTTGTCTCAAAGCATATGAGAGGCAGGACGGGCATGATGATAGGTATGATTAAAATTGGAAAAAGGGAAACACCCACAAACAGGACTGTAAGCTGAGACGGAGACCAAGATGGTCGACGAAAAGTCACGTTTTAAAAATAACAAGTTGGAAAGAAAGAGATATAATAAAAAAAATACAAAAGAAGATTTCGCAAACATTTTTGGGACTTATTTTCTAATACATTTTTGTCTGGAAGTGTCCTTCAAATGTATATAAAATGAGTAAAACTAGATGAAAAAGTTATCATAAACATTTCAATGTACCGTATTTTTCGTCGTATAAAAAAAGTCGGTGCGTCTTATACGGCGAATACACCCCTATCACGGCGGTCCCTGCGGCCATCAACGGCCGGGACCCGCGGCTAATACAGGACATCACCGATCGCGGTGATGCCCTGTATTAACCCTTCAGACGCGGCGATCAAAGCTGACCGCCGCGTCTGAAGGGAAAGTGACACTAACCCGGCTGTTCAGTCGGGCTGTTCGGGACCGCCGCAATTTCACCGCGGCGGTCCCGAACAGCCCGACTGAATAGCCGGGTTAGTGCTTACAGGACACCGGGAGGGAACTTACCTGCCTCCTCGGTGTCTTCTCCGTTCAGGGATCCCCTGTATGGCCGGCGCTCTCCTTCCTCGTCATCACGTCGTCGCGTACGTGCGTCGGCGTGCGTAACGACGTGATGACGGCGACGAAGAGCGAGGATACCCGGCCGGCAGCAGAGACGTTCTGGAGCGACGGGGACACGGCAACAGCGATGGAGCGACATCCAGGGCAGCGGTGACGGGTCCGGAGCGGCAGGGACACGTGAGTATTACCTCCTTTGCAGTGGTCTTCAATCTGTGGACCTCCAGATGTTGCAAAACTACAACTCCCAGCATGCCCGGACAGCCAACGGCTGTCCGGGCATGCTGGGAGTTGTAGTTTTGCAACATCTGGAGGTCCGCAGGTTGAAGACCACTATTGGGTTCAAAATCTTTAATTTTTCAGATTTTGCACCTAAAAATAGGGTGCGTCTTATACGCCGGTGCGTCCTATAGGACGAAAAATACGGTAATATGAGATCTACAAAGGTGGAAAAAAAGCGCAGTCTGTCATACTGATATAGAGATGGAGATAGTGAACGCTCTCATAGGTATTTACTAAATACAGGGTATGGAAATGGAAGGGAATGTAGAGGAATTTGTTAACTTTTACTTCTAGACAGTACCAGAGACCATTTACTGACCGGGAGGAAGAATTCCCAGGTGTGCCAGATTTACAGTCTATTGATTTGTGACGCTTCCTCCTCTTCCTTTTTAGAAGTAGAAAAAGAAAAGGCCCAGAGAAGGCGCCTTGTGTTTTACCCTTAACTACAGAGAAAGGGACGGGGGAGAGAAGACTCTATCGGTTGGCCGATCACCCTGAGGGTATATATAATATGCATATAAACTCAATTTGAGGTACAGAGGATCCCATGCAGGCCCAAGGTCCCAGGAGTTATCCAGAGGAAATCCTGATGTGGAGCTCAATAGATAATGGAAAATATGACCATGACAGAGGCGCTCAGGTATCCAGGAGAAAGTCTCTCAACCAGGTGGAGGATGTGAAGTAAAAGTCTTGTTTATTAAATCAATAAAACAAGTAAAACCAAAAACGCGTTTCAGGGTGTAGCAACCCCTTCTTCAGATTGATAAGGTGCATGCAACAGAGTAAACATGTGGGCTTTTTATATGGTCGTCAATAAAATCACAAAATGGTGGCAAGGTCAGAGGTCAAAGTTACATGCAAGCAAGTTTTCATATTTCAGTGATAATATTAGTGCAGCACCAGATTACATATACAGTAACCCCCCGACCTACGATGGCCCCGACATATGATAAAATCGACATACGATGCTTTTATATGTCGGGGCCATCGCATTAACTGCTATCCGACAGCGCAAAATGCTTAAGCTGCTGTCGGATAGCAGTTTAAGCATCCCTGGCAGGTTCGCTATTACCTATTCCCGCTGCTCCGGGTCCACTTCGCGATCCTCCGGTGTCTTGCGCATCTTCTCCAGGGTCTGGGCCTTGCTTTCCGGCGTCGTTATTACGTCACTACACACGCCGCGCCGATGCAGCAGCATAATAACGTCACCAGAAAGCGAGGCCCGGACCCTGCAGAAGATGCGCAAGACACCGGAGGATCGCGAAGAAGACACCGGAGCAGCGGGACAGCATCGGGAGCCCCTGGAACAGCATCGGGAGCGGTGAGAACCTGGTCCGGAGTGGCGGGGACAGGTGAGTACAACTTCCTATACTTTACATTGCACGGATCCTTCAACATACGATGGATTCGACAAACGGGTCGTTTGGAACGAATTACCATCGTATGTTGAGGGACCACTGTAAATAGTAAGGGAATCTGAGGGAATAAACAATAGTATTGGAATCTTGTAGAAGTAACAGGTTGTATTTCGTCCGTTGCATTATGAGAGGCTTTGATGCTGTAACGAGTAATGTGTAACTCTGTGCGCTCCACGGAGTGTAAACAAGGTCCGCATGTTTCTTTCTGGTAGTTAGGGACACGTCGCTATGAAGCGTCTTCCATTACTGTGCGCAATGTCAGAAGCGCTCAGTGATAAGTTTGGGCGCTGATCATAAACGCTCTGCACTGCACAGGAGCGCACGGGGTAAATGCATAAGCATATTATATACGGGGACGGCATATTGAGAGGTGGTAATGAGCGCTTGGGCAACACGGTACTAGAAACTAGATACATAGTTGCAAACCAGGTAATTATTACTCACAACTGGACAGAAGCATTAGTATTACAATAAATAAAGGGGCATAATTGTGTAGGAAACATGTAGAAAATATATTAAAAAATACATAAAAGATATTTTTTTTTTAAACGAACCGCCCTTATATAGTGCGAAAGGTGTAGGTAGACCATAAAACTATAAATATAATGTGTATATATATATATATATATATATATATATATATATATATATACCTTATTTTTCGCCCTATAGGACGCACCGGCATATAAGACGCACCCAATTTTAAAGGTACAAAATCTAGAAAAAAAAAAGATTCTGAACCCAACAGTGATCTTCAACCTGCGGACCTCCAGATGTTTTCTGGACAGGGTGCCTCCAGCTGTTGCAAAACTACAACTCCCAGCATGCTCGGACAGCCGTTGGCTGTCGCCGCGTCCCCGTGGTGTCCCCGACGCTCTGGACGTCTTCTTCCCAGGGATCCACGTTCTCCGTCGCTGTCATCGGTGGATGACGGGACGGCGTGCGCGACGACGTGATGACGTCGAAGGAGAGCGCCGGTGCATTGCCATAGAATGAGATTTGCCATAGAATGAGATGGTCCGCCTCCATCACATCCTATTGGCTCACTCTTGTCACGTGACATATTTAAACGTCACGCATCGATGCGCACAGCAGTGTCAGTTTGGCTATCACAGGGAGAGGATCTCCTCACCCTGTGATAGCTGAAGCTGCACGGAGCTCTCATGGCCTCTGTGGCCCGACAGAAGTTCACACATGTACGTAGCTCATACGGCTGCCTCATATACACTTACTCTATTATTACATGTACTGTTGATCCACAGCGCTATGGGGATCCCTATGCCCGATGGCGCTGTCATCAGTGTGCGTCCCCGCGAGCGCCCCACGCCCGCAGCTCTACTCCTCGTCCCCCGTCCCCCGCAGCTCTACTCCCCGTCCTACGCAGCTCTACTCCCCGTCCTACGCAGCTCTACTCCCCGTCCCCTGTGAATGCTCAGGGAGTGATCCACAGCGCTATGGGGATTCCTACGCCCGATGGCGCTGTCATCAGTGTGCGTCCCCGCGAGCGCCCCACGCCCGCAGCTGTACTCCCCGTCCCCCGCAGCTCTACTCCCCGTCCCATTAACGCTCAGGGAGCGGGGAACAGAAAGTAGAGCATCGGGCGCAGGTAAAGTAGTACTGCGCATGCGCAGCACTACGCGATTACGCAAACAACTTAACCTGCGCCCGATGCTCTACTTTCTGTTCCCCGCTCCCTGAGCGTTAACGGGACAGGGAGTAGAGCTGCGGGGGGCGGAGGACGGGGAGTAGAGCTGCGGGGGTGGGGCGCTCGCGGGGACGCACACTGATGACAGCGCCATCGGGATCCTGATAGCGCTGTGGATCAACAGTATATGTATATGAGCCAGCCGTATGAGCTGCGTACATGTGTGAACTTCTGTCGGGCCACAAAGGCCATGAGAGCTCCGTACAGCTTCAGCTATCACAGGGAGAGGAGATCCTACTGTGCGCATCGATGTGTGACGTTTAAATATGTCACGTGACAAGAGAGACCCAATAGGATGTGATGGAGGCGGACCATCTCATTCTATGGCAAATCTCATTCTACGGCAATGCACCGGCCATGCAGGGGATCCTGGCACGGAGCAGACACCGGTGTCCTGTAAGCTGTTCGGGACGCCGCGATTTCACCACGGCGGTCCCGAACAGCCCGACTGAACAGCCGGGTTAGTGTCACTTTCGCTTCAGACGCGGCGGTCAGCTTTGATCGCCGCGTTTGAAGGGTTAATAAAGGACATCACCGCGATCGGTGATGTCCTGTATTAGCCACGGGTCCCGGCCGTTGATGGCCGCAGAGACCGCCGCGATAGAGGTGTGTATTCGCCGTATAAGACGCACCAACTTTTCCCCCCCAGTTTTGGGGAAGAAAAAGTGCGTCTTATACGGTAAAAAATACGGTATGTATATATATATATATATATATATATATATATATATATATATATATAAATGTTGGCCGTTTTGCGCCTAGTTTTGCAAACCTCTTTGTTGGGCATTTTTTTAAGATATTGGCCCTCATTTGGCCCACATCATTAAGAGTGGAGTGTAGGTTTCTTTGTGGGTTTTAATTCCCTACAATTTATTTTCCATGGTATTTACTAAGGTTTCCCTACATTTTCCACTTTCCCAACACTTTGCTTTTTTTACACATGCTCTGATCTGTAGGGTTTTCCTCAGTTCAAAGCCACCACATTTTATGTGGAAGCCTTAGTAAATATCTTGGGTTTTTGTGAAAATGTCAGGAACACGCCCCTTTTCAGATACCCCGCCCCCTTTTCCCGGAGGCCATGTCCCTTTATCTGGTTTTCTTAGCAAAATGAAGAGTTAGTCGGGGTTTTTCAATTCAGGTGCAAATTCTGGCACAAAATCTGGCGCAGGCAGAATTTCTGGCGCAATGTGACAGAATCTGGCGCGCAACCCCGACAAAACATGTCGGGTTTGCAATAGTAAATGAGGGCCAATGTTTTATACACGCAACCTTCTTTTATCCATTGTAAATATTACAAACGTTATATTGATGACATTTTTTTTGTGTGGGACGGCACTCTTGCCGAACTAACATCTTTTTTACAACTACTTAACAATAATGATTGGGGCCTTACCTTCACACAAAATATTTATGAAGAGAACGCTGAATTTTTAGACATTTGTGTTTTTTTATATGGATGATTGCAAGATAAATACTATAAAAACCTTCTTCAAGAAGGTGGATACCAACAGCTATCTAGACTTCCCCAGCTCCCACTACAAAAAATGGCTTTTAAATGTCCCATATGGTCAATTTAAAATAATTTGCCGTAATTGCACCTTAGAATCTGATAATACCACACAAAGTAAATTGCTTAAAAACAGGTTTCATGCTGAAAATTATCCAAAGAAACTTATTGAATCTGCTAGCAATAGAGCAAGTCACCTTACACAAGCAGAATGTTTAAGTAAAACCACTAAGGATAATGCCCCCGAATCTCAAGAAACAAGATGTCTCAACTACTTTTATCACTTTTTCTAATAACTTTATCACTACTTTTTCTAATAACAGTAGACAAATTATACGCATTCTGGCCAAACACTGGGACATTTTATTGAATGATCCATTCCTACAGTCTAGTCTTCCACCTAAACCGCAGGTAATTTTCCGTAGAGCACGGTCTCTGAAAAATATTCTCGCTCCTAGTAAGCTTAAAATTCGTAGCAATAAAAATCCTTCAACCTTTCTCCATAAAAATGGCTGCTACAAATGTAACCATATTCGATGCAAATGTTGTTCTAGCCTGACACATTTTGCGAAAAAGTATTTTGTTCACAAGTGTCAGGAGAAATTTTCCCCATTAAATCCCACATGACATGCGATTCACAGTATACAATCTACCTCTTACAATGCACTTGCAATATGTAGGTCGGACCCGCAATGTCTGAGGAATCTTGTGAGTAAACACCTTGGCAATGTAACCTTGAAGTACGCATCACGGCACGCATCCACCCACCATAATGGAGATTTCTCTGCATTTAAAAACCCCGCGATTGAACATATTAATAAAGACATCCCCGAAAGATAGAATACTTTAAGACGTGAGAATAACTGTAAAGATGTGGAGAAGCACCATGATCAGAATTCCAGATCCGTCTGGGTGCTCAGTTTCGGGAACAGACCAATCCCCAATAAAGTAAAAGTCGAAGCGGCACTCCAAAATGTAATAAAAAAATCGTAGATTTATTCACACATCTGTGCAAAAACGACTTTTCGGCTCAACAATGGAGCCTTTCTCAAGCATGCTGTTGCTGTGCTAATATTATCACCGAAATATGAAAACTTGCTTTTAAATCTATGTTTTGTTTGTCATGAAACCTTGACCTCTGACCTTGCCACCATTTTGTGATTTTATTGACAACCATATAAAAAGCCCACATGTTTATTCTGTTGCATGCACCTTATCAATCTGAAGAAGGGGTTGCTACACCCTGAAACGCGTTATTGGTTTTATTTGTTTTATTGATTTAATAAACAAGACTTTTACTTCAAATCCTCCACCTGGTTTAGAGACTTTCTCCTGGATACCTGAGCGCCTCTGTCATGGTCATATTTTCCATTGTCTATCGAGCTCCTCTTCCTTTTAGCTGGATTACCTTACACCAAGATACAGAAGTTGCAGCAGACAAAATGATTCATGGTGAGCTACTTTGTTTTTATGGCGTGCTACGCTATAGGAGTGTTACGCCGAGCGCTCCGGGTCCCCGCTCCTCCCCGGAGCGCTCGCAACATCCTCGCAATCGCAGCGCCCCGGTCAGACCTGCTGACCGGGTGCGCTGCGATACCTCTCCCAGCCGGGATGCGATTCGCGATGCGGTGGCGCCCGCTCGCAATGCACACCCCGGCTCCCGTACCTGACTCGCTCTCCGTCGGTCCTGTCCCGGCGCGCGCGGCCCCGCTCCTTAGGGCGCGCGCGCGCCGGGTCTCTACGATTTAATGGGCCACTGCGCCGCTGATTGGCGCAGTTGGCTTAATTAGTTCATTCACCTGTGCACTTCCCTATTTAACCTCACTTCCCCTTCCCCTCCTTGCCGGATCTTGTTGCCATCGTGCCAGTGAAAGGGTTTCCCAGTGTGTTCCTAGCCTGTGTTCCAGACCTCCTGCCGTTGCCCCTGACTACGATCCTTGCTGCCTGCCCCGACCTTCTGCTACATCCGACCTTGCTCTTGTCTACTCCCTTGTACCGCGCCTATCTTCAGCAGTCAGAGAGGTTGAGCCGTTGCTAGTGGATACAACCTGGTTGCTACCGCCGCTGCAAGACCATCCCGCTTTGCGGCGGGCTCTGGTGAAAACCAGTAGCAGCTTAGAACCGGTCCACTAGCACGGTCCACGCCAATCCCTCTCTGGCACAGAGGATCCACCTCCTGCCAGCCGAATCGTGACAAGGAGTAGATAGCAATAGAATAGGGGTGCAAACAACTAAGCAAAAGAACGAATCAGTGGCACCGATACCTCAATATGCAGCTCTTCGAGATGGATAGATATCCTCCAGGTAAGACAACCAGACGTAATACAGGAACGGAGGTGCTAGGACAATGGAAGTAGCAATCAGTGATAGAATACCAAAGAAGAAACAGAGGTCATGCACTCACCGATTAGGACCTGGTTATCTGGCTCCCATCTCAGGCTGTTACTCCGGCAGGGGTTGCAAGATGATGTGGGGCGCTCCCCAGGAGCGCCCCACATCATCTTGTAACCCCTGCCGGAGTAACGGCCCGAGATGGGAGCCGGATAACCAGGTCCTAAGCGGTGAGTGCAGGACGTCTGTTTCTTCTTTGGTATTCTAACAATAGAATAGGGACTCCTGCCAATGGCTGGGCTCCGTGGTTCTGTTAATACTGAGCGGCAATGCATGCAGTGCTGTACTGTATGCATTGATGCTTATTTAATATTCGCCTAGGTGTGAAAGCTCCCAGTCCAGCAAATGTATACTACACTTATTAAATGACCTCTGCTCACCTCCCGGCTGCCGTACATTCACTGAAGCTGGCTGTTACAGTGCCTGGCCCAATTAATGCAGTGAGTGTCAGTCACATTTCATTGCCACCTCTAGGCTGCCATATGGTGCATCCGCTGGGCTTGATGCCAGAGAACCCGACCTGGTGAATGTAGTGATTGAGCGGCGATACTTACATTATGGTCGCTCACCCCACAGCTGCTGGCCTATAGTGGCACTGTAAGTCTGCACACCATGTGGTTAGATGTTGTGCCACCATGGTACAGGTGGTATATGGAAGGAGGAAAAACAAAAACACAGGGTCGCTCTTCAAGACCTCCTCTCCTTTTTTCTGCACTATAACTACTGTCGGTATGCACCTGCACATACACCCTTTTTTGGGTCCACTTAAAGTCAGAATTCGAGTCCATTCGGCTTCGTAAATAGACATGATTTTAATATAATGTTATTAACTTATTATTAAACTTTAAGGTTCAACTCACACAAGATAAAATTGCAGCGGTTTATAAATCTGGATCTGCTGGTTTATACTATCATAACTTTCTGTCCCTGGACTGGAACCTTCTTCTTACCACTTCTAAGGGAGAATGGTCTCAGGAATGGACAGGTTTTTCCCTTGCTTTGTATAGAAGATTTACATGCCATTTGGGGCCGTGAGCAACTCAGTGAAAACCCTTGTGAGCACTAAATTGGCGTCCACTAAGTCTTGTCATCCAGCGTCTACTATCCCTTATATGTATGGCAATAAATAGAATGAAGGCGACACCCACCCGGTAGCAGAAACATACATCTTTAGTCTTCTCGATTTTGGTGTAATCACAAGAGGTGGGGCATTCGAGACAGCCGTTTCGTGCGTCAAACAAGGAAGTGTGTTTGATGCACATAACGACTATCCCGAACGTCCCCGCCTCTTGTGCCTATCCCTGTTTTGTCTGTTTTGTGCACTCTAAAGGTCTATTCAAATGTACAGTATTCTGCACAGATTTGATGCGCAGGATTTCAAGTCATTCATTCATCAAATCTGCGCAGAATACTGTACATGTGAATAGACCCTAAGTGAAGATTAAGATGTGCGTTTCTACTACCAAGTGAATTCCACCTTCATTCTTTTTATTGCCATGTTGTCATGTATGCTCTCTTTGGCTGAGCACTGCCTAAAAGAGCATACATTAGAGGTATGTGAATCAGAGGTGCTAATCGAGTACAGTATCGAGCCACTCTCTCTCGCGTGAAATGGGATTAATCATATAGTGCCGGATCTGTTTTCTCTTCTCCGGCCTTATATTTATGGGACCTGCAGGCATGAACCTGCAAGAGTCGCTGTTTTTCCAAAACCAAGAATACTTGAGAATTAAGAGGATGGTTTCTCACGTCTCGTCTGGAGAGCCAAAACTTTTTTTTTTCCTCTCAGTTCCATAAACTCTGCCAAGTTTCGAGTCATCCATCTACCTACCAGTGCTGCCTAAAAGTGCGCACACTTCATTAGTTACAGGCATTGCCGGGCTTAACAGCTTCCCTTCCAGACTGGTCCTCGTCCATCTCGGTGTAATCACAGTGTATTGCAGACCACATAAACCTGCCCGGCTGCCATGGCGGTTCTCTACAATGCGGGGCTCAGATCTGCTTTCCGTGCAGCACACAGTCCATGCTCCACATTAGCAATGCTCTCCTCCAGAGAGACTGTCAACTAAGACAAATTGCAGGTCATACAGTTCTAAATGGTTACTCTTGTCCGTGTGGGAAAGAACTAAGACCAGTAATTATTTTCTTTTATAGTCGTGTGACTAATGTTCACACTTTCCATCAAAATCGCTCCTGTAAAAATGGCAACGTAGTAAAAAAAAAAGAGAGGGAACAGTAGTAATTATAAATTAGCAGGTACAAAAGGAGGGAGAAATGAGAATGGTGTGGTCTGGATATAGTATGAAAGGACAGTGAACAGCAGATGAGCCTTTACGACTCCTGTGTTCTGGGACTGGTAGTTCATTGAGGCCAGAGGAGTCATAGATCATTGAGGTAGTCCATTGTATTGAGTTTTATGAGGCCATTAGACACTTGGTTGGCATCACTTTATTAAGAAGATCCTAGGAAAGAAGAGGGGATTCAGAAATTGATGCTCTGACAAGTATCATGGTTGTTCAATGTTAGCATTCACCTTGTAGTACTGGGAACCTAAAGGCTACTATCTACACACTATTTGTAAGTTCTCCCTACGCTTGGGTGAGTGTCCTCCATCACAAAATAGAAGCCACTTTAAATTGGAAGCTGCTCTGAGTAATAATAATAATACATTTAATTTATATAGCGCCAACAGATTCCACAGCACTTCAAAATTTTGGGGTACAAATAAAGACAAATATCAGACATAACAATATAACACACTAACAAGTCAAACAGGAGGAGTGAGGGCCCTGTTGTGAGATCTTACAGACTACGAGGAATGGGGGTAGACATAAGGTATTACGTGTTTTTATTGAGACAATGGTCGAGCCGTATTTTATAAATAGGAAAGGTTACGTACAGGAGAGTGAACCAGTCACTAGCTAATCTCCGAGTTTCTAAAGTGCAGAGAGAGTAGGGGGAGACTGTCCAATATGGAGCTTTTGATATCTCCAAGACCCAAAGGACTCAAAAGGGGCAAAGTGGTAGTAGTGGAGGCAAATAAGGGAATGTTCTAGTCCTGTATGAAGAGATGTGTCTTTAGGGCACGTTAAAAACTGTGGATGTTGTGGTTGAGTCTGAGGGATCGAGGGATTGCATTCCAGAGAACTGGTGCAGCACGAGCAAGGTCTTGGAGACAGGAGTGAGAGGTTCGGATTATAGAAGATGTCAGTGTGAGATCATTAGCAGAGCATTCTATAGTCAATCCCCATATGGTTTACCGTTAATGCACAAAAAAAACATACATTTCCTAATTTCAAGGGCCATATGGTATGATGCCCTAGTATCCGTTCCATATATTGGTCAAACGAGGCTCCCAACTGTATCACTGACATTCTACATCTATAACAAAGAGCACTATGGGGGAGATTCATCAAAACCTGTTCAGAGAAAAAGTTGCTGAGTTGCCCTTAGCAACCAATCAGATTGCTTCTTTCATTTTTCAGAGGCCTTTTCGAAAATGAAAGAAGCGATCTGATTGGTTGCTATGGGCAACTCAGCAACTTTTCCTCTGGACAGGTTTTGATGAATCTCCCCCTATGTCTTTGACAGGAGTCCATGCTTCTTTATGCATTTTCCAAGGTGCTTTTAGCTATTAGGGTTCACGTTTACGAATCTCCGGACGGTAAGCTTCCTTCTGGAGATTCCGAGTGCGGCCACTGCTAACTGAATTATAGACGGCTATAGGATCGGATTCCGCCTTAAGAATGGAGGACAAGTCCATTCTTTGGGCAGCAGAATTTCAGTGGCGGAATATCTGCCGCTAAAATTCCGTAATGTGCACTGTGCAGTGGAATCCCATTGGCAGCTAATTTCAAAACGGAATTCCGCTCTGAAAATCCATAGTGTGAAGATTGCTGGTCCCGCCCTCACATTCTGGACTTTTTCCCTGCCGTTGCTTCAGCTGGGACAAAGATGATGCTGCAGCCGGACAGGATTATGTTCTGGATGGTATGGGGACACCTAGTGGTCTTTTTTTTATCACCCATGATTTCTTTAAAATGGAGATGATTTTTTAAAAATAAAATATATTAAAAAAGTAAATGTTCTGTCAAGATATACAACATATAGGGTACGGCCACACTTACCGCTTACGCAGCGTATTTCATTGATTTTGCACAGCGTGAAATACGCTGCGTAAGCTGTAAGTGGGACCGTACCCATAAAATGTTTTTGATGCTGACAATGCCCATTTAACCAAGGCCAGTGATTACAGCAGCATTGGTGTGGATTCAAGCAGAAAAGATAATGGGGGAAAACCTGTGCAGAGGAAGAGCGGTGCAGTTGTTCATAGCAACCAATCCGATTGCTTCTTTCATTTTTCACAGGCTTCTTTAAAAATGAAAGAAGAGATCTGATTGGTTGCTATGGGCAAAGGCACCACTTTTCCTCTACACTGGTGTTGATAACTTTCCCCCTTTGTTTTGGGTGGTATGGGGAACCCTAGTGGTCTTTTTTTAATAAGCCATGATTTCTATTTTTTAATGAAGTATATTAGAAAGGTTAATGTTTTGCCAAGATATACAATGTATAAAATGCTTTTGAATCTGATAGCACCCATTTAACTAAGGGTGCATTGGGCATACAGTAGCCGCATGATGCCGAACCTACTCCGCATCCCATTCATTTAAATGAGCCGGTCGGAGTCAGATTGTAACTTCAGTTGGCTCATCACTTTTATTGCTGGACTGAAAATCAGGCATACCACAGTTTTCAGTCTGGCAACAAAACTAAATACAGTGCAAAAATGAGCCGACCAGAGTCACAATCTGACTCCGGACGGCTCATTTAAATGAATGAGATGCGGCGCGGACCGGCCACTGCCGGATCTGGCAGCTGAGTGCCCAAAACATAGGGTGAACCCAACCTAAGTCTTGTCTTTGCCGTATGAGAGAATGCAAAACGAAATGGCAAGTCTAATGTAAACTAGCAGGCCTGTAAAGATATTGACTAACTGCAGCTCGGAAGTATACAGTGGGGAAAAAAGTATTGTTAGCCACCAATTTTGCAAGTTCTCCCACCTAAAAAGATGAGAGGCTCCTGTAATTTTCATCATAGGTATACCTCAACTATGAGAGACAGAATGAGAAAAGAAATCCATAAAATCACATTGTCTGATTTTTTAAGAATTTATTTGCAAATTATGGTGGAGAATAAGTATTTGGTCAATAACAAAAGTTCATCTCAATACTTTTTTATATACCATTTGTTGGCAATGACAGAGGTCAAACGTTTTCTGCAAGTCTTCACAAGGTTTCCACACACTGTTGCTGGTATTTTGGCCCATTCCTCCATGCAGATCTCCTCTAGAGCAGTGATATTTTGGGGCTGTCGCTGGGCAACACGGACTTTCAACTCCCTCCAAAGGTTTTCTATGGGGTTGAGATCTGGAGACTGGCTAGGCCACTCCAGGACCTTGAAATCCTTCTTACGAAACCACTCCTTCGTTTCCCGGGCGGTGTGTTTAGGATAATTGACATGCTGAAAGACCCAGACATCATCTTCAATGCCCTTGCTGATGGAAGGAGGTTTTCACTCAAAATCTCATGATACATGGCCTTATTTATTCTTTCCTGTACATGGATCAGTCGTCCTGATCCCTTTGCTGAAAAACAGCCCCAAAGCATGATGTTTCCACCCCCATGCTTCACAGTAGGTATGGTGTTCTTTGCATGCAACTCAGTTGAGTTTTTACCAAAAAGTTCTACTTTGGTTTCATCTGACCATTCTCCCAATCCTCTTCTGGATCATCCAAATGCTCTCTAGCAAACTTCAGACAGGCCCGGACATGTACTGGCTAAAGCAGGGGGACACGTCTAGCACTGCATGATTTGAGTCCCTGGCGTCATAGTGTGTTACTGATGGTAAATCAATGTCAAAAAGGGCAAACCTTATATTCGGCACAGGGGTACATGTGTGAAGAAAACGAAGGCTTTACCTTCGTTGCTATAGGCAATATCAGAAAAAAAATCACACTTGATAAGCATGTATTCTCTCTTCAATGCTTTTTAGTTATCAATTATTGTAATACAAAATCGGAGAATTCTCCACTTTTCAAATAAGAACAAGTACAAAAAATGCTTCACCCACAGTGCTCTCTTAAACCCTTCCACGGGCATAACGGAGCTGGCTATTCCTTCCTTCCTCTCATGAAGGGGTTAGACAGATGAATGATTGCCGGACACTCCCGAAGTTTCGGAGGGGGCGTTCTTGTGATCATTTTGACACCACGGGGTGAAATCTTGCGTGGAGCCCCAAATCGAGGGAGATTATCAGTGGTCTTGTATGTCTTCCATTTTGTAATAATTGCTCCCACTGTTGATTTCTTCACACCAAGCTGCTTGCCTATTGCAGATCCAGCCTGATGCAGGTCTACAGTTTTGTTTCTGGTGTCCTTCGACAGCTCTGTGCCATTAATACAGGTAACGAGTGGAGGACAGAGGAGACTCTTAAAGAAGAAGTTACAGGTGGTCTGTCAGAGCCAAATACTTATTTTCCACCATAATTTGCAAACAAATTCTTTAAAAATCAGACGATGTGATTTTATTGATTTTTTTTCTCATTATGTCTCTCATAGTTGAGGTATACCTATGAGGAAAATTACAGGCCTATCTCATCTTTTTAAGTGGGAGAACTTGCACAATTGGTGGCTGACTAAATACTTCTCCCCCCACTGTATGTAACAATGATCATTTTCTGCCTATAGGGCAATGTCTTCCAAACAATGTATCTCCAGCTGTTGCAAAACTACAACTCCCAACATGCCCGGAGAGCCAAAGGCTCAGAAGTACATGTAACATTGCAGGCAATGATCATTTTCTCCCTATATGGCAGTGTTTTCCAAACAATGTGTTTCCAGCTGTTGCAAAACTACAACTCCCAGCATGCCCGGACAGCCTTCGGCTGTCCGGGCATGCTGGGATTTGTAGTTTTTCAACAACTGGAGACAAACTGATTGGAAAACACCAGTCTTACATTACAGAGTCATCTTCTACACACCCAGAATTTATAACCACAATATCATTAGAGGAACATCTATACTTCTGTACTATATAATGAAATTATATTGCAGGGGGGAAGGGAAAGGGGGTTATGAAAATCAATCCCTACAGGACAGCTCCCCACATGACTTGATTAAATGCAGGCCCCTCCGCCATTTCTAACTTAGCGGTATTTGCAATGCAAGTTCAAAGTTCAAGACATCCAGAGAAACCTGCAGGATTTCTTTTTTTATGAAGCCATCACAAGGGGACGGACATTTGCAGCTGTCACTTCTCCTAGAAGTAGGTCAGGTGTTGCAGAACACTGGACGTGTGCGGTATTTTTTTCTTTAGTTTTTTTTTTTTTTTAGTTTAACTCTGCGAAAATGTTTAATGTCACAATGTCAGATTTTTTTTTTCTATTTTATAGTGTTCTCTTTGGGTGCTTTTTTCATATACCGTATATATCGGCGTATAAGACGACTTTTTAACCCCGAATTTTCTTATGAAAAGTCGGGGGTCGTCTTATACGCCGGGTATTGAGGTCCGGGATAGGAAAACTTCTGATTATCTGCCCAGACCGGCTCCCGTGTGTGGCTGCAGGCGGGGGCCGGCCAGAGCAAGTAAAAACTAATACTGTATACTAAAAACCAGGGTGCCTCCAGCTGTTGTGAAACTACAACTCCCAGCACGGCAAAGGCTGTCCAGGCATGCTGGGAGTTGTAGTTTCACAACAGCTGGAGGCACCCTGGTTTTTAGTATACAGTATTAGTTTTTAGCTGCTCTGGCCGGCCCCCGCCTGCAGCCACACACGGGAGCCGGCCCGGGCAGATAATCATAGGTTTTCCTATGCCGGACATCCCTGTGTCCCGAAAAATCTTTTCGGGACATAAGGATGTCCGCTGGTCACTTACCATTCCCCGGCGGTGCGTGTCCTCCTGCGATCCTCCTTCGGTCCTCCTGCGGTCCGGTCCTCCGTCTCTATGGTTGTACACACGGGACGTCAGTGACGTCACGTGCCTACAACCATAGAGGCAGAGGAGCGCAGGACCAGGAGGACCGAAGGAGGACGCGCGCTGACCGGGGCCTGGTGAGTGACCGGCCGTGCTATCTTAAGTGATCCGGTCACGGCTCCCCGGTCCCGGCACCTACTGCTATGGTCCATAGGCCCCCCCACAATGCAATCGTGGGAGGAGTGATCCACTGTGGATGTAACCAGAAGGCTTACCTCTCCTTCCCTGGCTGCCACGAATCTGTATTTGATTAAGCCTGCCTAAAGCAGGCTCAACCAAAAGAGCTCAGATCAAACAGATAAATGGAGTTCAATAGAACTGCATGGATCTGTATGAGGAATCTAATGATCCTCTTAAAAGTCCCCTAAGGGACTAACAAAGTGTAAAATAAAATAATAAAAAAAAAGTTTAAGCTTAATTAAAGTTAAAAAAACACACATTAACCCCTTCCATATAAAAAATTCACATAATTTTCCTTACAAAAAGCATGTAAACATTGGCACATGCGTAATTGTCCCAACTATTAAAATATAACATTATATATCCCTTACGGTCAATGGGGTTAACATTCAAAGAAATACCTGTGGCGTCCCAGTACCGTATTGCATACCGTACCTTGTATGGTGGTCCCCAAAGTCATAGTTACTACATTCAGGTAGGGTCCCCCAGGTGGGACAGCCCCTAGTCGCCTCTTTTGTAATGTCTAAATGTATATATATATAATGTATATTAGTATATTTACCTTGGTAACGTTGCAGGACCTACGGTCATGTGACTGTGTTGATTCCTCTATGGTATGTTGGAGGACCTTTGGAGGTCCTTGGGTCACATGTTTACCCATAACTCTATGTACAGAAGATTGACAGTTGTTATGAACCAGTTAGCTTTAGTCCAGCCCCTGCCCATATAAGGAAGCTGTAGCCAATGATCGCTCTCTTGGGTTGCTGCTCTCGTGGATGCCAGACTAGCAGGATGGATCTGCGCAACTTACAAAGACAAGCTAGGCCAGAAACCTGCCGGCCTCAGCCTAAACTAAACCGCAAGTTAAAATCTCAATCCCCGCTAAAGCTAGCGTGATTACTGGACCGAATGTAAACCCCTAAATTCAGTCGATCACCACAACAATTACCTTCCTAACCTCAATAGACTCACAAGGTCCCAACCACTTATCAAGCTCTAATAGACTCTGTTGTATGGACTGTTCCTGTTCATTATTGCCTAAAATCTTCAGTAAAAGTTCCGACAAATTTCTGCAAATCTCCGGTTGTGGACAATCAATTATTTCCTATCTCCCTATCGCTCTTGGGAAGGGTGGTGGTAGGACAAGCATACTATGAATAGTCCTCACCCTGGCGTCACAAATAGAAAGGGTTAAGCAAGCACCCTTAGTAACTGCACAGCTACACCCGCATATACCCTACTCCCCCAGGCTATCACATAGCTTTTTGGCATCCTACGAACAGGATACGGGTGTGTGCCTACAGCTGTTGCCACCAGTTAAAGTGTACTCCCCCCTATGTAGAAGACTTTATCAATGTGTTACGAAGCACCATTTAAGTGTACATGTGGATGGTGTTGCGTGCAGAGAGCACATGCGAAAAGTAAGGGGGGAGGCAAAAATGTATTGGCTGCAGAAATGTGTAAAGTGAGAAGTGAATATATGCTACGATCCTCTGGTCCGGTCAGCAATGCAAGAGTTAACCTGCTGCCAGAAAAGCCTGCGAAAAAAGGCTGCGCTGCACCACGACCTGCCCTTGGGCATGGCTACCAAGTAAATGTATCGCAGCCTAAAGGGAACTTAGATTCCTTGCTGTTGTTTCCCGGGGCTGCACCGATAACGTCCTTCCGGCCGGCAGCCATTTTGGAGAAGCCCATTATAAAAGGAGCCCTGCACAGCGACCTCTTCAGTCTGCACAAGGAAGAGATGGAGAGTACATACATGGGGGAGAGCAGCGTTTCACGTGGCGTGAGCACCAAGATGGCGCCGGAGCAAAGTAAAGTTGCGGCAGTTGCAGCCCAACTATTCCACGACCTGCCGGCCTCAGCCTAAACTAAACCGCAAGTTAAAATCTCAATCCCCGCTAAAGCTAGCGTGATTACTGGACCGAATGTAAACCCCTAAATCCAGTGGATCACCGCAACAATTACCTTAGACTCACGAGGTCCCAACCCCTTGTCAAGCTCTAATAGACACTGTTGTATGGACTGTTTCTTTTCATTTTTGCCTAAAATCTTCAGTAAAAGTTCCGACAAGTTTCTGTAAATCTCCAGTTGTGGACAATCAATTATTTCCTATCTCCCTATCGCTCTTGGGAAGAATGGCAGTAGGACAAGCATACAGAGAATAGCCCTCACCCTGGCGTCACGAATAGAAAGGGTTAAGCAAGGACCCTTAGTAACCGCACAGCACCCTACTCCCCCAGGCTATCGCATACCTAACCGTACAAACAAAACAGTCAAACAAAGTCAGTACTACAGACACTAGGATGCAATGCTCTGAACAGTCTGCACATACTCCAATGTGTAAAGTAGTAGTGTACAGACTAGGGCGTACAGACTAGTTTTATAAAAATGTAAATGAGCCCCTCCCCCATTAAAAATGAGCACCCCTTTTCCTATTGTATGCAAAAAAAAGCAGCATTATTTTTTTTACATATTTGATATTGCCATATGGGTAACTGTCTGAACTAAAATAAAATGTTAGTGATCCTGTACAGAAGCCGGCGTAAATGTAAAAAAAACAAAAAAGAACCAAAATTGTTGCTTTTTGGTCACATCACATCCTAGGAATTATTTTAATTATTGTACGTAATTTTCAAGTAAAATCAGTTAAACCCTTTTTTTTGTCATTTTGGTGTTTTTTCTGATTAATTGATATCGACAAATAAATATACTTAAAGGGGTACTCCACTGGAAAAAAAATTTTTTTAAATTAATTGGGGCCAGAAAGTTAAACAGATTTGTAAATTACTTATATTAAGAAATCTTAATCTTTCCAGTACTTATCAGCTGCTATATGATCCTCAAGAAGTTATTTTCTTTTTGAATTTCCTTCCTGTCTGAACACAGTGCTCTCTGCTGACACCTCTGTCCATATCAGGAACTTTCCAGAGCAGGAGAGGTTTGCTATGGGGATTTGTTTCTACTCTGGACATGTCCTAAAATGGACAGAGGTATCAGCGGAGAGGACTGTGGTCAGACAGAAAGGAATAAGTACTGGAAGGATTAAGATTCTTAAATAGAAGTAATTTACAAATCTGTTTAACTTTTTGGCACCAGTTGATTTTTGATTTCTAATTTTATTTTTTTTACAGTGGAGTACCCCTTTAATATTCCCTATTCTGACCCCAATTAATTAATTATTTTTCTGCATAAGGGGCTGTATTTATTTGCACCATGATCTGTAGTTTTTATTTATCACATTTGCATAGATTTGACCTTTTTGGGCCCTTTTTTATGTGACCAAAAGCAGTCATTGTAAACTTAAATGAGCACTGTCAGATACACAAATGTTTTAGATGTTTTACATCTTGGAAAAACAATAGTTTTTCTATTATACTTCTTTAAAAATGTTTCACATTTTATTAAAGAAAACTGCCTTTGAAAATCCCACCATTAGGGGTCCCCATACCTCCTGGGATACTGATGAGTCCACCAGCAGCATTAGCTTGTCTAAGGGTCATGGACACGACATGGCTGATAGACAAGGCTGCAGGAGGAACACAGCTTAAAGCAACACTGCTGCTTTACCAAAGATGTGCCTCCAGCTGTTGCAGAACTCCAAACATGTGTGGACAGTCAACGAATGTCTGGGCATGCTGAGAGTTGTAGTTTTACAAAAGCAGTAGGCACACAGCTGAAGGCAACACTTCTGTAAAAAAGAGTTATCCAAACACTGTTCTTCCAACTATTCCAAAACTACAAGTTCCAGAGTTACAGGACTGCCAAAGGATGATACACATGAATGACATAGAAAGATGTAAGTTATACACTCACCATATTGTCTTTGGTGGTAGAGTACAGGCAATCTCCAATAATCAGTGTGTGTGTGTGTGTGTGTGTGTGTACAGCATTAATCCAGAGAGGAAAGGGTTACAGAGCAGGGCTGCCAGGCTCCTGAGAGCAGTGAGTCAGCAGAGTGAGGGAGGGGGAGGAGTCACCACAGTGCAGGCAAGAGAGGACACACTCCCTCCCTTTGACAAGATGAAAAAGACAGTGAACAATGCTATCTTTTTGTGAAATATGGGTGATAGAGACAAAAAAAATACATGTACATGATCAGGATGAGGTACTGAGTAGCATTTTGTTTTTTTTCTGTGGGATCTGACAGGTATGCTTTAAGAAATTTATTTTTTACATTTATGCCGTTTAGAGTAAAAGACCATTAACATTATATGTTAACCCCATAAGGACTCATTTTTCAGTTTTGGCATTTTCTTTTTTTCCTCCGGACCTTTACAAATCATAACCCTTACAATTTTCCACCTAAAAATTCATATTATGGCTTATTTTTTGCGCCACCAATTCTACTTTGCCGTGACAATAGTCATTTTACCCAAAAATCCATGGCAAAATGGAAAATCATTAAAGAAAAAACTAAATTTCTGAAAAAAGGCCATTTTGTTACTTTTGGGAGCTTCCGTTTCTATGCAGTGCATTTTTCGGTAATGCTGACACCTTATAATTATTCTGTTGTTCCACATTGTTAAAATGATCCTCTACTTATATAGGTTTGATTTTGTCGCACTTCTGGAAAAAATCATGACTACATTTAAATGTAGTAATAATAAATTTATAAGTTTAAAATTGTCATCTTCTGACCCCTATAACTTTTTTATTTTTCCACATATGTGGATGTATGAGGACTCATTTGTTGCGCCGTGATCTGAAGTTTTTATCGATACCATTTTTCTTTTGATCAGACTTTTTGATCGCTTTTTATTCATTTTTAATGGTATAAAAAGTGTCCAAAAATGCGCTATTTTGGATTTTGGATTTTTTTTACGTGTACGCCATTGGCCGTGTAGTTTAATTAACAAAACATTTTTATAGTTCGGACATTTCCACACACGGTGATACCACATATGTTTATTTTTATTTATATATTTTTTTTCTTTATGGGAAAAGGGGGGTGATTCTGAGTTTTATTAGGGAAGGGGTTAAATTACATTTATTAGCACTTTTCTTTTCACTTTTTCTTTGCAATATTATAGCCTCCATAGGGGGCTATAACATTGCATACACTGATCTTTTACACTGTTCAATGCCAATAGCATAGCATTGATCAGTGCTATCGGCGCTTGACTGCTCCTGCCTGGATCTCAGGCATGGAGCAGTAATTCGGCGATCGGACATGCAGGAGGCAGATAGGGATCCTCCTGGTATCCTTAAAGCTGTTCGGGATGCCGCGATTTCACTGCGGCGGTCCCGAACAGCCCGACTGAACTGCCGGGATCATTTCAGTTTCACTTCAGACGCGGCCGTCAACTTTGATCGCATCGTCTGAAGGATTAATACGGGCTTCACCGCGATCGGTGATGTCCTGTATTAGCCGCAGGTACCGGCAGTTGATGGCCGCCGGCACCAACCCGATATGACGCGGTGTCACCGCGTGACCCCGCGTTATATAATGCGGAAGCCGTCGCAGGATGTAAATATACCTCCTGCGTCGTTAAGGAGTTAATTGTTATTTATTTATTTTTTTTTTTTTTTTTATAAATAGGAAAGGGGGACGATTTCATATTAGGGCTTACAAATTGTTATAAAAAAGATCTGAATTGAAGGGGTTGTCCAGGGAAGGAAAACTTACCCCCTATCGACAAGATAGAGTGTCTGATAGCAGGACGTCCGAATTCTAAGACCCCCTAATCTCAAGAACGGGGCCCCAGCTCTCAAAGAGAGAGCATGATGCAGATGACATGCACGCCATACTGCAGCATGCGCTTCCATAGAAATGAATGAAGCATGTGCCATCTGCTCGTGCCTCCTCTTGAAAGTCAGGAGATCATGCTGTCTGACCAATAGGAGACCACCGTGCTTTCAGCTGTTGCAAAACTACAACACCCAGGATGCCCACGACTAACGGGATCCTCCCTTTGATGACCATACAACATAGCATTCAATCCCTGGCTACCGCAGAGATAAACAGAATGCAGAAATGTTTCAGGACCCACCATAGCTATGTTCTTGAGATGCTTTTACAGCACCCGGACCCCCCAAAAACTCATGAATTTAATGCTGGTGTCGGGTGGAATGGCATCTACCCATGGATTACCCTCACTACCCAGTGATCTAGAGTCCACTGTGCTTCGGGATGACAACCAATCTCTGTTGGCCTAAGAGGCACATATTAGGAACACGCTGAGAATTTGACAGCCTTTTTATATACAATGCATTTTGATATTCTATGGAAATTCCATCAGATAACCCTACCCCATCTTTATAAAACTTGGAGGAACCAGTGATACCTCTACCACTTAAAGGGGTACTCCAGTGAAAGTTAGAGGGGTACTCCAGAAAGTTAAACACATTTGTAAATTACTTCTATAAAAAAATCTTAATCCTTCCAGTACGGGAATCGGCTGCTGTATGCTACAGAGCAAGTTCTTTTCTTTTTGAGTTTCCTTTCAGTCTGAGCACAGTGCTCTCTGCTGACACCTCTGTCCATGTGAGGAACTGCCCAGAGCAGGAGAGGTTTGCTATGGGGATTTGCTCCTGCTCTGGACAGTTCCTAAAAAAGAGGTGTCAGTAGAGAGCACTGTGGTCAGAGTGAAACGAAATAAAAAAAGAAAACAACTTCCTGTGGAGCATACAGCAGCTGATAAGTACTGGAAGAATTAAGATTTTTTTTAATAGAAGTCATTTACAAATCTGTTTCACTTTCTGGCACCAGTTGATTTTTTTTCACCATAGTACCCCTTTAACATAGCAACAGTACTATGATTGGAATGTGATAGTTAATGTCCATTGCACACTCTGCAAACAAGATAGCTGATCCAGAGCAATGGGATCAGCTGGGAGACTGTTGCAGACGATAAAACAGGATGATTCCTGATATTCGTAACAATACTGTGTGGTTGAGGCAGAGGTAAAACTTAAAGGGGTACTCCACCCCTAGACATCTTATCCCCTATCCAAAGGATAGGGTATAAGATGTCTGATGGGGGGGGGGTCCCGCCACTGGGGACCCCCGCATTCTACCATGCAGCACCCACCTGTAACGGCTTCCGGAACCACTGGAGGCCTCAGGCTAATACCATCCCGACCACGAGAACGGAAAATCGTGATGTCACGACTCCGCCCCTGTGTGACGTCACACCCGCCCCCTCAATGCAAGTCTATAGGAGGGGGCGTGGCAGCTGCCACGCCCCCTCCCATAGACTTGCATTGAGGGGGAGGGTGTAATGTCACACGGGGGCGGAGTTGTGACGTCACAATCTTCCGTTCTCGTGGTCAGAGTGGTATTAGCCTGAGGCCTCCAGCGGTTCCGGAAGCCGTTACAGGTGGGTGCCACATGGTAGAATGCGGGGGTCCCACCGCAGCCATCAGACATCTTATCCCCTATCCTTTGGATAGGGGATAAGATGTCTAGGGGTGGAGTACCCCTTTAATTCTGTACTTTAGGGCCCAAATGCAAAATCTATAATGGAGTCCCCAACCATCATATGTCTTCTATGGTACCTATACCGTCTCAAGTGACAGAGGTGCCACGCTGAGAGTAGGAGACAGACCACTGCCTTGTGCAATAAATTAGAAACCTAACTTGTTCCAGCAGCCTCCTCCATCTCCGCCTCTGAGCTCCGTTTCCTCCGAGCGAACAGAATGAGTGATGGAGATGTAATGTAACGGCAAACAACTGCAAAATAATTATCTTTTACAGAGTGGAATTTGTAAGGGAAATGGCTGATCGCTCCGCGCTCTCTCCCCAGTAATGTTACACGTGTTAGTCACCGACTCCAGTAAGTGAAGGCTGGGAGATGATGGCAAGATGATGAACAGGTTCCAGTTTATCGTCTCCCTGGAAAACCTTTCAGTGTCTATTTTATTTTGGGAAAGAAAAGACAAATACAAAGTATACAGCTCAGTGGCTAAAGTATTGGCAGACTCTCGTAAAGAGCGAGGGATACTATAAAGGCTATGTTCACACTGGTGTCATTGCTTCCAATGTACGCTATGGAATCCATTGAAGTTGCCCTAATTTGCATGGAAGAATAGTGCTATATGGAAAAGAGGTCAGAGCCTAAACTAAGGGGTACACTGTGATTTTATTATTTTTAGAGGCAGTAAGTAAAATTTACACATGGGGAGATTAAAGGGGTACTCCGGTGGAAAACTTTTATTTTTTTAAATCAACAGGTGCCAGAAATGTAAACAGATTTGTAAATTACTTCTATTAAAAAATCTTAATCCTTCCAGTACTTATTAGCTGCTGAATACTACAGAAGAAATGATTTTCTTTTTGGAACACAGAGCTCTCTGCTGACATCACAAGAACAGTGCTCTCTGCTGACATCTCTGTCCATTTTAAGAACTGTCCAGAGTAGGAGAAAATCCCCATAGCAAACATATGCTGCTCTGGACAGTTCCTAAAATGGACGGTGATGTCAGCAGAGAGCACTGTGGTCGTGATGTCAGCAGAGAGCTCTGTGTTCCAAAAAGAAAATAATTTCCCCTGTAGTATTCAGCAGCTAATTACTCAGGCA
Source organism: Hyla sarda (assembly GCF_029499605.1). NCBI lineage: Eukaryota > Metazoa > Chordata > Amphibia > Anura > Hylidae > Hyla > Hyla sarda. Next base: position 353,231,777 of record NC_079193.1, read on the forward strand.
GCAGAGCGGTGATGTGAGCTTTCATTCAAACCGTCGGGGCAGGGCCACGGCCGCAGCAAACAAAGCTGGTAAGTGTAAGTCCCCGCCCAGGGGACTTCTTGCCGAGTGGCCGGGGGGACACAAACCCTGGGGATGGTGAGGATAATGATTTTAGTATATATAACGCATTTGCAAGCGCCATATATACTAAAATATGCTGATTGGTCCCTTTAATGGGAAGGCGTTAGGTCATGTGCTGGGGTGGAATCAGGTAGGGGTGATAAGGCTGAAGGTAGGGGGAGGGACTCCAGTTGGTGCATGGCCAACTAGCTGGCAAGTTACCGGCCACCCGCCCTGTTTGCTTGTTTGTCGCAGCAGCAGGGTCAGGAGAGGGATCTGGAGGCACTGGTGGACAACATGGAGGTTCTGCAATGAAGTGTGGAGGTGGGCTGGGGGCGGTTCCCAGTCTGGGGGTGAAGTCTCTGTGGGCATGGGCCCCAGGTATCGTTTTGGGCTTCCAAAATGGTGCTCCTGGGTCAGGTGAGGTATGGCTTGGAGTAGGGCTGCATTCACATCACGTTTGCAGCCTACGGCTGGAGGATGGGAAAACCGGGCACTCCCATATCCCAGCTGGACCGGCGCTGAAACTTATTCACTTTAATGAGCCGACCGTAGTCAAACAGTGACTCCGGTCAGCTAATTTTTTCCCCCATATCCAGTTTTGTGACCGAACCTAAAACCGTAGTATACTAGGTTAGAGTTGACGGCACCTACAGGTTCTTCTTCTGCTCTACTGATACTCAGGAAGGTTGTGTTATTGTTTTTTTCTGGTATACGCATGATTTTCATACGAATTGTTAGTGTTACAATGTTTTAATTGGTTTGTTAAAAAATCGGGCTGCTGTGGCCTTTTGCACCAACACCTTGGTTCAGTCTTTTCTTGTAGGAGTGGGGAGGGGGAAAAGGCAGGGGAGTGGAAGGGGGTGGTGGTTGGTGCGGGACATTGCGGCTCTAATATCCCCTAGTCCATTGTAGACGTATTTCGGCTAAGCACCTAGCACAGCATGAACTGTAAATGTTTGACCTTGCTACGTAGAAATGACGTCAGGGAAGCCTGGTCCTTCCAATGGGTTTGGAAACAGATAATGGGACTCCGGGAATGTACTGTATAGCTAATGTCATGTCTATGGAACATGTAATTATTAGACAATATCGTGTGCAAAAAAAAATCTAATGTTCAGATCTTACTCATTACGTGGATGGTTTGGGCTGCAGTATAGGAATTATTAATATGTGGAAAAAACAGGAAAAGTGGATCTTGCCCGGTCAGGACACCGATGGCATGTAGTGGGCGCAGAGACTTCACACACCAACAATTAGTCCTGTAATTATCTCGCAAAAGAGCTGAATGAGATCCAGTGAACGGCATAATGGTGTGTGAATAACATCCATCTCCCGTCTCCATGGGTGAGAGCCGGTAACAAATGTTAGCTTTATTGTGCATTTAACAGCCACTTTACAGACATTTATCTCAACCTATATAATTATTGTTTAGACGCGGCGTAAATAACATATACTTACCCTGTAACAACACCCCACCCCAACACTCTGTGTCCAGAGAGACGCGGATCTATTACACATTCACCCTGAGCTCTAAGACATTGGTTAAAGGGGTACTCCAGTGGGAAACTATTTTTTTTAAATCCACTGGTTTCTGAAAGTTATACAGATCTGTAAATGACTTCTATTTAAAAATCTTAATCCTTCCAGTACTTATCAGCTGCTGTATGCTCCACAGGACGTTCTTTTCTTTTTTTTAAATTTCTTTTCTGTCTGACCACAGTGCTCTCTGCTGACACCTATGTCCATAATCAAGACATAGTCCAAATCCCCATAGCAAATCTCTCCTGCTCTGGGCAGTTCCTGATATGGACAGAGATGTCAGCAGAGAGCAATGTGGTGAGACAGAAAGGAAATTCACTTACTGGAAAGATTAAGATTTTTAGAAAGAAGTCAATTACAAATCTGTTTAATCTTCTGGCACCAGTTGATTTAAGAAAAAAAAAATGTTTGCCGGTGGAGTACCCCTTAAAGGGGGTTGCTGGGAGAACCACCAGAAACTCTAATCCAGTGGTCTCAAACTGTGGCCCTCCAGATGTTGCAAAACTTCAACTCCCAGCATGCCCGGACAGCCGTTGGCTGTCCGGGCATGCTGGGAGTTGAAATTTTGTGACATCTGGAGGGCCACAGCTTGAGACCACTGCTCTAATCGAAATCATGTGAAAAGGTACGGACGCCCAAGGCAGAGTTTGATTTTTTAACATAAGTAACCATATCAATATTTGACCTACGTTCAAAGAGTATATATTAAATAAAAAGGGATGATATGAGGAATAAATAATACAAATTGACTTTACCATATTTTGCAGGAACGGGTGTATATATATATATATATATATATATATATATATATATACATATATACACATATTATTAAACGGCTTAGGTTGACTTAAAAATAGGCAATACTTACCTGCCCAATTCCCCATGGCTACTGTTCTGATATTGGTGACCCTCTCAGGAAGTAACTGGCAGAGCATGTGTGGTGTCCCGGTACCGCATCCTATCCGGTAACCTGTGTGTATAGGTCCCCATAGCCAGAGTCCTTAGGACGCGGGGTCCTTTTTGTCTAGTCTTCCCCTTACCACCTCTTATCTAGATAGTCATTAAGCTAATAGTTTATTCAGGATTTATGTAAATATAATAGTACTAATGTATATAATTAGTTAATTACCTGTACGGAGCATAGCAGGACCTGCGGGTCACGTGATCAGGTAAACTCTATGGTTTTTGATTAAGGACCTTTGGAGGTCCCTGTGACGTATTGCACCCATCGTTCTTTGTGACGGTGAGTGACAGATATTCGGACCAATGAGAACAACCCCGCCCCTACCCATAGAAGGGACCGGCGGCCATTGTTAGTTCTCTTTCCTCGTGGGCTGTTGACAGGGAAGGATCTGCGCTGCGGTCATCAGTGAATTTAGGCCCTAGCCTTGCGGCGACGGCTGATCTCTTCTAAACAGTGAGTGTATCAATCCCTAAGCACTCTGCAAGATCACCGGACCTTATCTATCCCCTAAATCCGGACGGATCTTCAAAATTTACCCTAAATTCAGAGACTTATAATACAATTCAAGGTCCGCAACAACTGTCAGTCACTGAACTATATAGAGACTGTTTGAATGAGACTGTTATTGTGCATTGGATGTACCACAAGCATTTAAGTAAAGTTATCCAGGTTCAAGTTCAACTACTTTGTGGACCTTCAGTCATTTTATGCATGCACCTATCGTTACTGGGAAGGGCGGCGATAGGCTGGAGAATTACCTCAGTATACTAGCCCTCAGCCTGGCGTCACGAACTATAGGGTTAACCTTAACCCCTCATTTACCGAAACAACACCCCAACTACCATACACCCCCCAAGGGCAACCACACATGCATTTCCTGGGTGTTGAGATGGGGACCAGAAAGTGGATCATTGGGATTTGAAGGAAACTGCATTGGGAGGAAGGTGAGTATCTCTTATTTTTTTTGTGAGACCACGTCAGCATGGTAACTACACAAGATCCCAACCAGCACACTACGAGGAATGTACTGTCAAATTGGACCTGAGGAAGGCACTTTATGTGCCGAAACGCGCTGTCCGTATTGCCTGATATTTCCATTGTTCTGTGAAAACCCTTGAGCAGCGCCTCCAAGACCGCCTTTTTTCTTTTTATAATTGCATTTCCTTACTGGTCTCCCCGCAAGAATCCAGTATCGGTCCGAGTGCAGCAGCCATACTTATATTGACCATAAATACACTCTACTTTATCCTGATCACCATGACTCTCAGGAGCCGTGGATCAGATTGCCATCACCCCACAGGTGAGTATATCACTTAGGTGTGGTGGAGGGTTTACACCAAGTTGATATATACGCTACAAGGGAGCACCCCTTGTTCATTTTCATCTCTCCCAATTTTATCTATAGGAGAGAGGGAGATACACCAGTACAGCACTCCTGTATCTCTCCCATAAAAAAGCATGGAGGGGTATGTGGATTCTGCTTCGTGCACACGGAAAGCTGGGGCACCAGGCAGAAGGTCACAGGGTTGTGACCCTCAGTGATCAGACACTTATCCCCTATCCTGTGGATTAGGTATAAGTGTTAAAATACTGGATAACCCCTTTAATTAGGTTATGCTTATATTAACAGTTATCCCCTATCCACAGGATAAGGGATAACTAGCTTATTGGTGCGGTCCAACCACTGGGACCAGCACCAGTGGTTGGATTCCCAGTCCCTGAGTGAATGGAGCATCAGTGTGCATGCTCGGCCTCCACTTCATTCACTCTCTATGGAACTCCCAAACATTAAGTTCAATGTTCGGCCATGTTTGGAAGATCCGTAGAGCAGTGGTCTTCCACCTAGTTGTCAAAGTGAACCAACAGTCCATGATTTGAAGTTTTTCTTGTTCTATTCCAATGAAGTAAGTGAAATACTAGAATGTTGGTGGGTCTTGGGGACAACAGCCAAGTAAGAATGCTGCCAGGCCATTCACTCAGGGGACAAGAAGCCTCCATTCTTCCTAGCAGTTGGACCTCCACCAATCAGTTAGATGTCCCCTATCTTGTGGTCAAGGGAAAACTTTTAATCCAGGGGCTTTCTACGGCTTGTGATGTTGACCTAATTCTATGATGTTTTTTTCTTTGGGATAAGTTGTGTTATTTCTTGGCACCATTTCAGGATAAATATAAAACTTTGGGCAATGGCAATACAGACACTGGGGAAATTTTATTAAACCTAGTGTAGATTAAGAAGGGTGCAGTTGCCATAGCAACCAATAAAATAGCTTCTTTCTTTTTCCAGAGGTCTCTTTAACCTCTTAAGGACACAGGGTGTACCTGTACGCCCTGCGCCCGGTCCTGGTGTTTAAAACGGGGGCACGTTGTGACCCCACATCACACCGGGTCAGTCCCGGCTGCTATTGATAGCCGGGACCCTGTGCTAATAGCGCGCAGCACAGATTGTTGTGCCACGTGCTATTAACCCTTCAGACACGGCGATCAAAGTTGATCGCCGCATCGAAAATGAAGGTAAGAGCTTCCCGGCAGCTCAGTCCGATCAATGCAAAAATGGGACCGATAAAAACCTCAGAACATGGCGCAAAAAATGAGTCCTCATACCGCCCCGTCTGCGGAAAAATAAAAAAGTAATAGGGGTCAGAACATGACAATTTTAAACGTATACATTTTCCTGCATGTAGTTATGATTTTTTTCCGAAGTACGACAAAATCAAACCTATATAAGTAGGGTATCATTTTAACCGTATGGACCTACAGAATAAGGTGTCATTTGTACCGAAAAATGTACTGAGTAGAAACGGAAGCCCCCAAAAGTTACAAAATGACATTTTTTCTTCAATTTTGTCGCACAATGATTTTTTTCCCGTTTCGCCGTGGATTTTTGGATAAAATGACTAATGTCACTGCAAAGTAAAATTGGTGGCGCAAAAAATAAGCCATAATATGGAATTTTTGTGCAAAATTTAAAGTGTTATGATTTTTAGAAGGTGATGAGGAAAAAATGAAAATGCAAAAAGGGAAAAACACTGAGTCCTTCAGGGGTTAAAAATGAAAGAAGCAATCTGATTGGTTGCTATGCGACTGCCTCCCTTTTCCTCTACACAAGATTTGATAAATCTCCTTGTTTTTCAGTAGTTTTTATGCTATTGAACGTTTACTATAAATAGTTGGCAAAATACAGTAATCCTGGGGCATTTGAGCTCCATCCACTGGACTACCCCCAAAATGCCCAGGAACACACACACTATAACTACCCTTCAGTGGTCAGCGCTGTTCCATTTTCTATGAGATTGTGTAGAAAGGGTCCTGTGCCAAGGCAGCTGTACCCTATAAAGGTGTCCCTCCAATTCAGTCCCCCCCCCCCATTGATATTTTGTTGGGAATAAAAAGTTAAATGGTGTATGCTGGTTGACTATATTTCTATTAGCAACCATTAGATGCCCAAAGAGTTTTGTTCTTTGGTCTTGTTCTAATAAAAAGAACTTGTCCAGAAGACTTTCCAGATGTCGAAGTATTGTATTGGTGTGCACCCAGTGCCTCCTCAAACCCTTTCAAAGGGTACCTTGCACTAGACATCTTATCCCCTATCCAAAGGATAGGGGGTAAGATGTCTGATCGCGAGGGACCCGCCACTGGAGACCCCCGCGATCTCCCTGCTGCACCCGGCGTTCGTTTAGACTTTAGCGCATCGGGTGCAGCGCCGGAGGCTCATGACATCACTGCCGCGCCCCTCTAGTGACATCATGGCCACGCCCCCCTCAATGCAAGTCTATGGGAGGGGGCGTGACTGCCATCACGCCCCCTCCCCTAGACTTGCATTGAAGGGGCATGGCCGTGACGTCACAAGCGGGTCGTGACCGTGACATCACGAGCCTTCGCCCCCCCCATCGACAGTCATCCGGCACGGAGCGAAGTTCGCTCCATGCACCGGATGTCTGGGGTTCCGCAGCAGACATTGTGGGGGTCCCCAGGGGCTGGACCCCCACGATCAGACATCTTATCCCCTATCGTTTGGATTGGGGATAAGATACCTAGGGGCGGAGTACCCCTTTAAGTATTAGAAATGCATATGAGATTAAATTGGACCGGTCATAAAATGACCACTACCAATATAATTCATCCCACTTGCCAAGCACAGCAGGTATTTTTCCACAAGCAGATAAAGATGAAGCTTAGGAAAGCTCGTAGATAAAAGTTTCTTGTGGGAAAAACATCAATAAGTTGAATATCTATAGATCATTATTGTGGAGATGAAGCTGAATATCTATAGAGCATTAGTCAGTGTCAGCGGACGGACGGCATGATAGCAGAGCAGATTGGTGACAGCGGAACGTGGAGTCAGCACAAGTCATTTATAATAATAATGTTCAATTATTCCCTCTATATAATGAAAACGTGGTCAGCACATTAACGCTTTTCCATAGGAACTAACCTTATTTAGCTCCTATAAGAAGAATTGCTGCACACTCCATCAAATACTGTATACCAGACCAAATTCTCTCCTAGAAGGAATGAATTTAGGGTAAAAACTTCATCTGGGAAACAGAACCTTACAGGGAACTAAGCAGCCCACAATATAGATTAGCAACAATGCTGGCTGGTACTTGGATACCACTAGGACTTACAGTAGAGCTGAATTGCATAACAACCAGTTACAAGAACAAATATACAAAATAATGTATCCGCGCAAGCAGGTAATGAATAACAAGAGGAGGAGCATTAGATAATAGAATGTGAATCACAATGGGAAAGGATGATGACAAATTAATCACTTAAAGGCTACAACCCTAAAAGACCCTATTTTCCCATATACCCAAATAGTAATGTTAAAAGTGCAATCTTTATTTCCTTGTATCTGCACATATAATGATTAAAATACACAAGTGCCCTATAACCCTCTCAATAAACATACATCCTGACAATTCAGTCTAAAGAAAGTGCACCAATCTGAATGATGCTGGGTGTCTGCAATCAGTATGGAACGGCCCCCCCTTGACATGTTTTGCTACTGAAGTAGCTTTGTCAATAGGCAAATGGGCACTCTTGCCTCTTGACAAAGCTACTTCGGTAGCAAAACATGTCGAGGGGGGCCGTTCCATACTGATTTTAAGTCAAGTGTCCATGCCCTAAATCCACGGGTGCGGGTGTAACTGCAGACACCCATCATCATTCAGATTGGTGCGCTTTCTTTAGACTGAATTGTCAGGATGTATGTTTATTGAGAGGGTTATAGGGCACTTGTGTATTTTAATCATTATATATGCAGATACAAGGAAATAAAGATTGCACTTTTAATATTACTCTTTGGGTATATGGGAAAACAGGGTCTTTTTGGGTTGCCTGCCGGCAGCCTTTAAGTGATTAATTTTGAATTACACTCCATATATTGGTCTCCTCTGTGTGTGAACCAAAGGATGATGACACAAATGAATATTGATGATGGCAGTCAGGAACTGAAGAAAGGAAGAAGCTAGAAAAACTCACCCTAACTAGCTTTCCCTTAATCTTTCCCTAGATATATCCCTTAACACTGACCCTAACACCACTGTCCCTGCAAATCACCCTAATAAAAACCCACATTTTCCAACCTGATCCTGACATAAACAATAGGCAGACTATTGCAACCAGAGACAAAAAGCCAAGTCTAAAGAGCTACTTAGCAAAGAACTAAAGTAATAACACAAACTGGAACACGCAACAGCAACTCCAAGATACAAATACAAAGAACCACACAAACTTAACCAGGAACATGGGGATCGCTGGGGATCCTCGCGATCTCCCTGCTGCACCAGGCGTTTGTGTTGCGCGTCGGGTGAAGCACTGCATTGAGGGGGCGGGGCCTTGATGTCACAAGCAGGACGTGGCCGTGACATCACGAACCTCCGCCCCGCATCGCCAGTTATCTGGCACGGAGCAAAGTTTGCTTTGTGCACCGGACGTCTGGGGAGCTGCAGCCGAGATCGCGGGGGTCCCCAGCACTGGGACCCCCGTAATCAGATATCTTATCCCCTATCTTTTGGATAGGGGATAAGATGTCTAGGGGCATAGTACCCCGTTAAAGTGTATTTATCATTTTTTTTTTAAATAGAAAGCGAGTGACATGTCACACTTGATCAGCACACAAGTGGCGATCACTGAGATCGATGATCATTATCTTCAGCCCTTCCTCCCGTCTAAAAGGGCCTTAACAGGTTTTTTGAAAATGGGTTTTCTAAACCAGACAATCCCTTTAATTATGCAAAAGAAATAGAGGCACAGGAATGTCATAACTGCAAAAAGTCTGCAGGTAAAAAATGCAGCACCACCTGTTTTCCATATACTATATTCCCTCCTAAGAAGGAAGGTTATTTATAACCAGTGTTGTGACATCCCATAAACCGTACTGATGTTATTATTCCTACAGTTCTTGTTTTTTAAGATTTTGCCTTTTTTCACTCTATAAATAACATATTTTACTTCAAAATAACATGTGAGATCTTTTGGAGGAAATGTAGAATGAGAAAAATGATTTGTAATATTTCAGGTGCAGGGAATGGAGGGCGGAATGTTTTCCTTGATCCTGCTTGGAGCAGCTGTCTCCTCTCGAAAATGTCATCTCGATGGAGCAAAGAGGACGCAAAGACGTCTTTTGTTATTAAAAATGCAACCTGGATTTATTACTGAGGCTAAAGACCAGTGAAAAATACATGAACACTAACCCTATTGTTACCCATACTCTTCAATGTCACCTGTACAACGGGATGAACTGAGCTTGGCCTGGGCTTTAAATGAGGCCATAATGGCCAGGAAATGGAAGGACATGCAAAGTAGCTCTCCAGCAACACTCTTTTGGAGGTAGCTTCCCTTCAAGTCAATGCTTGGCTACTTTAAATGGTCACTCTCATTAAAACTAATTTTGTTATTGCACTCCTTATGGTAAATAAAAAATATTTCTAATGTACTTTGTTTAAAAAAAAATAAAAAATTTAAGCGTTCTATGTTTTCTTTGCCACTAGGTGTCTCCCTACATGTCCAGAACACATTTCCCCCATCTTTTGCACAGACTTTGGACTCCTGCTGGCCTGGCAGAAGTTCAAAAGCAGGAAATGCTGGGGGTGTGTGTGTGCAGCCTTAGCCAATCATAGCTCCTCTTACTCTGAACTGCTCTGGGCTGTGTGTAGCAGAGGGAGGGAGGAGGTTCTCCCCTGTATGACTTCAGATGATGTCACGCTTGCTGGGGAACGCCCCTTCCCAGTCTGTGAATCTGAGACTGAGCAGAAAATACAGAGCAATATCAAGGTTGAAAACAAAAAAATTATAAAAATAAAGACGGGGGGGGGGGGGGGGGTCGAGGGGGTGTTATCATGATGGGGCAGTGAGCTGGGAGGATTACAGTGAGCTGGGAGGATTATGATCATGGGAGGTGCTCTTTAAAAAGCATTAGAACATGTCTTAGAACATTGTGAAATCCCAGTCCTGTTCCAAGGATTCTTAAAGAATCAACACAGAAAGATATCTCCAAAAATGGCACCAGATAGCTTTTATGTCCCAGAATTCACAGTGATGCAAAATTTCCTATAAGTCATCAAACACCTTCTTGACACTCTGGGGGAAACATTACTTGTTGGTGTCATAATACCCAGCCATTAATATTATTTTGTTACACCATATATATCCAGATGCTATATATTGTGGTGAGTGTCATGATGTGGAGATCCCCTATGATTGCTGGAACATAAGGACAGAAACATTTGTGCTGCTTAGGCTAGCCTCAGCTTTTTAGGCTTTCCTTGGGGACCTGGAAGAGTGGTTTATGGCCTTATAAAAGGCCTAAATCTTTAGGAAAACTAGTAACCTACTAGCTAACTACTTCTTCCCTTCTGTATTAGCAGAATGTTCCTGTCTATTAGGGACGTAAACTGATAAAAAATGTATAATACTAGATGTAATATGTAGGTAAGGGACTATATGTCACAGACTTCAGGGTTTCCTAGCATTTCTACTGCATTTTAAAGGGGTACTCCGCCCCCAAAAGATCTTATCCCCTATCCATAGCCGTCACGCCCCCTCCCATAGACTTGCATTGACGGGGTGGGGCGTGATGTCACACAGGGCGGAGTCATGACGTCACAATACTCCATCCCCGTGGTCAGGATTGCGGGGGTCCCCAGCGACGCGACCCCCGTGATCAGACATCTTATCCCCTATCCTTTGGATAGGGGATAAGATGTCTTGGGGCCGGAGTACCCCTTTAACATGTGTTTGGCTCTATTGTGTTTTGCCTTAAGTGGATTGTTTACCCTATGTGTCTACCTTGATATCTCTTCTCTGGCGTGCACATGTTGCTATCTATGCTTGTAATTGAATAGAGGTTGCATATTCACCAATATCCTCTGGTGGATATAATTTGTTTATATTCTGGCTATTGGAGGGCTGGACATATATTTGGGGCTTTTACTGATAATCTGGCCGTTATTATTTAACCATCATGTGTGTTATATCAATATACATTAAGAGCGGAAAATTTCTAACATGTTACATACTTTGTGGTCATAGACCAGGTACCACTGATTGTTGTTATTTTCCTATCAACCATTGAGCTATATCCCTGTCCTGATGAACCTGTTTACTAACCCAACAAGGGAAACGCGTTGGAGTTTATAGAGATACTCTGCTCTGCACCAGATATCTATTAGGGTTGCAGTTTGCTCCATATATTTTTAACAATTTATTATCATTTTTGTTTGCTCACCATCACGTTTTTTCACATGGTGTATATAGAGTAATAGGGTAGTAATAGTAGTAGGGTTGTGCTATTATATCCCATCCTCCATATCTATTTCATACAACCTATATACTCAACCAGGTCATGGTTACATTACCTGTTTCAGTCTATTATTTTCTCCCGTGCACTTTGGCATCAGAGAGGGAACGTCACAGTGGTGGAGGCCATACTATTAAGGAGATGGGTCCCTCAAAAGGCAGGGTCAGTGAGGGGGGCTCTATAGTCTAGGGCATGTACCATCTCCTGATCCCCCATCCCCTAGTGGCCTCCCTGTCTTTTGAGCCACTAATCATCATACACCCCACATCTAAGTAGCACCCCCTAATATCGCTTTACTTATACACACATTTGCTCACTGTATCATTTTTTGTTGTTTGATTTTTTTGTGGTATATTTAGGTTACCATCCTTTTGTTGGTACAATTTGTAGTTTTATTAGTCCTAAAAGGTAATATTTCTCTGTGAAGTAGTCCTATGAGGTCCCCTCAATTTGGTCTTCTACCTTGGGAATACATATCCTTCTATTAAGGCAACTAGATTTGCTTGACTCTGTGATTCAGTACTACAATGCCCAGAATGCATTGCTTTCCTTGACTAGGGTAACATTTACCTCCCCTGTGACCCCTCCCAATACTCCACTTCCCACCAAACACCACGCAGCACCGTACTTTGGTAGAAAAAGGCCACAGCGGCCTCTTTATTAAATAAAAATACATATTATTAACTTATTAATAAATAATCAGGTAAACATTACCTGACCAACCATTTAGATTATTTATCAAAATAGTGCAATAACTTATTCTTTAACTCCCAATGTAACTCTCCCACCTAGCCGCAGAGGGACTTGGAGGCCTCCTGATCCTTCATGGGGTCTCCTACTTTGCCCTGGGCCATCCCACACCTGACCGCAGGGCACCGCCTTCAGAGACCCCACCCCTTTGGGCCTCTCTCGCAGGGATTCACCACCCAAGGCTGGGTTCCGCCCCCCCCCCCCCAGCCTCACCATTCCATTTACGCCAACTTCTCTTCACTTGTCTCCAAGTCCCCCTCTAGCTCTTGCCGCTGCGACAAGTAACCAAAATATTCCCTCCAAAAATTCCTGACTAATCAATCCCCCAATTATGGGCGGGCGGGCAACTTTTCTTATCTGGGTTCTCCACACAACTGACCCCCCTCCCACCTTGACTGACCCTTTTATAAACTACCTTAACCCCTCCCACTCCCCCTCATTGACCTGTACTTGACCCCTCTTAATACGTGCTACTGAAATGCCCCCTGTCATGCACCCTTTAATTGCCATGCTGTCCATTCCCGGGTTCTCTTTAACTTTCTATCAGAGCCCTCCTACCCTGCCTATTCCACTCCTACAGCCCTCCTGTCAGTTCCCTGCTCCTCTGTCTGTGGCATAGAAAAAGGCAGCATCCTGTAACCACACGTATACAGTATACAGATAGAGCTGGAGGGGATGTGTATTACTACTATATATCCTGATCCCATAGAGACAGAAGCAGCCGTATGCAGATAGAGATGTATCCTGATTCTATTGAGATAGCAGCAGCAATATACAGATAGAGCTTAAGGAGAAATGTATAACTACTGTATCTACTCATCTCATAGAGATAGGGGTCTAAGACCTAGTAGGTGTGATCTAACAGGTGGTATCATCCTGTAGTTGTTAGGAAGTCAGAACCCAGAACTAACATCCTGTTCTTCTGACACATTAAGCACTGGAGAGTCAGGCTGGTGATCACATGACCAAGATAGAATAATAAAACACATGGATGCAACTGAGCTGGAATGAAACAAATGGCACTATAGGACTAGTGCTGGTGAGCGTGCGTGATATGGGCAAAAACAAAACAAAACGGAGTGCTTCTTTAACTACAGTTCCATGCAAAACCACACAATGCCATGTGCAAAAAGGCAAACTCAGCTAATGGTAAAATGTATTGAATAAGTAAATTTCCTTTTATTTTCATGATAGATTTGTATTTGGTGAGTTTTGGTCTGAAGCTTCAGCTGAAGCAAAGTCACATTAGTGGGAACATCAGCCCGTAGTTCAGTCTTCTAAACAAACCACAACGCCGACAGTACGAAGCCATGTGCACCTATTCATCACCGCCAGCCCTCCGGTTCAAGTGTGTACTCTCTATTAATCAATCCATGTGTATCAATTCAGCAGTTTCATTAGGCCGAATAATCAGACAGACCTTGTCAAGCTCTCGGGGCTCGGAGAGAAAAGTACAGGCGCTTTGATTAACTTTACTTTCATCACATTTGTGTTGATAGAAGTCTGCGGCCTTAACCCTGCTCTACTGCGAGAACAAAAAACCTCAGAACGAGAAAAATAAAAATAATACGTAGCCATAATGATCAATATGACTTTATACGTGTACAGATTCCTTCAAGTACGACCTCAGCGTAATGAGAAAAATGGAAAAGTATCACATAAGTGAGAAAAAAATCAGATGGAGCACTCACCATATTATCTATATTATCCAATCTTCATTTCATTCAAAAGTTAAAAAGAAGGCATAGTGGGAGACATCACAGAGGGATAGGGATCATGGCTAGGCAACATGATCCCTGCCCCAATGTGATGTCTCCCCGCTATGCCTTTGAGGCCAGACGAAGCACCTGTTGGTGCAAAACGGTTGCTTGCCATGATCCCTGCCCCCCCCCCCCCTGTAATGTCTCCTTACTATGCCTTCGAGGCCGAACGAAGCACTTGTTGGTGTGAAACAGTTGCCTTGCATTGATTCCCATCCCTATGTGATGTCTCCACGCTATGCCTTCAAGGCCAGATGAAGCACATGTTGGTGCGAAATGGTTGCCTTGCCTTGATCCCTGCCCCTCTGTCATGTCTCCTCGCTATGCCTTTGAGGCCAGACGAAGCACCTGTTGGTGCGAAATGGTTGCCTTGCCATGACCCCCATCCCTCTGTGATGTCTCCCCGCTATGCCTTGGAGGCAAGATGAAGCACTTGTTGTTGCCTAACGGTTGCCTTGCCATGATCTCCATCCCTCTGTGATGTCTCCCTGCTATGCCTTCGGGGCCGGATGAAGCACCTGCCGGTGTGAAACTGTTTCCTTGCCACGATCCCATGATATTGTGCCCTTGCTATTTCTGCTTAGAAGTTTAGCACCCGACAAGTGATCCGTTATTGTTTTGCCCGTAATCATGGACCTATGCCTTATCAGTATTTGGTTGGCTGACATGAAGTGCCCATGAGCGTTGCAGCATCTGTCTCTTTGATCTTTGCAAAATGGAATATTATTATTTTCAACAATCAAACGTACGGGGACTTTGCCAGACTGTGGGGTTTCTCAAACTTTGCCTGTTCTCCTCTTAGGAGGCAGTCCTAATCACAGCCTTCCCTCTATGTGTGAAAATATTCAGATGTCAATCACTGATTAGGACCACCCCCTGGACTCCTAAGCCCTAAATCTGCAGATACATAACACTCACTTGTTTATTAGGTACACCTGTTTAATAGCTTGTTAACACAAACAGCTAATCAGCCAATTGCATGACAACAAAGCAAAGCATTAAGACATGCAGACGTGGGCACGACAACTTGCTGAAGTTCCAACTGAGCATCAGAATGGGGAATAAAGGAGATTTAATTTACTTTGAACATGATGGTTGTTGGTGCCAGATGGGTCGGTCTAAGTATTTTAGAATCTACTGGGATTTTCTGGCACAACCATCTCTAGGGTTTACAGAGAATGGTCCGAAAAAGGGAAAATATCAGATGTTTGGACGAAAATTCTTAATGTCAGAGGAGAATGGGCAGACTGTTTAGAGGTGACAGACAGGCAACAGTAATTAAAATAACCACATGTTAGAACCAAAGTATACAGAATTCCATCTCTGAATGAACAATTCATCCAACCTTGAAGCAGATGGGCTACAGCAGCTGAAGACAACAGCGGGTGCCACTCCTATCAGCTAAGAACAGGCAACTGAGGCTACAATTTACACAGGTCACACAAATTGGACAATGGAAGACTGGAAGAACCTTGTCTGGTCTGATTCCAGTCTCAATTCCAGCTGCAACATTTGGTGTAAACCACAATTTGGTGTAAACCACATGAAAGCATGGATGCCTCCTGCCTTGTATCAACGGTTCAGGTTGTTGGAGGTGTGGGGGACATTTTCTTGCCACACTTTGGGCTCCTTTGTATCAATTGATCATGGTATAAACACCATAGCCGACATGAGTATTGTTACTGACCATGTCCTTCCCTTTATGACCACAGTGTCCCCTGTATCTTCTGATGATACTTCCAGCAGGATAATGCCCCATGTCACATGACATCATCTCATACAGGACAACGAGGTCACATGACATCATCTCATACAGGACAATGAGGTCACATGACATCATCTCATACAGGAAAATGAGGTCACTGGACTCCAATGTCTGCACAGTCACCAGATCTCATCCAATAGATTACTGCTGGGATGTGGTGGAACTGGAGATTCTCATCATGGATGTACAGCCAACAAATCTTCAGCAACTGTGTGATGTCATCATGTCCATAGGGAGGAACTGTGTGATGTCATCATGTCCATATGGAGGAACTGTGTGATGTCATCATGTCCATATGGAGGAACTGTGTGATGTCATCATGTCCATATGGAGGAACTGTGTGATGTCATCATGTCCATATGGAGGAACTGTGTGATGTCATCATGTCTATATGGAGGAACTGAGTGATGTAATCAAGTCTGTATGGAGGGAACTGTGTGATGTCATCAAGTCTGTACGGAGGGAACTGTGTGATGTCATCATGTCTGTATGGAGGGAACTGTATGATGTCATCATGTCTATATGGAGGAACTGTGTGATGTCATCATGTCCATATAGAGGAACAGTGTGATGTCATCATGTCCATATGGAGGAACTGTGTGATGTCATCATGTCCATATGGGGAACTGTGTGATGTCATCATGTCCATATGGAGGAACTGTGTGATGTCATCATGTCTATATGGAGGAACTGTGTGATGTCATTATGTCCATATGGAGGAACTGTGTGATGTCATCATGTCCTTATGGAGGAACTGTGTGATGTCATCATGTCCATATGGAGGAGCTGTGTGATGTCATCATGTCTATATGGAGGAACTGTGTGATGTCATTATGTCCATATGGAGGAACTGTGTGATGTCATCATGTCCATATGGAGGAACTGTGTGATGTCATCATGTCTATATGGAGGAACTGTGTGATGTCATCATGTCCATATGGAGCAAAATCTCTGCGGAACGTGTCCCACACCTTGTAGAAAGTCTACCACAAGGCATAAGGGGGTCCATTATTGAGAAAACAAGGGGATACTGTTCTACATATGCAGTGCAGACCAGGCTAATATATTTTATATCATTAACTTATACACTATAGCAGGGGTTAAGCCAAAGAATAACATTTATATTTTGAATAGATCTTTTCTTGCATGGACAAGAACTATTTGTAACGCTTTTATGTTCAATTCTTGGGGAAGTGCAGTATGTTTGTTATAAATAAGAGTTATTCGTGTTTGAAACTTCATAGTCCTTGAAGTATAATCAATATATGATTTCTTGTTCCTGTTGCATTTTCTCTTGGTAAACCTACATAATTTTTGTGGCGGTAAACTTTATAATTGACTCGACATATGTATTGATTCGAGTTACAGCGCTACCCTCTGATGTTAACTGTGATGTGTGATGCTGATACCATACAGTCCTGTTTCGGACCCTTCCTATTTACGTATTATATGATTGGCCATTCATTTAAATCAGTGTTTCCCCACCTGCTCGCCTCCAGCTGTTGCAAAACTACAACTCCCAGCATGCCCGGACAGCCATCGGCTGTCCGGGCATGCTGGGAGTTGTAGTTTTGCAACAGTTGGAGGTCCACTGTTTCGAGACATGTTACTCAGTCCCTAATCCTGATCATATACTTATAATTTTTATGTCTAGCACCTATATTTCTCTTACAAATACCTTCTTTCTCTTGCTCTCTTTTGCATTGTCATTTTATGCTTTGGAGGTGGTGTGTCTCTCCCTCTGCATGACTCAGCTTACTCCCTGCTGTGCTGTGTCCCTTCATCCAATCACTGCAGGCTGCTATTCTCTGTTTTCATGCTGCAGTCTGAAAGGACAGGAGTGAGCATAGAGGAGTGCTAGTTCCGCCTTCACTTCCTGGACTTTGTCCCAGCCTGTGCTTCAGCTTGGACAAAGAAGATGCTGCAGCCACACAGGATTATGTTCTGGATGGTATGGGGACCCCTAGTGGTCATTTTTTATAAGCCATGATTTCTATAAAAAGGAATTAACATTTTCTTATGTTTTGCCAAGACGTACAACATATAAAAAGTTTTTTAATGTGGCCGTACCCATTTAAATGAAAAGCTTGATACTAAAATTTCGCCTGTAGTGATCTTCAGTATTTAAGTCCACTGTAAAAGCAGTCCAAAATATGAACTGCTTTTACACAGGACTTAAATGGACACCTTTGCACTGTATTTTTTTCAGTATTCATTTGTCCCCTGAAGGCAAAATCAAGCACATGTCTAACTAGTCATCACTAAGTATATTCTACCATTTTACTGCCGTAGAGTCTGTGCAACTCTTTCGCATAGCTGGCTGTGCAGTAGATTCCAACAGTATACTGCTCCTGGCTGTCTGATTTGCTCCGACTTCAGCTGCATTCTATGTCCCACCCCTTTCTACTCTTAAGCCCCTTGAACACCTGGATAAATTTCAATGCAGCAGTCTCCTATTGTCCCAAATGGGACTGTGCACACAGATGAATTTCCGTGACAATTCCGTGAAAATTTTGCCACGGAAATTCAAATTACGGATTCCGCCAAATGAATGAATGTGTGGATAGGGCATAAATGTCTGTTCGTGGGGGTGTCGACAGGACCTTTTCTCAGCCAGCGATTTGCTGAGCAGGTCGTCCTTCAATTTTGTCTCTGAATGTGGGGGCCAGAGTGCCCCGAGGATGCGTAAGTGACTGAACCCCATACAATGTGCCTTCTGTGGTCACAGAACTATAACTCCCAGTATGCCTGGACAGCCGTTGGCTATCCAGGCATGCTGGGAGTTGTAGTTCTGCAACAGTAGAGGACTTGCTATGCTTTGTTGTGTGTACAGAAAAATGTTTTGGGAAGTTAAAAGGGTTATCCAGGAAAAAACATTTTTTTAAATCTATCAACTGGCTCCAGAAAGTTAAACATATTTGTAAATTACTTCCATAAAAAAATTGTAATTCTTTCAGTACTTATGAGCTGCTGAAGTTGAGTTGCTCTTTTCTGTCTAAGTGCTCTCTGATGACACCTGTCTCGGGAACTGTCCAGAGTAGAAGCAAATCCCCATAGCAAACCTCTCCTACTCAGTTCCCATGAGACAGACAGAGGTGTGAGCAGAGAGCACTGTTGCCAGAAAGAAAAGAACAGCTCAACTTCAGCAGCTGATAAGTACTGGAAGGTTTAAGGTTTTTTGATAGAAGTCATTTACAAAACTGTTTAACTTTCTGGAGCCAGTTGATATATAACATTTTTACCCCAAATACCCCTTTAATGGGTAGCCATTAAAATACAAGATAAATCCCATTATAGTTACCGCCACATCTGGTCGCATATAATACCACCACATACCCTAACGTACAAGGGTAAGTGAATTGTTCATTATTCAAAACAATTTGTGTTGGCTAAATGAACCGTAGACATCCACATCCATCCACAGACAAGGCAGTGATCTGTTTAATGTACTCTGGGAACCAAATCCTCAAATAATACAACACCCTCTGCATTGAAAACCAGCGAGTCAGCGCCATAATCACTATAAAAACATCCTCATTCATTGTTATGACATTAAACAGAATGATGGCTTTCCGTGTCTCCTGCCCACCAGGCGTGATTCAGAGGGGGATACAGACTGCTGCAAGATTAATTCAATATACAGTAGCTGGTTGTCTTACTAATAAATGTAATATTAATTGTACATGAAATAATAAAAAAAGAATGTTAGCAATAACATGCTGCAAATAGTACAGTAAAAACATATGACATGAATTTCTTAGATTGTATGAAGCCTCCTGGTGTAAGAATGTATAGCAACGTACATGTCTGCCTATTGAGTGCTGGAGGACACATATGCTTAGTGCGTAAGGTCACACATACTCATTCACTCGCCCCATTCATCTACTGAGCTGTAGCTGGAGGACTCACGTGCTCGGTCACTTTCCCTATCCACCTACTGAGCTGAGAGCTGGTGGACACACATGCTCAGTCACTCTCCCCGTTCATCTTATAAGCTGAGTGCTGGAGGACACACATGCTCAGTCACTCTCCCCATCCACCTACTAAGCTGAGTGCTGGAGGACACACATGCTCAGTCACTCTCCCCATCCACCTACTAAGCTTAGTGCTGGAGGACACACATGCTCAGTTACTCTCCCCATCCACCTACTAAGCTGAGTGCTGGAGGACACACATGCTCACTTCCCCCATCCACCTACTGAGCTGAGTGCTGTAGGACACACATGCTTAGTCACTCGTCCTGTCACTCGAATGAGCTAAGTGATGGTGAACACACATGCCCAGACACTCTCCCCATCTGGCCAATGAGCTGAGTGCTGAATTGCAAACATACTCAGTTGCTGTCCCCATTCTCCTACTGAGCTGAGTGCTGGAGGACACACTTGCTTAGTCACTTTGCCTGCCCACCCGAAACTTAAACTATCACGTAATTTGTTCCTCATTTTAAAGGAGAACTCTGGAATATAAAAATGATCCTCCATACTGCCGGCAGAAAAAAAATAAAGATGTACATACCTTCCTTCGCTCCCCCGGGGCCTCCGGTAACCGGCTCCGGTCTCCGCCGCGATCCTCTTCCTGCTTGCTGGTGGTCGGCGAGTCATACTGCACTCATACTGCCAATCATGGGCCGCAGCGAAGTCCCGACTCGGCCGGCGATAGGCTGAGTGGCAGTGTGACTTTTTTTTGCCCGACAGCAGGTGCCGGTGTAGTGAAGAATTGTGTATCTTGAAGCGTTCTCACCCTGCTGCTCAGCCTCGTCACTGTCTCAAACGGAAGAGTCCCAGTACGGTTAGTGAACCTGTCTGATTCTGCTACTGTTTTACCCAAGTACACTCCAGTGGCTCAGTTGTACCTCCTAGAGTTGAAAGACATCGTGACTGAACGTCTAGTGGCCCAACAGAGTGGGGAGAGGTCCCCGTCTGGTCATGAATGGCATGTATCAGACTGTCAAGAAGATGCTAGCCGACATGAAGGAGGCGGACGTGATTCAAGAAAGTCAGTCAGAGTCCCTGGGCGGCGCCACTTGTCCTAGTCAAGAAGAAAGATGGAACTATCCATTTCTGTGTCGAATACAGGAAACTGAACAATGTCACACATAAGAACACTTATCCCTTGCCAAGAATTGAGGAGTCACTTACTGCTCTCATGTCTGCTGATTACTTCTCCACCCTGAACTTAACCAGCGGGTACTGGCAATTGCCCATGGCCTCGTTGGATCGGGATAAGACCGCCTTTGTGACACCCATGGGGTATTTTGAGTTCAAAAGTATGCTGATGGGCTGTGCAATGCCCCTGCTATGTTCCAGCATCTGATGGAAAGTTGCATGGGACATCTGAATTTCCAAAGTGTCTTATTGTACGTGGACGATGTCATTGTGTACTCCAAGTCTTACCAGGAACACCTCAGTCATCTGTCAGATGTCTTTCAAGTCCTGGTCAAACATGGGCTGAAGATCAAAGCATCAAAGTGTCACTTGCTTAGACCTCAAGTCCACTACCTCGCGTTTACAGCGCAGAGGGAGTTCAGCCAAATTCTGAAAAGGTGAAGGCTGTCAAGAACTGGCCTACTACGCACATGGTGAAGGATGTCAGGAGCTTCCTGTGATTCGCCGGCAACTACCGCCGTTTCATCTCACACTTCGCCCAAATTACAGAACCCCTTACAGCTCTCCTACGGGGAACGGAGAAGGAAAATTAAAATGGAAGACTATCTAATGATTGGGCCGGAGAGCAGGAGACAGCGTTTCAAGCTCGCAAGTGTCTGCTGACGCAGCCACCCATCTTGGCATATCCAGACTACAGTCAGCCATTCCGGCTATATACTGATGCCAGTTTTGAAGGTCTAGAAGCTTTCCTGTCCCAAGTTCAAGATGGACAAGAGAGAGTGATTGCCTACGCCAGTCGAGATCTGTGAGGGGCAAAGAAGAATGATGCCAATTACAGTTAGTTCAAACTGGAACTTCTCGCCCTGGTATGGGCCGTGACAGAAAAGTTTAAAGATTATTTGGCTGCCCCGCCATTTACTGTCTACACGGTTAATAATCCTTTGGCCCACCTGAACACTGACAAATTGGGCGCCCTTGAGCAGCGATGGGCTTTCAGAATATCTAACTACAGCTTCACTATCAAGTACAGAAGCGGTAAGTCAAATGTTAATGCCGATGTGCTGTCTCGGATGACCCCCGGCAAAGAGCCACCTGTCCAAGACGAGTGAGAAGACATGGAGATGCCTCCATTTTACCACCGGTTTGTGAACCAGAATGTTGTTACCGCCCTCATGGATGGTGAACCCAGATCCGAAAAGGTTAAAGAAGACCTGTACACCTGGAAGACTCTCCAAGATGAAAGTCGAGTCATGGGGGATCTGTTGAACTACCTTCCGGTGAAAAAGGTACCAACCTGTCTACGCCTGGCCCATTATGATTATGAGTTGAAGCGTCTGTGGCGACAGAGGAAGCAACTGTTTATGCACAAAGACTGTCATACCTAAATTCTCTGGATCCGATCTCTGGTGATTGACTTCATCAAATTTTGATTCCCCGAAGAGATGCGGTGGTCCTCAACGCATATCATGATCAGTCAGGACACTTTGGAGTCCACAAGACCGAAGCCCCTGTCAAGCGAATATTCTACTGGATTGGAATGCGGAGTGACATTGAGAATTGGTGCAGTGAATGTTCTGTCTGTAGCATCAAGGACGCAAGAGCACCCCTCCACTCCATCCAGGGTGAAAGACCTAACCAATTGGTCGCAATAGACCATATAAAACTGTCCTATACCCTGTCGGGGCATACTTATGCTCTCACCATGTTGGATCACTTCTCCAAGTGGGTTGTTGTTGTCCCCGTCAAGAATCTCACAGCCAAGACGATGGCCCAGATGTTCTACTCTAAGTGGGTACAAACCCTTGGATGTCCTGAGTCTGTCTTAACTGACCATGGAACGGCCTTTGAGGCCCAACTATTTCAAGAATGCTGTCAATTCCATGACTGCAAGAAACTCAGAACCACCGCCTATCACCCTCAAGGGAATGGGCTCTGTAAGTGGATTACTCAAGTCTTCATTCATATGCTGCGAGTAACCTCTGCGTCATGACAAGAAGAATGGCCTTGGTTACTACCTGCTGGAGATTTACTACTAAGTTACTACTAAGCTGCTGGAGATTTACAACAATATCATGCACTGGTACCTAAAGATCGGACGTTCGGGTTGAAAGCCACGATCAACAATTCTCCTCAAGCATCCCATGAGTGGGTTTCTGAACACCAATGGCGGATTCAAGAGGCCAAGGAGATCATCAGTAAGAAGATGGGTGAGGCCCAGATAAGGCAGCAGGATGACTACAACTGCCATGCCCCGGCCAAGCCATTACAGGTGGGCGACAAAGTCTGGTTGAGAAAATACCAGAGAACAGACAAGTTGGATTCCATCTGTGAAACAGAGCCCTACACTGTGACGGCTATCCCCTACCCTGAGTCCGATGTTTATGAAGTCCAGAAGCCTGGGTATGAGCCAAAGGTCATCTACAGAAACCGTAACAAATCTGTCTAAAAGAAGATCTTCCAGTGACCCAGTCACCGCCTACTCCATGTGTAAGACCAGCAGGAGAGTATGTTCCTGGCAAAGGGATACATCCATCCATGGACTTCCCAATGTTCTTACTGACTCACCCAGCGTTTATCTTTCTACCTCCAGCACCAGGTTTGTCCCCTCAAATTTTAGTCAGTTCACCGGCTCCTGTTCTATCTTACCTGGCTCCAGTGTATGTTCCAGCTCTCAGGGTCCCAGAAGTAGTTCCAACCTCTCCAGTGCATGCACCAGCAGTCCCTATTCAGCCGACTCCCGATCAAGTTCAAGCTCCAGTGATTGTTGAAGAAGTACCGGCGGAGCTTCCAGAGGTCCCTTCAGTTTTTATTTCTCCAGAGGTGGTGCTGCGCAGGTCCCAGCGGTCTACTCAACTGACCGCTAGATATGGTGAACAAAGTGCTCATGTATATAGAAGTTAGTAGTCAAAAACTTACTATTGCCTACTCACTAGAGAGTATCTAATTCTTGTATAATTTCATGTACAGAAAGTCAGTCTAAGTATACATTAGTCAATAATGTACATAGTATATTTTGTGATAGTCACATATTATATTCAGTTAGGACTGTAGCCATATAGTCCACAAAATGCATTATACAGTATCTAATGTCTATTATTTCCTATCCAATGTCCACAGTGTTCTCTTGTGGCCAGAGAGGTCACCTGAAGGTTGTAAGTAGCATGTAAAGTGGCAGAGCTATTGTGTACATATGTAATATTGTAATGTGTTGTCAGAAGGTAATTAACTACTAATCAATTGCTACGGGAGAAGTAGCTAAAGCCAATGGGCCCCACTAGCACAGGCATCAGGGTAGAGAGCCTTAGACAGCCCGATCCAAAACCACTTACCACAAAGCAGTTATAAGGTCAGGGAAACTCATACAGTATGTTGTTCATTGTATCCCAGTTTCAACACCCTAATGTTTGAGCATGTATGGACGTTGTTCAAAATGCCACATGGACTCTTCCCCAGTTCATCAGCCCTGTGCAGGACATTGGTTCAATGCCCCAGAAACTGTCTTCACTATTGTTATTGGGTGGCCTCCAGTGGTCACTTCATCTCATCCACCCTCCAGGATTGCACGCTAAGGATGGCTTCTGTTAAGAGGGGGAGTTTGCGGTGGCCCAGTACACAGTTGCTCTCCTGTACCCTTTCTGTTCTGTGTGGCGGACTCTTTCAGTGTCCCCTGGGTCCACCTCCATGCTATGTTTCTTAAGTGGTTAACAGTGTTTTATGTTATTTATTGATTTGTCTTTCTAATGTTCAAATGCCTTTAAATGTTGTTACCGATTCTATGTAACCAGGGAAGGTATCAGTGACCAGGTGACTTGTGGGTGACCTATGGGAGTCCTCCATATTGCTCCCTTATAAACCAAAGGAGGAGTTAGTTCAGTCTGTTGAGTTCGTGCTGAGGAGCAGTTCAGTCAAGACCTGAGAGTGTTTGGTGCTCTGAGAGAGACCTAGGCCTAAACACGCAGCCACACTTCAATCATCAAGTGCCCCTTCAGGTGAATGTGAAAGCCTGGTAAGCAACCACAGGAGTGAAGTCTAGTAAGTCATAGTCAAGTTAGTCAAGTCTGCATAAGTCAGTGTGGGTCTGCATAATTCAGTCCAAGTCCACTACAACTCCCAGCGAGCCCGAAAGTCTCCTAAAGTCACTGGTCATCCCCTTGGGCCTAACTTAGCTGTAAAGACTCAGTAAAGCTGTCGTTGTTCTGTATTACGTGATTATTTATCCCGCGCCTAGCCCAGGAACCAGCAGCCATACCTCGCGTGGTGTAGAGAATAACCGCGCCCTGGCGTCATGAACACAAGGGGTTAATGCCATCTGCCCCACCACATTATTTTTTATTACATTATTTTATAAAAATAAAATAAAAAAGGGGGTATTTAACTCCTTAACGACGCATATTGGGTCGGTCCCGGCGGCAATCAACGGCCCGGACCCGCGGCTAATACAGAACATCACCGATCGCGGTGATGCCGCGTATTAACCCTTCAGACGCGGCGATCAAAGCTGACCACCGCGTCTGAAGTGAAAGTGAAAGTGTCCCGGCTGCTCAGTCGGGCTGTTCGGGACCGCTGCGGTGAACAGCTTACATGACACCGGGGGGGCCTTACTTGCCTCCTTGGTGTCCGGAGCAGTCAAGCGCCGATGGCAGTCAAGCGCCGATAACACTGATCACAGGCATGTTAATACACGCCAGTGATCACCATGAGAGATCAGTGTGTGCAGTGTTATTTAAGTTAAATAAAAAGTGTTCATAAAGGTCATTTAACCCCTTCTGTAATAAAAGTTTGAATCACCCCCCTTTTCTCATAAAAAAAATAAAACAGTGTAAATAAATAAAAAATAAACATATGTGGTATCGCCGCGTGCGTAAATGTCCGAACAATAAAAATATATCATTAATTAAACCGCACGGTCAATGGCGTACGTGCAAAAAAATTCAAAAGTCCAAAAAAGCTTATTTTTGGTCACTTTTTATACCATTAAAAAATGAATAAAAAGTTAGCAAAAAGTCCGATCGAAACAAAAATTGTACCGATAAAAACTTCAGATCACAGCGCAAAAAATGAGTCCTCAAACTGCCCTGTATGTGAAAAAATAAAAAGTTATAGATGACATTTTTAAACGTATACATTTTCCTGCATGTAGTTATCATTTTTTCCAAAAGTACGACAAAATCAAACCTATATAAGTAGGGTATCATTTTATTTGTATGGACATACAAAATAATGATAAGGTGTCATTTTTACCGAAATATGCACTACGTAGAAACAAAAGCCCCCAAAAGTTACAAAATGGCGTTTTTTCTTCGATTTTGTCGCACAATGATTTTTTTTCCGTTTTGCCGTGAATTTTTGGGTAAAATGACTGATGTCACTGCAAACTAGAATTGGTGATGCAAAAAATAAGCCATAATATGGATTTTTAGGTGGAAAATTGAAAGGGTGATGATTTTTAGGGGTTACACTTTTATTAGGAAGGGGTTAATTAACTTTTCTTAACTTTTTTTTAAACACTTAATACCATGGTGGGATCTTTTGATTGCATATACTGTTCAATGCTATGCCATAGCATGGCATTAATCAGTATTGAGCTGTCTGAATAATTTTACTTTTGTTTAAGATGCCGCAATTGATTGCAGCATCTAAAGTGTTAATGCTGGCCCAATCAGCGGTGCCTGGCATTAACCCTGCGTCCTGGCTGCTGAGAGCAGTCAGGACACAACAGGTTTGAAGCACGCTCAGCCCATGAGCACTCTTTAAACCCCAGTAACGGGACCAGGACGTACAGATACTTGCGTCCCTAACAGGTTACACTTTTATTAGGGAAGGGGCCTTTTTATTTTTTTTACATTTATTAACCTTTTCTTTCCCCACAATTTTTTTGTCCCCATAGGGGAATAATACATGCAAATTTGCCATTGCATATACTGAACAATGCTGTCTGCCTTACTACAGTTCCCGCTAGAAATCCTCTGTGCTGCTGGGAAGCCTACTCCTTCAGTCACTATTTTGTATCTGCCTTTCACCGCTCCCTACATGAGGGCACCATCAGACATTTAACTTATATCTCTGACTGTGCCATTATGTAGGGAGCCGTGAAAGGCAGATAGAAAATAGTGACTAGTCCATTCAAAAGCCAACACATTTCCCCTGGACTGTTCTTCTTTACCCTGCTTGGATGAGGCTGAGGCCTTTAAGATTAATAACAGCGTTATAATTGCAGCACAGAGGATTTCTGGAGGGAACTGTAGTGAGGCAGACATATTGTCTCAGTCACCTCCTTCCTCAGAGCGGAGCCGCGGCAGGGAGCAGGTCTACCTTGAAGTTTCTCCGACGGTTGGCGCCGATTACCCAGAAATTTTTATTCTGCTTCTGTTCTTGAGAATCACTACAATTCCTGCCAGAAATCCTCTGTGCTGCTGGGAAGCCTACTCCTATACAGTACTCACTGTTTTCTATCTGCCTTTCACCACTCCCTACATGATGGCACACTCAGAGATATAAGTTATATCTCTGACTGTGCCACTACAATCTTCTAGAGAGCGGTAAAAGATACAACTTTTACACTCATAACCCACCCACCTGGCCAGGCTGGTGTAACGCCGAGCGCTCCGGGCCCTGCTTCCCCTCCTAAGGTGGCGTTCGTGGTCAGCCTCCTGTCTGGAAAGGCCTTGTCATGGGCCACACCGCTTTGGGACCGCAACAATCCTGCCACTGCTACAATCCAGTCCTTCTTCTCAGAAGTATGTAGTGTTTTTGAGGAGCCAGCCCGGGCTTCCTCAGCCGAGACTGCTTTGCTGAATCTTGTCCAAGGGAGTTCTTCTGTGGGCGAATACGCCATCCTGTTCCGCACCCTCGCCTCTGAGCTTTCCTGGAATAATGAGGCCCTCTGCGCGACCTTCAAGAAAGGCTTATCCAGTCACATCAAAGATCTCCTGGCCGCACGAGAAATTCCTGCTAACCTGTCTGAACTCATCCATTTGGCCACCCGCATCGACATGCGTTTCTCGGAAAGATGCCAGGAGCTTCGTCAGGAAAAGGATCGTGTTTACACCAGGCGGTTTTCCTCCCAGTCTGCTCTCCTCCAATGTCCTTTGCAATCTGTTCCTGTGCCTCCTGCCGAGGAGGCTATGCAAGTGGATCGGTCTCGCCTGACCCAACAAGAGAGGACTCGCCGTAGTAATGAAAACCTGTGTCTATACTGTGCTAGCAACAAACATTTCCTAAAAGACTGTCCTATTCGTCCTCCGCGTCTGAGAAACGCACCCACTCACCTAGTCAACGTAGGAGAGTCGTTGCTAGGAGTGAATTCTACCTCTCCACGATTGACTTTACCTGTGCGGATTGCTATACCCGCTAATGCTACTTCCTTCTCCGCTGTGGCCTTCTTGGACTCGGGTTCAGCAGGAAGTTTCAGTGAAGCCTCCCTAGTAAACAGATTCAACATTCCAGTTATCCGTCTCAGCAAGCCTCTCTTCATTTCATCCGTCAATGGAGAGAGACTGGTCTGCACCGTGCGTTACCGCACTCAACCACTACTCATGACTGTTGGAGTTCACCATCATGAACATATTGAATTTTTTGTGCTACCCAACTGCACTTCTGAAATTCTTCTGGGCTTGCCCTGGCTCCAACGTCATTCGCCTAGCCTCCACTGGGTCACCGGGGACATTAAGAGCTGGGGATCTTCTTGCCACAAGCGATGTCTTCACCCAGTTTCTTCCTGCCAAGTCTCCATGGCTACTCCTTTGCCAGGTCTTCCTAAGGCCTATCAGCAGGCAGTGGTCTTACCACCACATAGACCCTATGACTGTCCTATCGACCTGATCCCTGGTACCACACCGCCCCGTGGTAGGATTTACCCACTTTCTGCCCCTGAAACCCAAGCTATGTCTGAGTACATACAGGAAAACCTCAAAAGAGGTTTTATCTGGAAATCTTCTTCCCCGGCTGGAGCTGGATTTTTCTTTGTCGCTAAAAAAGATGGATCTCTCCGCCCTTGTATTGATTACCGCGGTCTCAATAAAATTACCGTAAAAAAACGCTATCCTCTGCCACTCATCTCCTAACTCTTCGACCGTCTGCGCGGTGCTAAGATTTTCACCAAACTAGATCTAAGGGGCGCATATAACCTCATCCGTATTCGAGCATGCGATGAATGGAAGACCGCCTTCAATACCAGAGATGGTCACTTTGAATACCTAGTTATGCCATTTGGTCTATGCAACACCCCAGCAGTCTTTCAGGAAATTTTCCGGGATATGCTGTACTCTTGTGTGGTAGTCTATCTTGACGACATCCTCATTTTTTCCTCCAACCTAGAGGAACATCGCCTTCATGTTCGTCAAGTGCTCCAGCGACTACGCCAAAATCAACTTTACGCCAAAATCGAGAAGCGTCTATTCGAACGCAGCAGTCTTCCCTTCTTGGGTTACATTGTGTCCGGACAAGGTCTTCAAATGGACCCTGATAAACTTTCTGCGGTAATGGATTGGCCTCGTCCAAATGGCCTGCGAGCAATGCAAAGATTTCTCGGATTTGCAAATTACTACTGTCAATTCATTCCCCACTTCTCCACCATCGTTGCTCCTATTGTAGCACTAACTAAGAAAAATGCTAATCCGAAATCCTGGCCGCCTCAGGCGGAGGAAGCCTTTAACCACCTCAAAGCCGCCTTCTCCTCTGCTCCAGTCTTGTCCAGACCTGATCCTCAGAAGCCCTTCTTCCTCGCGGTTGACGCCTCTTCCGTTGGAGCCGGAGCTGTTCTCCTACAAAAATCTGCTAAAGGAAAAAATGTCACTTGCAGATTTTTCTCCAAAACCTTTTCACCTCCAGAGAAAAATTATTCCATTGGAGACCGTGAACTGTTGGCGATTAAGTCGGCTCTTGAGGAGTGGAGACATCTTTTGGAAGGATCCCTTCACCCCATCACCATTTATACAGATCACAAAAATTTGTCTTATCTCCAATCCGCCCAGCGGCTAAATCCTCGCCAGGCAAGGTGGTCATTGATTTTTGCCCGTTTCAACTTTCAGATCCATTTTTGTCCCACAGACAAGAATGTCAGAGCTGATGCTCTATCTCGTACCACCGATGCCTCTGAAGCCGAGACCCTTCCTCAGCACATCATTCCCCCTGAGTGCCTGATCTCTTCTGCTCCTGCTTCTCTGGTACCTGTCCCTCCAGGAAAGACTTATGTTCCTCCCCGTCTTCGCCTCCAGATCCTCAAATGGGGCCATTCCTCCCTTCTGGCTGGTCACGCTGGAATAAAGAAGACTTTACAGTTGATTGCCAGACACTATTGGTGGTCCTCCTTGGAAAAGGATGTGACTGATTTCGTACGAGCCTGTACAGTATGTGCACGTCAGAAGCCTTCATGTCTTCTCCATCCGCTGCCGGTGCCTGAACAGCCTTGGTCCCACATAGCCATGGACTTCATCACTGATCTTCCTATATCCCATGGCAACACGGTCATCTGGGTGGTCGTTGATCGTTTTTCCAAAATGGCTCACTTTACTCCGCTTCCAGGTCTTCCTTCTACACCACAGTTGGAGAAGCTATTTTTTTTGCAGATCTTTCGTCTTCACGGGCTTCCCACGCATATCGTCTGGGATAGAGGCGTTCAATTTGTGTCTAAATTTTGGAGAGCTCTCTGCAATCAATTAAAGATCAAATTTAATTTATCGTCCTCCAACCACCCGCAGTCCAATGGACAAGTGGAGAGAGTGAACCAGATCCTTGGTGACTACCTGCGACATTTTGTTTCCTACCGTCAAGATGATTGGGTCCACCTGTTACCCTGGGCTGAATTCTCGTACAATTTCAAAAACTCTGAGTCATTCGCCAAGTCTCCGTTCTTTGTGGTGTACGGCCGTCACCCTCTTCCCCCCCCTCCCCATCCCCACTTCATCTGGAGTTCCTGCCGTAGATGATTTGACCCTGGACTTCTCTTCTATCTGGAAGGAAACTCAAAAGTCGCTCTCATTGGCCTCTTCTCACATGAAGAAACATGCGGATAAGAAGAGAAGAACTCCTCCTGTCTTTGCCCCTGGTGACAAAGTGTGGCTCTCTGCCGAATATATTCGGTTTTGTGTCCCTAGCTACAAGTTGGGTCCTCGTTATCTCGGACCATATAGAGTCAAAAGTCAAATCAACTCCGTCTCCTACAAACTCCATCTTCCTCCTTCTCTTTGTATTCCTAACTCCTTTCATGTATCCCTTCTCAAACCTCTCATTCTTAACCGCTTTTCCCCCAAGGTCACCGTTCCTGCTCCCGTCACTGGGTCCTCTGACGTCTTCTCGGTAAAAGAAATCCTTGCCTCCAAGGTCGTCAGAGGTAAATAAAAAAAATTCTCGTTGATTGGGAGAATTGTGGCCCCGAAGAGACGTCTTGGAAGCCCGAGGACAATATCCTCGACAAGGAACTCATCTGTAGGTTCCTGGGCTCCAAAAGGAGGGGGAGACCTAAGGGGGGCGGTACTGTAACGCCGAGCGCTCCGGGCCCCGCTTCCCCCTCCGGAGCGCTCGCTGCGTTACTCCTCTGCTTGCAGCGCTCCGGTCTGCGAGTCTGACCGGGAGCGCTGCTCTATGTCCCTCGGCGGGGATGCGATCCCCGCGGCGGGACGTGCCCGCCCACGGGTCGCATCCCGTGTCTCTTACCGGCCCCGTCCTTCTGCTCAGTCCCGGCGCGCGCACGCCGGGTCTCTCAGATTCAAAGGGCCAGTGCACCATTAATTGGTGCCTGGCCCAATTAGTTCCTAAGCACTTCCACTCCATAAAAACCCACTTCCCCTTCCTGTCCCTGCCGGATTTTGTTGCCTTGTGCCCTGAGAAAGCGTTTCTGTGTGTTCCATTACCTGTGTATCCAGACCCTTGCCGTTGCTCCTGACTACGAACCATTGCTGCCTGCCCAGACCTTCTGCTACGTCCGACCTTGCTCTTGCCTTGCCCTTGTGTACCGCGCCTGTCTCAGCTGTCAGTGAGGTTGAGTCGCTATCGGGTGGAACGACCTGGGGGTTACCTGCTGCTGCAAGTCCATCCCGCTTTGCGGCGGGCTCTGGTGAAAACCAGTAACCCCTTAGATTTCGTGCCCCTGGTACGGCCCACGCCATCTCCTTACTGACAAAGAGGATCCACCACCCGTGTCCTCCCTGCATAGCAGTCCGGATCCTGACAGCTGGCTTGTTCTTGCGAAACCCCCCCCCCCACACACACACACACACAAATACACAATTTCCGGGCAGCTCTCCAGAGTTTTGAACATTTTTGTTCAGAACGCTGGGCATGGACACCCCCTCCATGCCACGTCCCCTCCATTCATGTCTATGGGAGGGGGTGTGATGGCTGTGGTCACTCATCACAACAGCAGCAGCCCGAACCCAGCGTTCTGAGCAAAAATGTTCAGAACGCCGGGAAGTCGCCCAAAGATCATTGGGGGGGTCCAGTGGCCGGACTGCCAGTGATCATCCATCTTGTCACCTATTCTTTGGATAGGGGATAGGATGTCCAGGGGCAGAGTACCTTTTTAATGATCACTGATACACCATTACAGAGCTGCCTCAGGAGTTTGAGACCCCTGATGAAGAGTATTGACTGACTGGTGAGGCACTTGTCAAGAGTCCTATCAGCACCCCTGTGACACAATTGTTGGGTGCCGATCGGTTAATATGGCAGTTGGAGGCCTCCAAACTATTAAAATATAATGTTAAGAACTTATGTAAGAATTACTTCTATTGTTATCACATCCCAGAAAAAAGCGATTAAAAAGTCCCATCAACACCAAAATGGTACTGATAAAGAGCCATCAAACAGCTCCGTATGAAATAGTAAAAAAACGTTGTAAGGGTCAGAATATGGTGAAAATCACTGCCAAAGAAGGGGTTAATCACAATTGTTACATGGATATATAAATAATGATTTACTGTAGTTCTAGCCGAGCAAGTTTTCCTATAAGAATCCGTCAATTACCCAGTCAAAATCTAGATCTTAAAATAAGAACTTATAGACTTTCCCTGGTTTTATTTTTTCAATCCGAACTCCAAGGTTTCCAGAGCAGGAAAAATACATAATTGTGTATAATTGCCGCTCTGCCTAAGATCTATTTCTATTTATTGAGAATTTCCACTGTTTTAAAGCTGTAGAGATAGTAATTTCGCCTGCTCCTGCAGAGACAAACCTGGGGAAACACTACGACTTCTGGAATTTTCAAATGCTTCATAAGTAGCGAGTAATTACGCAATTACCGCCTCATTTTTGTCAGTTCCTCGCAGGGTTATGTCGGAGGGATTGGTGCAATCTAGTGAAATGGTTAAATCAGACACACAGGGACTAAAATGGGGGTCATGGGTAGTCACACAGCCAATGTGGCAGACTAGGAGACTTTTGGTAATGGGTTCGTCTAGGCATTGTGTATTCACATTCTGTCAAGCCGTTGCTATTTTTATCAATCCAGTGTATTCAAAATAAAAAATATAAAAGATGAAGCAAATATGGTCGAATTTCTCAACCACTGTCAATAGGACTTGGCTCTAGGGGGAAACTCCATCTTCAGATTTGACTTGGTTTGCTTGGGACAAACGGGTCCTCTCTAGGGGTTTATTATTTTCATTATTATTATTTTTTATAATTATTATAATTTTATTTAGTGCCCATAGTTCCAGGGCACTTTACATTTGCTAAGAATGAAAGTACATTTTACAAACACAGATACAATGAACGTGACAGACTAGAAAGCAGACTGATATGGAGGGAGAGAGGGCCCTGCCCACGAGGACTTACAATCTACAAGGAAAAGGGAGGGAAACAGTAGGAGAGGGGGCAGTTGGGTATCTGTGAGCAGGTGGGGACGTGGCCGTTTTCAGTGCATTAGCAGCAGAGTTAAAGGGGTACTCCCGTGCCCCAGCCTTCTTAACATCTGGTTGATAAGGCTTGGAGCAGCGGCTGCGGTCTCGACATCATGGCCATGCCCCCTCAAACCGTCATGCCCCTTTCCATAGACATCAATGGAGGGGGCTTGGTGTGACGGGGCTTGGTGTGACGTCAAGAGGGGACGTGGTCGTGACTACAGCCGCTGCTCCAAGCCTTCTGAACTGGATGTTCAGAAGGCTGGTGCACGGGAGTAACCCTTTAATGTAGGTAATAGGCTTACTAGAAGAGAGGGGTCTTCAGGTTGCTCTTGAAGGTCTTGATGGTGGACGAGAGCCGAATGTGTCAGGGTAGCGAGTTCCAGTGTATGGAGGAGAAGTCTTTGAGACAGTTGTGGGAGGTGCGGATAAGGGGAGAGCACAGGAGGAGTTTTTGAGAGGATCAGATATGACGTGAGGGGCAGTATTGGGAGTTCAGGTCAGAGTTGTATGGCGGGCACAGGGTGTGGATGGCTTTGTATGTTATGGTGAGCAGTTTAAGCTGAATTTGTTGGGCTATGGGTAGCCAGTGAAGGGATGGGCAGAGGGGAGAGATAGAGGAGACGTGAGGTGAGAGGTGGATTAGTAGAGCGGCAGACTAGAGGATGAATTGGAGGGGAGCAAGAGTGTTTAATGGAAGGCCTAAGTGGTCCTGTATGTCCTTATAAATTAAGCCCCAGTATAAGAACTGTAACGGTCCCACCTAAGGGTCTCTTCCTATGAGACAGAGGGGCATTGGAGCCACTGGAAGCACTGCTGACTGCTATACCTCTATACCCACTCTTCTGGTGTCACCAAGTATTACAAGGCACCAACAGTTGATTGACAAATGTCACAACAGGACACCCCAGAAGAAGCCTTCATTGGTGAAACGTTGGGTGGCGGGCGGCAGGCACTCTATTTCCTCTCCACTTGGTTAGTATATTTTGCTTTGTACATGTCTCAGCATTGTTTTAGGTTTTTACTTTAGCCACATTTTTCCCTCACTGCCTCTTATTACTTACTTTTTGTGTGCCTTGTTTACATACTTGGCCTCTGTATGGGCATTTTCCCTACTATTCAATATATAGGCACCACATTTATTCATTAGTATAGTGAATTGGCATTATTGTATTTTCTATATACCTTTGGTATTTCAGTGCTTTGACACTTTAGTGTCCTGTCCCCTGGTTCAGTGTCCTCAGCAATTGTTGGACCTTTCTGACATTTAATATTTGTGTCTTTTAAATGTTTGTGAATTTTTGCATTTATGTCAATAAAGTACTTTTTCATAATTTACTGTCCTCGGTACGCTATTGTCTTTAGTGTAATCTAAATGTCACAACAGATGGATGAAGTGGGGGGTGAAGGTTTGGGGCTGAATTTGTCAAAGAGTTGTACCCACGGTTGTCTCCCTGATGATTCTAATCTGGTGACGCACATAGGAGTTAGGCAGGTTTTACATTGCGGATTCCCTGGCCATACAATTCGAGGGCGCTAAGACTGTGCAGACATTGCTGTCCCTATAGATGGTGATGTATTCTGCGCTTATTCTGCTAAAAGAGCTACTAAGATTATTCTTCTGGGGGCAGAATTTTAGAGGCAGGAGCTCTGCTGTGCACTGTGCAGCAGAATCCCATTGACAGCAATGGGACTCTGCTGCATCGGAATTTCAGAGCCAAATTCCATATTGAAATTTTGACAGTATGAATCCAGTATGAATCTAGCCTCGAGGCCCATTCACATTGCGGAATTTCCATCCAAAAATTCCGCTCTGAAATTCCATTGCAGCAGCCTCCCATTGTTTTCAATAGGATTCCGCTGCACCGTGAATATAGCTGAATTTCCACTTTGGAAACATCTGCTGCAGAAATTCAAATTCCAGACTCCGCTAAAAGAATGAACATACTCATCTGCTCGAAAAGCATTGCTGTCTATGGAGACAATTGTGTGAATGAGCCCTAAAGGGTGCGGTCAACAGCTGAAAGTACATTTCTTTACAAGACACCAATGCCTGCTGCCCATAAAATCTTCGAATTGAATTTTTTAAGGGCGGTCCTTAGATTAAATCAATGGTCTATGTTGGGGAGAATAGGCCAGGTGACATTCCTGAGGTATAGGGGGGAAGGAGAGAGGGTTTACAGGGTGAGTCCTTAGCTGTATACCGCAATGAGCGTTTAGCTAAACTAAAAATACAAAGTGCACTTGTTTCCTTGCCTTCAAGATCTGTAGGCAGAAATGGATGAAAAAAAAAAACACAGTTCAGTGACCCCCCCAACCTACGATGGCCCCGACATACGATCATTTCAGCATACGATCACTCTCAGAGGCCATCGCATGTTGAAGGCAGCATCAACATATGATGCTTTTGTATGTCGGGACCATCGCATAAACGGCTATCCGGCAGCGCAGACTGCTTCAGCTGCCACCGGATAGCCGCTTACGGTGCCCCGTGTGGTCCGCTGACGATCACTTACCTGTCCTCGGGGCTCCGGTGCGTCCTCTTCAGGATCCCCTGCATCGTCGACGCTCTCCATCGTCGTCATCATGGAGAGCGCGGATCCCGGGGAAGCAGAGGCCTTGCCGGAGCGTCGGGGACACCTAAGGGACGCGGCGACAGCGATGGAAGGCGACATCCCGGGCAGCGGTGACGAGCGGTGACGGCCCAGAGCGGCGCAGGGACAGGTGAGTACAACTTTCTCTAACAGTGGTCTACAACCTGCGGACCTCCAGATGTTGCAAAACTACAACACCTAGCATGCCCGGACAGCCAACGGCTGTCCGGGCATGCTGGGTATTGTAGTTTTGCAACATCTGGAGGTCCGCAGGTTGTAGACCACTGTCCTATACTTTACATTGCACGGATCCCTCAACATACAATGGTTTCAACAAACGATGGTCCATTTGGAACGGATTACCATCATATGTTGAGGGACCACTGTATGTAGTTTTCTTTGTGGTTTTTTTTCACAACAGATATTTTTTTCCCCTAAATTTTGCACCTTCCCTACATTTTTTATTTTATTTATTTATTAATTTTTTTACACATATTCTGATCTGTAGGGTTTTCCAAAGCTCAAATCCACCACATTTTCTGTGGAAACCTTAGTAAATATGTTGGGATTTTTTTTAAATGACAGGACATGCCCCCTTTTCAATGGCCACAGGGACCATGGAACCTTTTGGGGTTTTCTGAGTAACATGGAGAGTTGGTTGGGTTTTTTAATTTTTTTGGTGCAAATTCTGGCGCAGAGCCCGACAGAACAGGTTGGGTTTACAATAATAAATCAGGGCCAATGTGTAGGAGACCCCTGAAGTTTTTTTTTTTTTTTTTTTACTGATGCCTTATTGCCACATTGGTGATCCGGTTAGGTGCATTAACCCAGCATGGCTGTCACGATGCCGGCTGGCAGGAGGTGGATCCTCTGTGCCAGAGAGGGATTGGCGTGGACCGTGCTAGTGGACCGGTTCTAAGTCACTACTGGTTTTCACCAGAGCCCGCCGCAAAGCGGGATGGTCTTGCTGCGGCGGTAGTGACCAGGTCGTATCCACTAGCAACGGCTCAACCTCTCTGACTGCTGAAGATAGGCGCGGTACAAGGGAGTAGACAGAAGCAAGGTCGGACGTAGCAGAAGGTCGGGGCAGGCAGCAAGGATCGTAGTCAGGGGCAACGGCAGGAGGTCTGGAACACAGGCTAGGAACACACAAGGAAACGCTTTCACTGGCACAATGGCAACAAGATCCGGCGAGGGAGTGCAGGGGAAGTGAGGTATACATAGGGAGTGCACAGGTGAACACACTAATTAGAACCACTTGCGCCAATCAGCGGCGCAGTGGCCCTTTAAATCGCAGAGACCCGGCGCGCGCGCGCCCTAGGGAGCGGGGCCGCGCGCGCCGGGACAGGACCGACGGAGAGCGAGTCAGGTACGGGAGCCGGGGTGCGCATCGCGAGCGGGCGCCACCCGCATCGCGAATCGCATCCCGGCTGGAGGCGGAATCGCAGCGCACGGGGTCAGTGGATCTGACCGGAGCGCTGCAGTAGCGAGAGTGTAGCGAGCGCTCCGGGGAGGAGCGGGGACCCGGAGCGCTTGGCGTAACAATGGCCTCTACATAAAGGCCCAGATCTATCAATCTTCCAGTAACCAAAACTCTCTGGTTTTGCAAATAGCAACCAATCACAGCTCAGCTTTCATATCTTAAAGGGGTACTCCACTGGAAAACATTTATTTATTTATTTATTTTATCAACTGGTGCCAGAAAGTTAAAACAGATTTGTAAATTACTTCTATTTAGAAATCTTAATCCTTCCAGTACTTATCAGCTGCTGTATGCTCCACAGGAAGTTCTTTTCTTTTTGAATTTCCTTTCTGTCTGACCTCTCTGCTGACACCTCTGTTCATGTCAGAAACTGTCCAGAGCAGTTTCTGACATGGACAGAGGTGTCAGCAGAGAGCACTGTGGTAAGGCAAAAAGGAAATTCAAAAATAAAAGAACTTCCTGTGGAGCATACAGCAGCTGATAAGTGCTGGGTAGCTCTGTATGTCCCATTCGTAGCGATGGATTTCCCGCCGGCAGTCACGAGCAAACACACAGCTACACAGTGACTGCCGTCTGGGCATCCGCATGCATGAAATATGCTGCGGATGCGCTCCATGTGACCCTACCCTTAGGCAGATAGATAAATCTGGGCCAATGTCTGGAGCTTTCTGCTTCCATCTCTTTTTAGTGTATATATGGACACCATAGCTCTGGTTGACAGCTGATTGGAGGAAAGGGGTAAGGGGTGAAGTGGATGTCGGTCAACCACCAGACCCAATCATCAATAAAGAAGTCCCCAAAAAACTCCTTCTGCTCCCTTTGTCATAAAACCAGTCACGTCCTAAGAGTTGTATACAGTGTATCTAAATTTTTCCACCCTCATTAGCTGCCGTATCTGATTGCGCGGCTCCATAAATCAATATGCAGCCGACGGTACAAGTATCTGAGTTCTAGATTAATCACAATCACACGGATAACAATGCGAACGACTCAATAGCACAGAACGGCTAGAGCCTAATAACCGTGATTGTGCCGTGCGGTGGACATCTTGCTTCCGTACTGTGCAGGAGTCTTTTTCTGATTTGATCGCTGTCTCAGCTGGTATTCAATCAGTGATTACCCTAATAAAGAAAAAAGCGCGACCGCCGAAACGGAGAAGATGGCAGATTAAACTGTACAGCATAAAACCAAATCCGCTCGTTTTCCCCCCGCAGTTATTAGTATCGCGGTTAAATGATCGGCCTATGACTTTAAGTCGTTGCTTATCACCTGTGGTACCTCAGGTACGTACTCTATATTAGTGTTATCCAACCAAGGTGCCACCGGCTGTAGCAAAACTGCAACTCCCAGCATGCCCGGACAGCCAAAGGCTGTCCGGGCATTCTGGGAGTTGTAGTTTTGCAACAGCTGGAGGCACCCTGCTTGGGAAACATGATCAAAAGTATCAGGTAAGTTGACCATATTTTTTTGGGACAAAATGAGATCGGGTTATGCTATACTCGAGAGCCTGTGAAGTGATGTCACAGCTTGCAAGAGAAACATGCTGGGAGTTTTGGTGTTGCAACAGCTGGAGGCACCCTGGTTGGGAAACACTGCTTTATATGATCAAAAGTATCAGGTAGGTTGACCATATTTTTTTGGAACAAAATGGGATCGGGTTATGCTATACTGGAGAGCCTGTGTAGTGATGTCACAGCTTACAAGAGAAACATGCTGGGAGTTTTGGTGTTGCAACAGCTGGAGGCACCTTGGTTGGGCAACATTGCTTTATATGATCAAAAGTATCAGGTAGATTGACCATATTTTTTTGGAACAAAATGGGATGGGGTTATGCTATACTTGAGAGCCTGTGAAGTGACGTCAAAGCTTACAAGTGAAACATGCTGGGAGTTCTAGTTTCGCAACAGCTAGAGGCACCCTGCTTGGGAAACACTGCTTTATATGATCAAATGTATTAAGTAGGTTGATCATATTTTTTGGGGACAAAAATGGGAATGGATTATGCTATACTCGAGAGCCTGTGAAGTGACGTCACAGCTTACAATAGAAACATGCTGGGAGTTTTGGTTTTGCAACAGCTGGAGACACCCTGGATGGCAAACACTGCTTTATATGATCAAAAGTATTTTTATCTGCAGCTATTAGTATCGCGGCTTGTAACGTTAAATGCACGGCCTATGATTTGGAAGTCGCTGCTTATCACCTATGGTTCCTTAGCAGCAGCCATCTTGCGTTATAAAGTATAAGCCACGCTTTAGTGAGAGAACAGCAGGGTTCACTAAAAGTGTATTGTCTTAACCTAGGAGTTATGAACTTTAAAGCTCGACATTTACCTTTTTTGTGTGTGTGGCATGAGCCATTATGTTCCCGGATTATGTTCTGGCAGACCTGCTGAAAAGTGACCATATTTTCAAGACTGGTAGTCGAAAAAGATGGCTGATGTATGTTTTTTTTTGTTAAAAATTTTTAATATCATATTTTTTATTATATTACGTTTTTCGGCAAGAGAAAATAAAATACATTCCACATCCGTCATGCATTGAGAGCTCTTAAAACTTACAATATGGTGTGAAATAGTATTGGGACAGATACGCCAAAAAGGATATTACTAATATAAAATGTACAAACAAGGATAGCTGTTTATCACTTTAAAGAGGCAGCTATTTATATCTTGAAGACACTGTTTTTTTTTTTTTTTGCATTTTTTTTTTTTTTTTTTTTTAATCTCATTCTTTCGAAAGCCATAAACTCTCATGGATGTAGCAGTGTCAACCTTGTATTTTCATGGCATCATTTTAAGGTACATAAGGTGCCTTCCAGCTGTTGCAAAATTACAACTCCCAACATTCCCGGACAGCCAACGGCTGTCTGCGCATGCTGGGAGTTGTAGTTTTGCAACAGCTGGAGGCATCCTGCTTGGGAAACACTGCTTTATATGATCAAAAGTATTGGATGGGTTGACCATATTTTCTTGAAACAAAAACTGGACATTAGAATAGCAAAAATAGGTTATGCTATACTTGAAATCCTGTGAATTAACGTCACAGCTTACAAGATAAATATGCTGGGAGTTGTAGTTTTGCAACAGCTGGAGGCATCCTGGTTGGGAAACACTGCATTATATGATCAAACGTATTGGGTAGGTTGACCGCTTTTTCTTGAGAAAAAAATGGGACACTGGGATCGCAAAAATAGTACAGGATTATGCTATACTTAAGAGACTGTGAAGTGTCGTCACAGCTTACAAAGAAAACATGCTACAGCTGTAGACACCCTGGTTGGAAAACACTGCATTATATGATGCATCAAATGTATTGGGTAGGTTGACCATAATTTCTTAAAACAAAAATAGGCCACTGGGATAACAAAAATGGCAAGGGGTAAGGCTATAAGTCCTCCATACATAGTCATAGGCCACCCTCTGTGACCCCATATGGTTGTAAGCCCCCTTTCCTTCATACCCCCATATATAGTAGTAGGTAGGTAGACCCTAAAAACATACTTCCCCCAGTGACCCAGCCATACTGCCCCACTACTCCGGTGCTCATATATAGGAAGCTTAAGTATTGCGCACAGAAAACTGTCTGAAAGAGTTAAACAGCAATTCCAGCTCTGCTACATCTGTATGTATGTACAGTAATATACACATTCCATACCTGACAGCAAATACTTTATAGTAGCACTTAATATTCTTCGCTTAAAGGCTAATCACAAAGTAATTCTCTGTAACAGAAAAGGGTCAGTAATT
The DNA here is from genome assembly GCF_029499605.1 of Hyla sarda. Classification (NCBI taxonomy): domain Eukaryota; kingdom Metazoa; phylum Chordata; class Amphibia; order Anura; family Hylidae; genus Hyla; species Hyla sarda. The sequence continues at coordinate 353,273,229 of NC_079193.1, forward strand.
GTGCAAGGAACACTCGTGCTGATATAATGATTCTCTATTCAGGGAAGGTTTTATAACATTAATTGTATTCTAAAGCTTTAGCCTTTTTTTTAAATGTCACATTTATTTGATGTTGATTTTCACTTACATCTTAACTGCTTATGGTACATGGTAAAGCAGTCAAGCATTGGATGGATGGTGGGACTAATTGTTAGAAATACCACCAGGTTATCACTTGGAAGGCAGAAATTATGTTCTAATGGTTGTGTGTGACCTAATGCTCTGTCTCTATCAATGCAGTAAATGTCTTTATTATTGGGTTTTGGTTTAAAAGGGTAGAAATATTCAGTTATTTTTTTACAGGTCTGTCAAAGACGACACATAGACAGCTCTACTGTAAGAGTGGGTTTCCTTCTGCTCAACACAAACCATCCATGTATTACATGGGCACCCATTCGTCTGAATTGATGCCATGTAATACTATGTTTTCCCCTGAAGAAGCTGCTGCAAGTAACGGGCTTGACTGACTATGCCTTTCCCTGATTTCTGTCCGTAGTATCATGAGCTTAACCTTCAGCAATCATCTGATCTCCAGGACTCAGTAGATAAGGCAGCAGATAGACCTTTCTAAACCATTGTCATAGAAAACGGGCTCCCTGCTGCCTTATCTAGGGAGTCATTAATCTAAAGAGCGGTAATACCAGCTCTTACCTCTCACATCACTGGGCTTTGAAGTAACATCACAGCTTACACGGGAGACAGCACAGCTAAAATAGAAGATCTCTGCACTATGGCTAATAATATTATGCATGAGTAAGTTGCATTATTATACTTTTTTGACACCAAACACAGGTTGTTTCTTTACCTGACAGCTATACTTTTTTTTTTTTATTTATCTGCTATTCATGGGCCACCATTAAAATAATAGACTTTAACTTACCTCTGTCTGCTCTAGCCCCAGTCTTCTTCCTGTTTTTGGGGCCTGAGAGGTCACACTGCGCTCAGCTTATCGCCAGCTGCTTCAATGTCATAGGCAGAGAGCAGTAGTATCATGAAAAGGTCCAAGGTACCAGGACGTAGGCGGACCCCAGGTCTATTACATGACACTGCCCAGGTGGGACATCGCTGCAGCTGGCGATTAGAAAGAAAAGACCGGAGATTGGGAGAGAAATATCAGCGGCATCGGGGGAGCACTGGAAGGTAAGTTAAAATGTACTATTTTAATGGCACCAGCCTGGGCATATAGGATAAATGACAAATTTAGCTGGTGTACCCCTGTAATGTAACATTTTTAAAGGAAATCTGTCATCAGAATCACCCGCACTAAACCTGTTACACAGGCTTGTAGTGCGGGTGATCCTGATTAAAATGCTTCTTACTTGGTTAACAAAGGTTCAGCGGTTCTTCAGATATCTTTATTTTTAGTTTTCTGTTATTCCCTGGCTTGGGACTCACTGGGAGGTGTTAACATCTCGGACTCGGCTACACGTCATTCTAGCTGGGCGGAGCAGCCACCCGGCTCATGAATATTCATGAACTTATCCTCGTAATCTAACTCCTTTTTCTAGGTCTGGTGGGGAGGGCCGCGCATGCGCCGCATTCCGTACACTCGGAAGCGGCGTTCTCCCCCCGGCTTTTCACTCATGCAGCCCGTCTTCTTACTTGTATTGGGCCGCAGCTCAAGTGAAGCCGGGGGGAGAACGCCGCTTCCGGGTGTACGAAACGCGGCGCATGCGCGGGCCTCCCCACCAGACCTAGAAAAAGGAGTTGGACTACGAGGATAAGTTCATGAATATTCATGAGCCGGGTGGCTGCTCCGCCCAGCTAGAATGACTTAAAGCCGAGTCCGAGATCATAAGACCTCCCACTGAGTCCCAAGCCAGGGAATAACAGAAAACTAAGGATATAGATATCTGAAGAAGCGCTGAACCATGTTTAACCAGGTAAGAAGCGTTTTAATCAGGATCACCCGCACTACACGCCTGTGTAACAGGTTTAGTGCGGGTGATTCTGATGACAGATTTCCTTTAACTCAGGTAACCAATGACATATGTAAAAATCATGTTTTTCTATGTTCCAAGTTGTCTCTAAATCCTATTAACCACACAAAGGGGGAGCAAGAACTCGAAATCTTCATTTTGAGGCAATAACTGAGCAGGTGTTGCTAATTCAAATGATCACATCAACAGGATATCTGTACTAAAAACGACTACAGATGATAGAAAATCAGGTAATGTAACAACACAATGGTGCCGCCACACAGATCCCACCGAGCAATAAACTATATGCGTCAGGATGTTGTCAGCTCTGATGAGCCGTACAGCGCCGTACAAGAAACCCAAGAATCTTCAAACTTAGAAAAGATTAAATTCGGCAATGCTAAGTAGTGATTTAAGACATTCTGTTCTCTTTGGAAAGTAAGTAAGAAAAGAATAAGAAAGAACGGCTGATCCGGAGTCTGATGCCTTGATGTAAAACCACTCATGTTGTGATGATATGTGTAATATATTAAACCTTTTCAACAGTGACAGTATTAACTGTTCTGTGACATTTTCAAGTGCTGCCGATGACATAAAAAATGAGAGATAAATGAGGGAGAGGGCAGGAAAAACAGCGGTGTGAATATTAAAACCGCAGAAACACAATGTCCACGAAATTACAGCAGCCCCAAATCTCTCTGCCTAATATAAATGCTATTTTGCTTTATAAGCACCAACGCTTTCCAATTTAAAAGAAGGAGAGAAAGAAGCATTTATATCAGCAGAAGATAGGGACGAGGGAGATGCGGATCTCGGCTGCGCAGCCAAGATGAAATCCTCAAATAATTAAAAGCCAAAAAGAGTTGAAGGACATGAGACGTCAGAAAATGAGATGCCTTAAAGGGGTACTCCGCCCCTAGATATCTTATCCCCCATGCAAAGGATAGGGGATAAGATGTCTGATTGCGGGGGTCCCCTGCATCGCCAGTCATCTGGCACGGAGCAAAGTTCGCTCCGTGCACCGGATGTCTGGGGTGAGATAGTGGGGGTCCCCAGCGGCGGGACCCCCATGATTAGACATCTTATCACCTATCCTTTAAAGAGTGCCTGTCATGTCACAGAAAAAAATGTAGATATATATATATATATATATATATATATATATATATATACAGTGATCCCTTAACTTACAGTGGCCTCAACATACAATAGTTTCAACATACAATGGTCTTTTCTGGACCATTGTAACTTGAAACCAGACTCAACATACAATGCTACGTACAGTCCAGATCTGTGAAACATGTCAATGGCCGGAAGAACCGACCAATCAGGCATTTCACTGGTAAAACCCCTGTATTACTGAAGTGTATGCACTTTCTGATGTCTGGTAGCGCCCCCTACAGTACAGGGAGGTATTACATGTTCTGTACTCTTTTCCTGTGCCAGGGTTTGCTGCTCCTTTGGACACCAGGTGAGGGAGACTCCATGATACTTTTTTTTAGGACATTGCATGTTCTGTACAGGACCCTGAAGAAGCTCCTGTCCTCTACACAGACCAGTGTTTCCCAAGCAGGGTGCCCCCAGCTGTTGCAAAACTACAACTCCCAGCATGCCTTTGGCTGTCCGGGCATGCTGGGAGTTGTAATTTTGCAACATCTGGAGACTCCCTTCTTGCGAAACACTGACATAGACAGTGATTTACAGCTCCCAGAAGCTCTTTCTTACTTTTATATGTAAGGATTTGCTTTATCTATATTAGTTGTCTACTGATTTTTCTTTAATCCTCACTTTTTTCCTATTTTTGGATGACATTTTGGTGCCTTTAGAACCAATTACCAGGTTTCCATAGAGTTCTGGTCTCAACATACAATGGTTTCAACATACAATGGTCGTCCTGGAACCGATTAATATTGTAACTTGAGGGATCACTGTATATATGTTACTCACTAGGTCATGCAGATTCTTTTCATGTCTTTATGTTGTTACGCCGAGCGCTCCGGGTCCCTGCTCCTCCCCGGAGCGCTCGCGGCGTTCCTCTCTCTGCAGCGCCCCGGTCAGACCCGCTGACCGGGAGCGCTGCACTGACACTGCCAGCGGGGATGCGATTCGCATAGCGGGACGCGCCCGCTCGCAAATCGCATCCCAAGTCACTCACCTGTCCCGGTCCCCGGCTGTCACGTCCTGGCGCGCGCGGCTCCGCTCCTTAGGGCGCGCGCGCGCCAGCTCTTTGAGATTCAAAGGTCCAGTGCACCAATGATTGGTACCTGGCCCAATCAGTCTGATTAGCTTCCACCTGTGCACCTGTCTATATAACCTCACTTTCCCTTCCCGGCCAGATCTTGTTGCCATTGTGCCTTGAGAAAGCGTTCTTTGTGTATCCCAAGCCAGTGTTCCAGACCTCTTGCCGTTGCCCCTGACTACGATCCTTGCTGCCTGCCCTGACCTTCTGCTACGTCCGACCTTGCTCTTGCCTAATCCCTTGTACCGCGCCTATCTCAGCAGTCAGAGAGGTTGAGCCGTTGCCGGTGGATACGACCTGGTTGCTACCGCCGCTGCAAGACCATCCCGCTTTGCGGCGGGCTCTGGTGAATACCAGTAGCAACTTAGAACCGGTCCGCCGGCACGGTCCACGCCAATCCCTCTCTGACACAGAGGATCCACCTCCAGCCGGCCGAATCCTGACAGTAGGTGCTGCTGCCAAGCCTCGCTGACATATCCACGGTGGTCGCCCAGCAATCCCGACTGATCGCCCTACAAGGTCACCATCTGTCGCACTTGACCGCCATGCTATAGCAACTTCAGTCACAGCTACAGCAACAACCATCTCCTCCGCCGGCTCCTGCACCTCCTCCGCAGCGAACAGCCGCTCCTAACCTCCGCTTGTCCCTGCCGGACAAATTTGATGGGGACTCTAGACTCTGCCATGGTCTCCTGTCTGGGAAGGCCCTGTCATGGGCCACACCGCTCTGGGACCGCGATGATCCTGTCACCGCCACTGTACAGTCCTTCTTCGCTGAGGTTCGCAGTGTCTTCGTGGAACCAGCCCGAGCTTCTTGTGCCGAAACTGCCTTGCTGAACCTGGTTCAGGGAAATTCTTCTGTAGGCGAATACGCCATCCAATTTCGTACCCTCGCCTCTAAATTATCTTGGAACAACGAGGCCCTCTGCGCAACCTTTAAAAAAGGCCTATCCAGTAACATCAAAGATGTGCTGGCCGCACGAGAAATTCCTGCCAACCTGCATGAACTTATCCATTTGGCCACCCGCATTGACATGCGTTTTTCTCAAAGACACCAGGAGCTCCGCCAGGAAAAAGACCTTGATCTCTGGGCGCCTCTCTCACAGTATCCTTTGCAATCTACCCCTGTGCCTCCCACCGAGGAGGCTATGCAAGTGGATCGGTCTCGCCTGACCCATGAAGAGAGGACTCGCCGCAGAGATAAAAATGTATGTCTGTACTGCGCTAGCACCGAACATTTCTTGGTGGATTGCCCTATTCGTCCTCCACGTCTGGGAAACGCACGCACCCAGCTCACGTGGGAGTGGCATCTCTTGGTCTGAAGTCTGCTTCTCCACGTCTCACTGTGCCCGTACAGATTTCTCCTTCTGCCAACTCCTTCTTCTCAGCTGTGGCCTGCTTGGACTCTGGATCTGCAGGAAATTTCATTTTGGCCTCTTTTGTTAATAAGTTCAACATCCCTGTGACCCTTCTCACCAAGCTGCTCTACATTTCCTCGGTCAACGGAGTGAAATTGGACTGCACTGTGCATTACCGCACAGAACCCCTGCTCATGAGCATTGGACTGCATCACGAAAAAATTGAACTTTTTGTTTTGCCCAACTGCACCTCTGAAGTCCTCCTCGGTCTGCCATGGCTCCAACGCCACTCTCCTACCCTTGACTGGACCACCGGGGAGATCAAGAGCTGGCGTGCTTCTTGCCACAAAAAATGCCTCACGTCTGCTCCCAGTCCCGTCTGTCAAACCTCAGTGTCTCCTCCTATACCTGGTCTCCCCAAGGCCTATCAGGACTATGCCGTGCCTCCTCATAGCCCCCGTCCTGGTAACACTCTGCCCCGTGCCAAGCCTCACTCTCTGCCCCCCCTCCCCATTCCCACTCCTTCTGAACTGCCTGCCGTTGATGAGCATACCCAGGACTTCACTGTCCCCCAGAAGGAGACTCTACAATCGCTCCCAATGTCCTCGTCCCATGTGGAGCGACATCTGGACAAAAAGAGAAGGAGACCTAAGGGGGGGGGGGGGTACTGTTACGCCGAGCGCTCCGGGTCCCTGCTCTTCCCTGGGGCGCTCGCGGCGTTCCTCTCTCTGCAGCGCCCCGGACAGACCCGCTGACCGGGAGCGCTGCACTGACACTGCCGGCGGGGATGCGATTCGCATAGGGGGACGCGATTCGCATAGCGGGACGTGCCCGCTCGCGAATCGCATCCCAAGTCACTCACCTGTCCCAGTCCCCTGCTGTCACATCCTGACGCGCACGGCTCCGCTCCTTAGGGCGCGGGCGCGCCAGCTCTTTAAGATTTAAAGGGCCAGTGCACCAATGATTGGTGCCTGGCCCAATCAGTCTGATTAGCTTCCACCTGTGCACCTGTCTATATAACCTCACTTCCCCTTCCCTTCCTGGCCGGATCTTGTTGCCATTGTGCCTTGAGAAAGTGTTCCTTGTGTATCCCAAGCCAGTGTTCCTGACCTCTTGCCGTTGCCCCTGACTACGATCCTTGCTTCCTGCCCTGACCTTCTGCTACATCCGACCTTGCTCTTGTCTAATCCCTTGTACCGCGCCTATCTCAGCAGTCAGAGAGGTTGAGCCGTTGCCGGTGGATACGACCTGGTTGCTACCGCCGCTGCAAGATCATCCCGCTTTGCGGCGGGCTCTGGTGAATACCAGTAGCAACTTAGAACCGGTCCGCCAGCACGGTCCACGCCAATCCCTCTCTGACACAGAGGACCCACCTCCAGCCGGACGAATCCTGACATATGTGTCCCGTGGGTGTGATTGGATGAAGAGACCCAGCACACCGAGCACAGCAGACTCAGGGAGGAAGTGAATGCATGGTGGGCAGGCTCAGTGCTTGCCTTAGACATGCCCCTTCCTGAGCAGTGGATGTCAGAATTAAAGACCAGGAGGGGAAATGTCTAACCCAAGCACTCACTCACCATGCAGTCACTTCCTCCCTGAGTCTGCTGTGCTCAGTCTCTTCTTCCAATCACTGCAGGCTGCTCTGTAACCCTCTCCTCTTTGTTTTTAGACAGGAGTCTGATAGGACAGGAGTGAGCACAGAGGAGTGCTAGTCTTGCTGGAGTTTGTCCCAGCCTGCTCAAGATTTAAGGTTGGATGTCTTTTGTGGTCAGAGATGGTATTCTGCATACCTTGGTCGGTACTGTTGCTTTTTGACATCTCAAACTAGTCTGCCCATTCACCTCTGACAACAAGGCATATTCATCTACATAATTGGCCCTCACTGAATGTTTTTTTCTTCCTCGGGCCATTCTCTGTAAACCCTAGAGATGGTTGTGCATGAAAATCATAGTATATCAGCAGTTTTTGAAATACGCAAATCAGCCCGTCTGGCACAAACAACCATGTCACATGAAGGGTAATTTAAGGAACACAACTTATTCCTTATGCATAGGGTAGTAAATAAATGCCTGATCATGGGGATCCGACCGATTGGACTCCCCACCCCCCAAAAAAAACTAATGTACAGGGCCTGACTACTCACCAGTCCCCTCTGGAGATGAGCAGGAGTGGCAGCCCGCTCAGCCAATCACCAGCTATGGATAAGAGATGAGTTGTGTTACCCATAGTTACAATTCAAAGGGGTATTCCAGGGAAAAAAATCTTTTTTATATATCAACTGGCTCCAGGAAGTTAAACAGATTTGTAAATTACTTACTTCTATTAAAAAATCTTAATCCTTCCAATAATTATCAGCTGCTGAAGTTGAGTTGTTCTATTCTGTCTGACAACAGTGCTCTCTGCTGACACCTCTGCCTGTCTCGGGAACTGCACAGAATAGGAGATGTTTGCTATGGGGATTTGCTTCTACTCTGGACAGTTTCCAAGACAGGTGTCATCAGAGAGCACTTCGACAGAAAACAACAACTCAACTTCAGCAGCTCATAAGTACTGAAAGGATTAAGATTTACAAAGATTTACAAAGTTATTTACAAATCTGTTTATCTTTCTGGATAACCCCTTTAAAGCCCCTTTCTTCCCCATTCTGATGCTTAGTTTAAACTTCAGCAAGTTGTCTTGACCACGTCTGCATGCCTAATTGCTACCATGCGATTGGCTGATTAGCTATTTGTGTTAGCAAGCAATTGTACCCAATAAAGTCATCGGGGAGAGTACAATATGGTGCAAAGAAATAGATATCAAACATAACTTAATGACGTAAGAATGCACAGAAAGCTTTATAGTATAGATCAGTGCTTCCCAACCAGGAGTGCCTCCAGCTGGTGCAAAACTACAACTCCCAGCATGCCCGGACAGCCAATGGCTGTCCGGGCATGCTGGGAGTTGTAGTTTTGCAACAGCTGGAGGCACCCTTGGTTGGGAAACACTGACCTACACTATATACTACTATATAGTCCAACATGCTGGGAGTTGTGGTTTTGCAACAGCTGGAGGCACCCCTCGGGAAATACTGACCTATACTATATACTACTATGTAGTCCAACATGCTGGGAGTTGTAGTTTTGCAACAGCTGGAGGGACCCCTGGTTCAAAAACACTGACCTATACTATATACTACTATATAGTCCAACATGCTGGGAGTTGTGGTTTTGCAGCAGCTGGAGGCACCCCTCGTTGGGAAATACTGACCTAAACTATATACTACTATGTAGTCCAACATGCTGGGAGTTGTAGTTTTGCAACAGCTGGAGGGACCCCTGGTTCAAAAACACTGACCTGTACTATATACTACTATATAGTCCAACATGCTGGGAGTTGTGGTTTTGCAACAGCTGGAGGCACCCCTCGTTGGGAAATACTGACCTATACTATATACTACTATGTAGTCCAACATGCTGGGAGTTGTAGTTTTGCAACAGCTGGAGGGACCTCTGGTTCAAAAACACTGACCTTTACTATATACTACTATATAGTCCAACATGCTGGGAGTTGTGGTTTTGCAACAGCTGGAGGCACCCCTCGTTGGGAAATACTGACCTAAACTATATACTACTATATAGTCCAACATGTTGGGAGTTGTAGTTTTCATTTGGGGCAGCTGCTGATCCACAGGCTGTATCAAGGCATGCTGGGAGTTGTAGTTTTGAAACAGCTGGAGGCACCCTGGTTGGAAAGCACTGGTATAGATTGCTCGGTACCAAGGATACAAGGCTGTATCAAAACCGCCGTTCACAGTAATACAGATTTATAGCAATAAGAACATTCTATTTCAATCAGTCCTGGCCTCACTACATTTTTCTTCAATTTTCAGGAAGAAATTGGCAATATCAACTATTTTTCCCCTCCCCCAACAAAATTAAGAGCATTGGAGCCCTGGGTGGAAAGAAGGAAGAAATTAATAGTGCAGAGGAGAGAGGGAGTGCGCGGTGACTGGAACACATGCCCCCAAGCCTTACTGAAAACATTATTAGTTACATGTCAGAAAGGCTGATTTTAAGAGAGGAGACGTTTTCCAATGAGAGCTTCATCATTTATTAACCATAATACAAACCATATTTATAAAGCTGAATGAATAGACATGCACGGCACAGATGGCTGCAGGTAAGGCCCCGTTCACACTACATAATTACTCCTTTTTCGAAGTTCAGTCAGAAAATCGGCAGTAAAATGGCAGTTACAAAATCCTATTCGGCCGTTAGAAAATCCCATTATAGTCTATGGTGTGGTGTCCCGGTACCGTATAGTATACCGTACCTTGTATGGTGGTCCCCAAAGCCAGAGTTACTCCGTTCCGGTAGGGTCCTCCTGGTGGGATAGCCCCTAGTCACCTCTTCCTTGTTTGATTTTGTGATGTTTGTATGTATATTTAATTGTGTATTTAATTGTGTATATAGTGTCGCAGGACCTTAAGTCATGTGACTAATATTAATTCTCTTAGGGTATGTTAAAGGACCTTCCTAGGTCACATGGGTGGACACATGCTTAGACCATAATTCCTTGTGTAAAGTGAATGACAGATGGTATGGACCAATGAGATCAAGGCCAGCCCCTGCCCATATAAGGGAGCTGCCAGCCAATCCTCGCTCTCTTGGGTTCGGGACTAGCAGAGAGGAGAGATCCGTGCAACTTTCACAGACAAGACCAGGCCGAAGCCTGATAATACTAAACCATGAGTTATATAATACAACTCCCCGCTAAAGTCTGCATGACTGCTGGACCTAAACTCAATCCCCTAAATCCAGCAGAACAGCGCATATAAATCTCCTGAGCTTAAAACTCACAAGGTCCCAACCAACTGTCAGGATCCTAATAGACTCTTCTTGTACAAAGACTGTTCCTGTTTAATTCTGCATAAAACCTGCAGTAAAAGTTCCGACAGTTTTCTGAAACCTCCGGTTGTGGACAATCATTTATTATTCCTCCCTATCGCTCTTGGGATGGGTGGCGATAGGACCAGTATATACAGAGGAGCCCTCACCCTGGCGTCACGACAGTTAAAGGGTAGCTCCCACCATCCTATTTTTTTTTTCTGTCCCTGCCTATCTATCCCTAACCCCCTCCCTGCTTTTAATTTTTATTTTTACTATATTAAAAATGCTTTTGGTCTGACTGGTAGTGTGCTCACTACCAGGCAGACTTCCCCAGCAGGCACCACGTCACTGATGCCTGCTGGGGGGGGACTTCCGCCCTTAGTTCATCTACACAGGGTGCCTCCAGCTGTTTCATCACTACAACTCCCAGCTTGCCCTGACATATATTGGCTGTCAGGGCATGCTGGGAGTTGTAGTATTGAAACAGCTGGAGGCACCCTGTGTAGATAAACTATTAGTTACATGCGGCGCTAGCCCGTCCCCTCCGTCTTCCTCCCCCCCGCGCCATACCCCGTTCCCTCCATCACAACACCCCCCCACATTACACTTACTGCAGAGTCCGGCAATGGGCGTACAGGGACAGCGGCGGCGACGAGGCGGAGGCGGCAACGAGGCGGAGGCGGCGATGTGCGGGAGGAGTGGCCTCCCAGCCAGTGGCCGGGGAGCCAATGAGCTCACTCCCTGCCTGTCTGATTGACAGGCAGGGGGCGAGCGCAGGCTGAATGAAAAAGGACCGATGCCTGGCCGCATCGGTCCTTTTTTCAGGCGTGACGTCACGCCAGGCTGCAGCCGGCCACTAGGAGGGAGACCCCCTAGTGGCCGCTTTTCAAATGTAAATTAAACTATTTTAATAAAAATAAAAAAAATAATAAAAGTATATTAGAGATATGTAGAGTACTACAACATATCAAAAAATTAAGTTGGTGACAGTGCCCATTTAAGGGTTAAACCAACACCCTTTCATCACTGCACAGCTACCCCCCATAAACCCTATACCCCCACAAGCTTACCACAATGGGATTTTCATGAACTATTTCTCCCGTTATTATCTTCCGTCACATAATAACAGCCCTTATTAATAACAGGCTATAACGGGTTAAAATGGCTATTGGAAAAATCCCATAGACTATAATGGGATTTTCTAACGGCCGTATAGGATTGTGTAACTGCCGTTTTACTGACGATTTTCTGACGGAACTTAGAAAACGGAGTAATTATGTAGTGTGAACGGGGCCTTACATAAAAAAGGGATGCGAGGGTGGGCCTGGCAAGAGAGACGCCGGCAAAGACACACGGATTAGGAAATCTCGGCAGACGGGTGGTCTAAATACCGGGTGTGCAGCATTGATGAATAGAGGGGGAGATTTATCAAAACCTGGGCAAAGGAAAAGCTGCCCAGTTGCCCATAGCAACCAATCAGATCGCTTCTTTCATTTTGCAGAGGCCTTGTTAAAAGTGAAAGAAGTGATCTGATTGGTTGCTATGGGCAACTCAGCAAATTCTCCCCTGGACGGGTTTTGATAAATCTCCCCCAGAACGTACAGATTCTGCAGAATGAGACAATTATCCTAAGGCAATATAGGTCTACTCCAGTGTTTCCCAACCAGGGCGCCTCCAGCTGTTGCAAAACTACAACTCCCAGCATGCCCGGACAGCCAACGGCTGTCCGGGCATACTGGGAGTTGTAGTTTTGAAACAGCTGGAGGCACCCTGGTTGGGAAACACTGGTATAGATTGCTTGGTACCAAGGATACAAGGCTGTATCAAGACCGCCATTCACAGTAATACAGATTTATAGCAATAAGAACATTCTATTTCAATCAGTCCTGGCCCCGCTACATTTTTCTTCAATTTTCAGGAAGAAATTGGCAATATCAACTATCCCCCCCCCCCCCCCCCCCCTAACAAGCATTCCTTTCAATTCTACGAGGCCAAGAAATAAATAATCTGGACCACAATGCTTCCTGACTCGAATTGAATCCTGGGCCTTAAAGGGGTACTCTGGTGGAAATCCTTTTTATAAAAAAATTTTTCCATATCAACTGGTGCCAGAAAGATAAACAGATTTGTAAATTACTTCTATTAAAAAATCTTAAAGGGGTTCTCCACCATAAGGAGATTTTAGTATGTACCTGGCAGACAGTAATGGACATGCTTAGGAAGGATCTGCGCTTGTCTTGGGGCTAAATGGCTATGTTGCGAGATTACCATAACACTGTGGCTAGCTTTTTGGGAACTGGTATTTCCTGTTTGACTTTTCTTTTTTTGACTCCAAATCCCAGAATTCCATCTTCCTCCCTCCCACACATCAGCCACCCCACCCATTGAAACATAAATGAGCTGCATCCATTCAAAAGATCTGTGGTTTTCAATCAGGGTGCCTAGAGCTGTTGCATTAGTTGTAGATTGATCTCTCTCCCACCAAGTGATCGCTCCACCCATTGAAGCAGACAGGCTCCCTGTCATCAGCTGACTAGTGAGTCAGGTTTCGGCCGCTTTGCAACCTGGGAAAAATCTGAGACAACAGTAATTTTGGATGCTGTTAAAAATAAATATTGGGGTGAAAATCACAGAAGTGTAAGAAAACCGTCACACACAGGTACAGACACTATATTATGAACTACACTAACTTTACATACAAAAATCATGGAATACCCCTTTAATCCTTCCAGTACTTATCACCTTCTGTATGCTCCACAGGAAGATGAGTTGTTCTTTTCAGTCTGAACACAATGCTCTTTGCTGACATCTCTGTCCATGTCAGGAACTGTCCATAGTAGGAGAGGTTTGCTATGGGGATTTGCTCCTACTTTGGACAGTTCCTGACATGGACAGAGGTGTCAGCAGAGAGCACTGTGGTCAGACTGAAAAGAACAACTTAAATTCCTCTGGAGTATACAGCAGCTGATAAGTACTGGAAGGGTTAAGATTTTTAAAAGAAGTAATTTATAAATCTGTTTAATTTTCTTGCACCAGTTGATATTAAAAAAATCATTCTCCACCTGAGTACCCCTTTAAAGAAGCACTCTGGGAATTGTATTATAATTTTTTTGCTTATACCATGCAGCATAGGCTGTTATTAGACAACAATGGTTCTTGCGGGGCCCTGCGATTACCTGTTTTAGATGATGTCACAGGCATGAGATTTCAGAGAGAGTGAGGTGTGGAACCCAGTGATGACCTGGTGATCTAATTACTTGGAGAGACTCTAGTAGCTAAGATTTATAAGTGGATTGGTGTCAGGTCACACTTTGTGCAGTTTTTATGCATTTTCTTATTCAATGTGTTTATTTATTTATTTTTAGAAATATTGTCATGAGACGAAAGTTATCTGACCAATAATAACAATTGAGGCAGTTTATGAAGATTTGAAGTCTTCAGGCTATGTTCACATGTTGCATTTTTTGTGCGTTTTTGTACCTTTTTTAAAGCATTTTGACCATGTCGTTGCTGTGATTTTCCCAAATTTCTGTAAAATATGCATTTTTCTAGTTTGTGCAATAGCTGTAAAATAGTGCCATCTTGCTGGAATTTCATAAAATTCATATAAAAATGGCAACAATGTAAAGTGTGAATACAGACTTGGGAAAAGTGTATAACCACTATTTATTCTGATTCCATAAAGTTAGCAGCAGCAATATACAAATAGAGCTATAGGAGAGGGGTCTAACTACTACATATGCTGATCCCATAGAGATTTTAGCAGCAGTATACCAATAGAGCTGAAGGGGAAGTGTGTAACTACTATATATTCTGATCAACTAGAAATAGCAGCAGCAGTATATAGATAGAGCTCGGAGGAGAAATGTATAGCTACTAAATACCATGATCCCATAGAGATAAAAGCAGCAATATGCAGATAGAACTGGACAGCAGGTATATAACTACTATATTATCCTGATCCCATAAAGATAGCAGTAGCAGTATACAGATAGAGCTGGGAGGGGAGGTGCCTGTGAGGTAGCAGGAGCGATCTATTAGGTGATGATGTCATCCTGTACTTTACAGGAAGTCAGCTCACCTGGGATTGACCACTTCCTCTGACACATTTAAGGGGTACTCAGCCCCTAGACATCATATCCCCTATCCAAAGGATAGGGTATAAGATGTCTGTTCTCGGGTGTCCCGCCACTGGGACCCCTCGTGATCTCCCTGCAGCACCCGACATTTGTTTGGAATGCCGGCTGCGGTGCCGGAGGCTTGTGATGTCATGGCTACGCCCCTCGTGATGTCACGCCAAGCCCCCTAAATGCATGTCTATGGGAAGGGGCGTGTCGGCCGTCACGAGCCTCTGGCACCACATCACTAGACATCCGGCACGGAGCAAAGTTTGACTGGTTTGCCGCAGCAGAGATCGCGGGACCCCCCACGATCAGACATCGTATCCCCTATCTTTTGGATAGGGGATAAGATGTCTAGGGGCGGAGTACAGATTTAAGCTCTGTGATTTTCTGTGGGTCAGACACGTGATCACATTTGCTGTACATATTACTGGCACTCCCATAGAAGTGAATGGTTGATATGTTGTCTGCAGTTCCAGGATGCACATAGAGCTGAGACCCGTTAATTATAAAATAAAATAAAAATAATATATAATATCATATAATACCTGTAAGAACTTACAGGGTTAACCTTCTTTGAGCTTTGGCTTGGCCTAGTTGCTTGGCTACACCTTAGACAATCTGGGCTGTGAGCAGTTACCAGGCTGAGCCTGCACCTGTGGGCTTAGGCTGCATTCACACTTCGGTTTTACATTACGGGTGCCGGATACAGCAGGGGGAGGGGCAAATTGGGCTCTCCCATACCCCAGCCGGACCAGCGCTGAACTCTATTTACTTTAATGAGCTGACCGGAGTCAAGTGGTGACTCCGGTTGGCTCAGTTTTGACCTGTATGCGGTTTCCTGAGCGGACCTAAAACCGTAGTATACTACGGTTTTAGTTCTCATCACAAAACCGCATACGAGGCAAAAATGAGCCAACCGGAGTCACCGTTTGACTCCGGTCGGCTCATTAAAGTAAATGGAGTTCAGCGCAGGTCTGGCTGGGGTACGGGAGAGCCCGGTTTGCCACTCCCCCAGCCAGATCCGGCACCCGTAATGTAAAAACGAAGTGTGAATGCAGCCTTAGCTATTTAAGTCCAGCTGTCTCTTTGTCTAGTTGCCAGTGAAAGAACTTGCTTCAAGTAACCAACGTTGTTTGTCTCAGATTTTTTATATTGATCTCGGCTATGCTTTTGACCTTTCTTCTGCTTTTGTGTATCAGTACCTCACTAATCTCCTGTTGCTGACTCGGCTAATTTTGACTCTGATTTGACTGTGTGTTTAGTTTTATTTCTGTTAGTTTTGTGTGCCTCCAGCTGTTTCCCAACACCTATTGCATTTTATTGTTTTACATTTGACTGTCCCTGCATGTATTATAGGAAGGGACCGTCTTCGTGGTTCTGGACCCGTTGTTTAGGACGGGTATGCAAGTAGTCAGAGACAGAGAGTGTGTGCAAGTTTAGGGCTGCAGTCTATCCCTGCCCAACGGGACAAATCCAATATCCTTATGTTTTCTTTTTTTAAATCAGAAATTTTTATTAAACATTTTGCAGTTTACAAACAAACGACGAAACAAAACCATAAACCCCATCTCCCCACCCCCACCCACACAGAGCACCCACCCCCACTCCCAAGTACCGTGTCACACCCTCATCGAAGAACAAAGTATAAAACTTCAAAATACAAAAATAGTGCAGTATCTGTCCATAAGTTGCATATACTTGATACAATTAGAACAGAAGAGGAGGAAAAAGAAAAAGGGGAGGGAAAAAGTGTTGGAGAGGCCACCACAGTAGCAAAAGGAGGGTCGCCACCCTCAAGAGTCCGCACAAATCGCGGAGAAGCATATTTAGAGAAGGTAACAAGAGAGCAGAAAGAGGGCTCCAAATAGAAACACAAAAAGGGTCGCACAGCAGGATGATATAATAGCGCACCAGACATACACAGGACCACAAGACATGCAAAACAAAAATGACACAGAAAAGACAACACAGAACAGAGATAGGCAGATTATCTCGCTCCCACTAACAAGACTTCAACAGGGGTTCTCCTTAAATATATGGAAGGCAGACCCGGAGGGTCAATCCAGGGCCCCCAAATAAGCTCAAATTTATATATGGCTTTCCGTTTAAGATATACACCCTTCTCCAACCAAATAATATGGTTCAATTTACGGTAGTAATAAGCTCTGAAACGGTAGGTGGAGAGGCTTGCAGCCAATGTTGTGCAATCAACTTGCGAGCCTGATAGAGGATCCGACTAGTACCAATGTATAATGTATCCTCATCCAAACCATCTATATGCCCCAAAATACACGACAAGGCAGACAAAGGAAAGGGACAACCAAATACTCTCCCGAGCATTGTCCCACACCAGATTCCAAATTGGAATAAAGAAGCACAGTCCCACATCATATGAAGTAAATGGGCATCAGACATGGAGCACCTGGGACAACAGGAATCCGGGCGTACCCCAATTCTATGTAAAAATGCTGGGGTGCGATACACCCGATGGAGATCTTTATGTTTTCTAAAGGTAGAAATCAGGAAGATTGTGAAGATGCCGACCAACACATGACTTTGTGAGTAACATTTTGTAAGAACAAAAAAAAAACAACAACAAAGCCCAATGCATATAAAATCCTGTTTTAAGTTATAAGTGTGACCCATGCAGAGTCTGAGATGCACAACACCTCATAAACATAAAAGTCCCAGCTGTGAAGAGTTCATACATATGTCTATATCTGCATGTCACATCTTTACTATATCATCAAAAAAACCTTAGAATTCAGAAACATCTGTGATCCAGATATTAGGAAATAATGTCCTAGGTGCAGGGGGTGATCACATTCTGCTCACATTTTTACATCTTTAGTAGAAAGGAAGTCCACAAGGGTGGTGATCACAAACTGTTTGTAATTGGTAAAAGAGGTGAGAAGATAAAGACAATTCCTGGTAACAACCCCTGTGGTCAGTGGAGGCTGTACAGGGAAAGAGAGGACAGTAGCAGGTTGTTATTAATAAGAGGGGTGATAACATCAAGAAAATTGTCAGTATCACCCCCTGTGGTCACTGGAGGCTGTTCCGGGAGAGAAAGGAAAGAGAGGGTTGAAAACATGAAGAAAATTCATAATCAACGCCAGTAGCCCTGATTGGTTGATCGGTGACCAATCAGGGCTCACGGTGGGGAATATGAAGTTACAGTGCAGAGATCTTATAATCCTCATCAAGATTAGGAACGCAGTGGGTCTCAAGAGTGAGACCTGGTGTGGTCAGTCCCTCAGCCCCTATACTACTACTCCCAACATGGAAAAGACTCTGTTCCATGATGGGACTAGTAGTACAAGCGCTACCACAATGTCACCACAGCCGCTCGCAGACTCAGCACTGGGGTACCAGTACACCCATCATGGAACAGAGTCTGTTATATGATGGGAGTACCACAACATTGAGGGACGTTTCCTTCACATCCCCCGACTGCAGTCCTGGGCGGCTGTGGAGTAAGTTTCAAAAATAGCACAGAACTGTGCACCAACTTGATACATCTAATTGTGCATATTTTGTATTGGAGGTCAATGAAGACGGTTTGCTATACGGTTGTATACAATTTATAAATAGAAAACCATACACGGCAACCATATAGCGAAAACATGATGTGAATGCCCCCTTACGTATGTCCATATGTCCACCAAGTTCAACCAAGGAGACGAAGGGAAGGAATATGGTAAATGAAGGGGAGGGAAGGTGATTTTATATTTTAGAAAAAGAATGTTGGAGCTCTAAGTCTATAGATATTTGGATAGTAAAATAATTTATTTATCATACAATACATATAACATAAATGTACAGGTGGTTCACAGGGCCCCTGTGAAGCCATCTCATAAAATTGCCACCATGAAATAAAATACACGGTATTACTATCAATAGTTCTGTTAACTCAGTTAATATTACTTGTTGTACTGTGCGCTAATGTATAAATTGGTAAAAAGTTTATAATTTATCTGCATATAGCTTGTGTATCAATGGCTAGGACATCCATAAAATGGTATTGTAGTTCCACAATTAAATGTGCCAATGATTGTCCCAATAACTGTGCACTTGTGAAACTGTCCACAGATCTCTCACTTTATATTCCGGCACCGCTATGTAATGAGATTAATCACAGAAATGTCAATGTTGGTATCCAAAGCGGTGTGGCAGACCAGACTATGCATTCATTTACATAGCATATAATGTTGTATACCTCACCCTCCGGGGGATGTCAGAATTGGTGCAGCGCGCCTCTTACCTCACCGGGGGGTCCGAGCTCCCGTAGCAGGGGACTTGCAGATCGTGAATACTGGTATAACTAAGCTGGCTGGCGGGACTCGCGCTCTCAGTAACTTCTCAGCAAGTGGAGGAATAACAATGTGGTATGCTCGTTCTTCACTGGTCACCTTGGACTTGGGTCCTTGTGGATGTAGGGTGCATACTAGCGCTCGAGTCGCTCAGAGGACAGAGCGTGAATGGAATGATTGATAGTAATAGATTTAGAAGTTCACTTGGTTGTAGCGGATTGTTCTTTGGCTGTAACTGGTAATAGCCAAGTATCCTGGTGGCATGCAGTGCTATACTGGACGCGTTTCGGAACCAGCCTTAGGTTCCTTCTTCAGCAGTGGTTATCTTAACCACTGCTGAAGAAGGAACCTAAGGCTGGTTCCGAAACGCCTCCAGTATGATACTGCATGCCACCAGGATACTTAGCTATTACCAGTTACAGTCAAAGAACAATCAGGAAGCCCTGGAGTGGGGAGCATCAGAAGGGAGGGGCACATAACAGGGGGAAACTGGGCTTGACGGTTAGGCATAAGGGGTCTGTCATGTGACAGGGGGAGGAGTTAGTCAGCGGGTTTAAGAGGGAGGGGGCTAGGAAGGGGCGTCAGTTGGCACGAGGCCAGAGAAGTTCCCGCCCGCCCTAATTGTAGGTTTTGCTTGTCACGGCAGCAGTAGTGGGAGAGCGATTTGGAGGCATGAGTGAAAATTATGGTGGTTTGAGAAGGTGTTTTTGGAAGTAAGCCTGGGGATGGTACTCAGCCTGGTGACTAAATCTCTGTGGGCATGGACCCCGGGGAGAGGTTTGGGCTTCTGAAATGGTGTCACTGGGTCTGGTGCCTTATGGCTAGAGGCAAAAGTAGGAGGCTCACTGCATTGCATGGTGTCAAAGAGAGGACATTGCCTCCAGATTCTTCTTTCAAGTGAAAAACTGTCATAATTGGGTTATGTAATTACAGTTGTATGATGTTCATACAAGTTGATGCTATTACAATGTTTAAATTGTTATGTGTTAATAAATATGGGCTGCTGTGGCCTTTTGTACCACTAACCTTGTGTATGTCATTAATTGGGTGGAAGATCTGTTGGGGGGTGGTCAAAAGGGAAGCACCTAGAATATCCCCTAGTCATGCTACAACCAATTGAACTTCTAAATCTATTGCTATCAATCATTCCATTAACCCTCTGTCCTCTGTCATCTGTAGTATGCGCCCTACATCCACGAGGACTCAAGTCCAAGTTGACCAGTGAAGAACGAGCATACCACATTGTTATTCCTCCGCTTGCTAAGAAGTTACTGAGAGCGCAAGTTCCTCCAGCTGCACTGAGTTATACCAGTACGCAAGTCCCCTGCTACGGGAGCCCGGACCCCGTTGAGGTAAGAGGTGCGCTGCACCAATTCTGACATTCCCCGGAGGGTGAGGTATACAACATTATATGCTTTGTAAATGAATGCATAGTCTGGTCTGCCACACCGCTTTGAATACCAACATTGACATTTCTGTGATTACATAGCGGTGCCGGAATATAAAGTGAGAGATCTGTGGACAGTTTTACAAGTGCACAGTTATTGGGACAATCGTTGGCACATTTAATTGTGGAACTAAAATACCATTTTATGGATGTCCTAGCCATTTATATAGAATCTATATACGGATAAATTATATTGGAACATTTTACCAATTTATACATTAGTGGACAGTACAACAAGTTATATTAACTTGATTAACAGAACTATTGGTAGTAATACCGTGTATTTTATTTCATTGTGGCCATTTTATGAGGTGGCTTCATAAGGGCCCTGTGAACCACCTGTACATTTATGTTATTTATATTGTATGATAAATCAATTATTTTACTATCCAAATACCGGTATCTATAGACTTTGAGCTCCAACATTCTTTTCCTATTTTTTTGTAATTCTTTACAAGGTGGGTATAGGTGTTGGGTTGG
Source organism: Hyla sarda (assembly GCF_029499605.1). Taxonomy (NCBI): domain Eukaryota; kingdom Metazoa; phylum Chordata; class Amphibia; order Anura; family Hylidae; genus Hyla; species Hyla sarda. Next base: position 353,294,019 of record NC_079193.1, read on the forward strand.
ATTGCTTAGTCTAGTTAGTGCCATTTAGAGATAATTCAGCCATTCCGCTTTTTTCTGATTTTATATTTTTACATGAGCATTAAAGGACATCTGCAGCGTGATTAACACTTATCCCCTATCCACAGGATAGGGGATAAGTGTTTGATCGCAGGGGGTCCGACCGCTGGGACCCCCTGTGATCTTCTGTACGGGGCTGCGGCTGTCCCGTGCAGGGGGCGTGCCTGCCGCAGCATGATGTTGCAGCCGGCACGCCTCCTCCATACATCTCTATGGGAGAGGCGGGGAGGCAGCTTTCGTGCCTCCCCGCCTCCCCCATAGAACTGCATGGGGACAGGTAGGAGACGGGGCGTCACTGTCGACCTCTAGGTCGACGCTACACGCCTTAGCGCTCACCATGAGCGCTAATGGTGGCGCCCCGTTAGGGAGATCTCCGGGGGTCCCAGGGTCGGACCCCCGCAATCAAACACTTATCCCCTATCCTGGTGATAGGGGATAAGTGTCATACCGGTGCAGTTGTCCTTTATTTAATTAATCAAAGTAGTGAGAAAAGAGGATGGCACTCACCCAGGATAGTAGCTTCAAAAGTCCTTTATTGTAAGAACACAGTGGCGGTGTCAGACAGGTGAAAGGGCAGGCACGCCCTAGGCGTGCCTGCCCTTTCACCTGTCTGACACCGCCACCGTGTTCTTATAATAAAGGACTTTTGAAGCTACTATCCTGGGTGAGTGCCGTCCTCTTTTCTCACTACTTTGATTATTGGACATACTTGCTTCTTTTGGACTGAACACCATATGGGTGAGTTGTTGCTTCTGATATCCACCTGACAGTCTTGCAATTGCCGCATATACAGCAGTGCCGGTTCCTGTATCTATAGTCCGTATTAATTAATTAATGTTCTCCTCAAAGTGGTGGTTTTAAATTAATTGATTTTTTAAAGATACACAGGAGAATTTCTCAGCTACCGTAAATACACCAGTGTTTTGGCATCAAGAAGTGAAACTTCTTGTGTATGCCCCATTTTGAGCTAAAATGTTTTGACTCTTTACAATTTTACCCAGGGTTTAGAGGAAAGGTTGGGTTGGGTTTATTTATTATCGAGAGAATAAAAGCTTTGACATCATTATATGTCTGACTGCTCCATTTTCCATCATGCAGGATAAGAGTTGGGAGTGAAGGGCATCTATTGAAGATGAAAGTGAAGACGACGCAGAACACATGCATGGCATGATGGAAAGTGGTGCGAGATATAATATTAGTACAATATTATAAATGGCAAATAAGCTCCATCAAACGTCAACTGTGAAATAGAATTTTAATGCATTTCATGGTCCATTTATCGAGCTCACCCTGCTGAGAAAAAGAGCATTGTTAGAAAACGGCATCAAGATCCATGAACAGAACTTTAGCAGAGATGCATTTGGAACCCTATCCCCAATTTATCTGGGAAAGAGGTAAAGACATCATAAAATATATGAAGTAGATAAGACACTATGTTAAGTCTATTGTTGTACATTAAGTTCAGGGTATTTTAAATTAACAGAGTGGGGGATGTCCTCTGTTCAGGACCCACATTCCTACCTAGAATGTCTATCAGACTGGAGGTTGTACATATTATGGATATTACATGAATAGCCCATTTGTTCCAATAAATGTTACGTAGTACTTAATATTTCCTCTGGGGGTGCTGCAGGGAAAATGAACCCTTGCCTAGTTTCCAAATACATTTCAGCTGCTTTCTGGGGGCACCAGCAGTGGACACCCTGTGATGTACTTATTATTAGGGAACCTTTATAGCAAAATGGGATTGTTCACAGCATAAAACCCCATTTGAAGGTGAAGGGGGTGGGGTTTAAAGGTATATTTCCAATGGATGTTTCCAATGTGGTGAGACGAAGCCATTCCTTAGGCACAGGAATTACTCCACTGCCCATTTACAAGAAGATACGCCTAACGAACATCTATAGCATGGTCCATTGAGTTTTTGGGTGACTACCTCACTGGACCCCTCTGTACATCAGTTATCCTATGGATCGGCCTATCTTGTAATAACCCCTTATATTGATCACACAGCAATGTTGTCATCTGCCCTATGTTTTTGAAGGTCTCATTCTTATGTTTTTGAGATGTTTATGGGAACATGTGTGTAGACATTTCCAAATAAATTATAAATATATAGAGCCTTTTTACTGTAATGTATATATTGATTATTATTATTTTTTTTTTTTTTTTTTTGGGGGGGGGGAGGGGATTATAAATGGATTAAAGTGTTTGGATTAATATTTTACAAGTACCAACATGAATTACTTCAGAAGAACAGATTTACAATCTACAATCCCTTCCCTTTGAAGTCTTACGGGGGTCATAATGTAAGAATGTTGGATTAAGACAAAAGAAGCAATACATTAATTTATTTATTTAGTTAGTTCATTCATTCACTTATTTATTTATTTTTAAAGGGGTATTCCATTAAAAAACTTTTTTTATATATCAACTGGCTCCAAGAAGTTAAACAGATTTGTAAATTACTTCTATAAAAAATGTTTTAATCCTTCCAATAATTATCATCTGTTGAAGTTGAGTTGTTCTCTTCTGTCTGGCAACAGTGCTCTCTGCTGACACCTCTGCTTGTCTCAGGAACTGCACAGAGAACAAGGGGGATTTGCTTCTACTCTGGACAGTTCCTGTTCAGAGAGCACTTAGACAGAAATGAACAACTCAACTTCATCAGCTCATAAATGCTGGAAGGATTAAGATTTTTTTAATCGCTAGATGTCGTATATCTGGATTTTTCCAAAGCATTTGATACGGTGCCACATAAAAGGTTGGTGCATAAAATGAGAAGGTTTGGGCTGGGAGAGAATGTGTGCAAGTGGGTAAGTAACTGGCTCAATGATAGGAAACAGAGGGTGGTTATTAATGGTACTTATTTTGATTGGGTGACTGTTACTAGTGGGGTACCACAGGGGTCCGTCTTGGGTCATGTCCTATTTAATATATTCATTAATGACCTTGCAGAGGGGTTGAATAGTAAAGTAACAATCTTTGCAGATGACACTAAACTCTGTAAAGCAGTAAACACAATAGAGGACAGTGCACTGTTACAAATGGATCTGGAAAGGTTGGAGGTTTGGGCTGGGAAGTGGCAGATGAGGTTCAACACTGATAAATGTAAGGTAATGCACATGGGGAGGAAAAATCTGGGCTGGGATTATGTATTAAATGGGATGACTGACATGGAAAAGGACTTAGGAGTCTTAGTTAACAGTAAATTTAGCTGTAGTGACCAGTGTTGGGCAGCTGCTGCCAAGGCAAATAACATCATGGGGGGCATCAATAGGGGCATAGATGCCAACGACAAGGAAATAATTCTACCGCTGTACAAATCACTAGTCAAACCACACATAGAATACTGTGTACAGTACTGGGCACCAGTGTACAAGAAAGATATAGTGGATCTGGAGAGGGATCAAAGATGAGCAACCAGAGTAATACGGGGAATGGGAGAACTACAGTACCCAGAAACATTATCAGAATTAGGGTTATTCAGTTTAGAAAAATGAAGGCTTAGGGGAGACCTAATAACTATGTATAAATATATCAGGGGACAGTACAGAGATCTCTCCCATGATCTATTTATACCCAGGACTGTATCTATAACAAGGGGGCATCCTCTACGTCTAGAGGAAAGAAGGTTTCTACACCAGCACAGACGGGGGTTCTTTACTGTAAGAGCAGTGAGACTGGGGAATTCTCTCCCGGAGGAGGTGGTCATGGGGAACTCTGTAATAGAGTTCAAAAAGGGTCTGGATGCATTTTTGGAGAATAATAACATTGCTGGTTATGTATATTAGATTTATAGGGACAGAACGTTGATCCAGGGATTTATTCTGATGCCATATTTGGAGTCGGGAAGGAATTTTTACCTCTAGCATGAGAGTTTTTTGCCTTCCTCTGGATCAACTCAACTCAATAGGGACTTATTAGGGTTATAGGTTGAACTTGATGGACTCTGGTCTTTTTTCCACCTCATGAACTATGTTACTATGTTACTTACTATGTTACAAATCTGTTTAACTTTCTCGAGCAAGTTGACATATATATATATATATATATATATATATATATATATATATATATATATAAAGTTTTTTCCTGGATAACCCCTTTAATAAAGGTTTAGTGCAATATTAGTTTCACTAAGGTGTTCTGAGTTGCAGAAACGTTGAAATTGATAGAGATGTCATATTTTAGCCTATATAATTATGTATATATCAGAGGTATGTGGGAATAAGGGGTCAAGGACATAATATAACCCCGGTGTTGTTGAACAATGTTACTCATCAGTTTTCACAGAATCCCACATTCCAATGTTCTACTTTTCATCACTTTGCACATGAAGTGTTCCAAGTACTGGAAAAATATATGTCATAGAAACATGTCAAAAGTTTTCATCGGTGAGACCTCCCACAATCACTAAAAGAAACAGGGAGAAACGCATAATTGAACACTCTTTCTCTCTATTGTCCATTTATAAACAAAAAGTCTAAAAAATATAGTGTGGAACTAGCCAAAAAATCTGTACCAAAGTCCATTGCAAAATAGCAGATCTGACCATGGAGGCCACACCTGGGCATAAGATGTCTGATCGTGGGGTCCCATGGCTGGAAAGTTATTCTCAGAACATTGGGTTTGGATGTCCGTGGCCGCTGCTGGGATAGGGGTTAAGATGTCTAGGGGGGGACTACCCCCTTTTAAGGCAGTGTTTTCCAAACAGGGTGTTGCAAAACTACAACTCTCAGCATAACTTACCAAAATAATTTGGCTTTATTAAAATCTGAATTTTTTGGGATTCATTTAAGGCAAACTAACTACAGGAGCAGGGACTCCTGTCAAAGGCAGGAGTCTCTGCTCCTGTACACCAAGCAGTGAAGCCCATGTTCTATGCCAGTAGTCTACAAACTGTGGACCTCAGCTGCAAAACTACAACTGCTAGCATGCCCAGACAGCCATTGGCAAGGAGCTGTAGTTTTGCAACAGTGGAAGGCACTGTAGTTGGGAAACACTGCCTTAGGGTCTATTCACACGGGTGGAATTTCCACTCATCCGCCCCTATTGTTTCCGCTTGTGTGGATTTTGTGCTGAATTAGTGCGGAAACCAAGCAGAAATTCTGCAGAAGTGTGAATGGGAGTTGGGACTCCCATAGAAGTGTATTTTATTCCAAATCTGAATTTTTGGGGGATTCATTTTAGGCCACTTGAGTATAGAAGCAGGGACTCCTGTCAAAGGTAGGAGTCCCTGCTCCCTGCTCCTGTATTGAAAGCAGTAAAGCCTACACTCTATGCCAGTTGTCTCCAAACTGTGGACCTCAGCTGTTGCAAAACTACATCTCCCAGCATGCTGGAAGTTGTAGTTTTGCAACAGTATCTTAAAGGATCTGAGACCAGATACTGCAGGATACCTTCAGAGGTTTCGTCAAGTTCAGGCCTTAATGGGCAAAGCTGTATATAATATACACTAGGAACACTTAAACAACACAATGTAACTCCAAGTCAATGACACTTCTGTGAAATCACACTGTCCACTCAGGAAGAACACTGATTGACTATCAATTTCACATGCTGTTGTGCAAATGTAACAGACAACAGGTGGAAATTATAGGCAATTAGCAAGACACCCCCAATAGAGAAGTGGTTCTGCAGGTGTAGACCACAGACCACTTCTCAGTTTCTATGCTTCCTGGCTGATGTTTTGGTCACTTTTGAATGCTGGCAGTGCTTTCACTCTAGTGGTAGCATGAGACAGAGACTTCAACCCACACAAGTGGCTCAGGTAGTGCAGCTCATCCAGGATGGCACATCAATGCGAGCTGTGGAAAGAAGGTTTGCTGTGTCTGTCAGCGTAGTGTCCAGAGCATGGGGGCGCTACCACGAGACAGGCCAGTACATCAGGAGACGTGGAGGAGGCCGTAGGAGGGCAACAACCCAGCAGCAGGACCGCTACCTCCGCCTTTGTGCAAGGAGGAGCAGGAGGAGAACTGCCAGAGCCCTGCAAAATGACCTCCAGCAGGCCACAAATGTACACGTGTCCACTCAAACGGTCAGAAACAGACTCCATGAGGGTGGTATGAGGGCCCGACATCCACAGGTGAGGGTTGTACTTACAGCCCAACACTGTGCAGGACATTTGGCATTTGCCAGAGAACACCAAGATTGGCAAATTCGCCACTGGTGCCCTGGGCTCTTCACAGATGAAAGCAGGTTCACACAGAGTCTGGAGACACCGTGGAGAACATTCTGCTGCCTGCAACATCCTCCAGCATGACAGGTTTGGCAGTGGGTCAGTCATGGTGTGGGGTGGCATTTCTTTGGGGGGCCACTCAGCCCTCCATGTGCTTGCCAGAGGTAGCCTGACATCCATTAGGTACCGAGATGAGATCCTCAGACCCCTTTTGAGACCATTTGCTGGTGTAGTTGGCCCTGGGCTTATGTAAAGACGAAAGTATTTCATACGACTAGGATGTGTTATTTTAGTGTTCCCTTTATTTTTTTGAGCACAGTGTATATATATATATATATATATATATATATATATATATATATATAGTGGAATTTTAACAAGAATGTACATTACACACACGTCAATCAGAAGAACGAACTAAATATGGACAAATGATGTGTCATATGGGCTGTTTACTCCTTATCAGGTCTCAGCATTCCTATATTATATTTTATATTTCTTGCATGAAATGCAATGTGATAAGAGACGAGGAGTGATCCGACCCGTGTCAGGCCCAGCGCTTCAGATGGGTGTCAGTGGATTGGAATTCTATAGGAATGTGTGGCGGTATTTGCAGAATGTATGGAGGGGAAGGTTAGCACAGACTTGCACTCTCTGTCATCATTACATGGAACCAACAGGAACTGTCTATATATTCCATGTCTCTGGAGTGTAGCATTTCCTGACAGAACAGCTGCCTCCATGAGAACTGATGAGAAGCAGGAGACTGGACTCTACAGGCCTCTGGTGACCATCCACTGGCCAAACCATACGTCAGCTTATTAGATGGAACTCATTGGACTTGTCATACAAGGCCTAAATACGTTTGTATGGCGACCACGTGTGGAACATCTCATAGCAGATGATGTAGCCTCAAATAATAATCTTAAAGGTGTACTCCACCGACAAAAATCTTATCCCCTATCCAAAGGATAGGGGATAAGATGTTTGATCGTGGGGGTCCTCGCTTCTGGGGAATCGCGGCATCCCAGTCATCCATGCACAGAGCGAACTACGGTCCATGCTGGATGACTGTGTGTTGCTGTATTCTCCTGTTTATGTATATTTAGCCCAGCAGCGTGCACCTGTATGCCGGGTCCATGCAGTAGTTTGGTATCAGTATGTGCTGGCCAACTTATCCTAGATAGATAGATAGATAGATATGAGATAGATAGATAGATAGATATGAGATAGATAGATGGATAGATATGAGATAGATAGATAGATAGATATGAGATAGATGGATAGATATGATATGAGATAGATATAAAATAGATAGATATAAGATGAAAGATAGATAGAAATATAAATGGCTGCAAATGAGCATGGCCCTCTCCACAAATATATGGATGTATGGAGAGATAGGGACACCATTAGGGCCCATTCACACTACGGAATCTCCTCCTGTAGAGATTCTGCAGAACAAGCCAGCGCTAGCACCACTCCAAAATGCCGTAATGCATTTCTGAGCGGATTCCACGTGGAAAATACCAAGTGTAGATTGGGCTTTTAGACTACAAAAGAAAAACATACTAATATGCGGCCACCCCGATTGTAAAAAGTGGGACACATCACAGGCCTCTCTATATGAGGTATACAGTGGTCCCTCAACATACGATGGTAATTCATTCCAAACGAGCCATCGTTTGTCGAATCCATCGTATGTTGAGGGATTCGTGCAATGTAAAGTATAGGAAGCTGTACTTACCTGTCCCCGCCGCTCCGGACCGCGTCCGGCCGCTCCCGATGGTGTCCCCGCTGCTCCCGATGGTGACCCCGGGCCTCCGCTGGGCTCTCCTGGTCTTCTCCGGTCCTCCGCTGTCTTCCGCAAGGCCTTACTGGGCCTGCGTAGCGACCACATTACGCCGGCAGCAGCTTAAGCATTTTGCGCTGCCGGATAGCACTTAATGCGATGGCCCCGACATAAAAAAGCATCGTATATCAATGCTGACATCGACATGCGATGGTCTCTGAGAGGCCATCGTATGTCGATTTGATCATATGTCGGGGCCATCGTATGTCAGGGGGGGGGGTCACTGTACTGTACATTGGGAGATTTTTATAGCAGATGGAGTCCATTATGGTTATGTACAGTAAACAGGTCCTTATAGAGGAAATTAGAGATGAGCGAACTTACAGTAAATTCGATTCGTCACAAACTTCTCGGCTCGGCAGTTGATGACTTATCCTGCGTAAATTAGTTCAGCCTTCAGGTGCTCCGGTGGGCTGGAAAAGGTGGATACATTCCTAGGAAAGAGTCTCCTAGGACTGTATCCACCTTTTCCAGCCCACGGGAGCACCTGAAAGCTGAACTAATTTACGCAGGAAAAGTCATCAACTGCCAAGCCGAGAGGTTCGTGACGAATCGAATTTACTGTAAGTTCGCTCATCTCTAGAGGAAATGCACATTTACAGAAATTAGGCAAACAGACCTTAAACAGGCATACAACATTTCAGGCAGTACCATAGCTCAGTGTTTCCCAACCAGGGTGCCTCCAGCTGTTGCAGAACTACAACTCCCAGCATGTCCGGACAGCCTTTGGCTGTCCGGACATGCTGGGAGTTGTAGTTTTGCAACAGCTGGAGGCACCCTGGTTGGGAAATGCTGCTATAGGTAATACATCGAACATTTGTCTATGGATATGTCTATGTATATGGGAGTTGTAGTTTTGCAACAGCTGGAGGCACCCCGGTTGGGAAATGCTGCTATAGGTAATACATCGAACATTTGTCTATGTATATGTCTATGCAGAGATTATCATTTTGTTCTAGTTAAAGTAAAAAAAAAAATAAAAAAAACTTTCAAAACTTCTAAAAAAATTATTTCTTTTTTTCAGTGTTTACATCTGAAAAGCTTCTCAGTCTGGAGAATATCAGCGTCATTTATAATTTTCTGTCCAGATTTAGATTAAGAGTCCAGTGCCAAAATACTCCTATTCTTCCTCTGGCAACAGACACATTTATCATAATAATTACATGTAAGTGCTGTTATGTTTCTCATTTTCAGCAAATTATCACAGTTTGTTGCTCAGATTGGCAGCGGAACAATCTTCATCGCTTTCTGATTTGAATAAACTACTGATGATGAAACCATCCTGCGCCTTCCGTGTCCTTAAAGGGAGACTGACAGACGGTTCACCCGCACTACGCTCAATACACAGGGTCATAGCGCGAGTGAATGGGATCACAATCACTTACCCGGATCCGCGGCGGTCCAGTTCCGCCAAATCTGGAAATTGCCAGCTTTGCACAATGGAGGCGGGACCTGGCTTACCCAGCTTCCCTGCCTCCGCCCCCTTTGCACAAATATGCCCACTAACATCGAGCTCACATGACTAATAATGAGTAGTGATGAGCGGCAGGGGCCATATTCAAATTTGCAATATTTCGTGAATATATGGACAAATATTCGTCCTATGTTCGCGAAATTTGTATATTCGCTGTTCGTTTTTTTTTATCCATGCGAAAATTCGTAATGAAATTCGCATAGTGCGCATGCGCAATTATATCTTTCACCTTAAGGAAGGGAGGGATCAGAGTCCAGTCTGGAAGTGTGGATATGCGCATAAATGTGCATAAAAATGTACATAAAAAAACCCAAATATTCGTCATTACGAATATATATCACGATATTCTAAATATTCTCGAAATCGAAAAGTGCCGATATTCACGGTAAAAATTAGCATTTCGAATATTAGCGCTCAACACTAATAATGAGGTGGGCGTGCATATTGGTGCAGAGGAAAGAGAAAGACAAAGAAGGAGCGCTCCATGGTGTAATACCGCCAAATCAATGTAAGACACTAGGTGGAAAATAGCGCTTACCAAAACAAGTTGCGCATGGGCCAGCACAACTTGGGTGAGAGTATGTGACAGTGGTCCACTGCTGCCGTTCCACCAGCGTAGCCATGCAAAACAAAAACCTGAAGGACCAGACAGGGTAGAAGCAGTAAAACATTTATTCCCAGTATGCAACGCGTTTCGCGCATGTGCGCTTCATCAGGCACATGCGCGAAAAGCGTTGCATACTGGGAATACATTTTTACTGCTTCTACCCTGTCTGGTCCTTCAGCGCCTTAACTCCACGTTCCTTGGAGGTTTTTGTTTTGCAGAGGAAAGAGAGGCAGGGAAGCTGTGTAAGCTGGGTATCTCCAGAACCGGAATGCAGATCCAAGTAAGTGATACCTCATTGTAATCCGGTTAACTTGCACTATAATCCTGGGTATCGGGTTTGGTGTGGTCAGTTTCTCTTTAATGAAAAGTAGTCACATATGGTCGAGTGAAAAAACACAGTCATGAAAATTTTCTACAGAGCATTGTTCCATAAACTATCATTGTAGACGACAGGAATAATCATATCTATATAGGTATGAATGTACAGTGACCCCCTGACCTACGATGGCCCCGACATACGATCATTTCAACATACGATGGCCTCTCAGAGACCATTGCATGTTGAAGGCAGCATCAACATACGATGCTTTTGTGTGTCGGGGCCATCACATAAACGGCTATCCGGCAGTACAGACTGCTTCAGCTGCTGCCGGATAGCCATTTACGGTGCCCCGTAAGCTCCGGTGATGGTTACTTGCCTGTCCGTGGTGCTCCAGGACGTTATCTTCGGGATCCCCTGCATTGCCATCGCCCTCCATCGTCGTCATCATGTCGCCGCGCACAGTGTCCCGTCATCCAATAGGCGTCCGTAGTGATGTAATGGCGGCGATAAGGAATGGCGATCCCAGGCAACAGAGACGTTCCGGAGCGGCGGGGACACCCCGGGGACGCGGCGATAGCGATGGACGGCGACATCCAGGGCAGCGGTGACGGCGGGGAGAGGTGAGTATAACGACCTATATTTAACATTGCACGGATCCCTCAACATATGATGGTTTCAACATACGATGGTTCATTTGGAACGGATTACCATCGTATGTTGAGCGACCACTGTACTTGTTTAGCGCGCAGTCTCTGTCATCCATACTGTAGAAGATGATCGTGGAGTGGAGAAGCTCCAATATGAATGAAGGTCCAAGAGCTGGATGGTCATTGTGTCCTTCTCTGTTGCAAAGGATAGGACAAATTCTAGGGCCTCCTGTCTGAGGATTCGATGAACCACCTCGGAGGTCAGGTTTCCTCTTTGCTATAGGACCCCCCTCTGGTCTATATCCTGGGGGCAATAATGGTTTCTTCCTCTGCTACATCCATTTTTCTCAGTAGAACAATCTAGCGGAAATAAAATGCTCCTGTTGAGATGGTCATTAGATTATGTGGAAGAGAATCCCTGGGGCAGGATGCAGACATCTGACAGGAATCTATGGAGTCTCTTCAGTGGATCATAGATTTTTTCCCCTATCTGACAAATGTTTGCAATTAGGGATACACAAGAATGGATATTTCCTATCATCCTCAGGAAAAATCAATTACAATATGGGAAATATTGTATATTTGCAACCCCCCACATGCATGAGTGGAGACCTGGCACGTTCATGCATTAAACAGATAGATTACGGATTTCAATGGGAATTGTGTAATGCTTTACTTCCCCTGTGGTGGCGCTGCAGGGCAATCAAACACTTGCTGGGTTTCCTGCCGATTGCCAATGAGTTGCTAATTGAGACAGTTCATTGCAATTAGTAGCTCATTGCCAGGGGCCTAAATACATCCGATCCTTCCTGTGTTTACAAAGGTTTCTCTAATATGGTTCTGATTTGTGAATATCCAATACATGTTCATATACGGATTCTAGTACATACAGCTATTTTCATTTCAGCACCTCAACACCTGCTAAATGCAGAACTGGGTTTCGATTATAGCAATTACCTTTACTTTGTCTGAATAGGGGCTCCCAATACTCAGAAACCACCAGGACTTACAGTAGAGCCGAATTGTATGCCGAACAGACAGTCCCAAGAAAAAAAGAATACAAACATGAATCAATACAAGAATAACAACTCAACAATAGATGACTGGAATGGGAATGAAGAAAAAAATGATGGAACAAATGAATTAAAGGGGTTATCCAGGAAAACTTTTTTTTATATATCAACTGGCTCCAGAAAGTTAACCCCTTAACGACGCAGGACGTATATTTACGTCCTGCGCCGGCTCCCGCTATATGAAGCGGAATCGTGCCGCGATCCTGCATCATATCGCTTCGGTCCCGGTGCTCATCAACGGCCGGGACCCGCGGCTAATACCACACATTGCCGATCGCGGCGATGTACGGTATTAACCCTTTAGAAGCGGCGGTCAAAGCTGACCGCCGCTTCTAAAGTGAAACTGAAAGTATCCCGGCTGCTCAGTCGGGCTGTTCGGGACCGCCGCGGTGAAATCGCGGCGTCCCGAACAGCTGATTGGACACCGGGAGGGCCCTTACCTGCCTCCTCGGTGTCCGATCGACGAATGACTGCTCTGTGCCTGAGATCCAGGCAGGAGCAGTCAAGCGCCGATAATGCTGATCACAGGCGTGTTAATACACGCCAGTGATCAGCATAGGAGATCAGTGTGTGCAGTGTTATAGGTCCCTATGGGACCTATAACACTGCAAAAAAAATTTAAAAAAAAAAGTGTTAATAAAGGTCATTTAACCCCTTCCCTAATAAAAGTTTGAATCACCCCCCTTTTCCCATAAAAAAAATAAAACAGTGTAAAAAATAAATAAATAAACATATGTGGTATCGCCGCGTGCGTAAATGTCCGAACTATAAAAATATATCATTAATTAAACCGCACGGTCATTGGCGTACGCGCAAAAAAATTCCAAAGTCCAAAAAAGCGTATTTTGGTCACTTTTTGTACCATTAAAAAAATGAATAAAAAGTGATCAAAAAGTCCGATAAAAACAAAAATCATATCATAGATAAAAATTTCAGATCACGGCGCAAAAAATGAGTCCTCTTACCGCCCTGTACGTGGAAAAATAAAAAAGTTATAGGGGTCAGAAGATGACATTTTTAAACGTATAAATTTTCCTGCATGTAGTTATGATTTTTTCCAGAAGTGCGACAAAATCAAACCTATATAAGTTGGGTATCATTTTAACCGTATGGACCTACAGAATAATTATAAGGTGTCATTTTTACCGAAATATGCACTGCGTAGAAACGGAAGCCCCCAAAAGTTATAAAATGGCATTTTTTTTTCGATTTTGTCGCACAATGATTTTTTTTTCCGTTTCGCCATGCATTTTTGGGTAAAATGACTAATTTCACTGCAAAGTAGAATTGGCGATGCAAAAAATAAGCCATAATATGGATTTTTAGGTGGAAAATTGAAAGGGTTATGGTTTTTAAAAGGTAAGGAGGAAAAAACGAAAGTGCAAAAACGGAAAAACCTTTCTGAGTCCTTAAGGGGTTAAACAGATTTGTAAATTACTTCTATTAAAAAAAATCTTAATCCTTTCAGTACTTATGAGCTGCGGAAGTTGAGTTGTTCTTTTCTGTCTAAGTGCTCTCTGATGACACGTATCTCGGGAACCGCCCAGTTTAGAAGCAAATTCCCATAGCAAACCTCTTCTACTCTGTGCAGTTCCCGAGACAAGCAGAGATGTCAGCAGAGAGCACTGTTGCCAGACAGAAAAGAACAACTCAACTTCAGCAGCTGATAATTATTGAAAGGATTAAGATTTTTTAATAGAAGCAATTTACAAATCTATTTAACTTTCTGGATCCAGTTGATATATAAAAAAAAAATTTTTTTTGCTAGAATACCCCTTTAAGATGATGGTAGTCACTAGTCAGGAATATAGAAGAAGACGATGAACAGAAACAAATACAAAGAACTGACCCTAGCTATCCCTTAACTTCCCTTGAACATAAAACCTAAGCAAAGCTTCCCCTATTTCTATGATAATCCTGGTTTACAACTTTCCCAAGCAGAACAACAAGCAGGCACTTAAGACCCAGAGACAAAGCGAAGCTGAGCAGAAAACAAAAACACTGGAACAATCAACAAGGTAAACTGTGTTTTACAGCAATAGCTTTAAAATACAAGGACTGAAAAGGGATAAAACAAGAACCAACTGAAAAAATTAGGCCAAAACTTAACTAGAACAAGGCTAGAACTCACAGAACACACACAGCATACACTGTAATCCGCACAGAACTGCAAAAGCTAGATATATTAAAACAGAAGCTAATCAGGAACTTCACAGCTAAACCACTGCCAGAAACATCTAACAGGGGGAATCGGAAGAGATATCTGATGGCCAAACAAGAAAGCTATCTAATATAGATGGGCATTGTATATACAAAGGTGCTAGTATAAGTCTGATCTCTTCAAAAATTCTATATCGGAAAACGATGCAAGACATTCAAACGGAGGTTTAAAAAAAAAAATAAAAAAAAAGGCAGAAATTGACGACTTTACTAATTAGTTACATGGCTCTGAGGTCTGCCATTAATCGTGATGCTTCAAGACAGGAGCAGCTGAGCCCGGGCGTCACATATCATGTATGGGCCATATATCAGAGGGATCCCAGCCTTAATGAGAGGGGTCACCCACAGCTCAGGAACACATGCTCCCAGCCTGGATTTCATAACAATCTGACAGCTCTGACATATCATTCATACACCATCAGAATATTGATCCAATGAAGTGTTACAATTCCGGCAGGGGATTTGAATGTTTACAACATCTATTAAAACCTCTCACGTTTATTCACATGATAGTGAAAAATAAGATCTGAACATCAGGCTAAACAAAAAAAAAAGCAACAAAACAATATAAGCAAGTAACATTATCATTAGGGTACAGGCGTTTCTTGTATCCTTGCTTCCGATAGGCCATCAACCCTAGATTAGCAGGGCTCTGTCTACTGACAACTTTGCTGATCAACACCGCAGCCTCTTCGGGGTTTAATCCTGCTCATCCATCTGTTCGCTGAGATCAGTGGCAATCACGCACGTCCCCACCACCCCCTGCGATGTCATTGGGGGGTGTCAATGGGTTGTCAGAGCAACGCAAGGTCTTAGCTAGGCCTCGGTGTCTGCAGCCTCAGCTATTGATACAGTCTTCTTATGGCAGACTGTAGCAATAGAGTGCCGATCTAATAGTAATGCTTATGCATTATACGGATCTATAAAAGCAATCAAACAATTGCTTATCATGGGCCCCTAGGGGACGTTTAAGAAAGTAAAAAAATAAAAATTCAAAACATAAAAAATCCCTCCTACTAAAAATTTTAATCACATTCATTTTCTCATTTCCCAAATTAAAATGGAAGATTTGTCTGAACTATTTTATTATCACATTCCTGATTCCACCCAGTCAATGGCGTTAAAACAAAACAAAAAAAAGTCAAAATGCCAAAATGCTGATTTTTGGCCACATCACATCCCAGAAAAAAAAAATTATATGAAAAGTAATCAGAAAATGAAAACTATGGAAAAGTGATGCCAGTAAAACCTGAGACTCACAGCGCAAAACAATGAGCGGGGCTTTGGACATGGAGACTGCTGTTTTTTACGTGGAAAATGTCTTATTTTTTGCAACAAAAATAGCGCTTCTTCAGCCTGTGTGAACATACTCTTAGTCCCGCAATGATGTTGCCATTACCCCCTTCCCTAGACTGCCAAGGATGCATTACATTAACCCTTTCACCCCTCTAGATCACCAAGATGTTAGAATAAATGCTTTCGGTCCCCAAGAATCCAATGGTATCACATAATAACATTTTTACAAAGATTACACCCCCTTATTTTCAGCCAGTGTTTATGGTAGAAAAAAATAGCAATCCCATTTACTATAAATTTTATATTACCTTCAAATCCAACCCCTTAAAGGGGTACTACCGTGCTGACAACTTATCCCTTATCTAAAGGATAGGGGATAAGTTGCCTGATCGCGCAGGGTCCCGCAGCTGGGGACCCCCGTGATCTCGCACGCAGCACCCCGCTTTCATCAGTCATGTTTATCCACTCCGGGTCTGATGACGGGGTCGGTGATCATGACGTCACAGCTCCGCCCCCGTGTGACGTCACGCTCCGCCCCCTCAATGCAAGTCTATGGCAGGGGCAAGACAGCTGTTTCGCCTGCTGCCATAGACTTACATTAACGGGGCGGAGCGTGACATCACATGGGGGCGGAGCCGTGATGTCACAATACTCTGGCCCCGTGATCTGCAGTCATCAGACATGGAGCAATGTTCGCTCCGGGGCCTGATGAGAGCGGGGTGCTGCGTGCGAGACCGTGGGGGTGCCCTGCGCGATCAGGCAACTTATCCCCTTTCCTTTAGATAGGGGATAAGTTGTCAGCAAGGTAGTACCCCTTTAAATAAGCACTGTGTCATTTGACAAGCTCTGCATAAAACAATAGTACAAGAGAATATAATAAACTTTGTAATATATCTTATTTGCCAAAAATGCTTCTTTCTCTGTTATCAAGCTTCTTCCCTCCTCCCACCTCCTGCTGCTTAAATCTTCTTGACCTGTGTCTGCAAGACAAGCAATAAAAGTCTATGGAGGAGGCGGGTGCTTCTCCACCAGCTCTTTGAGAACTGCAAATTATAGATAAAGCCTGCAAAGCAGAAATCTGCTGGAAAATACCATATACGAGTTATATAATGGGCAGAAATAGTGCAGCTCCTCGTGTACACACAGGTACGCTTCTAAGTAAAGGACAAAAGCAGAATACATATCGTTAGTTATTTAGCCGTATTTTTGTAATGTCACCAACAACATCTCTGCCGCACCTGACTAAGATATTAAAACAACATGTAGTGACTGGATGGCGGATACTCTTAAACCAGATGCAAACACATCAGGGCTCCCAACAGGTAAATACATGGAAGATGTAATGACAGAGCACGGGAAACGTATAGACAGGTGCGAGCTGGAACGCGCGCAAATTACTCCCCGAGCCGCTGAAAAAACGTAAAATTTTTGTTCTTTCCTTTTGCAATGTATCCTCCCCCCCCCTTCTCCACCAACCCCTAAAACGCGCCTGTCTACTTTCACTGCCATAAAACGTGACTTCTTTAACTCTCCGAACGCCGATCTCTAGGCTTCTTGTTACAAATCATCGCACGGTGAACGGACGCCTGAATTTCGGCGCGGACATCAATTAAACTCGGGCTCGCTGTTATTGAACAGGTGCTCGAAAAGGTCAGACGCAAGATGAAGTCGCAATCTGAAGTGCATGTTAATGTAGACGGGAGGGACGTTGTCATGCGCGGTGCTGTGTTGGCAGGAAATGGTAGTAACCGGCAGCTGGTTAAGGTTCTCCGTTCGCTCGTTGGACGGGTGACAAGATTTTTTTTTTTCTCTTGCTCCGAGCTCTTCGTCTGACTCCAAGATCCAGAATCTGTTGTTGCTGTAGAAATCAAGATATTTGACCACTAGTTATAAGTGAAGAGAAGCACTGCTAGATGCTTCCCAACCAGGGTGGCTCCAGCTGTTGCAAAACTACAACTCCCGTCATGCCCGGACAGCCTTTGGCTGTCCGGGCATGATGGGAGTTGTACTTTTGCAACAGCCAGAGGCATCCTGGTTGGGAAACACTAGATTAAGGAATTAAATACCTAGCGATTGCCTAATGTAAGGACTATGGGGAAGATTTATCAAGATCTGTTAGAGTTGTTACCCAGCCAGTATTTTAAAGGGGTTATCCAGGAAAAAAAACTTATATATATATATATATATATATATATATCAACTGGTTCCAGAAAGTTGAACAGATTTGTAAATTACTTCTATTAAAAAATCTTAATCCTTTCAGTACTTATGAGCTTCTGAAGTTGAGTTGTTCTTTTCTGTCTAAGTGCTCTCTGATGACACGTGTCTCGGGAACCGCCCAGTTTAGAAGCAAATCACCATAGCAAACCTCTTCTAAACTGGGCGGTTCCCGAGACACGTGTCATCAGAGAGCACTTAGACAGAAAAGAACAACCTTAACTTCAGAAGCTCATAAGTACTGAGAGGATTAAGATTTTTTTTAATAGAAGTGATTTACAAATCTGTTTAACTTTCTGGAGCCAGTTGATAAATATAAAAAAAAGTTTTTTTTCCTGGATAACCCCTTTAACCCCTTAAGGATCAGGCGTTTTTCGTTTTTTGCACTTTTGTTTTTTCCTCCTTACCTTTAAAAAATCTTAACTCTCAATTTTGCACCAAAAAATCTGTATTATGGCGTATTTTTTGCGCGCCACCAATTCTACTTTGTAACTTTTGGGGGCTTCCATTTCTACGTAGTACATTTTTCGTTAAAAATGACACCTTATCTTTATTCTGTAGGTCCATATGGTTAAAATGATCCCCTACTTGTATAGGTTTGATTTTGTATTACTACTGAAAAAAAATCATAAATACATGCATTAAAATTTGTACGTTTAAAATTGTTATTTTCTGAGCCCTATAACTTTTTTATTTTTCTGTGTTGAGGGCGCTATGAGGGCTAATTTTTTGCGCCATGATCTGAGATTTTTGTCGGTACCATTTTCGCATTGATTGGACTTTTTGATCGCTTTTTATTCATCTTTTCATGATATAAAAAGTGACCATAAATACGCTATTTTGGACTTTGGAATTTTTTTGCGCGTACGCCATTGAACGTGCGGCTTAAAAAGCGGTATATTTTTATAATTCGGACATTTCCGCAAGCGGCGATACCACAAATGTTTATTTTTATTTACACTGTTTTTTTTTAATTCTTGGAAATGCAGGGTGATTCAAACTTTTATTAGGGGAAGGGATCATTGAAAGGGTTAATGATTTATTTACACTTTTCTTATGCCATATTATAGCTCCTATAGGGGGGGCTATAACATTGCATTTACTGATCTTTACCACTGATCTTTACCACTCCTTAGGAATGCATCAATCAGTGTTTTCGGCGATTGATTGCTCAAGCCTGGATCTCAAGCTTGAAGCATTCATTCGGCGGTCGGACAGCGCAGGAGAAGGTAAGAAGACCTCTTCCTGTGCTACAGCTGTTCGGGATGCCGCGATTATACCGCGGCGATCCCGAACAGCTCCCTGAGCTAACCAGCACATTTTACTTTCACTTTTAGCCGCGTGGTTCAGCTTTGAGCGCGCGGCTAAAGGGTTAATAGCGCACGGCACCGCGATCAGTGCTGCGCGCTATTAGAGGCGGGTCCCGGCTTCACTATGACGCCGGGCCCGCCGCGATATGATGCGGGGTTACCGTGTAACCCCGCGTTATATCACGGGAGCGGGACTAGGGGCGTAAGTTTACGCCCTTGGTCCTTAACAGGTTAATGCCTTTGCCAGTAATTTTGACTACGACCATTGGCCTGCCCTTTGGCATGCCCCACCTCACTACTGGGGTGACACACTATAACAAGCCCCCTCCTCATGTCACACACTGTAACATACCTCCATCCTGGTTTGGATGCTGGTTGTCTAACTTCCTTGAGGCAGACAGAGTGGTGCCCCCATCAAGAGGGCGCTCTTGGCGACTGCCTATTTTGCCTATAGGCAGAGCTGGCCCGGGGAGTGGGGGGGGGGGGGGGGGGGGGGAATTAATGTGATGTCACGCATATATAATTATTTATGGACATATAAGGTTTTTGGACAAAAAAGGTGGCAAGCCGAAGACCTGTGTACATGAAGAGTGGTTCAGCAGAGAGGAGGGGGTTACAGAGTAGCCTGCAGTGATTAAAGGGGTACTCCGGTGGAAAACTTTTTTTTTTTTAATCAACTGGTGCCAGAAAGTTAAACAGATTTGTAAATTACTTCTATTAAAAAATCTTAATCCTTCCAGTATTTATTATCTGCAGAATACTACAGCAGAAATTATTTTCTTTTTGAAACACAGAACTGTCTGCTGACATCATGACCACAGTGCTCTCTGCTGACATCTCTGTCCATTTTAGGAACTGTCCAGAGCAGCATATGTTTGCTATGGGGATTTTCTCCTACTCTGGACAGTTCCTAAAATGGACAGAGATGTCAGCAGAGAGCACTGTGCTCATGATGTCAGCAGAGAGCTCTGTGTTTCAAACGGAAAATAATTTCCACTGTAGTATTCAGCAGCTAATAAGTACTGGAAGGATTAGGATTTTTTAATAGAAGTTTAACTTTCTGGCACCAGTTGATTTGAAAAAAAAAAAGTTTTTCACTGGAGTACCCCTTTAAATGAAGAGACCTAGCACTCGGGGAGTAAGCTAACAGAATGACAAACTAAGTGAGCAACAGAATGAAGAAACGTGAGAGAAATATAGGCACTGGACACATACAAATTGTATCTACATGATCAGGATTAGGTACTGAGTAACGTATTACATTGTTTTTGGTGGGACATGACAGCTTCACCTCAACATTTATGGTGTTCTTTTAAAACAAAACGTGTGTGTAGGAGGTGTCCAGCTAGGAGTCTCATGCTGAGGGATTATACTTCCAAATAAAGTCAGATGAGGACTCCTTTCCCTGCACAACCCTGATTCTAAATTCCTTCCTCACCATCACTTTAGGACACTTTCACATGAATGGAATATGTGCCCATTCCAGCTTTTGTATTACAACCGCAACACCTACTACCGCAATTCTACCGAACGGGACATTAATCACTATAGGATCTTATGGTGATCTGAGTCCAGTTCAGCAGAAGTCCAGATGTTGCAGCTTTAATACGGACATTAAAATGTCCCCGTAATTTGTCCGTTTGATAGCGGTCTCATGTCTTGGCATCTTTCAGATTATGAACATATGGTCACAACATAAATGGGTCCAGATCCGGATGGTGTGGCAATATATCTGTTTTTCCATTGATTTACCCCACACTATTCTGGATCTGACAGCATCCGCCTCCCTCGTGCTGTTAATAAAATCCATCAGCGTTTAATCCTCATGTTTCTGGATTCTTAAAACTTCACGTTTCAGCTGTCAGCTTTGTAAGACATGTGACGTGATGGGATTTGGCTCAGTGGTGGGAGCTGCCTGGATGGGGGCCCTCACACAGGACTCCCTATAATGGGGGGGAGGGGGGGGAATAGGGAAAAAATTACATGTGACTACTTGTCTTTTCTCTTCATGGAGTTTGCATCTGTATTCTATGGTTTTGTAATACTAAATGTATCACACTGCTAGTTGTGCAACCTTAGATAGACCCTTAGCTATCAGAAAAAAATAACCAGTAACGGAACACATGTCAGCCATCTTTATCATATTATTAAAGGGGTACTACCGTGGAAAACAGTTTATTTTCAAATCAATTGATGCCAATCCTTCCAGTACTTATCAGCTGCTGTATACTACATAGGAAGTTGAGTTGTTCTTTTCTGTCTAATCACAGTGCTCTCCGCTGACACCTCTGTCTGTGTCAGGAACTGTCCAGAGTGGGAGAGGTTTGCTATGGGGATTTGCTCCTGCTCTGGACAGTTCCTGACATGGACAGAGATGTCGGCAGAGAGCACTGTGGTCAGACAGAAAATAAATACACAACTTCCTCTGTAGTATAAAGCAGCTGATAAGTAGTGGAACGATTATTATTTTTTTTTTTTATATAGATTTCATTTACAAACCTGTTTTACTTTCTGGAGCCAGTTGATAAAAAAAAAATGTTTTTTCACTGAATTACCCCTTTAAAGGGGTATTCCGTGATTTTTGGTTCTTACAATGTGAAACAGGGGCAGAACAGTTATTGTAGTTACTAATATACTCCCGTTATCTGTGCTTGGTGGCTGGTATCAAATTTCTTTGTCTTTGTTTTTCATTTCATTTTCTGGAGCCGACAAAATGAGTGCTGTTTCGGACCTTTCCCTGATTGCTGTGCGACCCAAGACAATACATCACAACTCAGGTGCTAAAAGGGGACTTGGCTTCCTGATTTTTTGTGTGTGAAGTTAGTTCTCTAATATGTGACCAGTGCCCATGCGGGCATTCATCATCACACAGTTCCAAAGCTTGTGAGTAAGGTAATGTTGGGCAGGGCATATGATCAAAGGGAGCGTGGCTGTGCTGCAAACGGCGGGAGAGCACTGTGGTCAGACTGGAAAGAACTACACAACTTCCTCTGGAGCATAGAGCAGCTGATAAGTACTGGAAGGATTGAGGTTTTAAAATAGAAGGAATTTACAAATCTGTATAACTTTTTGGCACCAGATGATTTGAAAACATTTTTAGATTGTCCTAGTCTATGTCTCTGTTTGCAGCTCTGTTGTGTCAGTTGTGAAGAGGTTCCAGGGTGTGAGTCTAGGATACTAGGAAGTAGAGATGAGCGAATTTACAGTAAATTCGATTTGTCACGAACTTCTCGGCTCGGCAGTTGATGCCTTTTCCTGCATAAATTAGTTCAGCTTTCCGGTGCTCCGGTGGGCTGGAAAAGGTGGATACAGTCCTAGGAGACTCTTTCCTAGGACTGTATCCACCTTTTCCAGCCCACCGGAGCACCTGAAGGCTGAACTAATTTACGCAGGATAAGTCATCAACTGCCGAGCCGAGAAGTTCGTGACGAATCGAATTTACTGTAAGTTCGCTCATCTCTACTAGGAAGGATGCAGATCTAGAATGACAGAGACACTTTCTATATTTTTCCTTGAAAAATTGGGAGTTTGTTGCACCTTAGGACACTGTATTTTGTCTTCACATTGTCTAGGGACACAAACAGGGTGCTGGACATTTCTGAACTTTTTGAGCTTACTGTTGTATAGATCTGTTTATTTGTTTTTAGGGGCACGATATGTCAGATCTGACAGAGTTCAAAGGGCAATGATTGTTGGTGCAGGCCTGGTTGGGGCATCTGTAAACCCAGTTGATTGTGCAAAGACCGGCAAAACATCGGCACACAGAAGTAGCTGTGGATGAAAGTCAAAGCTTCATGGGAGGGACAAAAGAGCACTTTGTCAATTTATAGCCAAAAAACTCCCACAAAAATACAGTCCCTCAATTTACCGCAGAGATAAATGCAAGATTTAGGGCACCGGTAGCAATGAAAACAGTCATGTGTGCACTGCACAAAGATGTGTTGTATGGCTACAATTTTGGCTCTTCTGTCCCTTGCAACATTTTTCCAGTTCGGTGAATAGGAGTCAGAACAGAAACCTGTTTTCGGTGAATTTCCAAGTCAGGGGAAGCACCTAAATGTTTTCGTGGTAGACCGCTACACAGACATATAGCAGATGTCATTGACAAACTCTTTGAAGACATCTACAGCATTACAGAGGCCAAAGGGCACTTTAGAGACTGGACAGAAATGGCAGATTAGAGACTGGTCTGTAGCTTCTCATTGTCCATGGAGAGTCATAATGAAGGCTGCTATCAGTAGATCAAGAAAGATCAAACACAGTTTAGAACAGTTGACTATGGGGGAGATTTATCAAAACCTGTCTAGAGGAAAAGTTGCGGAGTTACCCATAGCAACCAATCAGATTGCTTCTTTCATCTTTTAGAGGTCTTTTTCAAAAATGAAAGGAGAGATCTGATTGGTTGCTATGGGCAACTCAGCAACTCTTCCTCTGGACAGGTTTTGATAAATCTCCCCCCCATGTTCATCCCGGAACAATCAGGTCAGGTCATTCCAATAGAAGACATGTAGGCCAGAGATGTGATTGGTTGCTATGGGCAACACAGCAACTTTTCCTCTGCCCAGGTTTTGATAAATCTCCCCCTACGGGGGAGATTTATCAAAACCTGGGCAGAGGAAAAGTTGCTGTGTTGCCCATAGCAACCTAAGGGGGAGATTCATCAAAACCTATGCAGAGGAAAAGTTGCTGTGTTGCCCATAGCAACCAATCAGATTGCTTCTTTCATTTTTGAAAAGGCCTCTGAAAAATATAAGAAGCGATCTGATTGGTTGCTATGGGCAACACAGCAACTCTTCCTCCTGACAGGTTTTGATGAATCTCTACCTTAGTCCAGGCTGCAAAGACCATTTATGATCTCTGTTTCACCTACCAGATGAGACTACAGAGTTAAATTTTTAATTCTCCTGTTGTTTGGACTGTTAATGTCATCCTGTATTTCGGATGCCTGACTGGGCAGCAGATACTTAGTCCGTGAAGTAAAGGGCACATTTTTCACTTGTTGTTGTGATGATGGAACAGTGGATCTTAAGCAGCGCGGATTGCGGAGTTTATGAACTGCGCGGAGCAGCTGTGCCTGTTCCTGGCATTTGCTATCTTTTGCAAGAAAAAAAATGTAGAATTTTCTTGTATAAGATCTATCGATAGTTCTTGAGGTTGTGGGGTAAATTTTTTGTCTGTGATTTGTGGCAATTTTTCCTTTATGTCATTTTTTGCGACAAACAATTGCGCCAAATGGTTTAGAACATAATCACTGATTTCACTTTGTTAGTCGTGATTTCAGTTACAATCATTCTTTGGTCTGGAATTCATTAATTGCAACTTTTCGATTTGGCGCAAGTTTAGGCGCAAATACCTTCATTTAGGCGCAAATCTACACCATGAATAAAGTGACAGAGAAAATAGCTACAACAATAGAAAGTCAGATTTACTGCCTGGAATTCTGGGGTCTGCGCCTTTTGTAGGGCTACATTTGTGCCAAAATTACAAACTTGTGTACGACAATTGATAATTTTGGCGCAAATATGCTCCATTTGATGCAAAAAAACATACATAAAATCCCCCATTGCTACACCATTATTGATACATGTCCCCCAATGAGATTTTGACTTCCAACTTGCTATTTTAAAGGGGTACTCTGGTGGAAAACGTTTTTTTTTTTTTATTATTATTTAAATCAACTGATGCCAGAAAGTTAAACAGATTTTTAAATTACTTCTATTAAAAAAAAATCTAAATCCTTCCAGTACTTATTAGCTGCTGAATACTACAGAGAAAATTATTTTCTTTTTGGAACACAGAGCTCTCTGCTGAATGACGAGCACAGTGCTCTCTGCTGACATCTGTCCATTTTAGGAACTGTCCAGCGTGGGAGAAAATCCCCATAGCAAACATATGCTGCTCTGGACAGTTCCTAAAATGGACAGAGATGTCAGCAGAGAGCACTGTGCTCGTGATGTCAGCAGAGAGCTCTGTGTTCCAAAAAGAAAAGAATTTCCTCTGTAGTATTCAGCAGCTAATAAGTACTTGAAGGATTAAGATTTTTTAATAGAAGTAATTTACACATCTGTTTTGCTTTCTGGCACCAGGTGAGTTAAAATAAAAAAAAGTTTTCCACCAGAGTACGGTTACCCCTTTAACATTTACATTCAAAGTTTTTGCCCCCTCTTTTTATCAGCTCGGTGGTTTGGCGTGATGTTTTGGGGGTTAAACTTTTGGTGCATGATAAATAAACAACATAAAATGCAAAAGACACAGATTTGTTCGGGTGAAGAAAAAAAGTACTAGCCTGTCCCTTGAAACTGAGGTTGTCCCTAACATCTCGAAGAGATAATCCCCTAAGAATCTTCTCTTTTATTCATTCATTCTTCTGGTATTTGACAGCTCGAGAGTTGAATGAGCGGTAGATAGTATGAGGCCTCACCGTGAAATGGGATTTATAGCTACTTTTAAGATTTCCAGTCTTTTGTGGAATATTAAATCAAGACTGTGACTTCCTGGAGTGGACAGCGTCAGATAAGCCAAGTTTGTCAATAATACTGAGTTAAAGGGGTACTCCGGTGAAAAACTTTTTTTTTAATTAAAGGGGTATTCCAGGAAAAAAAATTTGTAAATTACTTCTATTAAAAAATCTTCATCTTTCCAATAGTTATCAGCAGCTTAAGTTGAGTTGTTCTCTTCTGTCTAGCTGCTCTCTGATGACACCTGTCTCGGGAGCTGTCCAGAGTAGGAGCGAATCCCCATAGCAAATGCCAAGGGGTTTCGCTCTTACTCTGGACAGCTCCCGAGACAGGTGTCATCAGAGAGCACTTAGAAAGAAAAGAACAACTCAACTTAAGCAGCTGATAAGTACTGAAAGGATCAAGATTTTTAATAGAAGTAATTTACAAATCTGTTTAACTTTCTGGATCCAGTTGATATATTTTTTCATGGATAACCCCTTTAACTACTGCTAGAAAGTTAAACAGATTTGTAAATTACTTCTATTAAAAAATCTTAATCCTTCTAGCTCTCTGCTTACACTTCTGGTCAGGAACTGTCCAGAGCAGGAGCAAATCCCCATAGCAAACCTCTCCTGCTCTGGACAGTTCCTGACACGGACAGAGGTCACCCGCCCTCACTCACCATGCATCCACTTCCTCCCTGAGTCTGCTGTGCTGTGCTGGATATCTTCATCCAATCACTGTTTCATCCAAACTCTCTGTTTTCTTGCTGCAGTCTGATAGGACAGGAGTGAGCACAGAGGAGTGGTAGTCCTGCCCTCACTTTCTGGACTTTGCCCCAGCTGAAGCACAGGCATGGACAAAGACGATTTTGCAGTTGGACAGGATAATGTTCTGGATGGTATAGGGACCCCTAGTGGTCTTTTTTTTATAAACCATAATTTTCATAAAAAAAAAAAGGAAAGAACATTTGTTATGAAGTATATTAGAAAGGTTAATGTTTAGCCAAGATGTGCAACAGATAAAAAGTTTTTAATTCTAACAGTAGGTTTTAGTATTCTAGCTTCCAGTAGGAGGACTACCTTTCCATCGGCCCATTCAGTTATAATACATACACCTGGGGATTTACTTAGGTCATATATGATCAGTGTTTTGTTACTTATTGATCTTTTTAATCTTTTTAACAATATCCAGAGATCAAAAATAAATAAATAAATACCAAACCTGGATGTAGATACAATGCGGCCCCAGTATACAGAAAGTACATAACCAGTTATAGGATGAGAAGGTAGCTCTGTATTGGAAATTTTGTTTACATTGAAGGGTAAGAACTAGAAATGAGCAAATCTCCCAAAAATTGGTTTCAGGAGGATTCGCTCAAATCAGCCAATGGTGATTGTGCATGAAATAGGCAAAAAATAAAGCAGAGGACTTATTTAACTGCATTTCCATGCAGAACCCAGAAATGACATTCTGTTCTGACACATTAAGCACTGGAAGTTTTCAAGAGTCAGGCTGGTGATCACATGACCAAGTTAATGTAATGTAAATTATACGTTTGTATAGATGCAGCTGTGCTGGAGTAAAACAGATGGCGCTATAGGACTAATGATGGGGGAAAAAAAAAACATGAAGTGCTTCTTTCATAGTAGAGTTGCCATTTTAAAATGTACAGCTGCTGCAGCTCATCTTTATCGGAGACAATGATGATGTGTTCTTCATATCTGGAGTAGAGGATGTGATTGACAGGTCGGCGGCAGCAGCCTGCACATCTCATCAGTCTCCTGTTGTGCTCAGATATTTCTCCTTTCAATAATAAGATTAATGCACCGACATGAGTGAATTCCAGTGGGGGGGGGGGGGGGGGAAGGGCGTATAAACTAACATGTACTGTCAGCTGGTGACACATGATAAAAGGGTGTGCAGAGTTCTGATCCAAGTTTATGGAAGGAAATCTGGGAGATACGGAAAAACTAAA
The DNA here is from genome assembly GCF_029499605.1 of Hyla sarda. NCBI lineage: Eukaryota > Metazoa > Chordata > Amphibia > Anura > Hylidae > Hyla > Hyla sarda. Next base: position 353,321,693 of record NC_079193.1, read on the forward strand.
CAAAGTCTTCTGAGATTAGACACAGAAAATGTCATTTTTGCTTTAACTTTGAGTACAGAAAAAAAAAATGTTTCCTCTCAGACTTAATCTAAGCAAACAGCTGATAAGGGAGAAAGAAAAACATGAGAAGTGGATGGGGGTGTACGTTCAAGATGGAAACAGTGCAGATGGTATAAGGGCAGTGGTCTCCAAATTGTGGACCTCCAGATATTGCAAACTACAACTCCCAGCATGCCCTGACAGCTGTTTCGGGTTAGGCTTTATATAATTTTACATGAAAGATTACATATACACCATTGATATGACCTGTGCTGTTACAACAATAGAATTTACGTTGCCTTAACCCAGTGTTTCCCAACCAGTGTGCCTCCAGCTGTTGCAAAACTACAACTCCCAGCATGCCCGGACAGCCGTTGGCTGTCCGGGCATGCTGGGAGTTGCAGTTTTGCAACAGCTGGAGGCACACTGGTTGGGAAACACTGCCTTGACCCCTAGAGAACGCAGGGCGTACCTGTGAGCCCATCCGCGCAACTTCGCTCACTTCATAGACCGCGGGTCCCAGATGGACCCACCAGTAATAGTAGACAGTGATCACATAGAAGCCCAACATTAACCCTTCAGATGCCGTGATCAATACTTATCAAGGCATCTGAAGTACTAGGGGGTGTACAGAGACTCATCGGATCTCTCCTGGAGCTCTCGCGGCGGTCCGATGAGTCAAAATGGTGGCCAGTGGTCTTCTTACGGACAGCCTTCACAGACTCTAGATAAAAAGTGATCAAAAAGTCACCTAAAAGCTGTAGTACCAATAAAACCTGAAGATCATGGCGCAAAAAATTTGCCCTTATACAGCCCTGTATACAGTATAATTATAACATTCTAGGGATCAGAATAGGGCAATTTTAAACATACTTCTTTTGTTAAAAAATTGTTTTTTTTTTCCTAAACGGTACAATAATAAAAAATGTAAAAACATGGACATTATTTAAATCCCATTGACCGATAGAATAAAGAGAACATTTTAGATTTACCGTAAAGTGCACTGCGTAAAAAAAAAGCTGTTTTCTTTTCAATTACCCGACATAAATAATATTATTTTTGTTGCGCCGTACATTGTAAGGTGTCACTACAAAGTACAATTGGTCATGAAAAAATCCCTGCCTCTCCCATAGAGCTATATGCATCGGATAGTGCTCATTTAAGCATTTTCCATAGCATTTTTACATCCACTGTTGGTGGTGTGTTTTCAATCCATTACATATACCACATGCATTTTTGTTAGTGCTTTCCTAAACAGGGCTCAAAAAACAAACAGAACAAAATCATGTTACATATGACATGAATTGAAAAAACACCACTAAAAACTCTACTAAAAAAAAAAATGCTTACAGGTCATGACCTTCTTTTTCATACTTCGCGTATGCTCTAGGGAGAAAAAAAAAAGCGACTGATCCAAAAAATGCAAACAAAAGGCAACAAAATGCCATAAAAAGTAGTTCTAGTATTTCTAATATTTTCCTATAGACTTAAAAAAACAGCAGGATGCACACAAAAAACTAAACAAAACAATAAAGAAAAATATATAAAACAAAAAAAAGGCAGAATGCACAAAAAAACAAAAAACAAAACAAAAACAAACAAAAAGAAAAATATTAAAACACAGCTGTATGTTAAACCAATCTAGGTTGCAGAGTCTGTCCCATGATGGGAGTAGTAGTAGTACCACAGCGCTGAGGGACAGCTCCTGCACATCCCCCAGCTGCAGGAGTCCTGGCCATGGATTTTTGACCTTTATAAAAACCGTATATGTTTTTTTTTTTATAAAGATACAATTATATACAGTTTAGCTTTTTATTTCCTGTTTTTGGGGAAAAAAAACTGATACAAAACCGTATATTACAACTTTAATGTGAATGTAGCCTAAGCTGCATTGTCATGGATTGGCTGTTGCACATGTTGCAAGGCACAAAGTTTTCTTCTACATTCCTGGTGATGGGTAATTGTATAAATCTAGATCAATGACAATATCCAAACTGCGACCAAATGTGCATCCATCCTGAATAACCTATAGAAATATCCTGAATGACATGAAATATCAGAGATATAAACCAGAGGTTAATCCCGTCTCTCTCCAGAATTTGATGCTCCCTTTCGTTGCACTGTACATGATTGATGGCTGCAGGAAAGTGACCTCTGTAATGTAGGTGCTCATAACAATCATCATTACGGGTTGCACATGTGCTTTTTACCATCCATCAACATTATGTATTCTGGTTGGGAGCCCAGTCGCTTTACATTATTTCGACAGTAGTGATGTTATGAGCATGTAAAACAATTTCCTGGATCTCATTTATTCAGGAACGAGGTCTTGGACGAGGCAAGCTTTTACTGTTTTACAATGTAGATCAATATGCATTGAAACTAGGGCAAACAAGTAAGAGAGAAAAAGCCAAAAAGAAAAATGGAGTCCATAGACTTAATTAATGGCGGCACCATGTCGGATAGGTGGGGGGAGCAACTCGCCATGGTCTTGCCCTATGTTTGCTGCACCGCACTATGGGAGAGATTTGTCGGGACCTGTCTAGAGGAAGGGCTGCTGGGTTTCCCGTAGCAACCAATCAGATCGCTTCTTTCATTTTTGAAAAGGCCTGTGAAAAATTGAGGAGGCGGCCTGGTTGGTTGCTACGGGCAACTCAGCAGCTTTTCCTCTGGACAGGTTTTGATGGGTCTCCCCCTTTGTTTTTGTATCATGATTTCATAAGAAGATGGAATAAAGGTGATTTTTTACCTGCAAAAAAAAAAAAAAAAAAAAAAAAAAAATGGAGTCCTCCTTGAAGTGTTTATCATCATGATGACATGACCTTCCTTATCTAAAACATTAGAGGTTGAGACTGTTTGATGTTTCTAGGAGAATCCTTGTCCATTTCCAAAAGATAGGGGAAAAGATGTCTGATCACAGGGGTTCCGCCACTGGGGACCCCCACGATCTCAGCTGCGGCACCCCAGACAACCGGAGCCTGGAGTGAACTTCGCTCCATGCTGGATGACTGCCGATGTGGGGCAGAGGCTTGTGATGTCACGGTCACAGCCTGCTTGTGACATAACGGCCAAGCCCCCTCAATGCAAGTCTTTGGGAGGGGGCGCGATGACCGTCACGCTCTAAGCGAACGCCGGATGCAGCAGGGAGATTGTGGGGGTCCCTTTGGATAGGGGATAAGATGTCTAGGGGCGGGGTACCCCTTTAAACATGCAGCTGCACTGCTGTCTTGCCAGAGATCAAGGTTTTTCCCTTCACTAGCATTTGTTTTACTGTGCTTAATCCTTGTCCTTGGCCTTACCTGTCCTGACCCTTTGCCTGTATTTGACTATTATATCCCCTTCTGATTTTATACTCTGCTTCTCTCCAGGTTTGAGCCATTGTTTGTCCTGACTGGTTTATCCTTTCTGGTTTGACTCTTGCGAATCCTGACATTGCCTGTGCTTCTGGTTTTGAACTGTGCTGTATTCTTCGCATTTGCTCTCTGGCTTGTTTTGAATTATTCCCTTGTCTGTTGTCTGTTTGTATCTGTTGCACCTGTTTGTTACAGACCTGGCCTGTCTGACTTTTCTGACACCCCTCAGTTAGTCCAGTTTAGGAACTGTCACCATGTTGGGGACCACAGTTTAGGGAAGATTGCCCTAGTAGGTAGGGAGTGGTGAGTCATACAAAAAGAAAAATCAAAAATAGAACCCCCATGGTGTGTCCAAATGCAACTCAGATTGCTCCCACGTAACTTGTACATGTTGTCACCATTCCTTTTCTCCATTGTGCTGCTTATACCATAAAATGCTACAAATGTCAAACAGAACTGGGAAAAAACGTAGAGTAGAATCCAGCTGCAAGTGCAATAAAACCGTCTTTATTCAAAGAACATAACAGGAACAGCAGAGGTTACGCGTTTCAAGCGCCAAGCGCTCTTAGTATGACTAAGAGCGCTTGGCGCTTGAAACGTGTAACCTCTGCTGTTCCTGTAATGTCCTTAAATAAAGACGGTTTTATTGCACTTGGAGCTGGATTCTACTCTACGTTTTTTCCTACTTGCTTTGGTGCCGTCCAGCACCTGGATCCGTGCTCCGGTTGTCCAGGCGGGGTGAGCTGGTTGGACTTTTCTTCCTAAAACAGATCATTCCCCAATTACAATATGTGGAGCTGGGAGAAAAAACTAGACCACACTGTAGTCCATCTCCGGGTTGGTATGGCACAGCTTGTTAAGTAACACCATGAAGCCTCTAGAGCAACATAATTTCTTGGAAAAGGAATGGCTTAAACCAATCTGGGTCCACGGGTTGGTACATGCATCCTGTAGGCAAGACCTTTGTTTTTACTCTGCCCTTGTTTTAATAAATAAGTCTCATTTCCTCTCCTTATCATCTTTCTAGACTGACTGAATCCGTCATCTGCTACTCTTCTGGGAATACCAATGCCATATTTTTTTGGTATTTGAGGATGCAGAGCATGAGGAGTGAGACAAATCTGTTCCTTTGAGGTGTCATTCTCCGAGAAGTGTCTTTAATCCCTTAAACACAGATAAACTGACTTCACCGCAGTAAACCACTTTACTTCTCACACTATGGCTCTTCAATGGATGACTTTTTTTCGAGTTACAAGGAGACTCCAGTCAGCGAGGAACCTGCACCTCTAGGAGGATTAGACAATAAAAACCTTGGAGCTTAAAACACAACACTGACTGGTTTCTAACGGAAGGATTAAAAGTTGTTCCATTTTGCTCTTACACGTCTAAATTTTGCTGCTTTTTGTTACATTTTTGATCAGATTTTCAGCCAACATAAGATTTACTATTCTTATTCCTATTCTTAGAGTCTACCATTATCTTACCCACTCTCTGTGGCAGTTTTATCTCTGTTGTCTACAAAAAGTACAGATAAAAACACTGTAAACATAAACATAAATCTCAAAGAAGGTGAATGGTTGCTTAAAAAAAATGTTATCGACTAGAACAATACATACACACTTTTTTTTGGCTGTACTTTTCCAACTAGATTGTATTGCTCTCTGGGCACACATAGTTTAATTCTCTGAAACATAATTGTTACGTCTGTAAAATAAAGTGCCAGGGCAAGCTGGTTATGTGCTAAAATACGATCATAATTTGGAATATACTTTGAAACATACCAAAATATGCCCCAATTGCATAAAGGCTTTTTTAGCCCAAGAAAATGACCAGAAAAGTTCCCAAATGCAAAAAAAAAAAAAATGCTTGAAAAAGTTTGAGATTTTCAGACTTTTTTTTGCCTTACTCGGGATTAAACAACCAGGACTTGTAAAGGTTGAACGTGACACACATTCATTTTTTTCAACTAGCATAATAGTTAATAATTCTTGTTTTAGATATTTAAAGTTATTAAAACCTTTGTTACAAGACACTTAGAGAACTTGCATCACAAGCAGAAATTTCATATTGGACAGAAAGATACTACCAGACAGAATGCGCAAAATGGCCATTATGCAACCTCAGAAAAGTCCAGCTATTTTACAAACTTTCAATTTACAGGAACCATTGGATTCAATACACCCAACTTAAGTCCAAATACAATTGCCATAAGTGGTCTTCATGGAATAGAAGACCTTCCCTGAAAAAAATGCCAACTAAGTTCACTCTGTGTTGTGCTCCGACCTGTTCTGGGTCCAATTGGCTCTTTTTTTTTTGCACCAAACGGACCAGAATGGGTGGGGGCACATGTGTCACTACTGGGACCCAATGGATCTCATTGACATGAATGGGGTCCATCAGGAATCCGATGTTTTACAGGCGTTGAGCAGAGAGAAAAAATAGGAAATGCAGTATTTTATTTTCTCTGCTCAACTCCTGTGCTTATGAATGGAGCTCCCTTTACCAGAGCAAAATGGCAATGTGAACGGGCCCTTACAATAGTACAAAATTTGGATTACTAAAGTCAGTGGAAGATTTAGACTAGTAAGTACATTTTTGTGGTGCAAATTGGAGTCTGTCTATAAAAAGAGCTGATCAGAACTTAATGGAAGACTGGGCTGCAGTCAACAAGGAACAAGGGTGGTTCCCTGAAAGATTCTGGGTTTATTTCTGTAAATGGATCTAAAAATTAGGAACCTTCCAATGGAGAAGCACACGCAGATTGTCATCCATCAATCAATAACATAAAGGACTCATCTGACTTTCAAGAACCCTAATCTCTTCAAGAAAGCAGGAAATAAATGTATAAAAAGAAAGAAGGAAGCAATAAAGGCGACATCTTCAGAAGAATTGTACATGCCTAAAATAACCTACCAGCAATTTGTTTTCCATAACTAGATAGCACCAGACATGTCTAGTATTTTTTTTTAAATAGGCACAGTTAGATCCAAAAACTTTTTATATGTTGTTACTGATTAAAATTAAAGACCTTTTTTAATATGGTTGTTTAAATTTTTCTAAATATTTAATAAAGAAAATACACACCACTAGGGGTGCCTATACCTACTGGGACACTTACCAGTCCTGCCACAGCATCAGGCTTGTCCATGAGTCATAGACAAGAGATGACTCATGGACAAGGCTGCATAAGCAGATGCACCAATTACCTCTCACCACCACATGGAGGGACACATCCCCTCCCACCACACACCAATCACCTCCCACCACTACAAGAGGGACACTCCCCCTTCCCCTGAGAGGATTTCTAACACTGTGAGCAAATAAAAAGAGAGATTTTTAGAATACATATAAGTGATAGTGGCATAAAAATGAGATGTACATGGTCAGGATTAGGTACTGAGTGACATATTAATTTATTTTTCTTTTTGTGGGATCTGACAGGTATGCTTTAAATAAACTAAAAGAAATTTTAAAAACGTTAAAAAAAATTGTTGGCAGTGGCAATAAGTGGAAGCTAGGAGCAACAGATGCTAGGGAATAGCTTGTGGGTTTTGTTTATGTTTTCCTTACTTATTTTATGTTTGTCTGATAATACAGAGGAGATGTGCAGCTGATTTATTCCCGTTATACAATGTCGGTTCCTTCACACAACTTAGAAATGATTTTAGGCCTGTCAGATAGTCATTGTGTTCTGGAGTTGAGATACAGCACGATAGACATTACAGAGAACCATCCATCAATGCCTGCTCGCTAGACTATGAGCAGCATGGAGCAATGATCTTTAAATGACCCCTGCAGCTATTTTGTACATCACATTGAGGCATTCTTGCGTATAACGCTACTGCCAAATACCAAAAATATGACATAAATTGCTGCCTCCTAAACTACTAACATGCTCCATGATTTTTTTAATGAATGACAAAAAAAAAGCGATAACTTTTACTAAACGAAAAATTGTAGTTAAAATAAAACAAAGATATAGCTTATTATAAATCACAATGACAATTAGGATTAAAAAGGAATACATTATTTAGTATTAACAATCTAATGATTGCATATACAAGTCCCCTATGGGAACTTGCAAAGGAAATAAGAAAATAAAGGTCTTTTTTTAATAGAAAAAAAAAAAAAAAAAAAAAAAAAATACATAAAAAATTTATTATCACCCCCGGCCCCTCTTTCCAAATTTTCAAATAAAAAACTAATAAAATCCTAGCCAAAAAGATATTTAGTGTTGTCCAAGCTATTCAAATAGAACATTACTGATACAAAAACCAAAACAATACCAAAGACCAAAAAGTGCGACTTTTTTCATAGTTGTAGAATCATACAAAAACTATGTAAAACTGGGTATTACTGTCATCGTATTAACCCACAGAATATAGATTTGTCAGTTGTACCGAGCAAAATTGTGGTTTTTAACTCATTTTCCGCTGAAAACTAACAGTGTGGATATTTATCATAACCTGTGCTGAGGAAAAGCTAACCAGTTGCTCATGGCAACCAATCAGATCGCTTTTTGTATTTTAAAAAATAAAAGAAACAATCTGATTGGTTGCTATGGGAAACTGGTTAGCTTTTCCTCAGCACAGGTTGATAAATCTCCCTAATTGTTTTTTGTTTTGATGTACATTTTATAGTAAAATAAAAGGCGTCATTACAAAGTACATTTGATTACACAAAAAACAAGCCTTCATATGGGTCTTTAGATGGAAAAATAAAAGAGTTATGGCTCTTAGAAAGCGAGGAGGAAAAAAACAAAAACACAAAAATGAAAACTGACTGCGTCCTCAAGACTAAAACCTGCTGAGCCGTTAAGGCATTAAAGGGGTACTCCGCCCCTAGACATCTTATCCCCTATCCAAAGTATAGGGGATGTCAGATCGCCGGGGTCCCGCTGCTGGGGACCCCGGGGATCGCTGCTGCAGCACCCCGCTATCATTACTGCGCAGAGCGAGATCGCTCTGCACGTAATGACGGGTAATACAGGGGCCGGAGCATCGTTACGTCACGGCCCGCCCCGTCAATACAAATCTATGGGAGGGGGCGTGGCGGTCGTCACGCCACCTGCCATAGACTTGCATTAAGGGGACGGGCCGTGATGCCATGAGGGGCGGGGCCATGATGTCACGCTGCTCCGGGCCCCTATATCGCCCGTCATTACGCACAGAGCGAACTCGCTCTGTGCAGTAATGATGGCGGGGTGCCGCAGTGGCGATCCCCGGGGTTCCCAGCAGCGGGACCGTGGCGATCTAACATCTTATCCCCTATCCTTTGGATAGGGGATAAGATGCCAGGGGCAGAGTACCCCTTTAAAGGGTGAACTTTGACCTGCAGGGATGCTACCTCCATTGGGTGGCATCATAGAGTAAGCTCCCTTTCTTCTGGAGAAGGGCTACTTTGAACGCCCCCTCTAATAGTGCTTCTATGGCCTATAGGACTCTGCATGTCTTTTGGTGTACTCTTCAAGGAGAGACTTTATCCCTTACGTGCGATTTTGTACAATAATAACTATTGTCTGCACTTTAGTTCGAAAAAACAAAAACATTTGAGCTTCCTGGGTTGATCAGATTGACCCAAAGGAGCAGAATCTAATGTTTTACCAGCATATAGATAACAAGAGACAAATTCAACCAATGTTACCTCAAAACGTTACCCGTGTGTTTGAATTGTTTAATTTCCATAGAGAAAAATCATGCAAAACTACAGAGAGCATCATGTCTATGCCTCGGAAAGCTCTATGTCATAGTTTTTGTGCTGAAAAATCCCTGGTGTTTATATCTCCTTCAGAAGGTACTCTGAGGCCCTTGACTCACGGACAGATGGACCTTGACTCACGGACAGATGAACTTTCCATCTGCCTCTAATCTTCTTAGGACTGAACACTGTAATGAATAATTGTCTTGATCATCCCACATAGTGATAGGGAACGGTCGTCTTGTTGGCTGATGTAACCCTCAAAGCCCCAGGGCCAAAATAGACATATTTAAAAGGAGATTTCAATGAAGTAATATATATATATGTAATTTATAGAGACATTTAAAAACTAGGCTTCGATAAAAAACATTCACTCATACTTAAAGTGTACCTGTCGTCAACAAAAACTTTTTATATAATGTAGATAATACCATTTTATGTATATTTGTAATATACATTGGTTAAAACATGTATATATTTTTGTCCCTGCAGCTATTGTCGGTGTGTCTCTATGAGGAGTCCAAATACAGGAAGTGAGGGTGGACAAGCAGTAAGCAGTAAGGAAAAGCAGGACAGTGTGCACTGAGGCTCTATGACATGCTCCCAGCTCACACAGCAGGATGATTGACAAGCCAGGAGCCTGCACAGAGCCCTGCTTCTCCTGCCCCCACTTCCTGTTTTTGGACTTCTCATAGAGACACACATGCAATAGCTGCAGGGACAGCAAATATACACAATTTTTTAATCAATGGATATTGCAAATATACATATAATGGTATAATATACATTATATAAAAAGTTTTTATTGACGACAGGTACACTTTAAGAATAAAACAAGATGTCTTATCTCTGTAGGTGGTACACTGGAGGGTTTACTGGGTAACTTCGAAACATACCATCCTATTCTCTATTCATAGGATAGGGGATAAGTATCTTATTGTGGGCGGCCCGATCGCTGGGACCCCGCACGATCTCCTGCCTGGCACCCCAGCTCTACCCATGCATGGAGCGCTCTTTGCTCCATGCAAGGAGACTGTTGACCACTGCACACAGAGATGTGGTCAACACACCCCCTCTATGCATCTCTATGGGAAAGACCGAGATACACGAGCGTTGTATTTTCGGTTCTCCCATAGAGATCCATGGAGGGGGTATGTCGATCACGGCAACTCAGAACAAAAGAAGAGCACACTTATGCCCTATTCTGTGAATAGGGAATAAGATGTTATGCACCGGAGATCCCCTTGTGTAATTTCTTGTCCAGGTTATCTGCACTGGCATGACTGCAGAGATGTTGTGCCTTTACATGGAGTGGGTGGTTGGCGTCTTCCATTAAGTTTTCTAATATGTGTGACCTGTTGGCAGTGCCCATTTCACTATGATTTAGAGGTAGCTGGACCGCAGGCTCCATGAAGGAAGGGGAGGTCACAGCGGTGGTATAGACTGGATGTAGTCCATCCCATAGAAGCTAGACCTAGTCTATGCGGAGTAAGTAATACTGTACAGTAGAAAGCATTTTCCTCTTGTTAATGGGTGGCAGTCAGGGGGGCACTGAATTCCACCTCAACTGCTGTGTTTGCTGGATGCTGAAAGCTGTGTGTGACTCCAGTGAGGGGTCACAGAAAAAAGTTGTAGAGGCTTTAGGTGGGAACAGTGTTCAGTAGCAATGGTGAGTCAAGTGGGTAAGGGAACTGCCCACCAGAGAAGAACTGACCACCCAAGGCAGTGGTCTCAAACTGTGGCCCTCGAGATGTTGCAAAACTTCAACTCTCAGCATGCCCGGACAGCCGTTGGCTGTCCGGGCATGTTGGGAGTTGAAATTTTGCAACATCTCGAGAGCCACAGTTCAAGACCACTGATCTAAGGGTTCATCTGCATTTTAGAAAGAGACAATGGCTCCCACCCCCCATGGGCCGTCATACTGCTTAGAAGCTTGAGAATCTAAGCCCTAATGCCGTGGCATAGATCATGATATAAAGTCGTCCTAGTAGAATTAAAGGGGTTATCCACCATAAGGGGATTTTAGTACTCACCTGCCAGAACTGGGTATTTCCTGTTGGATTTTGTTCTCTAAACTACACATCCCAAAGTTCCATGCTTGAAGATTTGAGGTCACTTTCCTTCCTCCCACACATCAGCCAACCCACCAATTAAATCACAGTGTTTTCTAACCAGGTGGGCCTACAGCTGTTGCAAAATTGATGAAGGACAGGCTCCTTCTGATCACCTGACTAGTGATGTCAGGTCTCGACGCACTGCAACCTGGGAAATTCCGAGACATGAGTAATTTTGCATCCTGTTAAAAATAAATATTGGGGCAATAATCACAGAAGAAGTGTGAGATCACCATCACGCACAGGTATAGACACTTTATTATGAACTACACTAACTTTACAGACCCTGTAGCATAGTCATATAAAAAAAAGATCCTGGAATACCCCTTTAACATCTAGGTTGCCATACTGCTTGTGAAGCTCCCCGAGTCGACATTTAAGAACTCTGTCCCTTGCACTCTGGACCTGGCCACCATATGTGTGGGAACCCCAGTTGTCAGCACACTAGACTTGAAAATGGCATTATGTGGTGTTACCAGAATAGACTTCATCTTTCTTGCCATACTACTTGTCTTGTGAGGCTCAAAGCTTTGGATATAAGTTGATTGGATCCAACTAGATTTGGCATAAATTGTGTTTTGACACTACCTTACTTGTGATACTCCATTTTTTTTTACTTGACTATGCAACAGGGGCTGTAAAGTTAGTGTAGTTCATAATATAGTGTCTGTACCTGTGTTTCGTGCTGGTCCCGTAAGTCTTCTGTGATTTTTGCCCCAAGGTTTATTTTTAACAGCATACAAAATAGGTTTTGTCTCAGGTTTTCCCAGCTTCCAGAGCGGCCCGAGACAATATATCACTAGTCAGGTGATCAGAGGCAGCCTGTCTGCTTCAATGGGTGGAGCAACTGCAGAGCGGGTGGGAGATCATTCTGTTTTTGCAACAGCTGGAGGCGCTTTGGTCAGAAAACACTTGTTTATTGCATTGAAGGGAGCACAGGTGTGTTTCAATGGGTGGGGTGGCTGATGTGTGGGAGGGAGAAAAATGACCTCACACTTACAAACAATGAATCATGGGATTTTTAGTTTAAGGGTACAAACTCCAACAGGAAACAACCAGTTCACCTAAATATAGCACAGTGTTATGGTAATCTCAATACACAGCAATTTAGCCCCAAGACAAGTGCAGATCCTTCCTAAGCTTGTCCATTGCCGTCAGGTACGTACTAAAATCTCCTTATGGTGGAGAACCCCTTTAAGGATATCAGCAATTATACTCTGGCCTTGGCCATTATAAGATGTGATAGTTACCATAATTGATTCTGGTTGCCATAATTCCTCAGTGAGGTAACTATTTTACAGCTAAAAAACTTATTTCAGTGCACTTTTGCTTCAGATTTCTAGGCTGGCAAGGGCTAAGAAGCAGCGGTAGATTCATTCGCCTAGAAGTACACGAGTTGTCTCTTAGTCCGGCTGCAGAATGATCTTTTCGACACCAATTAGCTCTGGAAGCTTCTGAGGATGAAAGGTACGTATATAGAGTTAAGGCGACTCGACCAGAGAGGTGAAGATTTAATTATTACTTTGTATTTTACCTGCTATTTTAGACCTCATTAAATATAACTTTTAGCGGATGTGTCGGATGTGTGACAGAAGTTATATTTAATCATAATGAAGCTGGGATTTGAAGAAACTGCAAGATTTTAAAACTGAGACTTACATGTACCCCATATTACCCCTATCAATATATGCGGCAGAGTACGCTTAGTCATAAAAGTTCGGCACTTTGCTAATAAAGTCCATAAGCCACTGTAGGTAGTGTGGCTCATGATAAAGCAACCACAGCCAAAGTGAATAAGGTTCTACTGAACCTTCCAGGGAAAAAAACAGGATATCCGGCTCCCAATGAAAAAATTGTTAAAAATCCAACTTTATTGAAAAATCATAAAAAGTTAAAGAAGGGTGGAAAAATAGTGAAAAAATAAAAAAATGAAAACACAAACAAAACGCGTTTCGTTTGTGTTTTTATTTTTTCACTATTTTTAACTATTTTTTCATTGGGAGCCGGATATCCGTTTTTCCCTGGTATTGCTACACCTGGAGACCCAGCTCTAGTGATTTCCTCTGAGCTTCCAAGCCGAATACCACGCTGATGCTGCCTCAAACGCCATCCATATAGTAAGGGTGAGATGGTCTATTTATATACTGTCTACAGGACCTTCCGCCATTAGTTTCTGGTGATGGATCTGACCCATAAATTCACTAATGTTCTAATTGCTCATATTTCCTATTTTCCATGTCGTAAAACAATATGGGATCAAGATATGCCACCGACTTGGGGCCCTGACAGTTTTCGACTAAGAATGCCCTGGAAGGGATAGAATAGGACTGGAGGGGCACATGACAGGGGAATTATGCAGCAGGGATAGGGTTAAATGGAGTTGAGCGGGAAGCTGTTAGAGGAAAGGGAGGAGTTAAGAAGGGGGGTATAAGGAAGGAATAGGAAGTTAGGGTCAGTCGGGACGCAGGAAGGAAAGTGTACAGTGCTCCCTACCTGACCTGTGATGGAGGAGATTCTGCGGAGGGTGAGAGAGGAGGCGCTGCTCCGTGGACCCCAGTGGTTTGCGGAGCAGTTCCCTGCTTACGCTGCTCCAATGGCGCTGCCGGTGGCGGAGCCCGGGTCCCGGTCTAGCGGCCGGCGCTCTCGTCCGCCTGCGCGCTTGTCCCCTGACACCTCTCCTTCTGTGCGGCGCCGCCGGGTGAGCCCTTCGGTCGCTGCCGCTGGCGGGAGGACCGGGGAGGCCAGTGGTGTGCGGCCTGAGGATGCGCCTGCCGTGCTTGCCGGTGCGGCAGGGCGGAATGCGGGGCGTGCTGTCGGTGCTCGTCGGAGGGAGCGTGGATCGGCGGCCTGCTCCCCGGAGGTTCCGGTGGCGAGGGAGCAGGCCAGAGGATGGAGGACGGCGCGTGCCCTGACTGACAGCCTCGGCTGGCCTGGTAGTGACACAGGCCGAAGTTCACCGTGCGCCTGCGGCCCCTTCCTTGGGAGGAGGTCGGCGGGTTCCAGGAGTGCGCTCGGCTGCTGCTGCTGCTGCGGGAGGGGCTGCAGTGTGTGGAGGTGAGGAGATCAGCCCCGCCCCTAGTGATGTCAGCGACGACGACCTGCTGCTGGCAGAGGTACCTGTTCTTCCCCTGGACCCACTGGACAATCCCCTGCTCCCCTTCGGGGTTGTAGCGGGCGCGGGTGGTAGCGGGGTCCGGAGGTCCGCGGGTGATGAAGTTGCTGCTGGTGGAGCTCCGTCCGGTGATGCTGCTATCCACGCGGGCAGGGTTCCCCTGGCTCCTCCTCCTGTCGTCGCCGTGAGTCAAGTCCAAGGGATCCGGAGTCGTCCTGCAGCTGGAGCTACGGCCGCTGGTTCGGTGCCGGTGAGGTCTGGTGAGTACACCAATGTCTCCAGTTTGGCGGGTTTGGGGGTGGGGGCGGGTGGGTTAGGGGGATTGCAGTTTTTTGTTGATGGGTTGCATGCTTTGTTGCGGGGTAGCGGATTGTATGTGGGTGGGTCGCCGTTACCTGTGTGGGGCGCAGCGGAGGGATCTGGGGGGCAGGTGGCTCCGGGGGTGGCGCTGGGTGTGGCTTCTGGGGGTGGTGCGGGGGTTCAGCAGGTGGGGACTCCCCCGGTGGTAGCGGCTTCGGGGTCCGGTGTGGGGGTTCGTTTGGCGGATGCGGCTCGGGGGGAGGTTTATGTGTGCTTTGAGGGCCCCTTAGGCGCACACCTCAGGGCCGAGGTGAGGGAAAAAATTTGGAAGCGGGAGTACGTGGATATTTTTTCGCTACTCCCGCTCGAAAAATGTAACCTGGATAGGGTGCGTCCGGATGAGTCCAAGCGGTTGGAGAAGGTGGAGGAGGAGGAGCGTCGGCGGTATCGGCTGATACCGCGGACGTTCTCAAATTGGCTTCAGGCCTTTGCTAGTTTGGCCAGAGTGGTGGGGGAAAAGTCGCCGGAGCATTGCTCCGGTCTCTTTTGTTATATGGATGCGGTGGGGGAGGCGTACAGGGTGTACGGGGGTTCGGCGTGGCTTCGGTACGACGAACAATTTCGGCAGCGTATGGCGGTGCGTCCTGACCTGCGGTGGGACCATAAAGATATTGGGCTGTGGATGCGGCTTATGGCCGCTCTGCGCGGGGGGGTTGGCTTGCAGTCCTTTCGGGACGGCGCAGGGGGGCTGGTTCAGGGTCTGGGCGGTTGGCGGGGGCCGGTAAAGGAGTGTGTTGGCAATTCAATGAAGGAAATTGCAAGTTCGGCGCTGAGCGGCGATTTATACACGAATGTTCTGGCTGCGGCGTGGGAGGACACGGGCTGTTGCACTGTTTCCGGCAGGGAAAAGGGAAGCTGGGAGAGGTTGACGCGAAGAGGGGCGACCCCGGTGCAGGTGGGAAGGATGGCACCTTTCCTCGCCAGGTACCCAAATAGGGTTGCGGCGGAATTTTTGCGGTCTGGGTTTACGGAGGGTTTTCGTATCCCCTTCGAGGGGGTGGGGTCGGGGAATGGGGCAGTTCGGAATCTGGTTTCGGCATTGGCCCGCGCGGAGTTAGTTGAGGAAAAGTTGTTAAAGGAGGTGTCGTTAGGTCGGATGGCTGGACCGTTTGAGTCGCCTCCGTTAATGGGCTTGCGGGTCTCCCCATTGGGTTTGGTCCCTAAGAAAGAACCCAACAAGTTTCACCTTATTCATCACCTCTCCCATCCAGTTGGGGGGTCGGTGAATGACGGCATTGACCCGGCGCTTTGCGCTGTGTCTTACACCTCGTTTGATGCGGCGCTGATGTGGGTTCGGAAGTACGGCAGGGGGGCATTGTTGGCTAAGACGGATATTGAGGCTGCGTTTCGTCTTTTGCCGGTACACCCGGACAGCTTTGCGTTGTTGGGGTGCTGTTTGGGGGGTCGGTTTTTTGTGAATTTGTGTTTACCTATGGGCTGCTCTGTTTCCTGTGCGTTTTTCGAGCAGTTTAGTTCCTTTTTGGAGTGGGTGGTGCAGAGTGAGTCGGGTTTGGAGTCGGTTCTGCATTATCTGGATGACTTCCTTTTTTTGGGCCCGGCTGGGTCTAGGGTATGTGCGATTTTTCTGTGGGAAATGGAGCGGGTGTCGGGTTGGTCTGGCGTCCCGTTGGCGCTTGAAAAGACGGAAGGCCCGTCCACGTCGGTAAAATTTTTGGGCATAGTGATCGACACTGTGGCCATGGAGTGTCGGCGGCCCGAGGATAAGCTGGGAGAACTGAGGGAGGCGGTTGGGAGGGCATGTCGGGTTCGCAAGTTGCTACTGCGGGAGGTCCAATCTTTGTTGGGCCGTCTCAATTTTGCGTGCCGGATCATGCCTATGGGGCGTGTTTTTTGCAGGCGTCTCGCTGCGGCTACGGCGGGTGTCTCGCGGCCTAACCACTATGTGCGGCTGTTGGCTGGGTTGCGGGCGGACCTGGGGGTGTGGCGGGATTTTTTGAGTCGTTTTAATGGCCGTTCGGTGGTGATGGGGAAGCCGGTGTCGAGTGTGGATTTGGACTTGTATACCGATGCGGCAGGGGGCTGCGGGTTTGGGGCTTTTCTTCAGGGTCAGTGGTGCGTGGGGCAATGGCCGGGTGAGTGGCAGTAGGCGGGGTTGACGAAAAATCTTGCATTCCTGGAGCTGTTCCCGATTGTGGTGGCGGTGTTTGTGTGGGGTGAGATGTTTCGCAATCGGAAGGTGTGTTTCCATTGTGATAACACGGGGGTGGTCTTGGCCATTAACAACCAGACGGCGAGTTCTCCGCCCGTGGTTACGTTGCTGCGGCATTTGGTGTTGAGGGTGTTGGAACTTAATTCACAGGTGGTGGCATTGCATGTACCGGGGGTGGATAATGCAGTGGCTGACGCTCTCTCTCGTCTACAGTGGGACCGTTTCCGGGAATTGGCGCCGGAGGCCGAGGTGACCGGCCTTCGGTGTCCGGAATGGCTGTGGCGTCTGGTTTAGAGGTGGCGCTTGCTTTGGTCTGCCGCTCAGTCTGCCAGGCCACTTGGTCGTCTTATCTGCGCTGGTGGTCAGACTGGGAGAAGCTGGTGGGGCAGTTGTCAATTGTTGGCGCCCCCGCAGAATGGGAGGCAGCCTTGTTGTTTTATGTTGGTAGAGCGTTTTACGAAGGGGTGTCTCCGGCGGGAATTGGTCGACGTATGTCGGGCTTGGCATTTTGGTTTAAAGTTCGGGGTTTGCCAGATGTTTCTAAGTCGTTTTTGGTGCGACGGGCGTTGAGGGGGTTTTGCAAAGGGGCGGTGTCCAGGGATGTGAGGCGCCCGGTGACTTTTCCGCTTTTGTGTCAGTTGGGGGAGATATGTTTTTCGGATTATGAGTGTCGCTTGTTTCGGCTGGCGTTTGCGTTGGCGTTTTTTGGGGCGTTTCGTATTTCGGAACTGGTGGCGCCTAGTAAGCGGCGTGTTGGGGGTTTACTTTTTCCGATGTTAGTCTGGCTGATTGGGTGTTGCGATGTTTTTTGCGCCGTTCTAAAACGGATCAGGTGGGTCGTGGGGCGACTGTGTGTTTGGCGGCTTTGCGGGGCTCGGATATGTGTCCGGTTTTTTGTTATGCCGCATTTTTGGAAGTTCGGGTAGGGGTTGTGGGTCCTCTTTTGGTACATGCGGACGGGGGTTTCTTGTCGCGTTTTCAATTTGTTGGGGTTTTTCGGAAATGTTTGGAGTGGTGGGTTGCGGTGCGAGGGAGTATAGCTCTCATTCATTCCGCATCGGGGCGGCCACCAAGGCGTCTCGGTGGGGCTTGGGGCCTGACGTCATTCGGCGGATCGGGAGGTGGGAGTCGGAGAGGTTTCAACTGTATGTCCGTCCTCATTTGGTGTGAGTGCTGTGTGTTTTGGGAGTGCGGTTGGTAGTTTGTTCTTGTTTCTTTTGTCTTTCAGGTGACGGCCTGGGAATGATTTGGATTGTCGGCCACTCATATGTAGTGAGGGGTGGGGTGAGGGCCGGTGTTCGCCCAGCGGGCCGGCAGTTGGGCTTGGAGAGTTTGGCAGGACAGGTGCACTGGTTGGGAAAGGGGGGAATGAGGTGGGCGGAGTTGTTGGCCAGGGTTCAGTTCTTTGTCCATTTAGATAGGGCCCCCGATGTCCTGGTTATACACCTGGGAGGGAATGATTTGGGTGTGCGGAGATCGCGCGATCTGATCAGGGACATCAAGCTGGACTTGCTCAGGTTGTGGTCGTCCTTTCCTGGCCTGATTATTGTGTGGTCCGAGATGGTGGCTAGGCGCAAGTGGAGGCAGGCTCGTTCGGTGGTGGCCTTAAATAGGGCTCGGATTAAGGTTAATAAAGTTGTTAGCAAATTCGTGGCCCAGAATGGGGGACTGGTGGTGCGCCATCGGGAATTGGAGGGGGGCCCTTTGGAGTTCATGGCGGAGGATGGCGTCCATCTCAATGTTTTGGGAATGGATCTATGGATTTTGGAGATTCGGGAGGTAGTGGAAAGAGCCCTTAGTTTGTGGAGGAACGGGGACAAGTGAGGTGTCACTTGTCGCCGTTGTGGCGGTGGCAGGAGAGAGACCTGGAGGTACATGTGGATGGCATGGAGGTGATGGGATACAGTGTGAAGGTGGGCTGGGAGCGGTTCCCAGCCCGATGGAGAAATTCTTCAAGGGGACATGGGTCCCAGGATGGTTGGGGGGCCTCACAAAACGGTGCTCCTGTGCAGGTGCTCACGGCTAGGAGTAAGGGAGGCCCCATTCTAGTTTGGGCTCGGTAACAGTGCCTTCAGGTCCTCCTCCTCCTGTATTAGGGACATGTTAACTTATGTTAAATTATGTTTAAGGATGTTTATACAATGTTTATGTATGATGTTCATACTATAGTTGCATTACAACATTTTAATTGTGCTATTTAATAAAGGGGCTGCTGTGGCCTTGTTACCACCAACATTGTGTCTGTCGTGTTTAAGGTAAGGGGTTTTAGGGGGACAATGGGGTTGGTGGGAGGTAGGTTACAGCAGCTATAATATCCCCTAGTCATGTATTATGGGCTAGTTGCAGCCTTAGGGTTAAAAAAATTGCTGTGGATTTTACCTATGGATTGTGCAGGTAAAATTCACAACAGATTACAGTGGAGGGCAAGTGGATGAGATTTAGGGTTAGGGTTTTTTTCCACTGTAAAGCACTTTAGACAGGGTTAGGTTTAAAGTGTACCTGTTGTCAACAAAAACTTTTTATATAATTTAGATACTAATATTATATGAATATTTGTAATATACATTGGTTAAACAATATGTATTTTTGTCTCTGCGGTTACTGCCTGTTTGTCTCTATGAGGAGTCCAAATACAGGAAGTGAGGGTGGACAAGCAGGGCTCTGTACACTGAGGACAAGCAGGGCTCTGTACACTGAGGACAAGCAGGGCTCTGTGCATTGAGGACCAGCAGGGCTCTGTACACTGAGGACAAGCATGGCTCTGTACACTGAGGACAAGCAGGGCTCTGTGCATTGCGGACCAGCAGGGCTCTGTACACTCAGGACAAGCATGGCTCTGTACACTGAGGACAAGCAGGGCTCTGTACACTGAGGACAAGCAGGGCTCTGTACACTGAGGACAAGCAGGGCTCTGTACACTGAGGACAAGCAGGGCTCTGTACACTGAGGACAAGCAGGGCTCTGTACACTGAGGACAAGCGGGGCTCTGTACACTGAGGACAAGCAGGGCTCTGTACGCTGAGGACAAGCAGGGCTCTGTACACCGAGGACAAGCAGGGCTCTGTACACCGAGGACAAGCAGGGCTCTGTACACCGAGGACAAGCAGGGCTCTGTACACTGAGGACAAGCAGGGCTCTGTACACTGAGGACAAGCAGGGCTCTGTACACTGAGGCTCTGTGACTTTCTAGGGGCTCACACATGAGGATTATTGACAAGCCAGGAGCCTGCACAGAGCCCTGCTTGTCCCGCCCTCACTTCCAGTATTTGGACTCCTCACAGAGACACACAGACAATAGCTGCAGAGTCATCATCCTTTCACCCAAAAATATACACATTTTTTAACCAATGTATGTTACAAATATACATATAATGCTATTATCTACATTATTTGAAAGGTTTTTGTTGACGACTGGTACACTTTAAGTATAGGGAATGCATGTTAGATCCGCACCAAAACACCTACAGTGGAGCTACAAGGACCTTCCTCATCATTTCATTACAGCTACACTATACATAAAAAATAAGGTAATAGGAAAGCACAAGGGAAGGGGAGCAGTATATATGAGAGAGGGTGCCATGGGAGCAGTATATATGAGAAAGGGTGCCATGGGAGCAGTATATATGAGAGATGAGGCCATTGGAGCAGTATATATATATATATATATATATATATATATATATATGAGAGGGGGCAATGGGAGCAGTATATATGAGAGAGGAGGCCATTGGAGCAGTATATATATGAGAGGGGGCAATGGGAGCAGTATGTATGAGAGGGGGGCCATGGAAGCAGTATATAGGAGAGAGGGCCATGCTGATGACAAAAGACATGGTCCCATTATCTCTTATCAATAAAATCTTTAAGTCCTTTGCATCTACTGTATTGGTGAAGACCCGTAGTACCCCAATACAGCAACGCTCATCTGGACAGTATTTTCTCAGCACTGCATTTGTCCAAGTGCATAAAAGAAAGCTCCTCCCTGGATGGAGAGAGTATGAACTTTGTGCTCTATCCTGAGGCATGATGGGAGTGACATTTGGAATAATACATTTGTGGTGTCCCAGTACCGCATTTCATACAGTACTTATTTATCTGTGGGTCCCCGTAGCCAGAGTCCCTAGGACTTCGTAATCTCTGTTAGTCAGTCCGCCCCTAGTCGCCTCTATTATAGTATATAGATTTCTAATTTGTCCATAGAATAATGTATATAGTATTATTTCTGTATATAAATGGTTAATTACCTGTTTCTATTAGCGTTGCAGGACTGTTACGCCGAGCGCTCCGGGTCCCCGCTCCTCCCCGGAGCGCTCGCTTCACTCTCCCCGCTGCAGCGCTCCGGTCACGTCCTCTGACCCGGGGCGCTGCGATTCCGCTGCCAGCCGGGATGCGATTCGCGATGCGGGTAGCGCCCGCTCGCGATGCGCACCACGGCTCCCCTACCTGACCCGCTCTCCGTCTGTTCTGTCCCGGCGCGCGCGGCCCCGCTCCCTAGGGCGCGCGCGCGCCGGGTCTCTGCGATTTAAAGGGCCACTGCGCCGCTGATTGGCGCAGTGGTTCCAATTAGTGTGTTCACCTGTGCACTTTCCTATATCACCTCACTTCCCCTGCACTCCCTTGCCGGATCTTGTTGCCATTGTGCCAGTGAAAGCGTTCCTTGTGTGTTCCTAGCCTGTGTTTCCAGACCTTCTGCCGTTGCCCCTGACTACGATCCTTGCTGCCTGCCCCGACCTTCTGCTACGTCCGACCTTGCTTCTGCCTACTCCCTTGTACCGCGCCTATCTTCAGCAGCCAGAGAGGTGAGCCGTTGCTAGTGGATACGACCTGGTCACTACCGCCGCAGCAAGACCATCCCGCTTTGCGGCGGGCTCTGGTGAAAACCAGTAGTGGCTTAGAACCGGTCCACTAGCACGGTCCACGCCAATCCCTCTCTGGCACAGAGGATCCACTACCTGCCAGCCGGCATCGTGACAGTAGATCCGGCCATGGATCCCGCTGAAGTTCCTCTGCCAGTTGTCGCTGACCTCACCACGGTGGTCGCCCAGCAGTCACAACAGATAGCGCAACAAGGCCAACAGCTGTCTCAACTGACCGTTATGCTACAACAGTTACTACCACAGCTTCAGCAGTCATCTCCTCCGCCAGCTCCTGCACCTCCTCCGCAGCGAGTGGCCGCTCCTGGGATACGCTTATCCTTGCCGGATAAATTTGATGGGGACTCTAAGTTTTGCCGTGGCTTTCTTTCCCAATGTTCCCTGCATCTGGAGATGATGTCGGACCTGTTTCCCACTGAAAGGTCTAAGGTGGCTTTCGTAGTCAGCCTTCTGTCCGGAAAAGCCCTGTCATGGGCCACACCGCTCTGGGACCGCAATGACCCCGTCACTGCCTCTGTACACTCCTTCTTCTCGGAAATCCGAAGTGTCTTTGAGGAACCTGCCCGAGCCTCTTCTGCTGAGACTGCCCTGTTGAACCTGCTCCAGGGTAATTCTTCCGTTGGCGAGTATGCCGTACAATTCCGTACTCTTGCTTCAGAATTGTCCTGGAATAATGAGGCCCTCTGCGCGACCTTCAAAAAAGGCCTATCCAGCAACATTAAAGATGTTCTGGCCGCACGAGAAATTCCTGCTAATCTACATGAACTTATTCACCTAGCCACTCGCATTGACATGCGTTTTTCCGAAAGGCGTCAGGAACTCCGCCAAGATATGGACTCTGTTCGCACGAGGCGTTTCTTCTCCTCGGCCCCTCTCTCCTCTGGTCCCCTGCAATCTGTTCCTGTGCCTCCCGCCGTGGAGGCTATGCAGGTCGACCGGTCTCGCCTGACACCTCAAGAGAGGACACGACGCCATATGGAGAACCTCTGCCTGTACTGTGCTAGTACCGAACACTTCCTGAGAGATTGTCCTATCCGTCCTCCCCGCCTGGAAAGACGTTCGCTGACTCCGCACAAAGGTGAGACAGTCCTTGATGTCTACTCTGCTTCTCCACGTCTTACTGTGCCTGTGCGGATGTCTGCCTCTGCCTTCTCCTTCTCTACAGTGGCCTTCTTGGACTCTGGATCTGCAGGAAATTTTATTTTGGCCTCTCTCGTCAACAGGTTCAACATCCCGGTGACCAGTCTCGCCAGACCCCTCTACATCAATTGTGTAAATAATGAAAGATTGGACTGTACCATACGTTTCCGCACGGAGCCCCTTCTTATGAGCATCGGATCTCATCATGAGAGGATTGAACTTTTGGTCCTCCCCAATTGCACCTCGGAAATTCTCCTTGGACTTCCCTGGCTTCAACTTCATTCCCCAACCCTGGATTGGTCCACTGGGGAGATCAAGAGTTGGGGGTCCTCTTGTTCCAAGAACTGTCTAAAACCGGTTCCCAGTAACCCTTGCCGTAACTCTGTGGTTCCTCCAGTAACCGGTCTCCCTAAGGCCTATATGGACTTCGCGGATGTTTTCTGCAAAAAACAAGCTGAGACTCTACCTCCTCACAGGCCTTATGATTGCCCTATCGACCTCCTCCCGGGCACTACTCCACCCCGGGGCAGAATTTATCCTCTCTCTGCCCCAGAGACTCTTGCCATGTCCGAATACGTCCAGGAGAATCTAAAAAAGGGCTTTATCCGTAAATCCTCCTCTCCTGCCGGAGCCGGATTTTTCTTTGTGTCCAAAAAAGATGGCACCCTACGTCCTTGCATTGACTACCGCGGTCTTAATAAAATCACGGTTAAGAACCGCTACCCTTTACCCCTCATCTCTGAACTCTTTGATCGCCTCCAAGGTGCCCACATCTTTACTAAATTGGACTTAAGAGGCGCCTATAACCTCATCCGCATCAGAGAGGGGGACGAGTGGAAAACGGCATTTAACACCAGAGATGGACACTTTGAGTATCTGGTCATGCCCTTTGGCCTGTGCAACGCCCCTGCCGTCTTCCAAGACTTTGTCAATGAAATTTTTCGTGATCTGTTATACTCCTGTGTTGTTGTATATCTGGACGATATCCTAATTTTTTCTGCCAATCTAGAAGAACACCGCCAGCATGTTCGTATGGTTCTTCAGAGACTTCGTGACAACCAACTCTATGCCAAAATTGAGAAATGTCTGTTTGAATGCCAATCTCTTCCTTTTCTAGGATATTTGGTCTCTGGCCAGGGACTACAGATGGATCCAGACAAACTCTCTGCCGTCTTAGATTGGCCACGCCCCTCCGGACTCCGTGCTATCCAACGCTTTTTGGGGTTCGCCAATTATTACAGGCAATTTATTCCACATTTTTCTACCATTGTGGCTCCTATCGTGGCTTTAACCAAAAAAAATGCTGATCCCAAGTCCTGGCCCCCTCAAGCAGAAGACGCCTTTAAACGACTCAAGTCTGCCTTTTCTTCGGCTCCTGTCCTCTCCAGACCTGACCCTTCCAAACCCTTCCTATTGGAGGTTGATGCCTCCTCAGTGGGAGCTGGAGCTGTTCTTCTACAAAAAAATTCTTCCGGGCATGCTGTCACTTGTGGTTTTTTCTCTAGGACCTTCTCTCCAGCGGAGAGGAACTACTCCATCGGGGATCGAGAGCTTCTAGCCATTAAATTAGCACTTGAGGAATGGAGGCATCTGCTGGAGGGATCAAGTTCTCCTGTTATTATCTACACCGACCACAAGAACCTCTCCTACCTCCAGTCTGCCCAACGGCTGAATCCTCGCCAGGCCCGGTGGTCTCTGTTCTTTGCCCGATTTAATTTTGAGATTCACTTTCGTCCTGCCGATAAGAACATTAGGGCCGATGCTCTCTCTCGTTCCTCGGATGCCTCAGAAGTTGAACTCTCTCCGCAACACATCATTCCACCTGACTGCCTGATCTCCACTTCTCCTGCCTCCATCAGGCAGACTCCTCCAGGAAAGACCTTTGTTTCTCCTCGCCAACGCCTCGGAATCCTCAAATGGGGTCACTCCTCCCATCTCGCAGGTCATGCGGGTATCAAGAAATCTGTGCAACTCATCTCCCGCTTCTATTGGTGGCCGACTCTGGAGACGGATGTTGTGGACTTTGTGCGAGCCTGCACTATCTGTGCCCGGGATAAGACTCCTCGCCAGAAGCCCGCTGGTTTTCTTCATCCTCTGCCTGTCCCCGAACAGCCTTGGTCTCTGATTGGTATGGATTTCATTACTGATTTACCCCCTTCCCGTGGCAACACTGTTATTTGGGTGGTCGTTGATCGATTCTCCAAAATGGCACATTTCATCCCTCTTCCTGGTCTTCCTTCTGCGCCTCAGTTGGCTAAACAATTTTTTGTACACATTTTTCGTCTTCACGGGTTGCCTACGCAGATTGTCTCGGATAGAGGCGTCCAATTCGTGTCTAAATTCTGGAGGGCTCTCTGTAAACAACTCAAGATTAAATTAAATTTTTCTTCTGCATATCATCCCCAGTCCAATGGACAAGTAGAAAGAATTAACCAGATCTTGGGTGATTATTTGCGACATTTTGTTTCCTCCCGCCAGGATGACTGGGCAGATCTCCTCCCATGGGCCGAATTCTCGTATAACTTCAGGGTCTCTGAGTCTTCCTCCAAATCCCCATTTTTCGTGGTGTACGGCCGTCACCCTCTTCCCCCCCTCCCTACTCCCTTGCCCTCTGGTCTGCCCGCTGTGGATGAAATTTCTCGTGACCTTTCCATCATATGGAGAGAGACCCAAAATTCTCTCTTACAAGCTTCATCACGCATGAAGAGGTTCGCGGATAAGAAAAGAAGAGCTCCTCCCGTTTTTTCCCCTGGAGACAAGGTATGGCTCTCCGCTAAATATGTCCGCTTCCGTGTCCCTAGCTACAAGTTGGGACCACGCTACCTTGGTCCTTTCAAAATTTTGTGTCAAATTAATCCTGTCTCTTATAAACTTCTTCTTCCTCCTTCTCTCCGTATCCCTAATGCCTTTCACGTCTCTCTTCTCAAACCACTCATCCTCAACCGTTTTTCTCCCAAATCTGTTCCTCCCACTCCTGTTTCCGGCTCCTCGGACATCTTCTCGGTCAAAGAAATTTTAGCTGCCAAAAAGGTCAGAGGAAAAATTTTTTTTTTAGTGGACTGGGAGGGTTGTGGTCCTGAAGAGAGATCCTGGGAACCTGAGGACAACATCCTGGACAAAAGTCTGCTCCTCAGGTTCTCAGGCTCTAAGAAGAGGGGGAGACCCAAGGGGGGGGGTACTGTTACGCCGAGCGCTCCGGGTCCCCGCTCCTCCCCGGAGCGCTCGCTTCACTCTCCCCGCTGCAGCGCTCCGGTCACGTCCTCTGACCCGGGGCGCTGCGATTCCGCTGCCAGCCGGGATGCGATTCGCGATGCGGGTAGCGCCCGCTCGCGATGCGCACCCCGGCTCCCCTACCTGACCCGCTCTCCGTCTGTTCTGTCCCGGCGCGCGCGGCCCCGCTCCCTAGGGCGCGCGCGCGCCGGGTCTCTGCGATTTAAAGGGCCACTGCGCCGCTGATTGGCGCAGTGGTTCCAATTAGTGTGTTCACCTGTGCACTTTCCTATATCACCTCACTTCCCCTGCACTCCCTTGCCGGATCTTGTTGCCATTGTGCCAGTGAAAGCGTTCCTTGTGTGTTCCTAGCCTGTGTTTCCAGACCTTCTGCCGTTGCCCCTGACTACGATCCTTGCTGCCTGCCCCGACCTTCTGCTACGTCCGACCTTGCTTCTGCCTACTCCCTTGTACCGCGCCTATCTTCAGCAGCCAGAGAGGTGAGCCGTTGCTAGTGGATACGACCTGGTCACTACCGCCGCAGCAAGACCATCCCGCTTTGCGGCGGGCTCTGGTGAAAACCAGTAGTGGCTTAGAACCGGTCCACTAGCACGGTCCACGCCAATCCCTCTCTGGCACAGAGGATCCACTACCTGCCAGCCGGCATCGTGACAAGGACCTGCGGGTCATGTGACAAGGTGAACTCTATGGTTTTAGCTTAAGGACCTTTGGAGGCCCTCTTACGTCAGTAATCCCATCACACCATGTACTGGTGAATGGCAGACGTTCGGACCAATCAGAATCGCCACGCCCCCTGCCCATATAAGGGAGCGGCGGCCATCTTCTCGCTCTTTCTCCTGGCTCTTGATGAGAGAAGACCTATATTGCAGTAATCGCAGTGAGTTAGGCCTGAGCCTTGCGGTAACGGCTGAATGATCTAAATTATAGAGTGTGTCATCCCCTAAGCACTCTGCAGTATCACCGGACCCAATATTTTCCCTAAATCCGGACGGATCTGCACATCACTCCCTAAATTCAGAGACTACCAGTTTAATGCAAGGTCCGCAACTTCTACCAATCGCTTAGCAACCTAAGAACTGTTATATGAGAATGTTACTACGCATTGGATATTGCAAGCACTGCAGTAAAGTTGTTCAAGTTCAAGTTAAATCTGTTTTTGGACCTTCAGTCATTTCATTGCACCTATTGCTTCTGGGAAGGGCGGCGATAGGCCGGAACATAGATTCAGCATACCAGCCCCCACCCTGGCGTCACGAGTGACAGGGTTAATATTAACCCCTCCTATACCAACATCATACCATCCCTACCATACACCGCCCAAGGGCTACCACACATTCTACATTGGTTAGCCTATTAGTTCTTAAATATTTTCCTATCATTACAATAACACTAAAGTTAACGCCAATTGTCAGTTTAAGAACTTGAAACTTTCCCCAGAACAACTCTTTAGACAGAAAGTAAAGTATTAAACAGCGGTTCTGCGGGTTGGTGAATTATGCAGAAAAAGATTCTGTGTATTCTACCTTCACATTCTAAACTATTTATGTATCCAAGTAGAATTGATTCAGCCGGGCAATGAGGGACACTTAAAGCCTATTTCTGCATTATTCTCCTGTACACGCTGTAAATGCGATGCGCTCACCAACCGGTGCGGGGATACATCTGCTGAAGAGTGATGTGAAATTAAGGAGAGAATGAAATGTGTGATCTTATTTAATCACACCTGGTGCTTCAATCTTTCAATAACAGTGCCCTGCTACACCGTGTCGAATTGGATTTAAAGGGAAAAAAATAAGGATGGAAGATGAGTTAACCACTTCGGCGCTCCGTCCGCGGGGACACAGGTGAAGCTCAGATGGGAAGAGAATTATTCGGCAGCTTAAATGCGACTTGGTTTTTTGTGTGTTTTTTTATTGAGCAGGTGGCATTTCTGTAAATGAGACTAGATTGTCTATGTAATTAAAACGCTTGATCCTCGGAATGAGACCTTTCAGTAATGTTCTCTTCGCTGAGCATTTTTCCTCTGCAGATATTACAATATTTTACAGCTGATCGCTGGGGTTAATTGTTATATTTATTGGACACAATAAAAAAAAGAATAAATAAATAAATAAATAAAAGTTAATGAGCACTGAATGAGACCCCCATTTAGTAACTTGTTAGACTTCCTCATGTCCTCAGCAGAATTAAAGGGGTATTCCAGTATTTTTTTATTTGACTATGCTACAGGGGCTGTAAGGTTAGTGTAGTTCATAATATAGTGTCTGTACCTGTGTTTGATGGATGGTCTCACAATTTTTATGTGATCTTTGCCCTGATGTTCATTTTTAACAGTATACAAGATGAGTGTCATCTCAGGTTTTCCGAGGCTGCATTGGGACCCGAGACATTACATCACTAGTCAGGTGATGAAAGGGAGCATGGCAGTGCTTCAATGGGGGGAGCAACTGCTTGTTGGGAGGCAGATCATTCTCCACATTGCTGCAGGGAATTGTTCAGGGTGTGCTTCAATGGGTGGGGTGGCTGTTGTGTGGGAGAGAGAAAAGTGACATCACACTTACAAACAAAGGATCCTAGGAACTCCAAAAGGAAATAGGCATTTTGCAAAAAGCTAGCCACAGTGTTATGGTGGACTAACAACATAGCCATTTAGCTCCAAGACAAGCTCCAATCATTCCTAAGTATGTCCATTACTGTCTGGCAGGTTAGTGCTAAAATCATCTTATGGTGGATAACCCCTTTAAAGGGGTACTCCGCCCCTAGAAATCGTATCCCCTATCCAAAGGGATCTACCATGCAGCACCCACCTTTAGCGGCTTCCTGAACCGCTGGAGGTCCTCAGGCTGAGTCCATCTTGACCACGAGGAAGGAGCATAGTGACGTCATGGCCACGCCCCGTGTGACGTCACTCTCCACCCCCTCAATGCAAGTCTATTGGATGGGCGTGACACGGGGCGGAGCCGTGACGTCGTTATGCTCTGTCCCCGTGATCGCCAGTAATCAGACTGGGAGCTAACACGCTCCGGGGACTGATTCTAACGGGGTGCGACGTGGAAGATCACGGGGGTCCCCAGCGGCGGGACCCCCGCGATCAGGCATTTTATCCCCTATCCTTTGGATAGGGGATAACAGGTCTAAGAGCCGGAGTACCCCTTTAAAGGACTGTGGCACTGCAGTATTCAGAACTGTATAAAAAATCTGTATCTCATGCAGGGCCGGCGTTAGGGTGGGGCAACCTAGGCATTTGCCTACGGCCCCCATCTCCAAAGGGGCCCCCGTGTCAGGAGCGGACTCCATCTTCATAAGGGCCCCTGTGTCAGGCAGCCTTTGCTGCCTGTCCTCATTGAAAGCAAGCTGTCAGGCACAGCACAGCACAGCAGCAATGATAGGAGGCGGAGGGTAAAGCCGCTCCTCTTATTTACTGTGCAGAAACAACTGCAGCAGGGACACCCCGCACTGTCAGTGTCTTCTTTCTCCCCTCCCCTCCCCATCCCCCTTCAATCCCTACATACTTGCTCTGACTGCTTCTCACTCTGCCGATGTTCTGGCCCCCTCCTCCTCCAGGTGATGACGTCCCCACAGCACAGACTCAGTGGTGTAAAGCAGACGCAGTGCAGCCTCAGGGAGCGTCAGTCAGCAGAGCCAGGTCAGGCTGGTGGTCCAGCAGTATCAGGAAGCCAATGGCAGCCAGAGTCAGTTCAGGGACATTACAAGGTAAGTGTTACAGTAAAAAAACACTATACACTAATACATACACACACACTGATAACCTAGGTGTCCAAACTGCATCCCTCCAGCTGTTTGTAAAACTACAATTACCAGCATGCCCAAACAGTCCTTGGCTGTCTGGGCATGCTGGGAGTTGTAGTTTTGCAATAGCTGGAGGGCTACAGACTGGTCACCTTGGATATAAGGGTGCATTCACATGCTGGTAACAAGCAGTGGGTCTCTCGCTGTGGGAAAACCGCTGGGAGTTACATTACCATTCATTTCAACGGGTCTGTCAGCAGTGTGCAAATCTGCCACTATTGCGGACTGTCCGCAGACCCGTTGAAAGGTAGTGTAACTCACAGTGGATTTCCCACAGCGGGAGACCTGCTGCTTGTTACCAGCACGTGAACGCACCCTGATATATGTAATAAAATGTCTTCATTACCCCTGATAGTAGTTGCAGTTCCACATATTAATGGCCAATTCCCAGGATGGGCCATCAATATCTGATTGGTGGGGTTCTGAGACTGATCAGCTGTTCTGCGAAGCTGCCGCAGCTGGATCTGCGCTGTGGGCGGGGCCGTAATCAGATGCCCCATTCACTGTGTAGTGCCCATGCTGAGGTACTGCCGCTCTGCTCCCATTCACTGTGTAGTGCCCGTGCTGAGGTACTGCCGCTCTGCTCCCATTCACTGTGTAGTG
This sequence comes from Hyla sarda, assembly GCF_029499605.1. Classification (NCBI taxonomy): domain Eukaryota; kingdom Metazoa; phylum Chordata; class Amphibia; order Anura; family Hylidae; genus Hyla; species Hyla sarda. The sequence goes on from NC_079193.1 coordinate 353,352,196, forward strand.
TCCGTGCTGAGGTACTGCCGCTCTGCTCCCATTCACTGTGTAGTGCCCGTGCTGAGGTACTGCCGCTCTGCTCCCATTCACTGTGTAGTGTCCATGCTGAGGTACTGCCGCTCTGCTCCCATTCACTGTGTAGTGTCCGTGCTTAGTTACTGCCGCTCTGCTCCCATTCACTGTGTCGTGTCCGTGCTGAGGTACTGCCGCTCTGCTCCCAGTCCCTGTGTAGTGTCCATGCTGAGGTACTGCCGCTCTGCTCCCAGTCACTGTGTAGTGTCCGTGCTGAGGTACTGCCGCTCTGCTCCCAGTCACTGTGTAGTGTCCGTGCTGAGGTACTGCCACTCTGCTCCCAGTCACTGTGTAGTGTCCGTGCTGAGGTACTGCCACTCTGCTCCCAGTCACTGTGTAGTGTCCGTGCTGAGGTACTGCCACTCTGCTCCCAGTCACTGTGTAGTGTCCGTGCTGAGGTACTGCCACTCTGCTCCCAGTCACTGTGTAGTGTCCGTGCTGAGGTTCTGCCGCTCTGCTCCCATTCACTGTGTAGTGCCCGTGCTGAGGTACTGCCGCTCTGCTCCCAGTCACTGTGTAGTGTCCGTGCTGAGGTACTGCCACTCTGCTCCCAGTCACTGTGTAGTGTCCGTGCTGAGTTACTACCGCTCTGCTCCCATTCACTGTGTAGTGTCCGCGCTGAGGTACTGCCGCTCTGCTCCCATTCACTGTGTAGTGCCTGTGCTGAGGTACTGCCGCTCTGCTCCTATTCACTGTGTAGTGTCCGTGCTGAGGTACTGCCGCTCTGCTCCCATTCACTGTGTAGTGCCCGTGCTGAGGTACTGCCGCTCTGCTCCCAGTCACTGTGTAGTGTCCGTGCTGAGGTACTGCCACTCTGCTCCCAGTCACTGTGTAGTGTCCGTGCTGAGTTACTACCGCTCTGCTCCCATTCACTGTGTAGTGTCCGTGCTGAGGTACTGCCGCTCTGCTCCCAGTCCCTGTGTAGTGTCCATGCTGAGGTACTGCCGCTCTGCTCCCAGTCACTGTGTAGTGTCCGTGCTGAGGTACTGCCGCTCTGCTCCCAGTCACTGTGTAGTGTCCGTGCTGAGGTACTGCCACTCTGCTCCCAGTCACTGTGTAGTGTCCGTGCTGAGGTACTGCCACTCTGCTCCCAGTCACTGTGTAGTGTCCGTGCTGAGGTACTGCCACTCTGCTCCCAGTCACTGTGTAGTGTCCGTGCTGAGGTACTGCCACTCTGCTCCCAGTCACTGTGTAGTGTCCGTGCTGAGGTTCTGCCGCTCTGCTCCCATTCACTGTGTAGTGCCCGTGCTGAGGTACTGCCGCTCTGCTCCCAGTCACTGTGTAGTGTCCGTGCTGAGGTACTGCCACTCTGCTCCCAGTCACTGTGTAGTGTCCGTGCTGAGTTACTACCGCTCTGCTCCCATTCACTGTGTAGTGTCCGCGCTGAGGTACTGCCGCTCTGCTCCCATTCACTGTGTAGTGCCTGTGCTGAGGTACTGCCGCTCTGCTCCTATTCACTGTGTAGTGTCCGTGCTGAGGTACTGCCGCTCTGCTCCCATTCACTGTGTAGTGCCCGTGCTGAGGTACTGCCGCTCTGCTCCCAGTCACTGTGTAGTGTCCGTGCTGAGGTACTGCCACTCTGCTCCCAGTCACTGTGTAGTGTCCGTGCTGAGTTACTACCGCTCTGCTCCCATTCACTGTGTAGTGTCCGTGCTGAGTTACTACCGCTCTGCTCCCATTCACTGTGTAGTGTCCGCACTGAGGTACTGCCGCTCTGCTCCCATTCACTGTGTAGTGCCCGTGCTGAGGTACTGCCACTGTGCTCTTATTCACTGTGTAGTGTCCATGCTGAGGTACTGCCGCTCTGCTCCCATTCACTCACTGTGTAGTGTCCGTGCTGAGGTACTGCTGCTCTGCTCCCATTCACTGTGTAGTGCCCGTGCTGAGGTACTGCCGCTCTGCTCCCATTCACTGTGTAGTGTCCGTGCTGAGGTACTGCCGCTCTGCTCCCATTCACTATGTAGTGCCCGTGCTGAGGTACTGCCGCTCTGCTCCCAGTCACTGTGTAGTGTCCGTGCTGAGGTACTGCCACTCTGCTCCCAGTCACTGTGTAGTGTCCGTGCTGAGGTTCTGCCGCTCGGCTCCCATTCACTGTGTAGTGCCCGTGCTGAGGTACTGCCGCTCTGCTCCCAGTCACTGTGTAGTGTCCGTGCTGAGGTAATGCCACTCTGCACCCAGTCACTGTGTAGTGTCCGTGTTGAGTTACTACCGCTCTGCTCCCATTCACTGTGTAGTGCCCGTGCTGAGGTACTGCCGCTCTGCTCCTATTCACTGTGTAGTGTCCGTGCTGAGGTACTGCCGCTCTGCTCCCATTCACTGTGTAGTGCCCGTGCTGAGGTACTGCCGCTCTGCTCCCAGTCACTGTGTAGTGTCCGTGCTGAGGTACTGCCACTCTGCTCCCAGTCACTGTGTAGTGTCCGTGCTGAGTTACTACCGCTCTGCTCCCATTCACTGTGTAGTGTCCGCGCTGAGGTACTGCCGCTCTGCTCCCATTCACTGTGTAGTGCCCGTGCTGAGGTACTGCCGCTCTGCTCCCATTCACTGTGTAGTGTCCGTGCTGAGGTTCTGCCGCTCTGCTCCCATTCACTGTGTAGTGCCCGTGCTGAGGTACTGCTGCTCTGATCCCAGTCACTGTGTAGGGTCCGTGCTGAGGTACTGCAGCTCTGCTCCCATTCACTGTGTAGTGTCCGTGCTGAGGTACTGCCACTCTGCTCCCAGTCACTGTGTAGTGTCCGTGCTGAGGTACTGCCGCTCTGCTCCCATTCACTGTGTAGTGCCCGTGCTGAGGTACTGCCGCTCTGCTCCCATTCACTGTGTAGTGTCCGTGCTGAGGTACTGCCGCTCTGCTCCCATTCACTGTGTAGTGTCCGTGCTTAGTTACTGCCGCTCTGCTCCCATTCACTGTGTAGTGTCCGTGCTGAGGTACTGCCGCTCTGCTCCCATTCACTGTGTAGTGCCCGTGCTGAGGTACTGCCGCTCTGCTCCCAGTCACTGTGTAGTGTCCATGCTGAGGTACTGCCGCTCTGCTCCCAGTCACTGTGTAGTGCCCGCGCTGAGGTTCTGCCGCTCTGCTCCCAGTCACTGTGTAGTGCCCGCGCTGAGGTACTGCCGCTCTGCTCCCATTCACTGTGTAGTGCCCTCGCTGAGGTACTGCCGCTCTGCTCCCATTCACTGTGTAGTGCCCGCGCTGAGGTACTGCCGCTCTGCTCCCATTCACTGTGTAGTGCCCGTGCTGAGGTACTGCCGCTCTGCTCCTATTCACTGTGTAGTGTCCGTGCTGAGGTACTGCCGCTCTGCTCCCATTCACTGTGTAGTGCCCGTGCTGAGGTACTGCCGCTCTGCTCCCAGTCACTGTGTAGTGTCCGTGCTGAGGTACTGCCGCTCTGCTCCCAGTCACTGTGTAGTGTCCGTGCTGAGTTACTACCGCTCTGCTCCCATTCACTGTGTAGTGTCCGCGCTGAGGTACTGCCGCTCTGCTCCCATTCACTGTGTAGTGCCCGTGCTGAGGTACTGCCGCTCTGCTCCCATTCACTGTGTAGTGTCCGTGCTGAGGTACTGCCGCTCTGCTCCCATTCACTGTGTAGTGTCCGTGCTGAGGTACTGCTGCTCTGCTCCCATTCACTGTGTAGTGCCCGTGCTGAGGTACTGCCGCTCTGCTCCCATTCACTGTGTAGTGCCCGTGCTGAGGTACTGCCGCTCTGCTCCCATTCACTGTGTAGTGTCCGTGCTTAGTTACTGCCGCTCTGCTCCCATTCACTGTGTAGTGCCCGTGCTGAAATACTGCCGCTCTGCTCCCAGTCACTGTGTAGTGTCCGTGCTGAGGTACTGCCACTCTGCTCCCAGTCACTGTGTAGTGTCCGTGCTGAGGTTCTGCCGCTCTGCTCCCATTCACTGTGTAGTGCCCGTGCTGAGGTACTGCCGCTCTGCTCCCAGTCACTGTGTAGTGCCCGTGCTGAGGTACTGCAGCTCTGCTCCCATTCACTGTGTAGTGTCCGTGCTGAGGTACTGCCACTCTGCTCCCAGTCACTGTGTAGTGTCCGTGCTGAGGTACTGCCGCTCTGCTCCCATTCACTGTGTAGTGCCCGTGCTGAGGTACTGCCGCTCTGCTCCCATTCACTGTGTAGTGTCCGTGCTGAGGTACTGCCGCTCTGCTCCCAGTCACTGTGTAGTGCCCGTGCTGAGGTACTGCCGCTCTGCTCCCATTCACTGTGTAGTGTCCGTGCTGAGGTACTGCCGCTCTGCTCCCATTCACTGTGTAGTGTCCGTGCTTAGTTACTGCCGCTCTGCTCCCATTCACTGTGTAGTGCCCGTGCTGAGGTACTGCCGCTCTGCTCCCAGTCACTGTGTAGTGTCCATGCTGAGGTACTGCCACTCTGCTCCCAGTCACTGTGTAGTGCCCGCGCTGAGGTTCTGCCGCTCTGCTCCCATTCACTGTGTAGTGCCCGTGCTGAGGTACTGCCGCTCTGCTCCCATTCACTGTGTAGTGTCCGCGCTGAGGTACTGCCGCTCTGCTCCCATTCACTGTGTAGTGTCCGTGCTGAGGTACTGCCGCTCTGCTCCCATTCACTGTGTAGTGTCCGTGCTGAGGTACTGCCACTCTGCTCCCATTCACTGTGTAGTGTCCGTGCTGAGGTACTGCCGCTCTGCTCCCATTCACTTGATCTACATCTGTTTCCGGCCCCATTTACAGCGCAGATCCAGCAGCGGCAGCTCTGTAGAACAGCTGATCAGTTTCAGAACCCCACCAATCAGATATTGATGGCCTATCCTGGGGATGTTTTAAGATAATGAAAATTCAAATCACCCCCCCCCCCCTCCCCCCCCTTTTCCTTTTTTTCAAATAAAATAATGTAAACAAAAATAAACATAACCACATGTGGTAACGCTGCGTGCAGAAATTTCCAAACAATGAAAATATAACATTAATGAAACCGCATGGTCAATGGCGTAACCGTAAAAAATAAAAATACCATAGTCCAGATTTGCATATTTTTGTCACTTCACATACCAGAAAAAAAGAAAAAAATGATTAAAAAAATCCCAGCAAAACAAAAATTGTACCGATAAAAACTACAGATCACAGCGCAAAAAAGAAACCCTCATACAGCCCTGTTTACCTAAAAACAACAGGTTATAGAGGTCAGAAGGACAATTTTATGCATACTCATTTTCTCACAAAAAGTTATCATTTTTAACCCCTTAACGACAACGGATGTAAATGTACGTCCTGATGCGCTGGTACTTAAATGGGTATTCCAGGCAAAAAAAAATGTTATGTATCAACTGGCTCTAGAAAGTTAAACAGATTTGTAAATTACTTATATTAAAAAATCTTAATCCTTCCAATAATTATCAGCTGCTGAAGTTGAGTTGTTCTTTTCTGTCTGGCAACAGTGCTCTCTGCTGACATCTCTGCTTTTTTCGGGAACTGCACAGAGTAGAAGAGGTTTTCTATGGGGATTTGCTTCTACTCTGGACAGTTCCCGATACAGGTGTCATCAGAGAGCACTTAGACAGAAAAGAACAACTCAACTACAGCAGCTCATAAGTACTGAAAGGATTAAGATTTTTTAATATTTTTTTAAAATAATTTTTAAAGTAATTTACAAATCTGTTTAACTTTCTGGAGCAAGTTGATATATAAAAAAAAAGTTTTTTCCTGGATAACCCCTTTAACGCACCAGGACGTACATTTATATGCTGTACAAGAAGCGAGCACCAGATCATGCATGCCCGCTATATGCCTGGCTGGTCGCAGCTGGTATCAGCAGCAAGGGACTCGTCAGTTATGGGGGACATCAGTGATCGTGCTGATGCCCGCCATTAACCCCTCATATGTCGTGATCAATACAGATCACTGCATCTGGCGCAGTGCGGCACTTTGAAGAGCTGATTGGATCGCACACAGCGCTGCTGCAGGGATCCTATCAGCTAAGATGGCGGCTGGAGGTCCCCTCACCTGCCTCCGCTGCCTTCCCGGGGTTTTCTGCTCTGGTCTGCAATCGAGGCAATTGCACTAATCAGTGTTATGCCTATGCATAGCACTGATCTGTATTAGCAATCAAGTTATTGCTATAAATAGTCCACTAAGTGTAAAAAAAAGTTAAAAAAAATAAATAAGCCCCTTCCCCCCCCCCTTTTTTTTTTTTTAATAAAAAAAGGTTTAAATTAAATGAATAAACATATGTGGTATCGCCACGTGCGTTAATGTCCTAACTTTTAAAATATAATGTTAAAGATCCCTTACAGTGAACGGCGAAAACGTTAAAAAAAAAAATATATATATATATATATATATATATATATATATATATATATAGCCAAGCTTGCTGCTTTTTATCACATCACATCAAAATGTATTAAAAAGTGATCAAAAAGTCACATATACGCACAAGTGGAAAAAAAAAATTACAGATCATAGCGCAAAAAAGGACCCTCATACAGCTTATTCTGACCAAGTTATAGGGGTCAAAATAGGGAGTTTTGAAACATACTATTTTTGTTGAAAAGGTTTGATTTTTTTTTTTAAAGTGGTAAAACATGTAAACATGAACCACAGAATAAAAAGAACATGTAAAGTGTAAGTGTAAAGTGTACTGCATCAAAACGAAATCCTCCAAAATGTGCAAAATTTCATTTTTTTCTTTTCAATTTCCCCACAGAATAATATTTTTTTGGTTTGCGCCGTATATTTATGGTAAAATAAAAGGTGTCGTCACAAAGTACAATTGGTCACGCAAAAAACAAGCCCTCATATGGGTCTGTAGATGGAAAAATTGAAAAATGGAAAAAGTTATGGATTTTAGAAGGCGAGGAGGAAAAAACGAAAAAAAATAAAATAAACGTAAAAATGAAACTTGGTGCGTTCTTTAAGGTCAAAATGGGCTTAGTCCTTAAGGGGTTAAATATAAAATAAAACAAAACCTATATAAATCAGGTATCGTTATAATCGTATGGGCCACATTTTTATTTGGTCAAATATTAATATTTGGGGCCCCATTTTTAGGTTTTCCTAGGGCCACACTTTGTCTAAACCCGGCCCTGATCTCATGGCTTCCAGACACAGATGGACACACATGGACCACAGCGAAAGAAAGAAACTTACCGATTGTTGAAGCCAAAAATTGGACCACCAGGGACTTTGATGGCTTATTTTGGGGTGAATTGATGGCATTGCTCTTTATTTTTAAAAGCTCATTTCTAGAGATGGGCGAACTTACAGTAAATTGGATTCGTCACGAACTTCTTGGCTCGGCAGTTGATGACTTTTCCTGCATAAATTAGTTCAGCTTTCCGGTGCTCCCGTGGGCTGGAAAAGGTGGATACAGTCCTAGGAGACTCTTTCCTAGGACTGTATCCACCTTTTCCAGCCCACCGGAGCACCTGAAAGCTGAACTCATTTATGCAGGATAAGTCATCAATTGCCGAGCCGAGAAGTTCGTGACGAATCGAATTTACTGTAAGTTCGCTCATCTCTACTCATTTCCATGAAAGATCCAAGTTATATTTATGAAAACTAAAGATAATTCCATGTAAAAATGCAGATTCCAGCTGAAGTGGAATACTCCGCATAAACCTGTCCCAGAAGCCCATTTACCTGGTGTCGGTGCTCCTGGAGAACAGTTGGCTCGCTGGTGTCTGACGCACATCTGCAGCTGCTCCGCTCTCTCTCTGACATGCAGACATCGCAGAAATGAACACCAGACCTCAAGTAAATAACCTTACGGGACTGGGCTTTTAGTCGAGATACTGAGAAGACTGACTACAGCAAATATGGGGTTGAATGATCATTTAACTTTAACAGATAAACAGATGCTATGTGTCTGCTCTGGAAAACCTAAAAAGAAGAAATAGATGAATGTTCTTGTTTATGGTTCATAAAAAACTTCGGTCTCTTGAGAACTTTTTTTTTTAGATAGCAAAAATTTGAAATTGTTTACAGTGGCTGTTAGGATTTGGCAGGCTGGATGTGGATCCTCTGTGTCAGCGAGGGATTGGCGTGGACCGTGTCGGTGGACCGGTTCTAGGGTTGCTACTGGTATTCACCAGAGCCTGCCGCAAAGCGGGATGGTCTTGCTGCGGCGGTAGCAACCAGGTCGTATCCACCGGCAACGGCTCAACCTCGCTGACTGCTGAGAAGGCATGGGACAGAAGGACTAGACAGAGGCAAGGTCAGACGTAGCAGAAGGTCGGGGCAGGCGGCAAGGTTCGTAGTCAATAGCAACAGCAAGAGGTCAGGTACACTGGTAAGGCAAACACTGTAACGCTTTCTCTGGCACAAAGGCAACAAGATCCGGCAAGGAAGTGAAGGGGAAGTGAGGTTATATGGACAGGGAGCAGGTGGAATTAGACTGATTGGGCCAGGCACCAATCACTGGTGCACTGGCCCTTTAAATCTTAGAGAGCTGGCGCGCGCGCGCGCCCTAAGGAGCGGAGCCGCGCGCGCCAGGACGTGACAGCCGGGGACCGGGACAGGTTAGTGATTTGGGATGCGATTCGCGAGCGGGCGCGTCCCGCTATGCGAATCGCATCCCCGCCGGCAGAGTCAGTGCAGCACTCACGGTCAGCGGGTCCGACCGGGGCGCTGCAGAGAGAGGAACGCCGCGAGTGCTCTGGGGAGGAGCAGGGACCCGGAGCGCTCGGCATAACAGTGGCTTAAAAGCGTGTTAACATTACAGAGGTAAGCAAGATTATATTTATCTCCCTAAGGTTGTGGCCTGTCTCAGGTCATTGGTGAGTTTTTGAAGAATTCTATGACCTACTAGGTGGGTTCACCATCTAAGACCTTCACCAATCTGTAGAGCAAGATGGTCCTGGTCTCAACCCATCACTGGCTGAGGGTCGGTTTAGGATCCACCAGATTTTGGGACCAATGTTGTGTCTTTTGAAACATATCCAGTTTACATCAGATCAAGTGAGAAGGACGAGTCCTTCTTAGTATGACCACCTACAAGCTAAAACAGCCATGCAAGAACTGTTAGTATCGACCCTTCATACGCCTACGCTGGCTCTTCTGTTTAAAAAATGCTCATATCATCGGATATTCCAAAAATATTGCAATGTTAATATAGTGCCACTTGCTATTTCTTTTCAATAGCTTTACTTACACCTACTTCAAAGAAAAAGCCAAGTAAGTGCAGTTTTCTCCTCTGACAAGTAGAGAAGATTCTGCGGCTTCTGAGTGGTGCCTTGCTTGAGTACAATATGGTACTATATACTTTGTACTGCTCTTCCCCTGTGCCAAAACCAACTGCTCCTGTAGACACCAGGGAACGGTGGGAATATATTGTTTCACATGTACTGTATAGGACCTGAAGAAGGTCAGCTGCTCAACCTAGAAAGTGATTTATGGCTTCCTGCAATGAGTGGGGCTGAGCATCGAACTGGGGGGGTAAAGTGCGATGACGGCATGCTTGCTTCACCTGGCTATATCTAATGACCGGTGGGAGTCTTAGCATTGAGACTTTTGGGTCAGTGTAGAGTCATGTCTACCAATCAACGATCTCTCACTAAGAGGTTCATACATCTTAGTGAAAGATCGTTGGCAACTAGTCATGACTCTACCATGCATTCAAAGACATTTTGCCCAAATAACAGACTTTAAAGGGGGTACTCTGCCCCTAGACATCTTATCCCCTATCCAAAGGCTGTGGCACCCCAGACATACAGTGCACGGAGAAAACTTTGCTACATGCCGGATGACTGGCCATGCGGGGGTGGAGGCTCATGATGTCATGGTCACGCCCTGCTCGTGACATCATGGCCATGCCCCCTCAATGCAAGTCTATGGGAGGGGGCGTGATGGCCATCACGCCCCCTCCCATGCACTTGCATTGAGGGGGCGTGGCCGTGATGTCACAAGCGGGGAACGGCTGTGATGTCACGAGCCTCTGGCGCTGCACCTAACACTCTAAATGAATGCCGGGTGCAGCAGGGAGATCGCCGGGGTCCCCAGCGGCTGGACCCCCTCAATCACACATCTTATCCCCTATCGTTTGGATAGGGGATAAGATGTCTAGGGGCGGTGTACCCCTTTAAGAGGGGTAAAATCTTTAGACTGAGAAAAGCATGAGGGTCCTTTCAACAAACTACCCACCTATTAAGAGGTGTGGTTACATGAGGGCACAGACGGTAAACAAGCTCTGAAAGACCAGGTAGACCACCATAGGATAGAATTGTTTGATCCCACAGTTTCCTTGTCCACTTCTTTCTCTACCCAGACCAACTACAGACACTGAACCGAAGAAGACTTGGTGTCACGGACCTGCTCCGAATATAAAGTCATAAAGTTTCTAAAATGGGAATTGTTTTTTTTTGGTTTAAAACTTGACTATTAAGAACATCGAGGACTGTCTTCTTGTACTGTATTATTCATAATCTACAGTATATACTCGAGTATAAGCCGAGTTTTTCAGCACGATTTTTCGTGCTGAAACGCCCCCCCTCGGCCTATACTCGAGTGAACTCTCCGCCTGTCAATCCCTTCTCAGTGGTCTTCAACCTGCGGACCTCCAGATGTTGCAAAACTACAACTCCCAGCATGCCTGGACAGCCATCGGCTGTCCAGGCATGCTGGGAGTTGTAGTTTTGAAATCTCCCCTCGGTGGGAAGGAAGGGTGAGCTGGTCCAGGCCATCTATGCTGCAGGGACCACCCGGTGGGGAGGGTTAGTCGTTCCGGGCTGTCCATTTTCACCGGGGGGGACCCTCTTCTCCACGCTCCGGGCCCGGCCCCGGACTAGTGACGTTGCCTTGACGACGATGCACAAGGACGCCCTGAAGGGATTGACAGGCGGTGATGATGAAGGGGGGGGGGATGATGACGGGGGTCTGGATGATGACGGGGGGGGGGGGAGGGGGATGATGACATGGGGGGATGATGTATTTCCAACCCTAGGCTTATAGTCGAGTCAATAACTTTTCCTGGGCTTTTGGGGTGAAATTAGGGGCCTCGGCTTATACTCGGGTCGGCTTATACTCGAGTATATACGGTACTCGTTTCTATGTAACAGGACTCAGAGGGTTGATGAATTTTACATCAGTCTTTTCTAAGGTGACTATTAGTATGAATAAGAAAATACATCTAATTTTCTGGAGCGTTTTATTATCATATAGCGATATTAAGTAGGATATATACAAACATATTATGTATAGGATAAGATGAGCCAAAGTGAACGTGTACAATTTAGGCCTATGGAATCCACTGACATAACCTGACTCTCTGAAATATGTCAACATCAATAGAAAGCTGCATATGGTATAAGAGATATGCATACAAATACTCCCGTGTCGGACGCGGCTTGACCTGCGCCATTTGTCATTGTGACATAATATGTTATGATGGATCGTCATGAGTTATGCAGAATACGCCATTAGCACAAGGGACAGGACTGCAGGCCGGGTCACATGTGTAATTACAACACTATATACATATCAATGTATTTCTGCCGTAACATACACTCTCTATCATTCTGATGACGCCTTCCATGTTTAACCCCTGATGCTTGTTTGAACTCTTGTGTACGACATCTCCCATCTATTTCATCTGTTTTCTTTTCAACTCCTTCTTCATATTCTTCAAATCCTGACAACAAAATATCTGGTTGTGCGGCTCCCGTCATCCATTTCAATGAGGAATGAGAGGATAATACTATAGTGCTGGAGTATCTAAGCCAATCATGTGTAATACACTCAGAGCATTCCTACATAATTCTACATACAGTATATTGGACGTTATATACAGTGTCTCCCATAAGTGACTCCACCCCTCACATTATATATACAGTATCTCCCATAAGTGAGTCCACCCCTCACATTATATATACAGTATCTCCCATAAGTGAGTCCACCCCTCACATTATATATACAGTATATCCCATAAGTGAGTCCACCCCTCACATTATATATACAGTATCTCCCATAAGTGACTCCACCCCTCACATTATATACAGTATATCCCATAAGTGACTCCACCCCTCACATTATATACAGTATATCCCATAAGTGACTCCACCCCTCACATATATACAGTATATCCCATAAGTGACTCCACCCCTCACATTATATATACAGTATATCCCATAAGTGACTCCACCCCTCACATTATATACAGTATATCCCATAAGTGACTCCACCCCTCACATATATACAGTATATCCCATAAGTGACTCCACCCCTCACATTATATATACAGTATATCCCATAAGTGACTCCACCCCTCACATTATATACAGTATATCCCATAAGTGACTCCACCCCTCACATTATATATACAGTATCTCCCATAAGTGAGTCCACCCCTCACATTATATACAGTATCTCCCATAAGTGAGTCCACCCCTCACATTATATATACAGTATCTCCCATAAGTGAGTCCACCCCTCACATTATATACAGTATCTCCCATAAGTGAGTCCACCCCTCACATTATATATACAGTATCTCCCATAAGTGAGTCCACCCCTCACATTATATACAGTATCTCCCATAAGTGAGTCCACCCCTCACATTATATATATAGTATCTCCCATAAGTGACTCCACCCCTCACATTACATATACAGTATCTCCCATAAGTGAGTCCACCCCTCACATTATATACAATATCTCCCATAAGTGAGTCCACCCCTCACATTATATATATAGTATCTCCCATAAGTGACTCCACCCCTCACATTACATACAGTATATCCCATAGGTGAGTCCACCCCTCACATTATATATACAGTATCTCCCATAAGTGACTCCACCCCTCCCATTATATATAGTATCTCCCATAAGTGAGTCCACCCCTCACATTATATACAGTATCTCCCATAAGTGAGTCCACCCCTCACATTATATATATAGTATCTCCCATAAGTGACTCCACCCCTCACATTACATACAGTATATCCCATAGGTGAGTCCACCCCTCACATTATATACAGTATATCCCATAAGTGAGTCCACCCCTCACATTATATATACAATATCTCCCATAAGTGAGTCCACCCCTCACATTATATATACAGTATCTCCCATAAGTGAGTCCACCCCCCACATTATATATACAATATCTCCCATAAGTGAGTCCACCCCTCACATTATATATACAGTATCTCCCATAAGTGAGTCCACCCCTCACATTATATATACAGTATCTCCCATAAGTGAGTCCACCCCTCATATTATATATACAGTATCTACCATAAGTGAGTCCACCCCTCACATTATATATACAGTATCTCCCATAAGTGACTCCACCCCTCACATTATATATACAGTATCTCCCATAAGTGACTCCACCCCTCACATTATATATACAGTATCTCCCATAAGTGACTCCACCCCTCACATTATATACAGTATATCCCATAAGTGATTCCACCCCTCACATTATATATACAGTATCTCCCATAAGTGAGTCCACCCCTCACATTATATATACAGTATCTCCCATAAGTGAGTCCACCCCTCACATTATATATACAGTATCTACCATAAGTGAGTCCACCCCTCACATTATATATACAGTATCTCCCATAAGTGACTCCACCCCTCACATTATATATACAGTATCTACCATAAGTGAGTCCACCCCTCACATTATATATACAGTATCTCCCATGAGTGAGTCCACCCCTCACATTATATATACAGTATATCCCATAAGTGAGTCCACCCCTCACATTATATATACAGTATATCCCATAAGTGAGTCCACCCCTCACATTATATATACAGTATCTACCATAAGTGAGTCCACCCCTCACATTATATATAGAGTATATCCCATAAGTGAGTCCACCCCTCACATTATATATACAGTATCTCCCATAAGTGAGTCCACCCCTCACATTATATATACAGTATATCCCATAAGTGAGTCCACCCCTCACATTATATATACAGTATCTCCCATAAGTGACTCCACCCCTCACATTATATATACAGTATCTCCCATAAGTGAGTCCACCCCTCACATTATATATACAGTATCTCCCATAAGTTAGTCCACCCCTCACATTATATATACAGTACATCCCATAAGTGAGTCCACCCCTCACATTATATATACAGTATCTCCCATAAGTGACTCCACCCCTCACATTATATATACAGTATCTACCATAAGTGAGTCCACCCCTCATATTATATATACACATTATCTCCCATAAGTGAGTCCACCCCTCACATTATATACAGTATCTCCCATAAGTGACTCCACCCCTCACATTATATACAGTATATCCCATAAGTGAGTCCACCCCTCACATTATATACAGTATCTCCCATAAGTGAGTCCACCCCTCACATTATATACAGTATCTCCCATAAGTGAGTCCACCCCTCACATTATATACAGTATCTCCCATAAGTGAGTCCACCCCTCACATTATATATACAGTATCTCTCATAAGTGAGTCCACCCCTCACATTATATATACAGTATATCCCATAAGTGAGTCCATCCCTCACATTATATACAGTATCTCCCATAAGTGAGTCCACCCCTCACATTATATACACAGTATCTCCCATAAGTGACTCCACCCCTCACATTATATACAGTATCTCCCATAGGTGAGTCCACCCCTATCATTATATACAGTATCTGCCATAAGAGAGTCCACCCCTCACATTATATACAGTATCTCCCATAAGTGAGTCCACCCCTCACATTATATACAGTATCTCCCAGAAGTGAGTCCACCCCTCACATTATATATACAGCATATCCCATAAGTGAGTCCACCCCTCACATTATATACAGTATATCCCATAAGTGACTCCACCCCTCACATTATTTATACAGTATCTCCCATAAGTGAGTCCACCCCTCACATTATATACAGTATCTCCCATAAGAGAGTCCACCCCTCACATTATATACAGTATCTCCCATAAGTGAGTCCACCCCTCACATTATATACAGTATCTCCCATAAGTGAGTCCACCCCTCACATTATATATACAGTATCTCCCATAAGTGACTCCACCCCTCACATTATATACACAGTATCTCCCATAAGTGACTCCACCCCTCACATTATATATACAGTATCTCCCATAAGTGACTCCACCCCTCACATTATATACACAGTATCTCCCATAAGTGGGTCCACCCCTCACATTATATATACAGTATCTCCCATAAGTGAGTCCACCCCTCACATTATATACAGTATCTCCCATAAGTGAGTCCACCCCTCACATTATATATACAGTATATCCCATAAGTGACTCCACCCCTCACATTATATATAGTATATCCCATAAGTGACTCCACCCCTCACATTATATACAGTATATCCCATAAGTGAGTCCACCCCTCACATTATATACAGTATATCCCATAAGTGAGTCCACCCCTCACATTATATATACAGTATATCCCATAAGTGACTCCACCCCTCACATTATATATAGTATATCCCATAAGTGAGTCCACCCCTCACATTATATACAGTATATCCCATAAGTTAGTCCACCCCTCACATTATATACAGTATATCCCATAAGTGAGTCCACCCCTCACATTATATACAGTATCTCCCATAAGAGAGTCCACCCCTCACATTATATATACAGTATATCCCATAAGTGAGTCCACCCCTCACATTATATATACAGTATAGCCCATAAGTGAGTCCACCCCTCACATTATATATACAGTATATCCCATAAGTGAGTCCACCCCTCACATTATAAACAGTATCTCCCATGAGTGAGTCCACCCCTCACATTATATATACAGTATATCCCATAAGTGAGTCCACCCCTCACATTATATATACAGTATCTCCCATAAGTGAGTCCACCCCTCACATTATATACAGTATCTCCCATAATTGAGTCCACCCCTCACATTATATACAGTATCTCCCATAAGAGAGTCCACCCCTCACATTATATATACAGTATCTCCCATGAGTGAGTCCACCCCTCACATTATATATACAGTATATCCCATAAGTGAGTCCACCCCTCACATTATATATACAGTATCTCCCATAAGTGAGTCCACCCTCACATTATATACAGTATCTCCCATAATTGAGTCCACCCCTCACATTATATACAGTATCTCCCATAAGTGACTCCACCCCTCACATTATATACAGTATCTCCCATAAGTGAGTCCACCCCTCACATTATATACAGTATCTCCCATAAGAGAGTCCACCCCTCACATTATATATACAGTATCTCCCATAAGTGAGTCCACCCCTCACATTATATATACAGTATATCCCATAAGTGAGTCCACCCCTCACATTATATATACAGTATCTCCCATAATTGAGTCCACCCCTCACATTATATATAGTATCTCCCATAAGAGAGTCCACCCCTCACATTATATATACAGTATCTCCCATAAGTGAGTCCACCCCTCACATTATATACAGTATCTCCCATAATTGAGTCCACCCCTCACATTATATACAGTATCTCCCATAAGAGAGTCCACCCCTCACATTATATATACAGTATCTCCCATAAGTGAGTCCACCCCTCACATTATATACAGTATCTCCCATAATTGAGTCCACCCCTCACATTATATACAGTATCTCCCATAAGAGAGTCCACCCCTCACATTATATATACAGTATCTCCCATAAGAGAGTCCACCCCTCACATTATATATACAGTATCTCCCATAAGTGAGTCCACCCCTCACATTATATATACAGTATCTCCCATCAGTGAGTCCACCCCTCACATTATATATACAGTATCTCCCATAAGTGACTCCACCTCTCACATTATATACAGTATCTCCCATAAGTGACTCCGCCCCTCACATTATATATACAGTATATCCCATAAGGGAGTCCACCCATCACATTATATATACAGTACCTCCCATAAGTGAGTCCACCCCTCACATTATATACAGTATCTCCCATAATTGAGTCCACCCCTCACATTATATACAGTATCTCCCATAAGTGAGTCCACCCCTCACATTATATACAGTATCTCCCATAATTGAGTCCACCCCTCACATTATATACAGTATCTCCCATAAGTGGGTCCACCCCTCACATTATATATATAGTATCTCCCATAAGTGAGTCCACCCCTCACATTATATATACAGTATATCCCATAAGTGAGTCCACCCCTCACATTATATACAGTATTTCCCATAAGTGACTCCACCCCTCACATTATATACAGTATATCCCATAAGTGACTCCATCCCTCACATTATATATACAGTATCTCCCGTAAGTGAGTCCACCCCTCACATTATATATACAGTATCTCCCATAAGTGAGTCCACCCCTCACATTATATATACAGTATCTCCCATAAGTGACTCCACCCCTCACATTATATACAGTATATCCCATAAGTGACTCCACCCCTCACATTATATATACAGTATCTCCCATAAGTCAGTCCACCCCTCACATTATATACAGTATCTCCCATAAGTGAGTCCACCCCTCACATTATATATACGGTATCTCCCATAAGTGAGTCCACCCCTCACATTATATACAGTATCTACCATAAGTGAGTCCACCCCTCACATTATATATACGGTATCTCCCATAAGTGAGTCCACCCCTCACATTATATATACGGTATCTCCCATAAGTGAGTCCACCCCTCACATTATATATACAGTATCTCCCATAAGTGACTCCACCTCTCACATTATATACAGTATCTCCCATAAGTGACTCCGCCCCTCACATTATATATACAGTATATCCCATAAGGGAGTCCACCCATCACATTATATATACAGTACCTCCCATAAGTGAGTCCACCCCTCACATTATATACAGTATCTCCCATAATTGAGTCCACCCCTCACATTATATACAGTATCTCCCATAAGTGAGTCCACCCCTCACATTATATACAGTATCTCCCATAATTGAGTCCACCCCTCACATTATATACAGTATCTCCCATAAGTGGGTCCACCCCTCACATTATATATATAGTATCTCCCATAAGTGAGTCCACCCCTCACATTATATATGCAGTATCTCCCATAAGTGAGTCCACCCCTCACATTATATACAGTATTTCCCATAAGTGACTCCACCCCTCACATTATATACAGTATATCCCATAAGTGAGTCCACCCCTCACATTATATATACAGTATCTCCCGTAAGTGAGTCCACCCCTCACATTATATATACAGTATCTCCCATAAGTGAGTCCACCCCTCACATTATATATACAGTATCTCCCATAAGTGACTCCACCCCTCACATTATATACAGTATATCCCATAAGTGACTCCACCCCTCACATTATATATACAGTATCTCCCATAAGTCAGTCCACCCCTCACATTATATACAGTATCTCCCATAAGTGAGTCCACCCCTCACATTATATATACGGTATCTCCCATAAGTGAGTCCACCCCTCACATTATATACAGTATCTACCATAAGTGAGTCCACCCCTCACATTATATATACGGTATCTCCCATAAGTGAGTCCACCCCTCACATTATATATACGGTATCTCCCATAAGTGAGTCCACCCCTCACATTATATATACAGTATCTCCCATAAGTGACTCCACCTCTCACATTATATACAGTATCTCCCATAAGTGACTCCGCCCCTCACATTATATATACAGTATATCCCATAAGGGAGTCCACCCATCACATTATATATACAGTACCTCCCATAAGTGAGTCCACCCCTCACATTATATACAGTATCTCCCATAATTGAGTCCACCCCTCACATTATATACAGTATCTCCCATAAGTGAGTCCACCCCTCACATTATATACAGTATCTCCCATAATTGAGTCCACCCCTCACATTATATACAGTATCTCCCATAAGTGGGTCCACCCCTCACATTATATATATAGTATCTCCCATAAGTGAGTCCACCCCTCACATTATATATGCAGTATCTCCCATACGTGAGTCCACCCCTCACATTATATACAGTATTTCCCATAAGTGACTCCACCCCTCACATTATATACAGTATATCCCATAAGTGAGTCCACCCCTCACATTATATATACAGTATCTCCCGTAAGTGAGTCCACCCCTCCCATTATATATACAGTATCTCCCATAAGTGAGTCCACCCCTCACATTATATATACAGTATCTCCCATAAGTGACTCCACCCCTCACATTATATACAGTATATCCCATAAGTGACTCCACCCCTCACATTATATATACAGTATCTCCCATAAGTCAGTCCACCCCTCACATTATATACAGTATCTCCCATAAGTGAGTCCACCCCTCACATTATATATACGGTATCTCCCATAAGTGAGTCCACCCCTCACATTATATACAGTATCTCCCATAAGTGATTCCACCCCTCACATTATATACAGTATCTACCATAAGTGACTCCACCCCTCACATTATATATACGGTATCTCCCATAAGTGAGTCCACCCCTCACATTATATATACGGTATCTCCCATAAGTGAGTCCACCCCTCACATTATATATACGGTATCTCCCATAAGTGAGTCCACCCCTCACATTATATACAGTATCTACCATAAGTGAGTCCACCCCTCACATTATATATACGGTATCTCCCATAAGTGAGTCCACCCCTCACATTATATATACGGTATCTCCCATAAGTGAGTCCACCCCTCACATTATATATACAGTATATCACATAAGTGACTCCACCCCTCACATTATATATACGGTATCTCCCATAAGTGAGTCCACCCCTCACATTATATATACAGTATCTCCCATAAGTGAGTCCACCCCTCACATTATATATACGGTATCTCCCATAAGTGGGTCCACACCTCACATTTTTGTAAATATTTTATTCTATCTCTTCATGTGATGACACTTAAGAAATGACCTTCTGCTACAATGCAAAAATGTCTAAACCTTGGGAACAAAAGTGAGTGCACCCCTAAGAGAAAATGTCCAACTTTTGGCCCATAGTGTCGATATTTTGTGTAGCTGCCATTATTTAACAGCACTGTCTTAAGTCTCTCAGGCATGGAGTTCACCAGATCTTCACAGGTTGTCCCTGGAGTCCTCTTCCCTTCTCTATGACCATAACACAGAGCTGATTGATGTTAGAGACCTTGCGCTGGGGGGCTTGAGGATGCCCCCCAGATGCTCAAAAGGTTTAGGTCTGGAGACATGCTTTGCCCACCCCATAGATACTGTATATAATGTGAGGGTACCCTCAGCTTCTTTTATAAGGCAGTGGTGGTCTTGGAGGTGCTTGAGGTCATTATCATGTGTGAATACCGCCCTGCAGCCCAGTCTCTGAAGGGGGAGATCACGCTCTGCCTCAGTATGTCACAGTACATGTTGGCATTCATGGTTCCCTAAATGAACTGTATCTCCCCAGTGCCAGCAGCACTCATGCAGGCCCAGACCATGACACTCCTACCACCATGCTTGACTTGTCGGCAAGACACACTTATCTTTGTACTCTTTACCTGGTTGCCGTCATATTGTTCCAGTAATCCCTGTCTATAGTCTGCTTGTCTCCTGCAAACTGTTTGCAGGCGTTTTTGTGCATCATCTTTAGAAGAGGCTTCCTTCTGGTATGACAGCGATGGAGACCAATTTGATGCAGTGTGCGGCTTATGGTCTGAACACTGACAGACTGGACCTTAACCCTCTACACCCTCTGCATCAATGCTGGCAGCACTCTGGATATGATTCTGAGCACGTGCACTCAACTTCTTTGGTCGACCATCTTGAGGCCAACCAGTCACGTAAAACCGCAACGGCCTGATGAAGCACCTAGGGGTGTGTAACGGTCCGTGGCCCGGCGTCTGAGCTCTCCCGTTTCCATCCGCCGCCTCCCTGCTTGGACCAGTCCTCAGTCCTTGGATTATAGTATCTGTTTGGTCTGCCTGCAATGGGCTGGTGAGCGCTCTGCTTTCTTCTCTCTCTTTTTGATGGAGTTATATACATTGCTGTTTATATCGTAGAATGTAGCGCTTACTTTCCTGCTGAAACACACAACTGAGTCCGATATCTGGAACTATTTTTAGTTCAGTGATTATACATGTAATGGTGGTGCTGGCTGATATTTCTTTCTTTCTTTGTAAATATAAATTATTTTTTTCACATGCTCTGAGAGTTCTATATCTGGTGTATTGGAACAACATCATATCAGGATTTGATCAACTTTACTTTAGTGAATGGCTCTTCTCTGAAATACCAGGGACAGCCTGTAGACATGTGTGGCGCTGTTTCTAGAATAAAAAAAAAGCCATCTTTTCTATTACAGGTCAAACACTTTTTGAACGTAATTCTCTTACCATCTGATTCTTATTATCCCAACAATATTACAGGAACTGAGAAGCTAGTTTAGTACTTTTGGCCTCATATATACGTACCATACATTTGTGAATGTGTTCTGTAGACAAAGCTCTTCTTTATACAGAGTCATATGTAGTGATGTACATAGACAAAAGGGGGCCCCATAGCAACTATGAAAATGGGCCTCCTATTGTGGCATCTGGTTTTGCTTCCCCAAGACAGAAAGGTCTTGTGTCTATTTTTCCTTCTTTTCCTTTCCTTTTTGACTCATTGGTCAATACCCCCTCCATTAATTTGCAGCCAATGCTTTTCCCTGGAGAGAGGAGTTCTGCACAGGTTCTTACCAACTGAAAAAGGAATGGGGCCAACCAGGACAGGACCACCTCTACTCAAGAGCCCTATAGCGTGATCTTCCGCTATGGTATGTATGCCCTTAGTAATATACATTGGGCTCGTATGAAGACACAAAGAGTCCCCTTTATGGCTCCCCAAAATGTCATACAGGCCAACAGTTCCAGTTTTGGAGTGACAATCCTGTAAACTGAAATGAAACAAAAGGCAGACAGCGCTCCATAGCGTGATACCGTTGTTGCACAGGAAAATTAATGTAGGTGGATGTTGCTCTTACCACAGTGGGTTACACTCCACCAAGTGCAACAATGGTACAAGATGTAGAAAATGAATAAGGTGTAAGCAGCCACTACTCGTCTCATCAAATATAGCCAAAACAACAGTAGAACTCTAAGGTGTGGACGGGATACACGGGCGCTCGACAACCAGGTAGTAGGATAAAATGTTTATTCACCCATAATGCAACGCATTTCACAGCACAGCTGCTTCATCAGGCATCTGATGCCTGATGAAGCAGCTGTGCTGTGAAACGCGTTGCATTATGGGTGAATTGACATTTTATCCTACTACCTGGTTGTCGAGCGCCCGTGTATCCCGTCCACACCTTGGAGTTCTACTGTTTTTTTTTTTGGGCTAATCCTGTAAACTGGATTACAAAAAGCGAGGTTTTATGGAGTTAGTTGTGCAGTTTGGAGTATTACAGGACAGCCCATAGGTGGAGCTGAGATCGATGTCACCTGAGGTGCTTCTACAGTGCAATATGAGATCTAATGGAATAAGCCATGATTTTTTTTTTTGTAACATCACATATGCCAAAAAATAAATACAAAATATTCAAAGCCTCTGTATGAAATCAGCTATTGAAGGTACAGTAGGGCCCCATAGATTTCTGTGGGTGACGAAGGAGCTGCCATACAACCGTGTGTATCAGGCCCCAGTCACAGACAAGACAGATCTCCTGCTATCTGTGCATAAAGTGGCACATGCAATTATATTCCTACCACTCATACTAAGAAAATATTAAAGATGACGACGAGAAGATGCCTGACAGCCATCCGGGGCCGCGGTGAAGAAGACGTCTCGAAGCAGACGTCACAGACACATTTCAGCTCCGTCTTGATTGTGCATTTTTTCTTCTCCGTTCAGACACAATCTCCACGGCCTTTTTTGTGTGTTGCTTTATAATTGGCTGGAGGATTTTGTAGGTGCCGCAGCTCCGGGGAGAGTAATTTATTACTTTTTTTCAGTCTAATTTTTATTAGCTAAAATAAGAATAAGAAAAACAAAACAAATGCACAAAGGGATAAATTACACTGTTGTTCCCATTAACAACGGAACCCTAATCATGATTTTATTAAATGTCAAACATTAATAGGATTTCACAAGCATTTCAGGGCGTTATTGTTGGTTTCTTGACTATTCGGTGGACACAGGGTAGTGCACATGGATAAGGAAAGTGGCGCTCTTTAATCAATCAAACTTGGCGAAGGACAGCGAGGTGCTCGGCTAATGCAAAAAAATAAATAAATAAAAAAGCAAAAAAAAAAAAGGTGATATTGGGAAGCTGCTAGAGCTACCCAGAATAAGAGAAAAAAATACAATCAGAGAGAGAAAATAATAAGGGCTCTGGTATATTAGCCCGGCGAGACGGCCGTCAGGAAAGAAATTTTTTTTTCTCCTTTCAGAAAATTAAATTGAATGTAAAAGTAGGACACCCGTAGCGAGGCCTTTTCTTCATAACTACTGAAATAATATCATCCAGATTGCTGCAGGGAATAAAAAAAAGGTCACTTTCACCCAAAAAAACGATGTAACTTAAGATTGTACTGAAAAAAAAAAAAAAAAAAGACTGGACAAGATTGGTTGCGATAGTCTGGCTATCTGTGAATCTGTAGTATTTTCATTAAGGGGTACTCCAGTGCTAGACATCTTATCCCCATCCAAAGTATAGGGAATAAGACGTCTGATCGTGGGGGGGGGGGGGGGGGGGCGATTGGACCCCCGTATCTCCATGCAGACACCCGAGGTTCTGAACATTATGTGCGGAACGCTGGGTTGGGGAAGCTTTGGTTGTAATCCTGCTGTTATTTATTTTCTTGCTGCTAACATACAGCTGGCACATCAATGACCCCTTCTCCTGCACATGCCATGTATAGCATCCCTGACCATACCATCCATACCACTCCTGGCCATGCCATCTATAGCACCCCTGGCCATGCCATCTATACCACTCCTGGCCATGCCATCTATAGCCCCCTGGCCATGCCATCTATAGCCCCCCTGGCTTCCCTGTGCCTGGCTATATATTTTTAGCGGACTCTACTTTATATTTAGTGTAACACTAGGCATAATACATTGCCATAAATCAGTATTTCACTGTATTCTATAATAAATAAGATTACCGCATGCTCAAGTCCCCTAGTGGGGTTTGAATATATGCTAACATTTTCATTAAAAACATTTTTTGTGAGATGTTGTGAGAAGCCAAAAGGGAGGGAGGAGGGGGAGAATACACTACAGCACTGTGGACATACAGAAGCAACAACCCTGCTATTTACACAAGGAATAGCTGCCCTGTGCTTTATAGGTGGAGAGATAAGAAGGATTAACCATTGAGGAACAGTATGAATCATTGTCAGCAGACAAACTGGCTCAGTATGCAGGTACACCGCTCAGGTGTTCTCTCTCTCTCTCCTCCTCCCCATAGCACGTAGATAACTCCACCCCACTTCAGGTAATCTGTCCTGATCTTGCTGTTACTAGAGACAGATTTCCCCTAACAACAGGCAGTGGACAGCAGATTGCAGACAAGTGAGACACCCAGTGGCCAAGACTTATAAGATATTTTTCTGGGGTAAGGAATCATCTTTTGGTAAATAAAGGGAATTACAAGTATCTTAAGAGTGACACAAGATATCACATGGAGGAAAGTTGTTTGAAATGACAATGACCATAACTCTGATCCTGGTTGTTGTAGTGTCTTCCCCGTGAAGTACATTTAAAGCACAGCTTAGAACTATTTTTACAGATTAATTCTACTAATTTTACTGATGGCATGAAAAATATTGTCATTAAGGCTCGGTTTACAGCAAGTGTGGGCTTTTCTGGTGTAAGTACTAGGAAATGTTCCCAACGCACAGGATATATCTATCTTGCCAACAAACCATCAGTAGCTGAATGTTCACCGAAAAAGGGTATTGTATTGGCATGGTATATATGGAGATACAGTGTCTTTGCTTTAGTGTGGTTAATATACAGTACAGACCAACAGTTTGGACACACCTTCTCATTCAGAGTTTTCTTTATTTTAATGACTATGAAAATTTTAGATTCACACTGAAGGCATCAAAACTATGAATTAACACATGTAGAATTATATACATAACAAAAAAGTGTGAAAATATGTCATATTCTAGGTTCTTCAAAGTAGCCACCTTTTGCTTTTATTACTGCTTTGCAGACTCTTGGCATTCTCTTGTTGAGATTCAAGAGATAGTCACCTGAAATGGTTTTCACTTCACACGTGTGCTGGTGTGGAGGAGGAGGTGTGAGGGTGCTTTGCTCGTGACACTGTTGGGGATTTATTCAAAATTGAAGGCATACTGAACCAGCATGGCTACCACAGCATCTTGAAGCTGCATGCTATTCCATCCGGTTTGCGTCTAGTTGGACCATCATTTATTTTTCAACAGGACAATGACCCCAAACACACCTCCAGGCTGTGTAAGGGCTATTTGACCAAGAAGGAGAGTGATGGGGTGCTGCGCCAGATGACCTGGCCTCCACAGTCACCGGACCTGAACCCAATCGAGATGGTTTGGGGTGAGCTGGACCGCAGAGTGAAGGCAAAAAGGGCCAACAAGTGCTAAGCATCTCTGGGAACTCCTTCAAGACTGTTGGGAGACCATTTCAGGTGACTACCTCTTGAAGCTCATCAAGAGAATGCCAAGAGTGTGCAAAGCAGTAATCAAAGCAAAAGGTGGCTACTTTGAAGAACCTAGAATATGACATATTTTCAGTTGTTTCACACTTTTTTGTTATGTCTATAATTCCACATGTGTTAATTCATAGTTTTGATGCCTTCAGTGTGAATCTACAATTTTCATAGTCATGAAAATAAAGAAAACACTGAATGAGAAGGTGTGTCCAAACTTTTGGTCTGTACTGTATATATCATATATATTTATTCTTAAAGATTTAAAGTCACCTCCTATTTACTGCAGTCATAACCAAACGATCACGCGAACAGATGTCCCTTGTCCCACCCCCACTTTTCCTGGAATGGAGCGGCAGTGCACTTGCTTGGCTGCTTCTCCAGTTGTTCTCTATGGGACTTTGGGACTACTGCAGTGTTGAGACCTGTTGTACAGAATTATTATAGCATCCTGTCCAACCTGTGGGGCAGATGTTGCCTTCAGTGTTCATCTTGGGCCCAGACTACTCTATATCTACTACAGTTATGCTATGGTTAATGTATTGCCATTTATTTTATACCTGTTGCTTTAATCTCTGTTCTTAGAGACCATGTTGTTAGGGGAGTATGCAAGAGGGGAATCATGTGACTTATCTGCCGAATGGGAAGGCTCCAAATCTGTCCCTTATAAAGTGTGGTAGGAGTTTAAAGTTCAGTGTTATAGCCGAGATACAGTTTGGAAAAGTCTGGAGTGAATCTGTGAGGTGTTCTGAGGAGGCCCCAAATCTAATCCTGCAACCACGTATCTGCTAAATAATAACCCCAGTACCCAGGTGAAAGTCAAAGCCTAGCGGTAAGCACTAAAGTCCCGGGGATTCTATGCAAGTCAAGTCATTCAAGTTAGTCAAGTCCAAGTCACCAAAGTTTAGTGTGGGTTGCCATACAGCAAGTCAGTCATACACAGCACAATCAACTAAACGTCCCAGCAAGCCGGTTTACCCAGAACCTCTCTTTATACCAATCTGAGCTGTAACGGATTCTACCATCTATCCAGCCTCAGTAAAGTGAGTTTTTCCGTAACCTTGTGTCAGAGTACTTATTGCCCCGTGTCTGGCACAGGACAAGCTGGCTCAACCTCGGGTGGTGTATAAGCTAACCACGCCTTGGCGTTACGAAAAGGTTAATTATAAATTACCCTCACCCGACACCACATATAGTCAGGTGGCCAGAGGCAAAATGTGATACATAACTCCAGAGAACACATTTTCATTTTTCTCCAGAATCCATGCTTTCTACCACTCTAACCAAAGTTCAGTATTTCTTATGTTGAGAATGACCAACATTGGAGCCCAAAATATGATTGGGGCTTAACTCTGATCCCACTGACGTTTAAAGATGGACACCAAAGACCTCAGGAAGCATTAGTGTACATTTTTTTCTGTCTTTATTTATTTATTCATCTTGGATTTTGGTAGGTTCCAGATGACTGCACTAAGGAGAGAAGAATAAAGGCTGACACATAATGGGAGGATTTGTATATGGCTGGCACAGCTCAGGGGAACATCTGATGAAGTTTCCACAGGGACAAAAATGTTCAGATGTTCCTGTGGTTTACAGAACACACAAGAAAAAAAATTGATTGTTCTATTTAAGCCTCTTGTATCCTAGCAGATTTATGGATACACACAGTAGCTGTTTATAGAAACATATTTGTTTTATAGGGCTCAAACATTTCTAACAAGTTTACTCCAGATATAGAGATCTGAATGCAGAGAAACAAAAATTAGGGCAACTCAAGACTTTTTGCTGCACCTCTACACAATTAACTCTGGCCCCATTCATATCATGTTTTGGGACTCCATCACTGGTTTATATCGGGATACTTCACGGTGGTATAGGTTTTATGTATGCGACGCGAAAGCTGTAAAGCAAACCAACAATAGCCACAAAAAATGGGTTGGCAGTAGTAAAAAATTTTTACAAAAAGGTTTGTCAAAAAAGTTTATCGGTAAAGGAGCCCAAAATGTCATGTGAACTTGGTGTCCTTTAAATTCTTCTGTCATGCTTCACCTCTCAGATCATACACTAGTAATAACTCAGTGGGTCGGTGTTGTCCAAGAGTGGTAGATTTTCTCTTAAGGAGTACCTGTCACCAAACTAAACTTTTAATATATTGTTCCTTATGTCATTGTAAGACAGTTTATTAGACACTATTTACTTGCTGTAAAAATTTTCAACCTTTATATGTTTTTAATGTGATTGAAAAAACGGCCACTAGGTGGCTCTGTTTTTTTCCCTGAGGCAATAATACAGTTAGTTTGGTCTCCTCCTGGCCTGGCAGGAGACCAAACTCAGGAAATGCGTGTGGGGTATGGAGAGGCACATTTCTCGCAGGCTTCAGTGTTGTCTTGCCTGCTGAGGAACATCCACTTTCTCCTACTGGGAGCTCAGACAAAGTGAGCAAGGGGAAAGGTATGATATGCAGCTTTTTAAAGCTTGGAAAAATTTTTTAGGGCGGGATGAATGTTAAGAGTAGTTAGTGAATGCAATCTGAGTTAGTTTACAAAATATGGTTTGATGCCAGGTACTCTTTAAAAGGAAAAAGCAGGGGTGTAAATAGGTACATGGCTAGATAGGGCTTTTCATTTTTTTCAACATTTCTTTCCAGAGCCGAAATATTGCCTTTTTGTTAATATATAAATAAGACCAGGGTTATATATATATATATATATATATATATATATATATATATATATAACCAGGGTTGGTTAGTTAGTCCATCTCTTCTTCTTCTCTGCCTTTATGCTGCTATTAATGAATGGCAGGGTAGGTGTGTTCATGTGGGCCCGAAGGTGGGGAATAAGAGGAGATAGCCCAGATGACCTAGGGATATTTCCATGCTGGAAAACTCCCCATGGCACTTGAGCCTCATTTACATGTTAACTAAAAAGCTTGTATCTTGGCCCTGGAAAGGACTATGGAGATAAGAACAGTAGGAATCATGATGGCAGCCCTATCTAGCTATGTGTTTATTTACACCCTGCTTTAAAGGGATATTCTATTTGAAAAAGTTATCCCCTATCCTATAACAATCAGATTGGTGGGTATGTGACTACTGGAATTCCACCAATCACACGAATGTGGAAAACTGTCCCCTTGAGATTAACGCTTGGCAATATTTAAAAGCTCCATTCATTCAGGGAAGAAATATTCTTACATTGTTGGGTCCCAGCAGTTGGAACCCATTGATCACCTTGTTAACCCCTACAGAAACTTTTTTTGTAGATAAAACCAGAAGAATGTTTATTTTTTTTTATTTTATTTTTTTAAGTACAAAAAGAAATGTACAAATAGTGAGGGCAGGCAAATAACTTTTCATAATCCGAGAAGAATGAGAACAGCCCTCTGAAGTAGAGTACAAGGTTACCTATATCAGCCTTGGTACGACCATTAATACTGTATATGGGTCTCTGTTCTGACGGTAAGTAAACCCTGCACTCATGGACCATGTAACAGCCTTATAAACAATAAAACAGACTAATGGGCAGAAGTTAAATTAGTCAGAAGCTGTCCCTGGGTGTCCCCTTTGGGGCGAATATCTAAATTTACTTATCAGTATGCATTTGGAAAGTGGAAGAAAACTGGAGTCCCAAAGGAAATCCACGCCATGACTAGGAGAGCATACACACTGGTCACAGAAGTTTTCCTTGGTGTGATATGAACCCAGAACCCCAGCGCTGCAAGGAAACAGTGCTAACCACTGAGCCCCCATGCTACTGTTTCTTCAGAACCCGATATTTTTTTATTTAATTTTTTAATTATACAAGGTTTATATTTGTTACGCCTAGCGCTCCGGGCCCCCGCTCCTCCCCGGAGCGCTCACGGCGTCTTTCTCCCTGCAGCTCCCCGGTCAGTCCCGCTGACCGGGAGCGCTGCTCTGTCATGGCCGTTGGGGATGCGATTCGCACAGCGGGACGCGCCCGCTCGCGAATCGCATCCCAGGTCACTTACCCGTTCCCGTCCCCTGCTGTCATGTGCTGGCGCGCGCGGCTCCGCTCTCTAGGGCGCGCGCGCGCCAGCTCCCTGAGACTTAAAGGGCCAGTGCACCAATGATTGGTGCCTGGCCCAATTAGCTTAATTGGCTTCCACCTGGTCCCTGACTATATCTATCCTCCTCCCATGCACTTCCTTGCCGGATCTTGTTGCCCTTGTGCCTAGTGAAAGCGTTTTGTGTGTTTAAAGCCTGTGTACCAGAACTTCTGCTATCTCCCCTGACTACGAACCTTGCCGCCTGCCCCCGACCTTCTGCTACGTCCGACTTTGCTTCTGCCTACTCCCTTGTACCTCGCCTATCTTCAGCAGTCAGAGAGGTGAGCCGTTGCTAGTGGATACGACCTGGTCACTACCGCCGCAGCAAGACCATCCCGCCTTGCGGCGGGCTCTGGTGAAAACCAGTAGTGGCTTAGAACCGGTCCACTAGCGCGGCCCTCGCCATCCCTCTCTGGCACAGAGGATCCACTACCTGCCAGCCGGCATCGTGACAGTAGATCCGGCCATGGATCCCGCTGAAGTTCCTCTGCCAGTTGTCGCTGACCTCCCTACGCTGGTCGCCCAGCAAGCTCGTCAGATCGCCCAACAAGATCACCAGCTGTCGTACTTGACCACCATGACACAGCAACTCCAGTCACAACTACAGCAAGTACAGTCACAGCTACAGCAGCAACAACCATCTCCTCCGCCAGCTCCTGCACCCCTTCCGCAGCGAGTGGCCACTCCTAGCCTCCGCCTGTCCTTGCCGGACAAATTTAATGGGGACTCTAAGTTTTGCCGTGGCTTTCTTTCGCAATGTTCCCTGCACTTGGAGATGATGTCGGACCAGTTTCCTACTGAAAGGTCTAAGGTGGCTTTCGTAGTCAGCCTTCTGTCTGGAAAAGCTCTGTCATGGGCCACACCGCTCTGGGACCGCAATGACCCCGTCACTGCCTCTGTACACTCCTTCTTCTCGGAAATTCGAAGTGTCTTTGAGGAACCTGCCCGAGCCTCTTCTGC
Organism: Hyla sarda; assembly: GCF_029499605.1. Classification (NCBI taxonomy): domain Eukaryota; kingdom Metazoa; phylum Chordata; class Amphibia; order Anura; family Hylidae; genus Hyla; species Hyla sarda. The sequence goes on from NC_079193.1 coordinate 353,382,851, forward strand.
TGAGACTGCCCTGCTGAACCTGGTCCAGGGTAATTCCTCCGTTGGCGAGTACGCCATACAATTCCGTACTCTTGCTTCTGAACTATCCTGGAATAATGAGGCTCTCTGCGCGACCTTTAAAAAAGGCCTATCCAGCAACATTAAAGATGTTCTGGCCGCACGAGAGACTCCTGCTAACCTGCATGAACTCATTCATCTAGCCACTCGCATTGACATGCGTTTTTCTGAGAGGCATCAAGAGCTCCGCCAGGAAAAAGACTTAGATCTCTGGACACCTCTCCCACAGTCTCCACTGCAATCTGCGCCTAGGCCTCCCGCCGAGGAGGCCATGCAAGTGGATCGGTCTCGCCTGACCCTGGAAGAGAGGAATCGCCGTAAGGAAGAGAATCTTTGTCTGTACTGTGCCAGTACTGAACATTTTTTGGTGGATTGCCCAATCCGTCCTCCACGTCTGGGAAACGCACGCTCGCACCCAGCTCTCGTGGGTGTGGCGTCTCTTGATGCTAAGTCGGCTTCTCCACGTCTCACGGTGCCTGTTCGGATTTCTACTTCAGCCAGCTCTTCCCTCTCAGCCGTGGCCTGCCTGGACTCTGGAGCTTCTGGGAATTTTATTCGGGAGTCCTTAGTGAATAAATTCCGCATTCCGGTGACCCGTCTTGTCAAGCCACTCCACATTTCCGCGGTCAACGGAGCCAGGTTGGATTGCACCGTGCGTTTCCGCACGGAGCCCCTCCTAATGTGCATCGGACCTCATCACGAGGAAATTGTATTTTTTGTCCTTCCTAATTGCACTTCTGAAGTTCTCCTTGGACTACCCTGGCTTCAACACCATTCCCCAACCCTGGATTGGTCCACTGGGGAGATCAAGAGTTGGGGTCCCTCTTGTTCCAAGGACTGCCTTCTACCGGTTCCCAGTACTCCCTGCCGTGACCCTGTGGTTCCTCCTGTATCCGGTCCCCCTAAGGTCATTAAGGACTCTGCCTGCCACAGGAAATGCCTCTCCCCCCCTCCCAGTCCCATCAGGCAAGCCCCTGTGTCCCCTCATGGCCCTCGTCCTGGTGTCACACTGCCCCGTGCCAGGTCTCGCCCTCTGCCCTCTCTCCCCATTCCTACTCCTGCTGTTCTGCCTGCCGTTGAGGAATCCCTCCATCCTTTCCCGGTGTCCTCATCCCAGGGGAGGCAGTTACCGGATAAAGAGAAGGGGAGACCTAAGGGGGGGGGTACTGTTACGCCTAGCGCTCCGGGCCCCCGCTCCTCCCCGGAGCGCTCACGGTGTCTTTCTCCCTGCAGCTCCCCGGTCAGTCCCGCTGACCGGGAGCGCTGCTCTGTCATGGCCGTTGGGGATGCGATTCGCACAGCGGGACGCGCCCGCTCGCGAATCGCATCCCAGGTCACTTACCCGTTCCCGTCCCCTGCTGTCATGTGCTGGCGCGCGCGGCTCCGCTCTCTAGGGCGCGCGCGCGCCAGCTCCCTGAGACTTAAAGGGCCAGTGCACCAATGATTGGTGCCTGGCCCAATTAGCTTAATTGGCTTCCACCTGGTCCCTGACTATATCTATCCTCCTCCCATGCACTTCCTTGCCGGATCTTGTTGCCCTTGTGCCTAGTGAAAGCGTTTTGTGTGTTTAAAGCCTGTGTACCAGAACTTCTGCTATCTCCCCTGACTACGAACCTTGCCGCCTGCCCCCGACCTTCTGCTACGTCCGACTTTGCTTCTGCCTACTCCCTTGTACCTCGCCTATCTTCAGCAGTCAGAGAGGTGAGCCGTTGCTAGTGGATACGACCTGGTCACTACCGCCGCAGCAAGACCATCCCGCCTTGCGGCGGGCTCTGGTGAAAACCAGTAGTGGCTTAGAACCGGTCCACTAGCGCGGCCCTCGCCATCCCTCTCTGGCACAGAGGATCCACTACCTGCCAGCCGGCATCGTGGCAATATTATTAAATGACTTTTCATTTTCTATTTCACTTCTGTAGGAGATTATTGGAACGTAAAACCCATTTAGGAAAAAAACATTCTTATATGTAAAAAAAAACAAAAAAAAAAACAATAAACAGGGCACTCACCGGTCATTATCTTGCTTTAATGTTTTTTATTCATATACATAGGAACGACATCAATGCTGACAGAATGAGACTGACAACATGTAGCGGGGGGGCGTTCTCTGGGCAACAGAGAAACAACCCCCTCCGCTATATGTTATCCGTCTCGTCCTGTCAGCACTGATGTCGTTCCTATGTATATGAATAAAAAACATTCGGCCCACCAGAGATGGGCCAGTCAAAGCGCTGACTAATTGTAAAATGGCACAGTCAACCAGAGAAACATCCCCCTCTACATGTTGTCCATCTTGTCCTGTCAACACTGTTGCCCCGCGGAACCCCCCCTCAGGCTTTGATAACAATCGGTAAGTGCTGTGAGTATTCTTTCTTTACAAATACTATATCCCCCTGTCTGCGGCAGGATATAGTAGCCATCTATGATGATTTAATCTACAGCAATGCAGAGTAACTTTCTTATTGTGGAATTGTACATTTAAAGGTGCACTCCACCCCTAGACATCTTATCCCCTATCCAAAGGATAGGGGATAAGATGTCTGATCGCGGGGGTCCCACCGCTGGGGACCCCCGCAATATAGCATGCGACACCCACCTGTTTCTTGTCCGGAAGCGCTGGAGGGTCTGGGCCCCGACCACGGGAAAGGAAGTCTGTGAAATCACGACTCCGCCCCCGTGTGACGTCACGCCCCGTCCCCTCAATGCAAGTCTATGGGAGGGGGCGTGACGCCCCCTCCCATAGACTTGCATTGAGGGGACGGGGCGTGACGTCACATGGGGCGGAGTATTGACGTCACAGACTTCCGTTCCCTTGGTCAGGTTCCAGCGGCGGGACCCCCGCGATCAGACATCTTATCCCCTATCCTTTGGATAGGGGATAAGATGTCTAGGGGTGGAGTACCCCTTTAAGAAATAGCTGCCTCTGCTTAGGATATGCAATGTAGCTAAACATGAAGCTAAACATTGGGAAAGAATAGATGATTTCTGCCTGGCTCTAACTACCTGCTGAATTATTGAAGCCCAAATTCTATAACGTCTGGGTTCAGGATATAAGAATCGCCTGGTTCCAGAATGGTAATGAAAACTTCCTGGGCACAATCATTCACAATTCCGTTGTCTCATTTACAGGGAGAGAGGTCAGACGGCATTTTATAATATTAGATTGGCTGCGGATTGTACCGCCTGTTATTGTCTGTCATCATTTGGCTGGAGGCTGAGTAAGGCAGAGGTTAATAATATCAGCCACAAAGCCGTAGCCTTCGGCGGCTTCTTATGAGAATATATAACAGCGGTAAATGGATCAGTCGGAAAATTTGTAACTAATGATTTACATTTTCATTTTAGACTCTGGAAGTTACGGCTGGAATAAATGTGTTTCTGCCCATATTCTTTATTTAGCAAAATTCTCAATATAATAAAATATAAAGTAAGTAACAGAAAGGAGGGGGAGAAGGTGGATATAGAAAATTAATATGGGAACAGGAAAATACATTTCAGAGGGGGCTAGCATGGTCTACAGTTGTTCCTTGGTTAGGATAATAGGTCTAAAATATCAGGGTAAGTAAGTGAGGAGCCTAAAAAACAAAGGGCAACCCCCCCCCCCCCCCCCCAAAAAAAAAAAGTTGAGGGATAACCTGAAGATCCTAGGCCCCGAAGCATAAATTGTTCCAACTATAGGGATCATTTATTTACTTATTTTATTTATTTATTTATGTACAGTGGTCCCTCAAGTTACAATATTAATTGGTTCTGGGATGACCATTGTATGTTGAAACCATTGTATGTTGAGACCAGAACTCTATGGAAACCTGGTAATTGGTTCTAAAGCCCCAAAATGTCATCCAAAAATAGGAAAAAGTGAGAATTAAAGAAAAATATGTAGATAACTAATAGAAATAAAGCAAATCCTTACATATAAAAGTAAGAAAGATCTGCTGGGAGCTGTAAATCACTGTCTATGTCAGTGTTTTCCAAGCAGGGAGCCTCCAGCTGTTGCAAAACTACAACTCCCAGCATGCCCGGACAGCCAAAGGCTGTCCGGGCATGCTGGGAGTTGTAGTTTTGCAACAGCTGGGGGCACCCTGCTTGGGAAACACTGGTCTATGTAGAGGACAAGAGCTTCTTCAGGGTCCTGTACAGTACATGCGATGTCCTAAAAAAGTAACGGAGTCGCCCTTAGCTGGTGTTCAAAGGAGCAGGTAACCCTGGTACAGGTAAAGAGTACAGAACATGTAATACCTCCCTGTACTGTAGGGGGCGCTACCAGACATCAGTCAGTGAATACGCTTCAGTAATACAGGTGTTTTACCAGTAAATTGCCCATTCTGATTGGTCAGTTCTTCCGGCCATTGACGCGTTTCTCAGATCTGGACTGTCTGTATATTGTATGTTGAATCTGGTTTCAACTTACAATGGTCAAGAAAAGACCACTGTCTGTTGAAACTTTTGTATGTTGAGGCCACCATTGTAAGTTGAGGGATCACTGTACTTACAATATTTAATTCTTTATTTAAGCATTTTTAAAGTAGCAGTACAATTTTAACTTGGCTCTAAGGCTATGTTGACAAGGTGAAATATTTGCAGAATGTCCGCCTGGAAAACGCAGGCGGACATTCCGGTTATAGCAAGCGCCAGCAAAACACGCTCAGACATGCGCCATCTCTGTAGACAGCAATGCATTTCCGACAAGTCAACGCCTTCGGCGAAGGCCTCGGTTGGGATTTCCACTGCAGATGTTTCCGCCGCGTGCACAGTGCAGCAGGATTCCATTGAAAGCAATGGGACTCTGCTGCAATGGAATTGCTAATTTTTCCTCTGGATTCTACTCAGAAATTCTGTTGTGTGAGCATGGCCACAAAATTTATTTCCATAAACTGTGGATAACTGCAAGATTATGCACCTTGGGTGTAAAAACCCAAAGACAGAATATAGAATATTTAATACAGTCCTGACCTCAGTATCTGAGGACGGATTAAGGGGTCATTATTTCAGCAGAAAGAGGGAAGTGTTCATGAGTGTATAGGGAGAGGTAATAGCAGTACAGAGGGAAGTGCTCATGGGTGTATAGGGAGAGGTATTGCCAGCAGAAAGAGGGAAGTGCTCATGGGTGTATAGGGAGAGGTATTAACAGTAGAGAGGGAAATGTTCATGGCTGTATAGGGAGAGGTATTGGCAGTAGAGAGGGAAGTGTTCATGGGTGTATTGGGTGAGGTATTACCAGCAGAAAGAGGGAAGTGCTCATGGGTGTATAGGGAGAGGTATTACCAGCAGAAAGAGGGAAGTGCTCATGGGTGTATAGGGAGAGGAATAAGCAGTAGAGAGGGAAGTGTTCATGGGTGTATAGTGATCGGTATTAGCAGTAGAGAGGGAAGTGTTCATGGGTGTAGAGGGTGAGGTATTACCAGCAGAAAGAGGGAAGTGCTCATGGGTGTATAGGGAGAGGAATAAGCAGTAGAGAGGGAAGTGTTCATGGGTGTATAGTGATCGGTATTAGCAGTAGAGAGGGAAGTGTTCATGGGTGTAGAGGGTGAGGTATTACCAGCAGAAAGAGGGAAGTGCTCATGGGTGTATAGGGAGAGGTATTACCAGCAGAAAGAGGGAAGTGCTCATGGGTGTATAGGGAGAGGTATTAGCAGTAGAGAGGGAAGTGTTCATGGGTGTAGAGGGTTAGGTATTACTAGCAGAAAGAGAGAAGTGCTCATGCCATTGTACAGAACACTGGTGAGACCTCACTTGGAGTATTGTGCGCAGTACTGGAGGCCGTATCTCCAGAAGGATATAGATACTCTAGAGAGAGTTCAGAGAAGATACTAAACTAGTACATGGATTGCAGGATAAAACTTACCAGGAAAGGTTAAAGGACCTTAACATGTATAGAAGAAAGAGGAGACAGAGGGGATATGATAGAGACTTTTATATACATAAATGGAATCAAGGGAGCCAAAGTCTGTTTGGGCATGCTGGGAGTTGTAGCTTTACAACAGCTGGAGGCATACTAGTTGGGAAACACTGCCTTAAGGGGTTAGGATTGCAGAACGCAGATTACAGTTTTAGTATCTGGGGGTCAACATAGGAGATATACTATACATATCCTATTCCCAACTGGACATAAAAGAGAGGGGCAGCTGGTCATGGGGAAAGGTCATTTTTAGTAGAGATTTCCTTGTATGTTAAAATAAAATTTGGGGCCTTCTTAGCAGCTGCAGCATCAACACCTCCTATAAATGTCCCCCTTCAACCCTTCAAAAACGAGGGGAAGGAGCAAAGAGAGCATATATATTGTCAGGCCCAAGGCCTGATTATTAAAATCCTATATGTGTATTATAATTATAACTGTGTGATGTATTATCCAAGCCAGGGGTGAGAGGTCATTCAGACTGTGTTTTGTGTATTGCATTTTATTGGGGGGTCTGGCTGCTTGTTTACATCTCCTTTGAAGTCAAAGGCTCTTTTGAAGTCATGCACTCTGGTCCCATCATATAATCAAACAGATAAGGGGCCAGGAAGAGAGATGCCCCACCTGGTGGGACCAGAGGGGAGGGGGGAATGGAGTCTCCCTCCCAAGAAAGCAGATGATATTTAAAAACAATGCTAGACTCAGTGTGTGAAATGCTGGGCAACAAGTTGACAAGACCATCCTAAGAACAGCTGGAACTCACTCATGGACTGATATCATCATGCTGTAAGAACTTCATCTTTTGTTTTCTGAACTTGCCTTGCTAAACTCTTTTATATATTGTTATACCTGTATGTCATTTGTTTCTATATTTTTATATAGTCAGCACTGTGATACCTTTTATCAGATTAAATGTTTCATTAATCAGCTCTGGTCTTTGATCTCTAAATATATGAGCTCACCTTTCTGAAGGCTGCTCTGGTAAAACACGTTTATCTAAGGGTTAATTTGGTGACTTGCTGGGACTTGTAGTGGATACCCAGAGGTCTGGCGGCTTTAACCCTTGCACCATCACACTCTCTCTAATATCTTGGCTGGACCGATAGGGTGTGATCGTGACATATATATATACACACACATATCAATACTTTGATTTAAAAATGGGTGCATCTTGTATGAGGGGAGAGGTACCACTCAGGGCCCACTGGATGCTCATGTTGTCTTTTCCTGTTTATTTTATGGTAGACAAATCTTCAAGAATATAAAAAATAAAAAAAAATCTTAACAATTTTATACCACACTTGGCAGCCTTAGAAAATGAACATTGAAACTTGATGACCTAGAACACTGCTACATTGACACCAAGACATATGAAAGGTTTGACATCCATTGATCTTAATCCAGACCAATAGTTTCTTGTTATCAATAATTCTATTACATTCTTTTCATGCTATATGTCTTCTTTAAATGTAGGTTAAAAGTGGGAATTTTGATGTACAGTGGTCCCTCAACATACGATGGTAATTCGTTCCAAACGACCCATCGTTTGTCGAATCCATCGTATGTTGAGGGATCCGTGCAATGTAAAGTATAGGAAGTTTGTACTCACCTGTCCCCGCCGCTCCGGACCGCGTCCTCACCGCTCCCGATGCTGTCCACTTCGCGATCCTCCGGCTTCTTCCACATCTTCTCCGGTGTCCGGGCCTCGCTTTCTGGAACGATGCTGGAACGCGAGGCCCGGACCCTGGAGAAGATACAGAAGACGCCGGAGGATCGCGAAGTGGACCCGTAGCAGCGGGGATAGGCAAGTGAACATGTCTGGGATGCTTAAACTGTTATCCGACAGCAGCTTAAGCATTTTGCGCTGTCGGATAGCGCTGTCTGAGAGGCCATTGTATGTCGATTTGATCATATGTCGGGGCCATCGCATCTCGGGGGGTTACTGTACATGTATTTTAAAGGGGTAATCCGGGATTTCTTTTTTATTTGACTATGCTACAGGGGCTGTAAAGTTAGTGTAGTTCATAATATAGTGTCTGTACCTGTGTTTCATGGTGGTCTCACAATTCTTATGTAATTTTTACCTCACTTCTCTTACAGTAAAGAACCCCTGTCTGTGCTGGTGTAGAAACCTTCTTTCCTCTAAACGGAGAGGATGCCTTCTTTTTTCTAAAACTAAATAACCCTAATTCTGATAATCTTTCTGGTTACTGTAGTCCTCCCATTCCCCGTATTAAACTGGTTGCCCGTCTTTGAACCCTCTCCAGCTCCACTATATCTTTCTTGTACACTGGTGCCCAGTACTGTACACAGTATTTCATGTGCCATCTGACTAGAAAGGGCATAGGATCCACTTCTACAACTTTTGTATCAACTCTCAATCTGCAGGGGTAAGCTTCAAAAGGTCCCCATAGCTTTTTCCTAGTACTTAAATTCGACCTCTGGCCATGACTATTACTCACGGCTAGCACTTGACCTGCATCCTGCAATAGGAAACTGCAGCTCAACCACATTACAACTCCAAGCAAGTCTAGGCACTGGGAGCTAACCTTCACAGTAAAATAGGACCAAGTGTTAACTCTTCAAATGCATGAGTTAACTCTTCAAATGCCATTAAGAACCTGTAAATCTGTTGGAACTGTGGAAGAAGTTATCTTGTTTAGTTAAGTTACTTGTTTGCAAAACAACACCTCAAATCCCGATGTCTTGGCTTTCCCTGCACCTCACTAACACCAAGGGAACCCCTTGAAGCACCATCATCCAGGATACCATAACCAGGTTTTGCCCCAGGGAAATTTCTCTATCAACATCCACTTCAGACCCTTGCAATGGCCTAATGGAGCATGGGACTGGCTTGCTACCACCTCAAGCCAATATCCTGACTGGGCTGTGGTGCACCACAATGCCCAGCCTAACTCAGACATGTGCCCCCGGCTATCTCATAAGCTTGCGATTTTCTTCAAGTCACTACGCATTGCTATGATCATAGAGAGAACTGTGTGGCCATACTGTTACACCTGCAGTGCACAGTTCTCTCTAACCCATGCAGGGCCGGCTCCACCTATAGACAAAGTAGGCAGTCGCTTAGAGCGCCCTCTTGATGGGGGTGCCGCTCTGCCCTCTGCAAGAGTGTTATTTCTCCAGGTTCTGACAGCCGCTAAGCTGCCACCCCAGTAGTAAGGTGATTACATGAGGAGTGGGTTTGTTACAGAGTGTAACCCCAGTAGTAAGGAGATTACATGGGAAGGAGGTTTGTTACAGTGTGTCACCCCAGTAGTAAGGCGATTACATGAGGAGGAGGTTTGTTACAGTGTGTCATCCCAGTAGTAAGGTGATTACACGAGAAGGAGGTTTGTTACAGTGCATCAACCTAGTAGTAAGGAGATTACATGAGGAGGAGGTTTGTTACAGTGTGTCACCCCAGTAGTAAGGAGATTACATGAGGAGGAGGTTTGTTACAGTGTGTCACCCCAATAGTAAGGAGATTACATGAGGAGGTGGCTTGTTATAGTGTGTCACCCCAGTAGTAAGGTGATAAAATGAGAAGGAGGTTTGTTACAGTGTGTCCCCCTAGTAGTAAGGAGATTACATGAGGAGGTGATTTGTTACAGTGTGTCATCCCCGTAGTAAGGTGGGGGGTGTCAATGGGAGAAGTCAAGAGGGCAGTAAAAGTAGCTTTTGCCTAAGGTGGCAAAAATACTCCCATTAGTCCTGAACCCATGTAGCTCCCGTTGGGTGCCTACAGAGAGGGTGCATATTTATAGACAATGAAAACCTAAAGAGGAGTGTGGTCTCCACAATTCAGGTGTTGTTATGTTAGCAAACAAGGAAGTAGAAAATACACTTAGGGTAGCGTCTCACGTAGCGTTTCAGCAACGTATTTCACGCTGCAGATGCGCCAAACGCCAGTCATTTGAATGAGCTCCCTGCTACAGCCGGCGGCTGCAGCAGGGAGCTTACTTTAGTAACTGTTGTCAAGTGAATCTACAGCATGAAAATGCTGCAGATGTGCTCATATGACCCTACTTTAAAAGGGGTGGGGAGCACCAGGACACCCTCTGACAAAAGGCTGGGAGCATGTGTTGTCCAGCAAGCGATTGGGTGATTGGAAACTATACAGTAAAGGAATGCAGTGTCCTTAAAGGGGTATGCCAGGATTATTTTATTTGACTGTGCTACAGGGGCTGTTAAGATGGTGTAGTTGATAATATAGTGTCTGTGCCTGTGTGTGTGATAGTGGTCTCACAATTCTTATGTAATTTTTGGACCAATGTTTATTTTTAACAACAAACAAAATGAGTGTCGTCTCAGACGTTGCAGTGCAGCCTGAGACATTACATCACTAGTTAGGTGTTTAGAGGGAGCATGTCTTTGCTTCAGTGGATGGAGCGACCGCCGGGTGGTAGGGAAATCATTCTGCAGTAAATTGTTGGTTTGCAACAGCTGGAGGCATCCTGGTTAGAAAACACTGGTCTATTGCATTGAAGGGAGCATATGTGTGTTTCAATGGGTGGGGAGGCTGATGTATGGGAGGAAGAAAAATTCTCTCACACTTACAAACAAGGAATCATGGGACATGTAGTTTGAGGGGGGGGGGGGGGACTCCAACAGGAAATAGCTATTCCACAAAAAAACAGCCACAGCGTTATGGTAATCTCACACCAAAGCCAATTAGCCCCAAGACAAGTGCAGATCCTTCCTAAGCATGTCCAATACTCTCTGGCAGGTACGTACTAAAATCACCTTATGGTGGCTAACCCCTTTAAGCAGCTGTAGAGCAGCTGTCTGGTCTCTGTATGGGGCAGGATGACAGATAACAAAATCCTTTTGGCACATTTGCAAACAATCTTTGTCTTCTTTGAAGTGCGGCTCTGAAATGGGGAGCCCAAAAATGCTGCTTTCAAAGTAGCAAGTAAAAACTATATTCTCAGTACATTATTCAGAATTCAATTTACCATAAAAGAGTAAAAAGGAAACAGCTACTTACTCCAAACAGGGCGATGGCGGCATGCTTCACCTCAGTAAGAAGCCTGTTGGATAATCCTATTATGGAGAATATGATTTAGAATAGCTTTGATATTTTCTAGTGTGACTTTGTAAAATGGATTACTACTGGTACAGAGGTTCCTCGGTGGCCCTCATCTGCAGATACACGACCCTACCTTTCAATGGGTTCGAATTTCTCAAATGTGCTAAATAAAAGAGAAGATGAATAGCAATAGATAGATTTTATGTTCTGCCGCCGTAAGTGTCCCAAAACAGGCACGGAGACTTTCATTTCTCTGGTCGGAAGAGGATCAGCTTGTTCATTCTTTGATTGCAAAACCATTTATCCCGCCCCCCGCCCCCCCAATCCTTCCTTTTTTCCATTCCTTTTTATATAAACATTAAAAAAAAAGCTAAAAACAAACACAAAATATAAACCAAATATGAAAACTATTTAAGAGTTGGCAACGAATGGCTGCACTTGGCCACCAAAAGACCCCCAGAAACATAGCAATATCTCTGTGAGTAAAAGACTTCATTTATTGAAGGGATATTCCACCCATAGACATCTTATCCCTTATCCAAAGTATAGAGGATAATATGTCTGATTGCGGGGGGGACTGCCACTGGGACCCCCCGCGATCTCCGTGCAGAACACAGCATTTTGTGCCTGTGCTGTTCCATTCTTGGAAACGCTCCATAGACATGAACAGAGGGGACGTGACATCACATCTCCAGGCCTGTAAACCAGCATTTCCAAGACTGGAGCTGCACCCAACACAAAATGGTGGGTGCTGCACGGAGATCGCGGTGGGTCCCAGCGGATAGGGATAAGATGTCTATAGACGAAATACCCCTTTAACATTGAGTACAGCTCTATCTTCTGAATTATGAATATATTGGCACATTTTGGATGCAACTCCTCTATATTGGATACATACACTGTTGCAAGTTGTTAAAAAACATATAACATTTTTTAACAGTTTTGAGGATAGTCTTGATTAAAAATTTACTTTTACCTTTATTCAGTTCCTATGCAGATACATGTTTAAATGCATTAAAGCAAACCATAAATTAGTTACAAAGTGAACAGCCTTTAAAAAGTTGTAGTGTCAGCAGACGAAGTGTGCTCAGCACACGAAATGGATACCATCTGTCTCGTGGAGATGCTCCCGCTATGCTGATCCATATACCCGCTGACTAGTCTTCTATAAAGAAGTTTCATCCTGGATCGGTGAGTGCGACATTCTTTGTTCCTCCACACATGATATGAGCCTTTAAAAAGTTACTACCATTTAGGGTGCATTCCCACGTGGCGTATTTTGCTGCGTATTTGCTGCGTATTTGGTGCTGCGTATTTTCCTACCCATTGACTTCAACAGAGAAAATAAAATACGCAGCAGCAAATACGCAGCAAATACGCCGTGTGGGAATGTACCCTTAAGGCAGCTGAAAAATACGGTGACACTAAAAGTGCAATCCTGAGGCTAGCGTTAAAACTCATGTGATTAGAGTAACTTGAATGGGACTTCCGGGGCAGCATTCGGAACATTTATTTCCGAATGCTGCCCAGTGGAGAACTTCTTTAAGTTTGCTCTAACCCACATGATAATTGAGCTACTAAAATAACTCTAACCCTGGATTCTCTTTCCTGAGGAGGGTATACACAGCAACTGGTTGGTGCCTAGTGAATTCCCAAAAGGTGCTTACTTACTTTAGTGCAGCAGTGCCCACTGCAGGGTGCAGGTTTTTGTGTAAGTGCAGCTGCGGTAGCCATTTAATCTCTAGGCCTGCCTTGAGGCTCTAGTGGGTCCTCCCCACAGTCTCTCTCTCTCGTTGGATATTTCTCTTTCTTTTCACCCCTCTCCTTATACTTCTTCAGGATAGGACTAAGACAGTTCTCCACGATATAGGAGCTGTGTAGTCCCAAGCACTGCTGAGTTTTGGTCTAGTTCTGGAAGTGTGAAGGTAACATGCTATTCTCTCTATAGTAGACTGGCTCTGCAGAAAGAGGCTGAGTTACAGCAAACTTCTCCCTAACTCTAGAATGTTCCCAGAGAAAGTATATGGGCCTAAGTATAGTGTATGAGTTAACCCCTCACTCACAAGCTAGAAGAGCCAAACATGTCACAACAATGATGTAAGACATTATGAATACAGTACAAAAGTACAAAAGCCATAACAAACAACAAATAGCAATAAGGCCATTTAAACCCCCATCCCAACCAAGTCCTGAAGCGTAAACAGTGAGACACTGCACCTTTAAATACAGACATACCAGAATTTTTCCACAAAATTTCCTGCAAAGATTTCTGCTGACCATCCTCCTTATAAGCATCATTACCTCTTATATTATATTTATAATTGAACAATGTAGCAATTCTCTACTTTTAATGTCTTCAATACGTTTTCACAAAATTTTATTTATTTATTTAATTATTTTTTTTTTGCTGTTGTTTTAGTACAAAACAAGTGAGTGAGCAAACACGTATTTAGCCATTTACTTTTTGACAGGACAGGAAGAGTAAATTATTGACTGAGTGATGTTGTTGTACTCTGTCCAATACCTGGCCGTATCACAAAGAATCCACCTAAAAAACAAATATCATTATTTACCGCTATAGTAACCTCCTGGTCTTCCATCTTCCTGCTCTCTGAAAACATACCTCTTTTCACAAGCATATAACTTGGCCTAAAGAGTCCCTTAAACATTGTTCCAGCAACACCACCTACCCTGACATCCAGAGCGCTCGTGTATCTCTGGCTCTCCCATAATAATACATGGAGGGGGCACATCAGCCATCACTTTGTGCCGTAATCGATCGACAGTAATCAGTGCACAGAGCTGAGGTTGCTCCGTGCATGAGGAGAGCTGGGGTGCCGGGCAGGAGATTGCGGGGGTCCCATCGGTAAGAATCCTTGCGATCAAACCCTTATTCCCTATCCTGTGGATAGGGGATAAGTACTTATGTACCAGAGTTCCCCTTTAACTAACCTCTGGTAGACAGGATCTCTACAGATCTACTCTTGGGGACTTTTTGGAGTCTAGTAGAGTTTAAAGTCCTCCACTTAGAATGGTTGGATATGGCCCTTGGTACTATGAAATAAAGTGTTGTTCCAGGCAGGGCAAAAAATTCTGTAGAGAAAACCACCCCCTTTGCCTACAAAATCAGATATGTTTTAGGATAAAGCACCTTGTACTATAATACTTGGTATGCATTGCTTGGCATCTTTGTTAATAAGTCTTTATTGCTACCAGCCCTCTTACCTCAAAGGGGTACTCCACTGCCCCAGCATTCAGAACATTTCGTTCTGAATGCTGGGTGCGGGGGTCATGACGTCACGGCCATGCCCCCTCAATGCAAGTCTATGGGAGGGAGCGTGGCAGTCGCCACACCCCCTCCCATAGACTTGCATTGAGGGGGTGTTGGGGGGCGTGACATCACAATTCCCGCAGCCCTCACAATGTTCCGAATGCTGGGGCTGTGGAGTACCCCTTTAAGTGCTTATTACAATGCTCATATAATAGAAGACTCCGGATTGAAGCTCTTCAGGAGTTGCACTTAGTGGTTGCACCCAAGGCCGGTTTTAGACTAAGTGTGACCCTGGGAAAAAATGGAGCCCCCAGATTACGTGACCAAGGATCACTATGTTTCACCCCCTGAATTGTGCTGCATCTCAGCTAATGTGAGTAAATGAGACTGCGCTGCAAACCACAAATGGCTGTGACTACAACATGAGAAACGTAAGAATTCCATCCAGGATGAAGTTTTGGCCGCGGTAATTTGGGGGTCGCAACGTGACCCCATTTAGTGCAGATCAGCTCAGCTTCCACCTTTGCATGAACGAAGTGCACGGACAGATGTGGAGCAACAGCAACTTGTAAGGACACAAGTAGAGAAATCCAGCGCAAAACGGCATCATAAAATGTATTGTTACAGGAAACCACAGGGTCTTTGACTGTGTAACCCATTTTTGCCATGTAGCCCTAACCTAATACTGTCACCTTGTTCTTTATATAGTAATAATCCCCGTATACAGATAAACAGTGATCTTCTCAATGCTGCCTATCAGTAATAGCGCCCACATATACTATAAGGCTATATTCACAGAAAATTGAATTTATTTTGTTAAAAAGTCTGAGTTTTTTTAACCCCTTAAGGAGAATGATTTAAACCCAGTAAATGGGACCATGCCCTGTGTCTTTAAGGGGTTAAAAGCAGTACAGTAATAGAAAAGCATATAATATGGGGATCATTTACATCGTATGGACCTACAGAATAAAGAGAACCTGTCAGTTTTACCCAGGGCTCAAGTCCTGCAGGAACTCGTGGGAACGGAGTTCCTGCACTTTTTCCACAGCAGGAATGCAGTTCCCATTAGCAGGAGTCCTGCAGGACCAGCCCTTAAAGGGTTACTCCGCCCCTAGACATGTTATCCCCTACTTTGTAATGACACCTTTCATTCTACCATAAAATGTATGGCGCAACTGAAAAAATATGGAAAAGAAATTGAAAAGAAAACTGCAATTTTGCAAATTTTGGAGGATTATTTTTCATGCTGTGCACTTTATGGTAAAACCAGGGGTTAAGTCCTGGGGAAAAAAAGTGTGGGAACTCATGCTAGATTTCCACTTAAAGGGGTACTAGACATCTTATACCCTATAGGGGATAAGATGTCTGATCGCGGGGGTCTCGGCTGCGGCACCCCAGACACCCAGTGCCCGTAGCGAACTTCACTGCGAGCCGGATGACTGGTGATGCAGGGCAGAGGCCGTCACGCCCCCTCCCATAGACTTGCATTGAGGGGGCATTACTGTGATGTCATGAGCCTTTGTCGCTGCACCCAATGCTCTAAACGAATACTGGGAGCAGAAAGGAGAACGTGGGGGTCCCCAGCGACAGGACCCCCGCAATCAGACATCTTATCCCCTATCCTTTGGATAGGGTATAAGATGTCTAGTACCCCTTTAAGTGGAAATCTAGCATGAGTTCCCACACTTTTTTTCCCCAGGACTTAACCCCTGGTTTTACCATAAAGTGCACAGCATGAAAAATAATCCTCCAAAATTTGCAAAATTGCAGTTTTCTTTTCAATTTCTTTTCAATATTTTTTCAGTTGCGCCATACATTTTATGGTAGAATGAAAGGTGTCATTACAAAGTACAATAGATGGTGCAAAAAAAAAACAAGTACCATATGGGTTTGTGGTTGAAAAATATTATGTCAAAAATCTGAATTAGCTGTGTCCTCAAGGGGTTAAAATCTCAATTCACCCCCAACAATATCTGTCAGTGGTTCCACACTGGTTACGGCAATATATGTGCTGTAATTGAATATTTAATACCCCCCCTATATTTTCCCCTATTACCTTCTTTTTTATTCATTACACAGAGCCCATACACTCACAGCACAGGCTTACTATGGATCTTCCAAGACATCATCAGGAGTCGCAGCCTATAGGATTTGTCGCAGGTCCTAGACCATAGTAAGGCCATAGTAAGTCTATTAGTGTATCTATAGGCTGTCTGCAGCCCAGACAGCTTTAAGGGGTACTCCGGCCCTAATACAGCTTATCCCATATCCAAAAGATAGGGATAAGATGTCTGATTGCGGGGGTCTCGCAGCTGGGGACCCCTGCAATCTGTCATTTAGCACTCACCTTAGCGCTGGAGGCTCCAAATGTGCAGCGTGACGACCACGGGCTGGAGTATCGTGACGTCATGACTCCGCCCCTGTGACGTCAGGCTGCAGAGAGCTCAAAAAGGTGGGTGCGCAATGACAGATTGTGGGGGTATCCTTTGGATACAGGATAAGCTGTATTAGGGCTGGAGGACCTCTTTTAGGGCTTACTTACTTACACTACCAATACATCATTTTGCGTAAAATCGCTGCATTTTTGCCGCAATTTTGAGCAAATCGCTGCAAAATTTTACC
The DNA here is from genome assembly GCF_029499605.1 of Hyla sarda. Lineage (NCBI taxonomy): Eukaryota > Metazoa > Chordata > Amphibia > Anura > Hylidae > Hyla > Hyla sarda. Next base: position 353,399,723 of record NC_079193.1, read on the forward strand.
GAAATTTTGCGCAAAATGCAGTATTGTTAGTAATGCCCTAAAGCTTTTCAGGGGCCCCCTTTTGGACGGGGGCCCTGGGCAACTGCCCGGGTTGCCCTGCCCTAACGCCGGCCCTCGTTGCACTTTGAGAAGAGTGAAGAACACGATCTCACATCTTCCTCCTGACATCGCTGCATTGTTACCAGCGTCGAGGATGATTGCTTTATTTGCAGTTTTTTTTTAAATACTTTGCTATAATGTATAACTATTTATACTCAATCTACCAGACTAATCTGTAACAATTGTTTTCTTGCGGCAAAGTCATTTTCTTTCTGTGAACTCCAGTCAGCATTTAAGAATAATTATAGATGGTAGCGAGCGGGAGTGGGTGCACAATACGGCATTATTTATAAAAGGGGTGAAGACAGACAACAGGCTTTATTCTCTGAGCCAATTACATTGTATTGTAGCCCGCATTTATTTACATACAAGCCATACTGCAATTGTACATCTATGCAGATTAATCATTGCAAACTCTTCAGTGAACACGCAGACAGCGGCAATCGCAGACTCTGCAGATACAGTGGGAATCAATCTGCTCATAGGCATAAAATAACTGTACTTAAAGAGTAGCTCCCACTATCCCTTTTTTTTTTCTTTCTGTCCCTGCCTATTGCCCATCTATCCCTAACCACCTCCCTGCCTTTACATTTTTTTTTACTATATTAAAAATGCTTTTTTTTTCTGCCTGGTAGTGTGCTCACTACCAGGCAGACTTCCCCGGCAGGCATGACGTCACTGATGCCTGCTGGGGGGGCCCGACTTCCGCCCTAAGTTCAACTATACAGGGTGCCTCCAGCTGTTTCACCACTACAACTCCCAGCATGCCCTGACATCTATTGGCTGTCAGGGCATGCTGGGAGTTGTAGTGGGGAAACAACTGTAGGCACCCTGTGGTGAAAACAGTCTCAGCCGCAGCTGCCACAGATCCCGCTCCCCCAGGCCCCGCCGCGCAACACCCCCCACCCTTCTCCCTCCGCCCGCCCGAAAAAGACATTCCGCTCCCCCAAACTCCATCACCCCAGACCCCGCCGTGCAACACCCCCCTCCCTCCGACCGCCCGAAAAGAAGACATTCCGCTCCCCTTTTAAGACCTCAGATCAGACTTGCCCATCCGGAGGATCAGCGCAGCAATGAGTGCGCGCGCTGCCTCCGGACAGGGTAACGGGGCGGGTGGGGCCACGCGCAAGGCTAGTGGAGCAGCCTGACAGTGGGTAGTGCAGCCCCAGCTATCAGCGTGCTCGCTCTCGCCTGTTTGATTGACAGGCGGGAGCGAGCACCGCAGTGACTGGATTTCAACTCATTGCCAGGCTGAAATGAGTCGAAATCCAGTAGTGACGTCACTGCTGAATGCATTCGGCCACTAGGAGAGCGACCCCTAGTGGCCGAATTTAAAAGTGATTTTAAACTTGTTTAAAATCACTTTTTTAAATTAAAGTATATTAGAGATATGTTGTAGTACTTAAGTACTACAACATATCAATTTTTTTACTTCATGACAGTGCCCATTTAAATGGACACAGTCAGATACTAAACTTTTTATACTGTATGTTGTACTTCTTGGCAAAACATTAAACCTTCCTAATATACTTCATAAGAAAATGTTTGTGTCTTTTTTTTTTTTTTTAGATTAAATCATGGGTTATTAATAAAAAGACCACTAGGGGTCCCCATACTATCCAAAACATAATCCTTTCAGGCTGCAGCGTCATCTTTGTCCCAGGTGAAGCACAGGCCATGATAAAGTCTAGTAAGTGAATGCTCACTCCTGTCTTATGAGACTGCAGCATGAAAACAGAGAGGAGGGGGTTACAGAGCAGTCTGCAGTGATTAGATGAAGAGACCCAGCACAGCAGACTCAGGGAGGAAGTGAATGCATGGTGAGTGAGGGCAGGCTCAGTGCTTGTCTCGGACATGCCCCTTCCTGAGCAGTGGATGTCAGAATGAGTGAGTAGCAGAACAGAGATGAGTGGAATACAGAAGCTGGACACAAAAAAAAGACATTTTAAGCATTTGGATGACCTAGTGAGTAACATATACATTCAAATACAGAAGCTAGACATATAAAAAAAAAAAATGTTAAGCATACTTAAAGATTTAATTATTTTGACATTCGGATCCATCTGAAACTACAAACAAAATATATAACAAAATGCATTCAGATTTAATCTATTTGTTTTTCAGATGTGCGGCTTTACTGTCATGTGTATCTTCTTTGGCCAATCATCTAACCCCCTAACCCTTTTGTGTTTCTGTCGATCAGACTCCAGACGGGGGGTTGTGGGGGGTTGTTGATGTATTAGGAGGAGGCGGAGCAGATCTGGTGACAGAAAGAGACATTGGGGGAGATTTATCTAAGCCTTTGCTCCTTTTTTACAGAGGTTTTTTTTTTTTTTTTTAACTCCTTCAGGACGTTGGGTGTACATTTACGCCCTTGTCCTATTACTGTTGTATTAAAGGGGTTATTCACCATAAGGTGGTTTTAGTACTTATCTGCCAGACAGTAATGGACATGCTTAGGAAGTATCTGCGCTTGTCTTGAGGCTAAATGGCTGTGCTGTGAGATTACCATACAGCTAAGGCTATCTTTTTGTGAACTGACTATTTCCAGTTGGAGTTTGATCCCTTAAACTATAAATCCCTTGATTTTTTATTTGTAAGTGTGAGATCACTTTTCTCCCTCCCACATATTAGCCACTCCACCCATTGAAACACCCCTGTGCTCCCTTCAGTGCAACTGATCATTGTTTTCTAAACAGGGTGCCACCAGCTGTTGCAAAACTACAATTCTTGCAGAATAATCTAACATCCAGTGGTCGCTCCACCCATTGAAGCTCCCTCTTAACACCTGACTAGTAATGTAATGTCTCGGGCCCTCACTGCAATCTGGGAAAACCTGGGATGATCATTTTGTATGCTGTTAAAAATAACCTTTGGGGAAAAAAAAAATCACAGAAGAATTGAGAGACCAGCCATCACACACAGGTACAGACACTATGGTATGAACTACACTAACTTTACAGCCCCTGTAGCCAGTGGCATACCAAGGGGGGGCGGGGGGGAGGGGGCGGCCCGCCCCAGGTGCCACTATCAAGGGGGTTGCCAGGGGCGGACTGACCCGCCACCGCCGCTGCTGAGGTCCGGGACACTCGTCCCAGATTCCCAGCAGACAGCGCTACACATTCTCCTGTATGCGCGATACACGCACATACAGGAGAAGGTGTCCCCTCTGTGTGAGCCGCATCTGCAGCTACACAGAGGAGACGTGACCTCCGCCCCCACGCAGCACAGGCGCCGGTGACATCACTCATCCGGCGCCTGTACTGTGGAGGGGAGAAGACAAGGGCCCTGCAGCTGAGGAGATCGCTGCATGGGATATCAGGTGAGCATCCTTTTTTTTTTTTTTTTTTTGCTCTGCATATACCTACAGGGGAGAGGGGGGTGCTCTGCATATACTTATAGGGAAGGGGGGGAGAAGGGGGTGCTCTGTATATACCTATGGGGAAGGGAGGGAGGGGGGGTGCTCTGCATATACCTATAGGGAAGGGAGGGAGAGGGGGGTACACTGCATATACCTATAGGGAACGGAGGGAGAGGGGGGTGTAGCTCTGCATATACCTATGGAGAAGAGGGGGGGTAACCCTGCATATACCTATGGAGAAGAGGGGGGGTGTAGCTCTGCATATACCTATGGGGAAAGGGGGGGTGTAGCTCTGCATATACCTATGGGGAAGGGGGGTGGGGGTGTAGCTCTGCATATACCTATGGGAAAGAGGGGGGGTGTAGCTCTGCATATACCTATGGGGAAGGGGGGGTGTAGCTCTGCAAATACCTATGGGGAAGGGGGGTGTAGCTCTGTATATACCTAGGGCTGGGCAGTATGACCAAATATGTGTATCACGGTATATATTTTTTACTTACGGCGGTTCCACGGTATATAACAGTATTTTCACCCCCCCCCCCAAAATAATGTGACCCGCCAGCGCTGTTCTGCCCCCCAACCCCCCCCCCCCCGCCCCAATCATGTGACCCGCGCGCGGTGTTCTGCTCCCCCCCCCCCCAAAATCATGTGACCCGCCAGCACTGTTCTGCTCCCCCAAATAATGATCAGTCCAGTGGGGTACTACTCACATATGTCAAGCATTGCCCTCCTCCTCTTTGTTGGGGGCCGCCGGGCACTGGAATTCTATGCTGTACGCCAGTGGTCTCCATCCTGCGGACCTCCAGTTGTTGCAAAACTACAACTCCCAGCATGCCCGGACAGCCAACGCTGGGAGTTGAGAGTTGAGACCACTGCTGTACGCTGTATACCTATGCCCGGGCTGCAAAAGATGCAGAAAATAAACTTTTAACTCACCCACGTCGGCCGCACGCTGGGGACGGGAACGCCAGACAGCCGTCAGCCTATCACCGGCCTGCGCGATGCCCCGCACGGCCAGTGATAGGCTGAGCCCACTGTCATGTAAGAAGCCGGCTTCTTACATGACAGTGGGCTCAGCCTATCACTGGCTGGGGCGGGGCATCGCTCCGGCCGGTGATAGGCTGATGGCTGATGGCTGTCCGGCGTTCCCGTCCCCAGCGTGCGGCCGATGTAGGCGAGTTAAGAGTTTATTTTCTGTATCGTTTGCAGTCCGGGCATAGGTATGCAGCGTACAGCAGTGGTCTCAAACCTGCGGACCTCCAGCTGTTGCAAAACTACAACTCCCAGCATGCCCGGACAGCCGTTGGCTGTCCGGGCATGCTGGGAGTTGTAGTTTTGCAACATCTGGAGGTCTGCAGGTTGGAGACCACTGGCGTACAGTATAGAGTTCCAGCGCCCGGTGGCCCCCAACAAAGAGGAGGAGGGCAGTGCTTGACATCTGTGAGTAGTACCCAGCTGGGCTGATCATTAATTGGAGGGAGCAGAACAGTGCTGGCGGGTAACATAGGATTAGTTCCCCGATGCGGGGACAGCACTGTGCTAGGCTGATAATACATTCCCGAGGGGGAAGGGCCCAATCGGTATTGCGGTATGGGGGAAAATTCATAGCGTGCAGCCCAAAATGTTTGGTATTCGGTATGAACCGGTATACCGCCCAGCCCTACATATACCTATGGGAAAGAGGGGGGTGTAGCTCTGCATATACCTATGGGAAAGAGGGGGGGGTGTAGCTCTGCATATACCTATGGGGAAGAGGGGTGTGTGTGTAGCTCTGCATATACCTATGGGAAAGAGGGTGGGGTGTAGCTCTGCATATACCTATGGGAAAGAGGGTGGGGTGTAGCTCTGCATATACCTATGGGGAAGAGGGGTGTGTGTGTAGCTCTGCATATACCTATTGGAAAGAGGGTGGGTTGTAGCTCTGCATATACCTATGGAAAAGAGGGTGGGGGTAACCCTGCATATACCTATGGGAAAGAGGGGGTAACCCTGCATATACCTATGGGAAAGAGGGGGTTGTAGCTCTGCATATACCTATGGGGTAAATCCCAAACACATAAAGAATTATAAATTAAAGAAAGAACAATTATATTTCATGCTCAGGGTGCACTACCTCATTTATATATTAGCCATCAAGTACTCTCGCTATATGTAACTGCTCATATGAACTCCTACATGATATGAAAGAAACCCAAGAAAAATTGAGTAATTTACTTGAAATGTAGCAAATATGTAAATTTTATTAACACAAATATAAAATTCAAAAGATTTCCACAAAAGTGGGGGGAAGAAAGAAAAAAATTGTATTGCACTAAACCCTGGTATAATACCTCAAGCCTAACATCACTGCCAAATATGCAAAATACATGCTATAGACTTATGTCAATGTACATATAGCCAACAAGCCTGCTATCATAAAATACAGGTAAACAAGGGGGTATACACATACATACTTATATAGTCACATGCAGCGGGTACCAGAGAGCAGTGCAACACCACCCCAACGCGGTGTTTCGGGACCAACCTTTGTCAAAGGGTTGACCCCTTTTTTTCTTGGGTTTCTTATATACCTATGGGAAAGAGGGGTGGGGGGAAACCCTGCATATACCTATGGGAAGGGGGGGGGGGTAACCCTGCATATACCTATGGGAAAGAGGGGGATGTAGCTCTGCATAAACCTATGGGAAAGAGGGGGGAGTGTAACTCTGCATATACCTATGGGAAAGAGGGGGGGGAGTGTAACTCTGCATATACCTATGGGAAAGAGGGGAGGTAGCTCTGCATATACCTATGGGAAAGAGGGGGTGGGGGGTGTAGCTCTGCATATACCTATGGGAAAGAGGGGGGTGTAACTCTGCATATACCTATGGGAAAGAGGGGGGGTGTAGCGTTGCTCTGCATATACCTGTAAGAAAGAGAGGGAAGGTGTAACTCTGCATATGACTATGGGAAAGAGGGGGGTGTAACTCTGCATATACCTATGGGAAAGAGGGGGTTACCTAGCTACCTACCTACCTGCCCTTTTACTGTGCAGGACACCAAGGAGGGCATTATTACAGTTTGTGGGCCTATAGATGGAAAGATTGTGTAGAGGAGGGGAGGGCACTGAAAATATGCAGAGTCTGACATGTTTTTCCTGCAGATGTTAAGAGATCCACATGGCGGTCTTATCTGGATGGAGAAGAAAAGGGAGAGAGGACGCCGCTGATCAGAAAATACGTAATTGTGAGTCCCAAAATGTAACTGTAATCACTTATATGGTGTCCAGATCCTGTATGCAGCTGATACCTACCGCCATATGGTCCTATATATAATCACTTATATTGTATACAGATTCTTTATAGTATACTGGTCTGTATATAGTGGTTTTATTCAGGACAGTATGGCGGTATTATCCAGTTATTGTGTGGTGGTATATATTTACTCCTTGTATACCAGTATTATTGGTCATGGAAATTTACTTATGTTAAAGTGTTTCTTACATATATAAATTTTAATTTATTGTGTGTGGGATTTGGGTGGAATAGGAGCATGGCCGAAGATTGACAAGCTGCAGAGCCTAGCAGGGGCCCTTGCCTTTTTTTTTGGTCTGGGGGCCCCGAGTGTTGTCAGTCCGCCCCTGGGGGGAGGGGAGGGAGGGGAGGGAGGGGGTGTAATTAAGGGGGGGGTGTGTGTGTGTGGGGGGGTGCCAAACAAAGGGTCCGCCCCGGGTGCCAAATGCTCTAGGTACGCCCCTGCCTATAGCATAGTCTTTAAAGGGGTACTCCACTCCCCAGCGTTGGGAAAATTTAGTTCTGAATGCTGGTGCAGGCTTCAGGGGTCGCCACGCCCCCTCGTGATGTCACGCCATGCCCCCTCATGGCGTCACGCCCCGCCCCTCAATGCAAGTCTCCGGAACTAATTGTTCTGAACACTGGAAAGTGGAGTACCCCTTTAAGCTTGTTCAGTAGCCGAGCGCACTTCATACCCAGTGGGTCCTGGTTGCTATCAGCAGGCAGGATCCACAGCTAATGCCAGACATTGTCGATAGGGCCGGTGTCCAGCATGAACTCTTTAGATGCTGCAATCAAAGTTAATTCCTGCAGCTAAAACAAGAAAATAAGAGCACGGTCAATACCGTTATCGCAAAAAAAAAGTTCAGTCGGGGATTGCAGATTTTTGGTCACTTCGTATTGCTGGGAAAAATGAATAAAAAGCGATCAAAATCACACCAAAGCAAAAATTGTACCAATAAAAACTAAAGATCACAGGCCCAAAACAATGACCCTCACACATCCCCATGAGACCCAGAAGATACGCGAGCGCACTGAGGAGATGGGTCTCTACAGTGGAATATACTCTCTATCTTTTGCCGGACAGAGTTGATTCACTACCGTGCCAGATGGCGGGAGTTCTGAGCCGAATGGATGATATGGAGAACCGCGCAATAACATCCATCTGGTGGGCCTTCCTGAAAAGGTGGAAGGGAATTACCCTGTGTTATTCCTCGAAATGTGGCTAAAGGAGATTCTTCCAGTGGACACCTTTTCTCCTTATTTCTCGTCGTTGAATGGGCCCAAAGGGTCCCAGTTAGGCCTCCTCCTCCCGGGGATCCTCCTTGTCCCTTCCTGGCCAAACTTCTACAAGGACAGGGATGCTGTTCTGTGTACTGTCCAACTCAAGGGAGAGGTCAATTGTGATGGGAGCAGAGTGTCTTTTTACCCTGACTTTTCTGTGGAATTAAGCAAGCAAGGAGTGCAGTTCACTGAAGTCCGGTCGAAACTGCATGTCAAGGGATACCGATATGCGATGCTATATTCTGCTCGCCTGAGAGTGGTGGATGGAACCTCTTCTAAGTTCTTCACCTCCCCTCCCCCCGACTGAGGCACTTCATTGGATTGATGCTGCCCCCCCTGTTAGACCTCCGGATTGAACTGTCCTGGCCTTTTCTGCTCATGACTGTCCTCCCACTATACCCCTTAGTTAGTGGTTAAGGAGTCAATGCTTTCCTCTCAAGGTCTCCCTAGGTTCCGGTTCTCCCTAGAGTTTCTCCGGGTATTATTCCGTAGTTGCAGGTGTGCTGAAATATCCGAAAACTTATACCGGAATATCGGTACAAGTAATCGGCTATCGGCCTTAAAGTCCACAGAGTATCGGACTAAAAAAATGGATATCGGTCGATCCCTATTAGAGGTGTCTCTATTTTAATTACTAAGTCCTTGCCACTGGTTGTTTCCCAGGCAGCATGTGACCACTTTGGGAGATTTGTTAAATGACATTGTTCTCTGGGTTCTCCTTTGTTCTTGTCTCCGTTTACATGCCTCTGTCTTTTCAGGTCTCTGTGTTGGAGTTGATTACTAACAAACTGTTGTCTTTTCCCTCCAATCCTGTCCTTTTCATGTGATTTTAATGTGGCTCCTGATGCTCACTGCTGCTGACCCTGGCTCCTCCTCTTTTAATACCTGGTGAATGGCGTTGGGCCTGACTGACCTCTGGAGGTGGAAGTACCTGACTGCATCTTCATTTTCCTTTTGCTCTGTGGCCCATAGGTCCTTTTCTCACATTGATATTGCTTTGGCGTCCGAGGACCTCCTCCAGGGATGCTTCCTACACCACTAGGGGGATCTCAGACGACTCTGCTACACTTGTAGTCCTCAACCTAAGTCCTAGTCCCCCTTCCCGTGTTTGGCGCATGCACCCTGGCTGGCTGTAGGGCGAGGCTGTTGCGGAGGCTTTAGGGGTTGCCCATGTTGAATACTGGGAGCATAATGCTGCTTATTCTGACCCTTTAGTTCAATGGGATGCGTACAAGGCCACGGTGAGGGGTGCTTTTATAGCGGGTCAGAGGAGATTTAGGTCGGCTATGGAGAGTAAGTTGCTGCAGGAAGTGAGTGCTTTGGAAGTGACTTATATTAAGGATCCTTCTCCTGATAATGAGGGGGCGTGGGCCAAGGCTCAGAGGTCTCTTTTAGTTGTCCAGAAGGATAGGGTTCAGTTGCCGTTATTGCACAGGGAAGCTGCCCTAGTTTAGTTTGGGAGGTTGATGGCCTACTTGGCGAGAGCTAGCCGCCTTGCTGCCTCTATCCCAAGTATTAGAGGCGGGGATAGTTCTGTAGTGTCTGACCCCCAGTTGATTAACTCAGTCTTCAGGGATTTTTACTCCTCCTCTTATTCTTCCCCCTCTAAGCCCTGTCAGGGGTAAATTTTGTTTTTCTTAAGTGAGCTATCCCCTCCCATGCTAAGTCGTGCGCAGGCGGAAGCGTTGGACGCTCCCTTTATGGTTGAAGAGGTGGAGCAGGCCATTAGTGAACTTCCTCATGGGAATACCCGGGTCTAGATGGGATGATTGGTGATTGGTATAGGATGAATGGGGAGAGGCTGGTTCCTATCCTCCTTAAATTGTTTCACTCGATGGCGGTTGGGGATTCTCTTCCTGACTGGGGTACTCCCCAAGCCTGGAAAGGACCCGTTGTTGCCTGATTCTTATAGAACTATTTCCTTTTTAAATGTTGACATTAAGATCTTGGCTAGAGTACTGGCTACTCGCCTACGTTGTGTCATCTCCTCCATCATTCATCCTGACCAAACTGGGTTTATGCCGGGTAGAGCTACTGATGTGAACGTTCAACGCCTACAACTCAATATTGCAGCAGTAGCGGAGGGTTTTCCAACTGGAGTGGTAGTTAGTCTGGATGTCTGTAAGGCCTTTGATTCAGTGGTGTGGCCATATTTGTGGGAGGTCTTGGGTGCATTTGGGTTTGGGCCCCATTTTTGTGCTTGGGTTCATTTGTTATATGATAGCCCTAGGGTCCGCATCCACACTAACTTAGATGTTTCTGCTCCCTTTCTTCTGGGCCGTGGAATGAGACAGGGGTGCCCACTGTCTCCCTTCCTTTTTGCGCTAGCGGTTGAGCCTCTGGCAGCAGCCATTCGCATTGACCCCACTATCTGTGGAAACCCCGGGGGGTTCTATTGTAGAGAAGGTTTCCCTTTATGCGGATGATACATTAGTATACTTGATGGATGTGGAGTGGTCTCTCATGTCTCTAATCGATCTACTTGACCGGTTTGGTTCGATTTCGGGCTTACGGGTCAACTGGGCTAAGCCCGCTCTAATGGCGATCTCACCTGGGGTCCCCCTTCCCTCCTCTTTTCCAGCGGATGTACAGGTGGTCTCTCGTTTTTGATACCTAGGGGTGGAAGTCACTGCGTCCCTGACGGATTATTTTTCCCTGAATTTGGAACCGCTCTTATGCTCCACTGTGGAGCGGTTGAAGGCCTGGTCCTCACTCCCTCTATCCTTAGCTGGCAGGATCAATATATTCAAAATGATTTACCTTCCTAAATTCCTTTACCTCTTTCATTTAGCTCCCCTGATTCCTACTAAGAAATATTTTAATACACTGTGTGGTGCTCTGGGATCATTCTATTGGCAGGGAAAGCCTCCCAGACTTGGTCGGGTCCTTCTCCAGGCTCCTAAATGGCATTGTGGCTTGGCTGCCCCTGATGTGTATAACTCTTTTCTTGCTTCTTAACTGGTCTATGCAGCGTGGTGGATTGGCCTGGATACGTCAAATTCAGCTACAGCCTTGGCTGAAGTGCTTATGGGTTCCTATGAAGCTCTTACTAACTCACTCTACAGATATCACTCTCGCTCTTCTCCCCTTCAAACTATAGCTAAAGTGTGGTCCGTGGTGTCAGGCAAATTTCCGCAGCCTATGGTATCTCTTAGGGCACCCTTGTGGGGGAATGTACATTTACCACACCTACATGGGTTACAGGATGCCAGATTCTGGGGAACTCATGGAGTCAAATTTGTGATCCACTTGTTTGAAGAGGATCAGGTTTTCTTATCCCTTTTGGACATGAAGGAACGTTATAGCATCACTGGAAATGCCTTTTATAGGTATATTCAGCTTCGGCATGCGGTTTAGGTGCAGTTTGGCTACTTGACGTTTACTCCTGTGTTTTCTGATGTGGAGCTTCTCCTGGACACTACGGATCTTTCTAAACCCCTTACTCAGTCTTATGCTCTCCTTCAGTCGGTGGGGCCTAGCCCTTTCTCTGAAGTCTTTCATAAATGGGTGGTTGATATCCTGGATTTAACTTAATGCCAGTGGAAAGAGGTTGATGGTACTTATTACTCCACTGTGGTTAGTAGTAGAGATATATTGATATGTTGATCCAATCTAGATATGTCTTGAGGTTGTATTATACCCCTGCTTAATTGAAACGCATTGGTGTTTCCCCATCTGATCTGTGTTTTTGTTGCTCTTCAGAGGTAAGCACCTTTTTACATGCTGTTTGGGATTGTCCTGTAATTGCCTCCTTCTGAAGGGAAGTGATGGGGTTTTTGGCAGATAACCTGGACTTTCCCTTTTTACTCTCACCTGTGGTGTGCCTGTTGGGAGTTATTAATGAGGTTATCTCTGGTTCACATAGACGACTGCTGATCCATTTCCTCCTTTTCTGCGCTCGTAAGGTGGTAGTGATGGCTTGGAAAGATACCTCTTCTCCCCCTTTGTCTAGGTGGTTACATCTGGTTAACAAATATGTCCTGTTGTACCAGGTATTGTATGTGAGTCGAAGGTGCCCTAAGAAGTCCAACAAGGTGTGGACCCACTGGCTCTTACTTGATGTGTCAGCTGACCCCCCCCCCCCCCCCCCCCCAGCTAGATTGTCCTAGTAGGTCTTATGTGGCATGGTGCGGTCTTATATGGGAGGGGGCTGTGTTGGGGGGGTTCGGGTTACCGGGAAGTGTGCTTGAGTGAGTGCTTGGCTGTCTGTCTGTGCTGGGCCTTCTCGGGTTGGGTCTCATATGTGCCCTTCTTGTTGACAAATGTTTCTGTATACCTTTGACTTCCTGTCATTATTGTGGAGTCGGTCTGTGGAACCTACAGAGGCTGTTGTTTATGTTCTTTTTACCTTGCGGGTAATGTCTGTTTCTTAAAGTGCAAAAACTAAATAAATACTTAAAAAAAAAAAGTGGTATTATTTTAATTATATAGGCCTACTGAATAAAGCTAACATGCCATATTTACTAAAAAGTGCTCTGCATAGAAACTGAAGCCCCCAAGAGTTGCAAAGTTGTAAAATGGCCTTTTTATTTTTCATTTTGCCCCACAAATAATTTTTCGATTGATTTTTTGTAAAATTTGTGATGTCATTGAAAAGTAAAATTGGTAGTGCAAAACACAAATCCTCATATGGTTCTGTAGGTAAAAAATGTATAGCATTATGGCTATGAAAAAGGCAAAATAGAAATACGAAAGTGAAAATATCAAAAATGTATGCATTCTCAAAGGGTTAAAAGTAGTAATTCAGAAAACCTATATAAATTGGGTACCATTTTAATTGGGTACCATTTTAATACAGAATAAATATAAAGTGTCAAGTGCAATGCATAGAAACAGAAGCCCCTCAACATTTGCAAAATTAGGTTTTCTGTTATGTTTTTTATTTATTTTATTAAGCCCCACAATTTTTTTTAGTTTTACCATAGATTTTGTGGTAAAATGAGTGATGTCATTACAAACAACAATTAGTAGCACAAAAAACAAGCTCCATGTGAGTTTGAAGTGAGAAGTGATTTGATTGGTTGCTTTGAACCAGTGCTTCTCCCCTTTTCTTCCGTATAGGTGTTTTTTGGCAGTAGCACCCCCCATCATCCATCGGCAACATCATCCCCCAGGATGATGAGGGTGCTACTGCCAGGAGGATGATCTTGCCGATGGATGATGAGGGTGCTACTGGCCCCCCTGGCATTAGCACCCCCATCATACATCGGCAGGATCATCCTCCTGGATGATGGGGGTGCTACTGCCAGGAGGATGACCCTGCCGATGGGTGATATGGGTGCTACTGGCCCCCTCTCCCTGGCAGTAGCACCCCCATCACCCCCTTTCTCCGTGGAAGTAGCACCCCCATCATCCCCTTTCTCCCTCGCAGTAGCTTACCTTGCTTGCTGGCTGACTTGCTTGCTGGCTGGCAAATCCTTGGTCAGTCATGTTCTGCTGACTGACCTGCACCTGCAAACTCCGCTCCCCACCGGTGACGTCCCGTCATGGACCCCATTCGCTCACCAGAACAGGTACATGAGGGGTGGCACCACTGGGCGGCGCAGCTGAGGCGCGTGTGCTTACGGACGTGCCCTCGGGCTGCACACATCAGGGAGGGAGTCAATGGACGTTCAGCGCAACTGAGGAACGGGGGGGGGGGTAGGGGTTTGCTAATCACAAAAACTTGTTATATGTTGTCAATTAATATATTAGAAACAACTTTCTAATACCATGTCATTAAACATTTTTTATATTTATATATTTATTTTGACTTGTAAAAACTGACCACTAGGGGTCTCCCTACATGTCCCGGCCGCAAGTCTCTCATAGGGGGAGATTTATCAAAACCTGTCCAGAGGAAAAGTTGCCCAGTTTCCCATAGCAACCAATCAGATCGCTTCTTTCATTTTTAACAAGGCCTCTGCAAAATGAAAGAAGCAATCTGATTGGTTGCTATGGGCAACTGGGGAACTTTTCCTCTGGACAGGTTCTGATAAATCTCCCCATAGAGTTCAGATTCATCCATGAGTCCGAACTCCCATAGTGCAGCCTGGACACTGACGAGCACAGCTCAGCTCCCTGCCTGTCAATCAGACCGACGGGAGCGAGCGCTGTGCATACTAGCAGCATAATATAAAGCAATGGAGATGGTGGCAGGAACTCTTTAATAAATCTCCCCCATTGTAACTTTACTGAAATAACACAGTACTGAATGCCATATGGGACCGAATAATTTAGATTAACGAAAGAGGTCAAAAAACAAAAACGACAAAATGAAAAAATTTGCTTAACAAAAAGAAAACTGAATGCAACCTTGTGCGAATAACGAAAAGTTTAGAATACCAACTGAGGTCGAAAGACAAAAACAGCAAAACAAAATTACATTTAACGAACAGAAGTGAATGCACATATCTAATCCATAAAAAAATTACTCAAAGGCGTCAAAGTTTTAATATATAAAATTCCAAAATGACTGAAGGTGATACGCCAGGTGTTCTGCGCCAGTCAGGGAGATATGACGACATGTCCTCCAGTGACAGGTGGAGGGGGGGCAGTAGAGATTCGGCAACACGTTCCATTTAAGAGCAGACAGCGCGCTCACATACAAAAAACATCCTGACGGACAATTCCATAATGGGTTTTCAATTTAATTAAACTGACAAAACATCAAATACAATAGTTCTGCAGATAGTGAAGTTGCACCGCAATGTGCTTCGTCGTCCCGGCATAGAATACCGAGTCTTGTTACACATCACTGCCAAGCTATTATTGTTTGCACATTTTTTCATATTGTTTTTCCCCCAAGATGGGATGAGATGTTTGTTTTTCAGTGATTTTATGCAAAAGTGACAGATGCCGTCGTGTATTTTTGCCAAAACCATTTGGCTGTAAAACTTATACGATGTCCTATAGGCAAGAAACTCACATTCACGGCAACCGTAAATTATTCTTCTGATAGGATATAAAGGAAGTATTTTTTTTTGCACATAAAATAGTAGACAAACAATATTAAACAGTAAAAAAATAGAGGATAACAGAGAATAATCTCTTTGAAAAAGACCTTAATAAATAGTGGCATCTTAATATCAAGTAGCTTTAATACATTTCACTAAAGGGATTATCTGGTGTTTTGTAGGGGAGTCTGATGTCCAAATTTTTGGTCAGATTAAGGCTTGGCGTATGCCAAAGCCACACATGTTTTAGCTAGCTCCAGTCAGAATTTTGTGTACCCAAAAGATGTTGTCCTGAAGTCTAGTTGCAGTCCCACTGCGAGGATTCCTCATCTACATAGTCTGACCCACCAAAAGGAAAGTATTTTGCATGCAGAAAGGATAAGTTGTACAAGGACTTTTCTAAAATCTACTGGATTATATTGGGAGAGTAAAGTGGAGTCCTTTATATTGCATTACATCACAGTTTATCTACCGTAAATGTCCTCATCCAGTAGTTTATGTAATTTCGACTTGAGAACCTTAACCCCTTAAGGATCTAGGTTTTTTCCGTTTTTGCGCTTTCGTTTTTTGCTCCTTGCCTTTAAAAAATCGTAACTCTTTCAATTTTGCACCTAAAAATCCTTATGATTGCTTATTTTTTGCACCCCCAATTCTACTTTGTAATGACGTCAGTCATTTTGCCCAAAAATCTACAGTGAAACGGAAAAAAAAAAATCATTGTGCAACAAAATTGAAATAAAACGCCATTTTGTAATTTTAGGGGCTTCTGTTTCTACGTAGTACATTTTTCGGTAAAAATGACACCTTACCTTTATTCTGTAGGTTCATACGATTAAAATGATCCCCTACTTATATAGGTTTGATTTTGTCGGACTTCTGGAAAAAATCATAACTACATGCAGGAAAATTAATACGTTTAAAATTGTCATTTTCTGACCCCTATAACTTTTTTATTTTTCCGTCTATGGGGCGGTATGAGCGCTCATTTTTTGTGCCGTGATCTGAAGTTTTTAACGGTACCATTTTTGCATTGATAGGACTTATTGACCAAAAATGCCCTATTTTGGACTTTGGAATTTTTTTGCGTGTACGCCATTGACCGTGTGGTTTAATTAACTATATATTTTTATAATTCAGTGATACCATATATGTTTATTTTTATTTACACTGGTTTTTTTTATGGGAAAAAGGGGGTGATTCAAACTTTTATTAGGGAAGGGGTTAAATGATCTTTATTCACTTTTTTTTTTCACTTTTTTTTTGCAGTGTTATAGCTCCCATAGGGACCTATAACACTGCACACACTGATCTTTTACATTGATCACTGGTTTCTCATAGGAAACCAGTGATCGATGATTCTGCCGCTTGACTGCTCATGCCTGGATCTCAGGCACTGAGCAGTCATTTGGCGATCGGACAGCGAGGAGGCAGGTAGGGGCCCTCCGGCTGTCCTGTAAGCTGTTCGGGATGCCGCGATTTCGCCGCGGTTATTCCGAACAGCTCGCCTGAGCTAACCGGCACTTTTTACTTTCACTTTTAGCCGCGTGGCTCAGCTTTGAGCGCGCGTCTAAAGGGTTAATAGCGTGCGGCACCGCGATCAGTGCCGCGCGCTATTAGCGGCGGGTCCCGGCATCACTATGACGCCGGGCCCACCGTGATAGGATACGGGGTCACCCTGGGACCCCGTGTTTTATCACGGGAGCGGGACCATGGACGTACTCATACGTCCTTGGTCCTTAAGAAGTTAAGGGTAGGGTCACACATATCACATCTGCAGCATATCTGACACTGCAGATGCGCTACTGCCCATCCCTAGAGTGTGCCTCCAGCTGTGCCCACGTGTCCTGCTCACTGCAGCAATCCCCTGCTACAAGCAAACACAGAGGGAGCTGTGAGTCGCACATGCGCATGCGCGGTGTACTCCAGTCATTGTGGCTGTCACGCACCCTCCCTTAGGCTTGCATTGAGGGACAGGGCATGACGTCACATGGGGGCGGAGGCGTGACGTCACACGCCGTCAGCCCTGTGGTCACCGGTAATCAGACCCAGAGCGAACACGCTTTGGGGACTAATTATAAACGGGGTGCGGCGTGCAAGGTCACGGGGGTCCCCAGTCCTTTGGATAGGGGATAAGATGTCTAAGCACCGGAGTACCCCTTTAATAGAAGTAATTTACAAATCTGTATAACTTTCTGGCACCGGTTTATTTGAAAAAAAAAAAATGTTTTCCACCGGAGTACCCCTTTAATTTAAAAAAGGTATGCGGGTAACGGAGAAACATTGGGTTAACACCACCATACATCAGGGTCTACTACCCTCATCATACTTCTACTGTGACCACCACAAATGTACGGGGCTGTAGGTAATGCTCCTGACTGCACCAAGCCCTCAGCTTGTATTGCAGACAAGAATGTTCCCGTTCACTGACAGCAAGCGGACATATTGAAACGGTAAAGAAACTGAAACACGTTAGGACGTTACAAAACTTTTAATTCATCATAGCAGTGGTCTCCAAACTGTGGACCTCCAGCCATTGCACAACTACAACTCCCGGCTTGCCCGGACAACCAAAGGCTGTCCGGGCATGCTGGGAGTTGTAGTTCTGCAACATATGAAGGTCCACAGCTTCTTTCAACAGGCTTAGTAAACTGCTGCAGTCGTCTTTAAAAAAAAACTTTCTTGACTCCTGACAATGACAGAAAAGAAACCCTCCTGGTCCTGTGAAGTATTTTAGGCCTCTCGGTAACAGATCTACTTGCGCGGCGCTTGTTACTTGTACAATGGCGATAGCGGCGCGGTGACCTTTCATATTGGAACAACTTGGTCCTAATAAGAGGCTTGCGTGTCAGATAAAGACGTCTATCCTTTGTGTTCGCACTCACCACCCTCCCCCCCCCTTTTTTTCTGTTAACCACCGGCGTAATTCTCAGGGATCAGACGAAAAATGTCCTCGACGTCCAAACCGGATCAGGATAAAGACTCCGCTTCGGGCGACGTGCCTGCGCTACAGTACGGCGAACACCGAGCAATTGATTCTTAATCTGAGGGGCCAAGTTCAACCATCTGTACCGCGGAGAACCTGGGACACGTCTCTCTAGAAACATAGGTTCTAGTAAGATCTGAGTCAGTGTTTCCCAACCAAGGTGCCTCCAGCTGTTGCAAAACTACAACTCCCAGCATGCCCAGACAGCCTTCGGCTGTCTGGGCATGCTGGGAGTTGTAGCTTTGCAACAGCTGAAGGCACCCTGGTTGGGACACACTGATCTAAGTAATGGTGGCACTGCAAGGATATTAAAGGGGTACCCCAGAGAAAATAATGTTCTACCGATTTGTAAATTTCTTCTATTTCAAAATCTGAATCCTTCCATTACTTATCAGCTGCTGTATGCTCAAGAAGAAGTTGTATACTTATTTCCAGTCTGACCACAGCACTCTCTGCTGACACCTCTGTCCGTGTCAAGAACTGTTCCAGAGCAGGAGCCAATCCCCAAAGCGAATCCTACTTGCTCTGGACAGTTCCTGACATGGAAAGAGGTGGCAGCAGAGAGCACTGTGGTCAGACTGGAAAGAACTACACAACTTCCTATGGAGCATACAGCAGCTGATAAGTACTGGAAGGATTAAAGGGGTATTCCAGGAATAAAACTTTTTTATATATATCAACTGGCTCCAGAAAGTTAAACAGATTTGTAATTTACTTCTATTAAAAAATCTTAATCCTTTCACTACTTATGAGCTTCTGAAGTTAAGGTGGTTTCTGTCTAAATCCGCTCTGATGACACCTGTCTCGGGAAACGCCCAGTTTAGAAGAGGTTTGCTATGGGGATTTGCTTCTAAACTGGGCGTTTCCCGAGACACGTGTCATCAGAGAGGATTTAGACAGAAAAGAACAACCTTAACTTCAGAAGCTCATAAGTACTGAAAGGATTAAGATTTTTTAATAGAAGTAAATTACAAATCTGTTTAACTTTCTGGAGCCAGTTGATATATATATATAAAAAAAGTTTTTTTCCTGGAATACCCCTTTAAGGTTTTTAAACAGAAGTAATTTACAAATCTGTATAACTTTCTGGCACCAGTTGATTTGATAATCCCCCCCCCCCCCTTTGGAATACCCCTTTAAAGGGAATCTTTCACCTATTTATTTATTTATTATTAGTAATTAAAATGAATTACAGATAGATAGATATTTTTTATTCCTTTTTCTTATTTTCTGATTGTAGATTCTTTTTTTTTTCTTTCTTAAAGGGGTTATCCAGGAAAAAACTTTTTTTTATATCAACTGGCTTCAGAAAGTTAAACAGATTTGTAAATTACTTCTATTAAAAAATATGAATCCTTTCAGTACTTATGAGCTGCTGAGGTTCAATTGTTCTTTTCTGTCTAAGTGCTCTCTGATGAAACGCGTTTCGGGAGCTGTCCAGAGTAGAAGAAAATTCCCATAGGAACTGCACAGAGCAGAATAGATTTGCTATGGGAATTTGCTTCTACTCTGGACAGCTCCCGAGACACGTGTCATCAGAGAGCACTTAGAAAAGAACAACTCAACTTCAGCAGCTGATAATTATTGGAGGGATTATGATTTTTTTAATAGAAGTAATTTACAAATCTTTTTAACTTTCTGGTGCCAGAAAAAAAAAAAGTTTTTTCCTGGAATACTCCTTTAAATTCGATTTGCAGCTCGGGATTATGGGGACGGCCATCTTGCCCAAACTGCTGTTAACCCCTTGAAGATGCAGTGATATATTTTTTAATTTTTTCCTCCTCACCTTTTCTCCGCAAATTCCATTTCTTCATTTTATACATAAAAAATGACATGTTGTCTTTATTCTGTAGGGCCATATGATTTTGATACCCAATATCTATAGGTCTAATTTTATTTAAAGGGGTACTCCTGTGGAAAACTTTTTTTTATTTTTTATTTTTTTAAATTAACTGGTGCCCGAAAGTTAAACAGATTTGTAAATTACTTCTATTAAAAAATCTTAATCCAGTACTTTTTAGGGGCTGTATACTGCAGAGGAAATGCTTTTCTTTTTGGATTTCTCTGATGTCATGACCACAGTGCTCTCTGCTGTCCATTTTAGGAACTGTCCAGAGCAGCATATATTTGCTATGGGGATTTTCTCCTGCTCTAGACAGTTTCAAAAATGGCCAGCAGAGGCCAGCAGAGAGCACTGTGGTTGTGACAGAAGAGAAATCCAAAAAGATAAGCATTTCCTTTGTAGTATACAGCCCCTAAAAAGTACTGGAAGGATTAAGATTATTTAATAGAAGTGATTTACAAATCTGTTTAACTTTCTGGCACCAGTTGATTAAGAAAAAAAAAAAAAAGTACCCCTTTAACTACTTTTAAAGAACCTGCCATTATTTCGTACAGAAGGGGACCAATTATTTTTCAATACTCTGTATCACACTTTGTTTTTCTCCGTGGTGGTTAGTCGGGTCCCAGTGTTGTAGTGGGGTCCTGGCCTTATCTGTCTTTAGCTAATCCCATTGTTGATGAGATTAGAACAAAAGCTAAATGTTTCTCTCACAAATTGCACTTCTGTTAACCCTTTGTCAGCGATGCTTTTACTTATAGAACCTGGACTAAGCGTGGAGAGGCAGCCGCCATGTAATGTAAATAGTCGAAGATTAAACAGTCAAAGATCCTAAACCCGCTGTACCGGGAGTCATTAGAAAATCCCAGTCTACATCAAGAGAACATTAATGATTTAATAACAGGTTTTAATCAATGGCCGGCACCGGAATACTGCTGGTGATAGAAGTATTTCATGTCGCTGTCGGAGTCCTTATCATCCGTCTGCAGTCCACCCGCTAACATGCGGGAAAGAAGAGAGGACTGTCAGATTTACACTACAGTAGATTTAAAATGAATATGTCAGAAAATGACTTACTGTTTAACCCCTTGAGGACCAAGCGTTTTTTTTTTCTGTTTTTGCACTTTCGTTTTTTCCTCCTTTTAAAAATCATAACCCTTTCAATTTTGCACCTCAAAATCCATATGATGGCTTATTTTTTGCGCCACCAATTCTACTTTGTAAAGACATCAGTCATTTTACCCCAAAAATCGACGGCAAAATGGAGGAAAAAATCATTGTGCGACAAAATTGAATAAAAAACACAATTTTATACATTTTGGGGGCTTTCGTTTCTACACAGTACATTTTTCGGTAACAATGACACTTTATCTTTATTCTTTAGGTCCATACAATTAAAATGATACCCTACTTATATAGATTTGATTTTGTCGTACATTTGGAAAAAATCATAACTACTTGCATGAAAATTAATACATTTAAAATTGTCCTCTTCTGACCCCTATAACTTTTTTATTTTTCTGCGTACGGGGCGGTATGAGGGCTCATTTTTTGTGCCGTGATCTGAAGTTTTAATCGGTTTGTTTTGATTGGACTTTTTGATAGCTTTTTATTGTTTTTTTATGGTATAAAAAGTGACCAAAATACGCTATTTTGGACTTTGGAATTTTTTTGCGCGTACGCCATTGACCGTGTGGTTTAATTTACGATATATATTTATAATTCGGACATTTATGCACGCCACAATACCACATGTGTTTATTTTTATTATGATTATATATTTTTATATGGAATTTGAGAAAAGGGGGGGGGGTGATTTAAACTTTTAATAAGGAAGGGGTTAATGTGTGTGTTTCAAAACTTTTTTTAAACTTTTTTGTTTTACACTTTTAGTCCCCTTAGGGGACTTTTAGGAGGGATCATTAGATTTCCCAAACAGATCAATGTGGTTCCATAGAACCACATTGATCTGTATGCTCTGCGCTCTATTGATAAAGCCTGGTCTTGCCAGACTTTCTCATTCTGAGCGACAGTGTCGGCACAGCAGCAGAGGTAAGCCCTCCGGCTACCTCCATAGTGGATCACACGACCACGATCGCGCTGCAGGGGGGCGATCCACCGCACTGGACGACCAGGGATGGGATAAAGGCACCTTTAGATCGCCACTGTCAGCTTTGATAGCGGCGATCTAAAGGGTTAATTAGCCGGCCGCGGCGATCGCCGCATGTCGGCTATTAACGCCGGCCCCCAGCTACAAGAATCAGCTGGAGGCCGGCCGGTATGACACGGGCTCGATTCGGGAGCATGCCCAGACACCTTTGCCATTGATATCAGTGCTATGTGCCTATGTGCATGGGGCTTGCTGTAAAGAATATCTGTAGATATGCTCAGACAGGATAACAGCCCCCATAATAATGAACAATAAATGTAATAGAATAAAAACTACAATCAGGTCATTTGAGAGCTACTGTGCTTTACAACAATTATTGTCTCTGTGCTCTTGGTGCTCTTTCGGCCCCTCAAATGCACAAGAAGTGTAATGACTGGTTCTGCCAGATCCTGTAGGGTTAATGCTTTCTAGCCCTTTTTTTTTTTTTTTTTGCAGGGATGATGCCTCTGTGCTCCTGGGTGTGGTTCAGCTTGCTGAGTCAATTAGAGTCCTCCTGATCAAGCATATATAAGGAGGCCTTTTCTAGTCATTCCCTGCTTGTGGTAGTTCTTGAACTGACCTAGCAACCTCTCACTCTACTGTTTATTCTGTTTTTTTGGATAGACTTTTTGACTTCCCTTTGTAACTTGGTTATTGTACTTTGTTCCCTCTTGGCTTGGACTCGGCTCGTCAGCTACGTATTAGTGTGTGTGCGTGTTTAGGTTGTTTTCTGTTGTTTGCGTGTCTCCTGACTGTTGCTGGCCTGCGTCTGTTTTTCGTAGTTTATTGTGTTGACTGTGACTGGCTGCCATCACTTTCATAGGAAGGGACCGGCACTGTGGTTACAGACCCGCTGCTTAGGGTAGGTATGTAAGTAGGCAAGGACAGAGGCTGCAGGTGAGTTCAGAGCTGCACTCTTTCCCTGTCCACAGCTGCCCTGTGTGTACACGAGGAGCAGCACTAGTTCTGCCCATGATATAACTTGTATATGGTATTTTTCAGTAGATTTCTGCTCTGCAGGCTTCAGCTATAATTTGCAGCTATCCCAGAGCTGGTGGATGAAGCTCTCCTCCCTCCTCCGTAGACTTGTACTGCTTTTCTTGAGCTCTCTCCTCCCCATTACATAGACTTGCATTGCTTGTCTTGCAGACACAGAACACAGAACAAAGCTGAACTGATGAAGGGAGGGGGGAGAGAGGACAGAAGCTTGATAACAGGAGAAGGAAGCATTTTTGTCTAATAAGATATATAAAAAAAAAATTTATATTCACTTGTACTATTAAGCTATAAAAGGTATGTTCAAATGACAGCGCCTATTTAAATTTTAGTAAACCCCTCACTATTTCTAACTAATATGAAGCTAAGCAATGATTGTGGAAATAGTGATAATAATAATAATCATTTATTGGGATCCCCTATAAGCCATTGCATGGACAAAGCATTTGATCTACCTACAAATATACAAATTATTATTTCATCCTCATGGAGAAGTTGAACTTCTGAAGTAATATTAATAGCTATTGAATAAAAGACAGCTAAATCCAGGCATAAGTAACACATCATGGGAAGATAAAACCTGAAGAATCTTCATGTATTCGACTGTAAATTTATTGCAATCCCTAAAGGACATGTAGTGTTTATAAGGGCACTTCAGCCATTCAGTCAGCTTTACAGGAGAATACCAGATGATGTCTTTATGTAGGTTTAGCGTCTTATGTTTTTTTTGTGGTGTTAGCAGACAGTTTACAATCAAATCAAAGGGAGAATTCAACTAATATCCACATTCACCTCTACTATACGTTCCCCCTGTCCCCCTGTAATGTTCAAATCCAATATCAAATGTTAACACAATCCAAACCCCCAAAGAAGAGGGGGTAGAGAGTAAATAAAGTACTCTGGCGCTAAGACATCTTATCCCCTATCCAAAGGATAAGGGATAAGATGCCTGATCACAGGGGTGCCTGATCATACATTCCTGATCGCCACTGATTGTAACGGGGTGCTGCATGCAAGATCATGGTGGTCCCCAGCGGCGGGACCCCCGCGATCAGGCATCTTATCCCCTATCCTTTGGAAAGGGGATAAAATGTCTTTGCGCCAGAGTACCCCTTTAAGGGATTTAAGGGACCCCATAAGTATATCTAATTTACCAATACTTATCAGGTATTATTTGACCATTCTTTGTTGTTAATTCCTCAATCCCCCCTGGCTAGACATAAATTGGATCCATGTGGCCCATGTACACAAAA
This sequence comes from Hyla sarda, assembly GCF_029499605.1. NCBI lineage: Eukaryota > Metazoa > Chordata > Amphibia > Anura > Hylidae > Hyla > Hyla sarda. Next base: position 353,423,895 of record NC_079193.1, read on the forward strand.
ATTTCGGGAGTTGGTACTGGGCAGATGCTATAGAGCGTTCCATTAAGTAGTTATTGTTTAAGTTGTTAATTATGTGGTGTATGTTTGAAACCTCAACCTTTTTCCACAGTGTTGCTATCTTTAAAGGGGTATTCCAGGAAAAAAAAACTTTTTCTTTATATATCAACTAGCTCCAAAAAGTTAAACAGATTTGTAAATTACTTCTATTAAAAAATCTTAATCCTTCCAATAATTATCAGCTGCTGAAGTTGAGTTGTTGTTTTCTGTCTGGCAACAGTGCTCTCTGCTGACATCTCTGTCTGTCTCGGGAACTGCGCAGAGTAGAAGAGGTGTGCTATGGGGATTTGCTTCTAAACTGGGCGGTTCCCCAGACACGTGTCATCAGAGAGCACTTAGACAGAAAAGAACAACTCAACTTCATCAGCTCATAAGTACTGAAAGGATTAAGATTTTTTAATAGAAGTAATTTACAAATCTTTTTAACTTTCTGGAGCCAGTTGTTATATATATATTTAAAAAAAAAGTTTTTTCCTGGAAAGCCCCTTTAAATTAACAACAGTCAGCATATGTACAATTATAGTTATAGCTGCTATATGTATCTCTTCTAGATCTAGGTTCAATAGGGCAGCATCTGGACCCCACGGGAGAGTATTCCCCACTATATTCTGCAAAGTTGTGAATACTTGTTTCCACAGGGGTTTAATATCCACACAGTCCCACCATATGTGGTACAAGGTGCCCACTTCACTATTACATCTCCAACATACATCTGATACATTGCGGGTACATTCTAGCTAGTGCATACAGTGTCTGGTACCATCTATATAGTAACTTCCTAGATATTTCAAAATGGGATATACATCTGGAAACCTTTATGGGCAAAATGAATGATGTTGCCCATTGTTCAATAGTATAGGTCCTTCCCAAATCAAATTTATGAAGCCCTATCTCCAGAAGAGCGCATTTTACCTACGTGCCCATCTCTGGCATTTAGGTAAAATATGCTCTTCTGAAGATAGGGCTTCATAAATTTGTGAGATCCCTCTTTGCAGTGGATTATTGGTAAAAATACCTCACCCTAAATAAGGATTTCTTTGGTTCTTGGGGGGAATAATTAGAACTAACCAAATTTCGCAACTGTAAGTAAAATTCTGTATGTGGCAGCTTGAATTTCTCAATAATAGAGGAGAAAGGCAACAGACCACACTGGTCTGAAATATTAGCATATTTATAAATTCCATTGCTGTTCCATATTTCAAAATTTGCATTAGGGATTTGATGTTGTATTACTTCAATTGACAAATCGTATAGTGGCAATGGTCGTATTCCCTCCCTTACCCGGGGCAATAACCAAACTCGAGTTATAGCTGTTACCGTAGGCAAATACTGCTTAGGAGGTGCTATGGAATTGCGGGCTGTCCACAGTAAAGCTTCCAGGGAACCATTATCTATTCTTCCAATCTCCACCCATTGTTTTGTTTGGTCCCCTCGCCACCAGGCCTGTGTCTGTTCTAGTAGGGAAGGATAATAATGCTGCAAATTAGGGACTCCTGCTCCTCCTCTACTGATCGGAAGGCATAAGAATTCTGAAGCAATTCTTGGCTTCTTACCCTTCCAGATAAATTGAAAAATCAACCTTTTTAACCCCTTAACGACCAAGAACGTATATTTACGGCCTTGGCCGGCTCCCACAATATAATATCATATTGGGTCGGTCCCGGCATGTATCTGTAGCTGGGACCCGGGGTTAATAGCGCGCAGCAGCGATCGTGGTGCCGCACGCTATTAACCCTTTAGACGCGGCGTTCAAAGTTGAATGCCGCATCTAAAACGAAAGTGAAAGCTGCCCGGCTGCTCAGTGGGGCTGATCGGGACCACTGCAGTGAAAATGCGGTATCCCGATCAGTTGGGACATGAGCGGAGGTCCTCTTACCTTCCTCCGGCATGTCCCTTTGGCGATTGATTGCTCCAAGCCTGAGATGCAGGCTTGAGCAATCGACCGCCGATAACACTGATCACTGCAAAGCTATGGCTTTGCAGTGAACAGGGTATAAGATCAATGTGTGCAATGTTATAGCCCCCTATGGGAGCTATAACACTGCAAAAAAAAAGTGTAAAAAAAAAAAGTTAATAAATGTGATTTAACCCTTTCCTTAATAAAAGTTCAAATCCCCCCCTTTTCCCATAAAAAAAACACCATGTAAATAAAAATAGATATAAACATATGTGGTATTGCCGCGTGTGTAAATGTCCGAACTATAAAAATATATAATTAATTAAACCGCACAGTCAATGGCGTACGCGCAAAAAAAATCCAAAGCCCAAAATAACGTTTTTTTTGTCACTTTTTATATCATGAAAAAATGAATAAAAAGAGATAAAAAACTCTGATCAATAATAAAAATGGTACCACTAAAAATGTCAGATCACGGCGCAAAAAATGAGCCCTCATACTGCCCCATACGCAGAAAGATAAAAAGTTATAGGGGTCAGAAGATGACTATTTTAAACGTATAAATTTTCCTGCATGTAGTTATGATTTTTTCCAGAAGTCCGACAAAATCAAACCTATATAAGTAGGGGATCATTTTAACCGTATGGACCTACAGAATAAAGATCAGGTGTCATTTTTACTTAAAAATTTACTGCATAGAAACGGAAGCCCCCAAAAGTTACAAAATGGCATTTTTTCTTCAACTTCGTTGCACAATGATTTTTTTTCCTGTTTCGCTGTAGAATTTTGTGTAAAATGACTAATGTCGCTGCAAAGTAGAATTAGTGGCACAAAAAATAAGCAATCATATGGACTTTTAGGTGCAAAATTGAAAGGGTTATGATTTTTAAAAGGTGAGGAGGAAGAAACGAAAGGGGTTAACATTGCTAATATTTTTGTTTTTGAAATAATTACTGGCAAATTCCAGAACAAGTACAATATCTTGGGTAGGAGAGTCATTTGAGCCACTGCTATGCGTCCCATCTAGAAAGAGGGTACTTTAGAGAAGCTACTTATATTGCGACCAAGGGCAGTAAGTAATTCTTCAATATTATGCTTAACCATTCCGGTCTGCGGAACGGTTAGTGTGATCCCCAAGTGTTTTAATTGACCTTGGGTCCATTTAAATGGGTATTTATTTTGAAGTAGGGCTTGTGTTCTTGGTGTGATACCTATTCCCAATATTAAGGATTTAGTCGAGTTTACTTTATAGTAGCTAACGTTGCTAAATTCTTCAATCAGGCCCTTCAAAGAATTTTCAGGGGATGTAATACAAAGTATGATGTCATCCGCAAATAATCCGATACAGGTGTTTTTTTTCAACCAATTTGTACCTCAGATATCGAGATGGATGACCGAATTCTTTGAGCTAAGGGTTCCATACAAACCAGACCTGGTCGTTGGATATTAACCCCTTAAGGACCATGCCTCTTTTGGCCTTAACCCATTAAGGACTCAGGGTTTTTCCGTTTTTGCACTTTCGTTTTTTCCTCCTTACCTTTTAAAAATCATAACCCTTTCAATTTTCCACCTAAAAATCCATATTATGGCTTATTTTTTGCGTCGCCAATTCTACTTTGCAGTGACATTAGTCATTTTACCCAAAAATGCACGGCGAAATGGAAAAAAAATCATTGTGCGACAAAATCGAAAAAAAAACGCCATTTTGTAATTTTGGGGGCTTCCGTTTCTACGCAGTGCATATTTCGGTAAAAATTACACCTTATCATTATTCTGTAGGGCCATACGGTTAAAATGATACCCTACTTATATAGATTTGATTTTGTCGCACTTCTGGAAAAAATCATAACTACATGCAGGAAAATTTATACGTTTAAAAATGTCATCTTCTGACCCCTATAACTTTTTTATTTTTCCATGTACAGGGCGGTATGAGGACTAATTTTTTGCGCCGTGATCTGAAGTTTTTATCAGTATGATTTTTGTTTTGATCGGACTTTTTGATCACTTTTTATTCATTTTTTTAATGGTATAAAAAGTGACCAAAATACGCTTTTTTGGACTTTGGAATTTTTTTGCGCGTACGCCATTGACCGTGCAGTTTAATTAATGATATATTTTTATAGTTCGGACATTTATGCACGCGGCGATACCATATATGTTTATTTTATTTATTTTTTTACACTGTTTTATTTTTTATGGGAAAAGGGGGGTGATTCAAACTTTTATTAGGGAAGGGGTTAAATGACCTTTATTAACACTTTTTTTTTTATTTTTTTTGCAGTGTTATAGGTCCCATAGGGACCTATAACATTGCACACACTGATCTCCTATGCTGATCACTGGCGTGTATTAACACGCCTGTGATCAGTGTTATCGGCGCTTGACTGCTCCTGCCTGGATCTCAGGCACGGAGCAGTGATTCATCGATCGGACACCGAGGAGGCAGGTAAGGGCCCTCCCGGTGTCTGGTCAGCTGTTCGGGACACCGCGATTTCACCGCGGAGGTCCCGAACAGCCCGACTGAGCAGCCGGGTCACTTTCAGTTTCACTTTAGAAGCGGCGGTCAGCTTTGACCGCCGCTTCTAAAGGGTTAATACCGCACATCGCTGCGATCGGCGATGTGTGGTATTAGCCGCGGGTCCCGGCCGTTGATGAGCGCCGGGACTGACGCGATATGATGCAGGATCGCGGCGCGATCCCGCTTCATATCGCGGGAGCCGGCGCAGGACGTATATTTACGTCGTTAAGGGGTTAAAGGGGTACTACCGTACTGACAACTTATCCCCTATATAAAGGATAGGGCATAAGTTGTCTGATCGCGCGGGGGACCCTTCGCAATCTCGCAAGCAGCACCCCGCTATTATCAAGCCCTCCGGTGCTCGCGATCATGGCGGCGCGTAAATGTACGTCATGGTGCGTTAAGTACCACGTCATCATGACGTACATTTACGTCCATTGTCGTTAAAGGGGTATTTCAGGCAAAAACTTTTTTTTTATATATATATATATATATATATATATATATATATATATATATCTCAACTGGCTCCGGAAAGTTAAACACATTTGTAAATTACTTCTACTAAAAAATCTTAATCCTTCCAATAGTTATTAGCTTCCGAAGTTTTCTGTCTAACTGCTCAATGATGATGTCACGTCCCGGGAGCTGTGCATGATGGGAGAATATCCCCATAGGAACTGCACAGCTCCCGGGACGTGAGTCATCATTGAGCAGTTAGACAGACAACAGCAACTCAACTTCAGAAGCTTATAACTATTGGAAGGATTACGATTTTTTAATAGAAGTAATTTACAAATCTGTTTAATTTTCCGGAGCCAGTTGATATATAAAAAAAAAGTTTTGGCCTGGAAAACCCCTTTAAGGGGTTAATTCTGGAAGAATGTTGTTCAATCTATTAGCTAGTATCGAGGCGTACAGCTTCAGGTCCGAATTTAACATAGCAATCAGCCTAAAGTTACTAGACACCTCCATTTTTTTACCCTCTTTCTGTATTGTCACAATTAGAGCTTTTAGCATTTCATCTGGGAAGGATGCCGATACCATTGCCTCATTATACATCCTAACCAAGAATGGGGCAAGTAAGGAGCCATGGATTTTATAATAGTCATTAGGCAACCCATCCGGCCCTGGTGTTTTATTGCTTTTTACAGTTTTAATCACATAAACTACTTCTTCTATAGATATTTTACCCGACAATTCAGCCAATTGGGAGGGAGAGGGAGAGGGGAGCTGTATTTTCCCCAATAATTTCTGAATATTAAATCTATCAGGCTGGGGAGTAGAGGAATCCTCTTTCAATTTATATAACTCATGATAATACTTGGCAAATTCATTGGCTGTGCCCAGCGGGTCGGTCCCTTTATTTCTATTCAAGTTATAAATGTAAGGTATGTGGGATTTAGAGTGATGTTGTTTTAATTGTTTTGCCAAATATGCTCCAGTTTTGTACCCTTGGTAATAATGGGTAAGTTTAAGTTGTTTTAATGCAAAGTGATACTTGATAAAACAGATATTTCTGCTGCTCTTTCTCTAATGAACTGAGACTTAAGTTATGCAGGTGAGATAATTTAACCACTTAAGGACAAAGCGTTTTTCTGTTTTTGAACTTTTGTTTTTTCCTCCTTACCTTTGAAAAAACATAAGTTTTTTTTTTTTTTTTTGCGCCACCAATTCTACTTTGTAATGACATCAGTAATTTTACCCAAAAACCTACAGTGAAAGGAGAAAAAAATCATTGTACGACAAAATTGAAGAAAAAACTCAATTTTGTAAATTTTGGGGGGTTCCCTTTCTATGCAGTACATTTTTTTTTTAAATGACACCTTATCATTATTCTGTAGGTCCATACAATTAAAATGATACCCTACTTATATAGGTTTGATTTTGTCGTACTTCTGGAAAAAATCATAACTACATGCATTAAAATTAATACATTTACAATTGTCATCTTCTGATCCCTATAGCTTTTTTATTTTTTCAAGTACGGGGCTCAATTTTTTTGCACAGCGATCTGAAGTTTTTATCGGTACCATTTTCGTTTTGATCGGACTTCGTGATTGCTTTTTATTCATGTTTTTTTATGGTATAAAAAGTGACCAAAAATGCGTTGTTTTGGAGTTTGGATTTTTTTTTGCGCGTATGCCATTGACCGTGCAGTTTAATTAATTATATATTTTTATAGTTCGGACATTTACGCACCCGGCGATACCAGATGTGTTTATTTTTATTATGTTTATATATTTTTTATATGGAATTTGGGAAAAGGGGGTGATTTAAACTTTTAATAAAGAAGGGGTTAATGTGTGTGTTTTTAAACTTTTATAAAACTTTTTTGTTTTACACTTTTAGTCCTTTTAGGGGACTTTTAGGAGGAATTATTTTATTCCTCATACAGATCAATGTGGTTCCATAGAACCACATTGATCTGTGTGCTCTGCGCTCGATTGATAAAGCCTGGCCCTGCCAGACTTTATCATTCTGAGCGCAGGAGCCGGCACTACAGGAGAGGTAAGCCCTCAGGCTACCTCAGTAGTGGATCCCCTCCCCCCCCCCGGGCGCGATCGCGTTGCAGGGGGGAAATCCCCCCCACTGCCCACTGGACCACCAGGGATGGGATAAAGGCACCTTTAGACGCCGCTGTCAAATTTGACAGCGGCGATCTAAAGGGTTAATAGCCGGCCTTGGCGATTGCAGCATGTCGGCTATTAACGCCGGCCCCCAGCTACAGGAATCAGCTGGGGGCTGGCCGGTATGATGCAGGCTAAAGTAGTGAGCCCGCTTCATACCCCGTTAATGGCACATGGACGAGTATAGACATCCATGGTCGTTAACAGGTTAATCTGTATATTAAGAGCTTCCACTTTTTGTTGTTTCATAAAATATATGGACTGTTTAATAAAGTGCCCCCTAATCATTGCCTTATGGGCACACAACAAAGTTGCTTCTGAAATTTCGGTTGTGTCGTTTTCGATAAAATATTGCCGGATATTTCCTATTGTATCCTGCACATAGTCAGTATGTTGTAGTATGTGCGTATTAAGATGCCATGTTGCCTTACAAGAGTATGGTATATAGTCTTTAACTGAAAGCTTGATGGGACTGTGATCGGACCAAGTTATAGTACCAATATTTGTTTCTTCCACCATGGGTAAGTTTTGTCTTTCCACTAAAAAATACCATATTTTTTGCCGTATAAGACGCACTTTTTCTTCCCCAAAGCTGTGGGGGGGGGGGGGGGGATTGGTGCGTCTTATACGGCAAATACACATTAAAACCCTGTCCTATCGTGGCGGTCCCTGCGGCCATCAATGGCCGAGACCCGCGGCTAATACAGGACATCACCGATCGCGGTGATGCCCTGTATTAACCCTTCAGATACGGTGATAAAAGCTGACCGCCACGTCTGAAGCGAAAGCGACACTAACCCGGCTGCTCAGTCAGGCTGTTCGGGACCGCCGCGGTGAAATCGCGGTGTCCCGAACAGCTTACAGGACACCGGGAGGGACCTAACCTGCCTCCTCGGTCTCTGCTCCGGTGTCTGGTGGCAACGGAGAGCGAGAATACCGGGCAGCAAAGATGTTCCGGAGTGACGGGGACACCCCGGGAACGCGGCTACAGCGATGGAGGGCGACATCCAGGGCAGCGGTGATGGGTCCGGAGCGGCGGGGACACATTAGTACTTCCTCCTATACCAGTGGTCTTCAACCTGCGGACCTCCAGATGTTGCAAAACTACAACTCCCAGCATGCCCGGACAGCCAACGGCTGTCTGGGCATGCAGGGAGTTGTAGTTTTGCAACATCTGAAGGTCCGCAGGTTGAAGATCACTGTCCTATATTTCCATTGTATTTGGTTCAGAATCTTTATTTTCTGGATTTTTATCCTTTAAAATTGGGTGCGTCTTATATGCCGGAGCGTCTTATATGACGAAAAATACGGAAATCTATTCTAGTGTATGTTTCGTGTTGTGGTGAGTAAAATGTATAATCCCTTTTGCCAGGGTGCTGAACCCGCCAAGGGTCAAACAGTTGATTTGCTGTGAGAGTTGTAACATATAGGGTGGGCTCAGCAACCAGGCTCGGGTTAGTAGAATCCATTGAGGGCCATTGAACTTTATTGAAGTCTCCACTAATAAATAAAATTCCTTTTTTAACCTTATTTATCGTTTTTAACATATTCTTTAAAAATGTCATGTTGTTTTTAATTCAGATTATATAATGACACCAAGGTATACATTATTTTATTGATTCTACAGATAATTATTATGTACGCTAAGTATAAAAGAATATGGAGTGGACTGCAGGAGAAGAAATAATATTAGGAAGGAATTTGTTTTTTAACCTATGAAAATCCTTGTCCTCAAGGTGTGTCTCCTGAACACAACACACATCTGCTCCATGAGTTTTAAACTCCTTGAAGAGCAAGGACCTCTTATAAGGTGAATTCAATCCTTTAACATTAAGTGAGATAATCTTAACTACCATTGTTACTAAACTTCTGATTGTTTAAGGTTTCACCAGGCTATTAACCCCTTAAGGACAAAGCCCATTTTGGCCTTAAGGACTCCGACAATTTAATTTTTACGTTTTCGTCTTTTCCTCCTCGCCTTCTAAAAATCATAACTCTTTTATATTTTCATCCACAGACTAGTATGAGGGCTTGTTTTTTGCGCGACCAGTTGTCCTTTGTAATGACATCACTCATTATATCATAAAATGTATGGCGCAACCAAAAAACACTATTTTTGTGGGGAAATTAAAAAGAAAGACGCAATTTTGCTAATTTTGGAAGGTTTCGTTTTCACGCCGTACAATTTACAGTAAAAATGATATGTGTTCTTTATTCTGAGGGTTAATACGATTAAAATGATACCCATTATTATATACTTTTATATTATTGTTGTGCTTAAAAAAATCACAAACTTTTTAACCAAATTAGTACGTTTATAATCCTTTTATTTTGATGACCTATAACTTTTTTATTTTTCTGTATAAGCGGCGGTGTGAGGGCTCATTTTTTGCGCCATGATCTGTACTTTTTTTTGATACCACATTTGCATATAAAACTTTTAATACATTTTTTATAATTTTTTTAAATAAAAAGTATTAAAAAAGTAGCAATTTTGGATTTTTTTTTTTTACGTTCACGCCGTTCACCATACAGGATCACTAACATTTTATTTTAATAGTTCGGACATTTACGCACGCGGCGATACCAAATATGTCTATAAAATAAATTTTACGGTACATGTCCGGAGCGGACTTTTCCTATTCCATCCTGCGCGGGCTGAAAAAAAAGAGAAAACAAACTTTCACTTACCTTCCTATGTTCCCCCGGAGCTCTACAACAGCTGATCGGTCGGCCGGGCTGTCTACTTCCTACTTTCCTTAGCCCGGTACGTCACACGGCGCTTCAGCCTATCACCGGCCGCCGCGATGTCCTGCCTCGGGCCGGTGATAGGCTGAAGTGCCGTGTGTTGTACCAGGCTAAGGCAAGTAGGAAGTAGACAGCCCGGCCGACCGATCAGCTGTTGCGGAGCACCTGGGGAACATAGGAAGGTAAGTGAAAGTTTGTTTTCTCTTTTTCTTCAGCCTGGGCAGGATGGAATAGGAAAAGTCCGCACCAGACATCTCCTTTAACATAACCACATTTTATTTTATGTCTTTTATACCAATTTGGCTAATAAGGAAGGACTACCAAATAAGTTAGTTCAAGTTTCAACAGGCTCATAGAAAGAAAAGCAACAGGGCATATAGTGAGAAAATTAAAAGGTACCACAAATTTCGAAAGGCATTGCACCCGCGCCTTATAGGAGGATAGATGGTAAGTTCCCATCTAACTTTAAACAAGGGCTAATCCGGTCTAGTGATGAACAGCAGGGGCCACATTTGAATTTATGATATTTCGCAAATATATTGACGATTAGTTGCCCTATTTTCGCGAAATTCGCATATTCGCTATGTTCATTCACTTTTTTTTTCATGCGCATTGGAAAATTCACATAAAATTTGCATACAAATTTGCATGTGAAAAAAACACAAAAATTTGCATGGAAAATTCACAAAAAAATTTGTATGTGAAAAAAAACCAAAACATTCCGAATGTTCGTCATTACTAATATATAGCACTATATTCTAAATATTTGTGAAATCGCGAATTGCCGATATTCGCAATAAAAATTTGCATTACGAATATTTGTGCTCAACACAAATCCGGTCTAGCTAAGAAATAATCCCCCCCACAAAAAAAAATAAAAAATAAAAAAGGGTAAAAAAGGAAATAAAAGAAGAAGAAAAAAAGGTTTAGCCTCCTATGTTGAGAAGAAATCTCCACTGATCTCTCAATGGATAAGTGGAGTAAGAATGTTGAGTTGGAGGTTATACTTGATACATACAAAAGATGAAATATTACAAGTACGTATACCAATGCGAAAGTGGAGACAACTGGATTTATTGATTTTATTGAGTTAAGGCATACATTTTTTCATGACTTGCTTGAAATGTTTGTTTAGATGAATTTAATGTCTTAAAACACACAACATTGAAACCCTGGCACTTGGGGTATTGAACAATGACATGAGGACTCTTGGGGCTCAAATCAATGGCAAAGAAACGCAAAGTCCCAGATAAGGGATAGAGACACTGGTGCTTCAATAAAAATGAGATATTGACCCTCAGGGTTCAATAATATTGACACTTGGTGTTTCGTAAAATGGATTATAATATATTTTCTATATATTAACAAAAAGACAAACATTAAGAAACACTTGAAGGCGATCTGTCAGCAGTTTTGGTAACTCAATACCCTATAAAGATGTGCGGGAGGGGACTGGAATCATATCTTGGTCTTGGCCAACAAGATAAATGCTGTTCTATGCCCGAGCCACCACAACTCTTCTTTTTGGTCAATTAAGTTTTCTGGTCCCACCTCTGATCTATAATTGACAGCTCTGTCATCCAATCAGAAGACCTCTACAGTTGTCAATTGTAGCCAGGAAAGCTTTTGTTGCAGAAAGCTCCATGTACAGCAGAAGAGCCCACCTTATTGACACTTGTGCCCACCCAGAATGCATATTATGGAGTGGGTATATGGAGCCTACATGTATCACAGTGTAACACAGCAACGTCAGGGGTTCCAGAGCAATGACAAAATGAGACATGTGGTTCCTGGCAATATGGAAATGGAGTACTGATGTCCTATAACAATGAAGCATTTAGCTTTGCAGTTCTATAATAATGGGACACTGGCCCTTGGGAAACTATTAAAATGAGGCAATAAAAAAAAATGACACTTTATGTTTCATTCTAATGTCTTACTGACTTTTAGTCTAGGTTCACACTACGGAATTTCTCCCTGCAATTCCAAATTGCAGGCAGAAATTCCGCTTGCTAAAATGTATAGTGTAGTGAATGGTTTTCCGTTCACAAATTCACACTTCGGAATTTGTGAAGCGGAATTTGTGAACGGAAAATCCGCTTGGAAATTTCCTCCTGAAGAATGGTGTTGCTCATTCTTCAGGTCGAAATACTCTCGAAACACATTGCAGTCTATTGGAGACTGCAGTGTCCACGCGGTCCGAGCGCCAACTGATTCAGTGGGCACTGGCCGCACCTAGCCTTAGGGCTCTATAATAATACTATGACCTTTTAAGGGTCAATAAGAATTAAAGGGTACTCCACTGGAAAACATTTTTTTTATGAACTGGTGCCAGAAAGTTAAACAGATTTGTAAATTACTTCTATTAAAAAAAAAACTTAATCCTTTCAGAACTTATCAGCTGCTGTTATGATTCACAGGAAGTTCTTTTCTTTTTGAATTTCCTTTCTGCCTGACCACAGAGCTCTCTGCTGACCCCTCTGTCCATTTTAGGAACTGTCCGGAGCAGGATAGGTTTTCTATGGGGATTTGTTCCTATTCTGGACAGTTCCTAAAATGGACAGAGGTGTCAGCAGAGAGCACTGTGGTCAGGCAGAAAGGAAATTCAAAAAGACAAGAACTTCCTGTGGATCATAACAGCAGCTGATTAGTACTGAAAGGATTAAGATTTTTTAATAGAAGTAATTTACAAATCTATTTAACTTTCTGGCACCAGTTGATTTAAAAAACAAAAATGTTTTCCAGTGGAGTACCCCTTTAACACCGTTGAAATTCCAATGTGAGGGTTGTGTAGCGGAATCCCATAAACAACAATGGGATTCTGATGCACTGGAATTTCCATGTGGAATTTCATAATGAAATTCCGCTCGGAAATTCTGAAGTGTGAATCTAGCCTTAATGCTGTACAGTCCTCTCTGTCTCCTCCCTGCACTTTTCTCTATGATCATACACAGAACTTTGTGCCCATACAATTACAGCTGCCCAGTCCTCTCTATCTCCTCCCTGCACTTTTTTTATGATTATACAGAGAACTGTGTGGCAAAGCCATGACAGCTGCACAGTCTTCTCTATCTCCTCCTTGCAGTTTACTCTATAATTAAACAGAGATCTATGTAGCCACACAATTACAGCTGCACAGTCCCCTCTATCTCCTATCTGCACTTAATTCTATGATCATAAAAAGAACTGGGTGGCCAAATAGTTTCAGCTCCACAGTCCTCTCTATCACTTCTCTGAACTTCTCTCTATGCTCATACAGAGAACTGCGAAGCCAAACAATTACAGCCGCACAGTCTTCTCTATCCCCTCCCAGCACTTAATTCTATGATCATTAAGAGAAAAGTGTATACAGAAGACTTATTATCTGTGTATGAAGTAGAAAGTAAATTACAGCTAAAGCAATGGTGGAGAGATGAGTAACCACTGGACCCAAGAAATGTAGCATTAACTAATTCACTACCCTCAACCAGGGATCCTTACTTTAACCCCAACCTGGAGGGCTACAGTTTAGAGACCACTGTCCTAGACCAACAGAGATACTGGAATAAAATCCTCAGTGCCCTAGACCTCCAGGGATTCTGATATTAACCACTTCACTACCCTAGACCACCAGGGATTCTGTTGTAGACCATATCTATTATTTTGTGTCACCCCAAGAAAAGTGCCTTAGAATCAGTTATAAAACTCAGTAAATGACTGAATCACTAAAATAATTGATTTCGTTCTACGGTAAAAAAACAAAAGAACTATAAATCACATTATGTAGCGCATTAGGAGAGAGCTTCTAATGCTGCTTATTATTTAGATTCTACAAATAACCTCAAACTGTTTGATAAAATGAAAAGAAATAAAAGAATCAATGTTTGCATGTTAGGAGTTATCAGAAAAAAACAGAAGTTTGCCCAAGAAAAAACAAAAAGAAAAAAAAAAGGAACAGTCGTGGGTGGAAATGAGAGGCCATGCATCATGAGGAATTATATACTGCCAGCTTCAGCATTGACAAAGAAGAAGAGAAGATTAGATCTCACTGTTTTTAAACTTCTGGGATGCGTTCATGTCATAGCGAGAAAGTCCGAGGGTTTACAAAAGTGGGATGACAAGGGAGACTGCACTATGGTGGGGAACTCTAAAATAACAACAAAGCACCATGCAAAAGAAAAAAAGCACATCCTATAAATTTTCAATATATTTGATTCACATATAAATGGACACACTCAATGTATTAAAGTACAAATGCCACAAAAACAGCTTAACAAACACCAAACGGCATTAGCAAATCGGTGGAAAATGGGTTTAGGCATTCAAAATTGAATAAATACCATAATAGCATTTTATGTGGGTGCAACTGCAAAGGGTTCATTTATATCAGCCTTTGTAAATTATCAAGCCTGCACCACCTGACTGCTACGGAGCCTACTCAGCTCTACTATGCAACCAACTCAGCCCTACAGCCTTCATGAACTGTCTTTGGTCACCCTGCATACATGGATACACAAACCTTTTGAAAATGGAAATTACAGCTAAAAGAATGATGGAGAGATGAGTAACCACTGGACCCCAGGAATGTATCATTACCCATTCTCTACCCTCAACCATGGATCCTTACTTTAACCCTGACAGTACCCTAGACCACCAAGTATAATTACATTATCCCCTTCAATGCCCTAGACCAGTGGTCTTCAACCTGCGGACCCCCAGATGTTGCAAAACTACAACTCCCAGCATGCCCGGACAGCCATCGGCTATCCAGGCATGCTGGGCATTGTAGTTTTGAAACATCTGGAGGTCTGCAGGTTGAAGACCACTGCCCTAGACCATTGGTCTCTAAACTATGGCCCTCATTCAGGCACCAGTTCCTCTGAGTCTGTTTTGTACCTGCTTCTCTAACCCGGTCTCTGCCTGACCCTTCCCTGTTCCTTGTTGATTCTCCAGTGCATGACCTGGATTGTCGACCATGCCTGTGTAAATTATAAAGTCTGCACCATCTGGCTGCACCTGAGCCTACTCAGCCTTACAGCCTTTTTTCAACTATCTTTGGTTACCCTGAATACAAGTAAGCATAAACCCTTTACAATGCAATCCTAACTTCTCCAAAACTGTTTACCCTTACTATGGTTACCTAAATCAGTGTTTTCCAACCAGTGTTACATAGTTACATAGTTAGTATGGTTGAAAAAAGACATACGTCCATCAAGTCCAACCAGGGACTCTATCTGTGGCAAAACTACAACTCCCTGCATGCCCTGACAGCCTTTTAAAGGGGTACTCCAGTGGAAAACATTTTTTTAAATCAGCTGGTGCCAAAAAATTTTACATATTTGTAAATTACTTCTATTAAAAAATCTTTACCCTCCCAGTATTTATTAGCTGCTATATACTACAGAGGAAATTATTTTCTTTTGGAATTTCTTTTTTGTATTGTCCACAGTGCAGGAACAGTCCAGAGCAGGAGAAAATCCCCATAGCAAACCTATGCTGCTGTAGACATCCTTAGATTGACAGAGATGTCAGCAGAGAGCACTGTGGATAAGACAAAAAAGAAATTCAAAAAGAAAATAATTTCCTCTGTAGCATACAGCTGCTAATAAGTACTGAAAAGATTAAGATTTTTAAATAGAAGTAATTTACAAATCTGTTAAACTTTCTGGCACCAGTTCATAAAAAAAAAAAAAAGTACCCCTTTAAGGTCCTAGACCTAAATAATCCCACCTATAAGCCCTATATTCTTCCTTGGATTGGTTCTCAAAGACTATGGTAGTCCTCTTAGACAGTCCACATGCAAGCTCTTCCTCTGTAGATATGTATTCATTGTCAAGGAGTGAACAGCTGTTTCAGTTGTTAAAGGAAATCTGTCATCAGTGTCACAATTCACTGTCGGTACAGACAGGTAGTGCAGGTAACACTAATGATATCCATTCTTACCTGGCCACGCTCCGTACTTCCGTTCTTCAGCTACCTTCCTTTGTATCAATCCGTGAGGGGCCAAATTGGAGCATGGGCAGGGAGGGAAGCAACGGTGACGTCAGGAAGCTCCACCCATACTCCAAGTTGCCCTGGAATGGAAGATACAGAAGAAGATAGCAGGAGAATGGGAGCACGGAGCGAGGACAGGTAAGTATGGTTGTCATCAGTCATCATTGTCATCGCACTACCTGTCTGTACCGCGATGAGAGCCCGACACAAAGAGAGACGGCCCTTAACCTCCAAGTCTGGAGAAAATATATAATGCCATAAAGATGAGGCTGCAAACTGAAAAGCTGTCTAGATGTGGAAATGCTTTGTAAAGTGAATTCAATGCATTAAATATGTAGACCGTAGAAATATGGACAATAGACTCCTTTGTAAAGCATGTTGAAGCAAAGCAATAAATTCATATATAATGGACTACAACACAATAACAAAGCTACCCATCAAACCTGACAACTACAATGTTTATCCGGAATGCTTTCCAGGAAATGTCCTTCACAAATGTTTAATGACCTTGAAACTGAACAATTTTGGAGGATTTCTTCATTGTTAGAAGAAGAACCAATGCAAATGGAAACTCGGATTATTACTATGAGTTATTTGACACAACTACTACCATTACCATGTGATATTACTACCATGCATACTACTACATGTGGGTTTATTTTTCCAAATAAGTCTGAGCCGTTTAGTGCTGTGATATATGTGCCATATCTGTATAAGCTAATACATAAGTACTCATTGGTAAGAGCCCCCTCTGATGTGCGCAACTATTTTGCTTTCTTTTCAATTTAAAGAGAGTGACCAGTAGTTTTACAGTAGTACTCACAAAGGGACGTCTTTCCCTTACTTGTCTGGTCAATCAAAGGACAGCACCTATTCCTCTCTGTTAGTCAATGACACAGTGAATGTGATGGTTCGCTAAATAATACAGGGTAGTACTGAGCTAAAGGGTACACAGTACACAACTATAGATGGTATGTGACAGTGTGTGTGGGGGGGTACACTGGTCTATCAGGGTGCTATGTTAGCAGAAAGGAAAGACACAGCAGCATAGCTATTAAAGGGTTACACAAAGCACTGAATTGCTGATGATATGACAGTACAGTACTACATACATAAAGTACAGCTGTTCAGAACTTTATTGGTGGTCAGAGATGAGAAGAAAGCCATGTTTTACTATTCAGGCTCAGCACAGAGCTATCTTTGAAGTTTGGGGTCTAGAATTTCCGCGGTGTAACGTCTGTCATGGAAATTGCATAGTGTGAGTAGCGCAGCAGAATCCCATTGAAAAAAATGAAGGCTGCTGCACAGTGTTTTTTCTGAGGAATTCCATTCGTAAAGTGTGGAAATCGGTAGTGTGAACGAGCCCTTAGGGTATAGTATTCAGCAAATCGAGGCATTAGGGGCCCAATGTGACACAAGGGCCCATACAACTCTGGAGCCAGTCTGACCCCTACAGAGGAGACAAGGCATTACACTGTGCTTATGGCCAAACAACTCCAGTACCGTTCCATAAAATCCTATTTTTTTCAACAAAAATGTCTGGATAACATATTAATAAAGAATGAATATTCTGGATATCAGACCATCAGGAGCAGAATCACATCCACGCATCAATATTCCCGTCACCTCATCCATCCAGTGCTCGGCATAAAGCTTTAATTGTTCAGATTTACAGTGCAATATGTTGTCTCCATCCGAAATACAGTTCACAACCACCCTGGATCATGTCCAACAACCAGACACTTCTCGTCTAACACTAACACCTTAATCTGCCAACATCTGTTCTTTCATTGTATCGCTACACAAGCTATTCACAGCACGCTGTTCGGCAAATGAGTCTTCCTGCTCGGCAGTATTATGTGCGCCCCACATCTGACACTTACACGTATAGGTTTACCAAACTACAGAGCTCCAGACATGGGAGTCACACCGAGGATTACGGCAACACGATCACAGGATACACTATGTCCCAGATCAATTGAATAAAGGGGTTAACACCTAAAAGCAGTCTTTCCCAATCAGTGTGCCTCCAGCTATTGCAAATCTACAACTCTCAGCATGCCTAGACAGCCTTGGGAGTCACACCAAGGATAACAGCAACACAATCACGGGGTACTGTATGTCCCAGATCAATTTAATAAAGGGGTAAACACCTTAAAGGGGTTATCCAGGAAAAAACTTTATATATATATCAACTGGCTCCAGAAAGTTAAATAGATTTGTAAATTACTTCTATTAAAAAATCTTTATCCTTTCAGTACTTATGAGCTTCTGAAGTTAAGGTTGTTCTTTTCTGTCTAAGTGCCCTCTGATGACACGTGTCTCGGGAACCGCCCAGTTTAGAAACAAATCCCCATAGCAAACCTCTTCTAAACTGGGCGGTTCCCGAGACAGGTGTCATCAGAGAGCACTTAGACAGAAAAGAACAACCTTAACTTCAGAAGCTTATAAGTACTGAAAGGATTAAGATTTTTTAATAGAAGTAATTTACAAATCTGTTTAACTTTCTGGAGCCAGTTGATATATAAAAAAAAGTTTTTTCCTGGATAACCCCTTTAAGGCTACATTAACACATACACAGATTTGATGCACATGATTTTCTGCTGCAGATTTCAATGTAAACTAAATGACTGAGCACAGCTTCTAATCTGCAGTTACAAATCCTGCGTATTATCCCCTATCCCTGCCCCGCCCCCTCCCAAAGACTTGCATTGCGGGGCGTGATGTCACACAGGGGCGGAGTCGTGACGTCACTAAACTCCGGCCCCATAGTCGTGACCCGGCAGACTCCGAGGCTGCAGCGCTGCTTGCAGCTCCCAGATGTGGGCGCTGCATGCGAGATAGCGAGGGTCCCCAGCGGCAGGACCCCCGAGATCTGACATCTTATCCTCTATCCTTTGGATAGGGGATTAGATGTCTTAGGGCTAGAGTACCCCTTTAAGGCAGTGTTTGCCAACCAGTGCGCCTCCAGCCGTTGCAAAACTACAACTCCCAGCATGTATGGATCTCCTATGTCCTTCATAATAGCGAATGTCTGCTGCTTCTCCCATGAGCCCCTCCCATGACATACATGTACGTTATGGGTCGGAAGGGGTTAAAGGCTTATGATTAAAATAAAGCTCCACTCTTGACAGAAGGCCATGTCTAGAATGGAATCACAGCCTTATTCACTTAAGCCAAGCTGAGCTTCAATACCAGAAACAGCCAATGGAAGAGAGTGGTGCTGTTTATAAAAAAAAAGACCTTTTTTTCTTATTTTAACACTGTTAAAGTTGTAATTCTTCAGGCCATGTTCACATGATGTAAAATGTGCAGGATGTCCGTGTGGAAAACATGTGTGGACATTCCGCACATTTGAATAATTCTGCGGGCGCTAGGACAGCTTGGAAATGTGCCATCTCATAGACAGCAATGCATTTCCGAGGGAAATCTGCAGAAAGAATAGACATATCAATTCTTTCAGATGCCATAATCAGGATTTCCACCGTTTTTCACTGGAAATTGGACCATATGCACAGTGCAGCAGAATCCTATTGAAATCAATGGGACTCTGCTGCAGCAGAATGTCTGTGTGGAATATTCCGCACAGACACTCCGCCGTGTGAACATAGCTTTGCAGGTGCTCCTTTCCCATATGTCAGATCATGAAGGGTCCCAGCAACAGCCTATAAAGGTTATATATATATATTTACAGATATTTGATGCAGCTCCCTTGCATCTAAAATGAAAACATTTAAAGGGGTACTCCGCTGCTAGACATGTTATTCCCTATCTAAAGGATGGGGGATAACATGTCTGATCTCGGGGGTCCAAGCCGCTGGGGATCCCCACGATCTCTGCCGTGGCACCCCAGTCCTCCGGCGCACGGAGAAAACACTGCTCCGAGCCGGATGACTGGCGAACACCACCACCACGCCCCCTACATTCATGTCCATGGGAGGAAGCGTGACAGCTGTGTACTGTGTACTGTGCACCAGGCTTCCATGACCGTAACGCCACAGTGCAGGCCCGGAGATCACAGGAGGCCCTGCAGCCGGACCGCCTGCAAGAAGATATGTTATCACCTATCCTTTGAATAGGGGATAACATGTATAGGGGCTGTCTGCTCCTGCAGTAAAGTGTTACTTTACTGCTTCCAGAGGAGTGGTCAGTGCGGACAGTGGAGGGGAACCCAGAAGAGAGATCAAGAGGAAAATATTTACTATTTGGCGCACACCGGTTCATGGGAAGTGAATGAACACGGACTGCAAATACGAAATAACAAAAGCCGTTTATTCTGATGTTAGGGAAAACACGTTTCTAGAGGGTTAATCCTTTCTTCATCAGGTCCTACACAGAAATACAGGTATAAAAAGGTTTATATAGACATATAACCACGACGGTCGGTGACCCTCGGGCCAGAATGACGTGATGACTGGATGAAGGTCAAAATCTGGAAATGGTGGCGCAGATCCGGATAGCCATTAGGTGTAAATAAACCCTAAATTTAACCACATATAATGCACTGTGAGTTTAGAATAAGGATTCTAAGGGGTAACCAAAATGAAGTGCCCAATAATGTTGAGTGGTTTCCCCATTAGATCGCCATGATCCTGTCGCCCTCAGGCAAAGCAGAAGTACTAGTGCCACATACACCCCAGCAGCATACTCCACTTTGCATTGCACTGGAGAAATTCTGATTCTGGCAGATTCCTGAGTAGTATTTTAGCCAAAAAAAAGCCAATGTATCTGTGTTGTTTCCTCTGCTGGTTTAAGCTACAGAAGAGTCAAATTCATTCTTATTAAATCTAGTTTTGAATCTGTTCAAAACTACATTTTTTGGTATTTGTTTCAGGTGAGTAATATGTACCGGAACAGGGACTCCTGTCAAAGGCAGGAGTCCCTGCTGCTGTACACTGAGCAGTGAAGCCCATGCTGTATGCGTCACCACTCAGTAAACAATTACTGAAATTATGGTAAATAAAAAAATCTTTCTAATGTACTTTGTTTAAAAAAATGAAGTTCTATGTTTTATTTGTGTTAAAAAAAAACTGCCGCTAGGTGTCTCCCTACATGTCCAGAGCACATTTCCCACCATCTCTTGCACGCACTTTGGACTCCTCCTGGCCTGTGCAGACTTTGGACTCCTGCTGGCCTGTGCAGCCTTAGCCAATCATAGCTCATCTCACACTGAACTACTCTGGGCTGTGTGTAGCAGAGAGAGGGAGGAAGTTCTCCCCTGTATGGCTTCAGATGATGTCACGCCTGCTGGGGAACGCCCCTTCCCAGTCTGTGAATCTGACTGAGACTGAGCAGAAAATACAGAGCAATATGAAGGTAGAAAACTATAAAATAATAAAAATAAAGGCAGGGGGTGGGTTATCGTGATGGGGGCAGTGAACTGGGAGGATTATAACATGTAACAAGATCATGACAGGTTCTCTTTAATTGAGCAGGGGAGTCATATAGTGTAGGAGGATTTGAATCGGAATCTGAATCAAATACATTGGCCAAGTCAAGCAAATCTAACCAAAACCATTTTGGGCGATTTTCTTATCTCTTTTGCTGACCAAAATGCTATGTGTGACTCTACCCTAACAGTGAAATAGTATATAGTCATTCTTTTTTTAGCAATCCATTACTGGAAAAGCTGGGTGATCAGTTTTGCTCCGCATTACCCCTATTCTATCTCACATTACTTTGATTCCAGCACTGTTCAGGAACATTTATCACTACTTTTAGGAACCAGGTTAAAGGAAACCTGAGAAATTTGTACAGTATACATGTGGTAGAGGGTGTGATGCAAAGGGCAGATGTTGTTACTCTAGGGGCAGATGGCATTAACCCCTTGTATTCGTGATGCCAGGGCGTGATTTAGCCTATAACCACCCAAAGGTATACCGCTGGATCCTGGGCTAGGCACGGGGGGCAATAAAGACTCCGATGCCAAGGTACGGCCAATGGTAGCTTTACTGAGGGTAGACAGTTGGTAAAGTCTATACAGTTCAGCCAGGGCCCAAAGGAGGTGACCAGTGACACAGAGACCTTAAGGGCTTCCTGGGACTTGTAGTAGGACTGGACAATTGAATGCAGACCATGCTGACGTGACAGATGACAGGGACTGACTTGACTCATAAAGCGGTGACTTTATCTTACTTGACTTGATGGCGGCTGCAGGACTTGACTTTGAGGTCTCCAACACTCTGGACACTCACACTAGACAAGACTGCACTGGACCTCAGCAAAGACTTGTAAGGAAAAAGAGAAGAGAGCTAGTTCCACCCAGGACTCATATGGGGGAGGCTAGCAGGGAGCCCATAGGTCACCCCTGGGATCACCTGGTCACTGGTACCTCCTGGGTAACAATCACATGACATATCACATTGAATAAATCTTAAAGCAACATTACATTTTATAACACTTCACATGGTAAAACATATTTACAATGGGAAACAAGTGCAGGGGGACATTGAAGGAGGCTGCCTGACAGGACAGCAGGAGCACGGGGTAACACCTCCTGTACTGGGCCATCACATACAATAACAGTAAAAGTGAGAACTGTAACGGGAGAGTCTCCCCAAATTCTTAAAAAAGTATGAGCAGAGTGATCCCCACAAACAATACTCAGCAGTGCCCACAATAACAATTAGTCAAACAAGGCACAAAATCAGTTTAAAGGATTGGCTCACTTTTTTTTTTTTATTAAAGGAGATGTCCGGTGCAGACTTTTTCTATTCTGTCCTGCCCGGGCTGCAAAAAAAGACAAAACAAACTTTCACTTACCTCCATATGTTCCCCCGGAGCTCCGCAACAGCTGATCGGTCAGCTGGGCTGTTTTCTTCCTACTTCCTTTAGCCCGGTACGTCACATGGAGCTTCAGCCTATCACAGGCCGAGGCGGGACATCGCTGCGGCCAGTGATAGGCTGAAGCGCCGTGTGACGTACCGGGCTAAAGGAAGTAGGAAGCAGACAGCCCGGACGACCGATCAGCTGTTGCAGAGCTCCGGGGGAACATATGGAGGTAAGTGAAAGTTTGTTTTGTCTTTTTTTGCAGCCCAAGAAGGACGGAATAGAAAAGTCTGCGCCGGACATCTCCTTTAAGCATTTGCACCAGGTTGAAATAAAAAATTATTATTCACCTACCCAATCAGTACTACTGCTACAACTTAGTAGACCCTGTTGATCTCCACTTCCTGCTCCCGTCTTAACAAACAGGAAATGCCCACAAACCCAATAACTGACCACAATAGTGACCCACATTAGCTTAAGAATGGATGAGTTGGTGTTTCCAGCCCTTTCCTGTGTGTTGAGGCAGAACCAGGGAGTGGAGATCAGTGTGGACATTAAAGGGGTACTCCACTGCTCAGCATTTGGAACAAACTGTTACATAGCTAGTATGGTTGAAAAAAGACATACGTCCATCAAGTCCATGTTCAGAACGCTGGAGCTGATGCCGGGAGCTCCTGATGTCATAGCCCGGCCCCTTCCTGATGTCAAACCCCGCCCCCTCAATGCAAGTTTATAGGAGGGGGCGTGATGGCTGTCACACCCCCTCCCATAGACTTGCATTGAGGTAGCGGGGTGTGATGTCATGAGAGGGCGAGGCTATGATGTCACAAGCTCCCGGCGCCAGCTCCAGCGTTCGCAACAGTTTGTTCCAAATGCTGAGCAGCGGAGTACTCCTTTAAAGGGGTATTCCAGCTTCTAGAAATGTATACACTGTGCACAGGATAGTGGATTAGTGTCTGATCGCAGGGCGTCCGACTGCTGGGACCCCCAGTGATCTATGGAACGGCACCCGACTGTTCCCGTTAACCGCTCCAGCCCCAAACTTCTGAGACTATCTGGTCTTGGCCGAGATGGACCGCTCAGCCAATTACCGACTGAGGTGGGACACCGCCGGTGATTAACAGTGTAGCCGGTCACTGCTGAGACAAGTATGTCCTGGAAGGTGGGGGCCGGAGTGGGAAGAATCGAGCACTGTTCTGGAGATTGCGGGGAATCCCAGCAGTCAGACCCCCGAAATCAGACATTTGTCCTGTAGGAGATAAGAAGTGGATAATCCCTTTAAAAACACAAAGCATTCAATAGTAGTAACATGAATACATACTAAGGAACTTTCCCGAGTAGCAGACTTCAGAAGCATTTTTTGGGTGATTTGCTTGCTGAAATCTGAGAAATATTCACTATTTTAGGGAACTTGTAGACATGCATTATATATATACACCTGTTATTGTGTGTGCTCTTCCTATTATCTTATTTTTTATGCTATGGGCGGCAGGTTTAGTGCTCCCTTAAATCCACCATGGTGCTGGGAGGTTGTCTTGCAGTTGTTTTATTATCTATTTTGTGCTAACCATTTTGTGACTCCTGTTTCCAATAAGATACAGCAAGGAGGGGAAGGAAAAAGAACAAAATGAGAACGGAAGTCCAAATGACTGCGTTCCCAGCTCCCGGATATGGTCTTTAAAGCTATTTTCATCTTAGCAGGCTGACATTTAGACTGCCAGAACACCGATATTTTGTGGATCAAGACGACATTCATCCTGCCAAGTGGTCAATTCCACATACCCGTATATGCATTGTTCTCTACAGCTACTGTAGCTTTCCGTAAACTACCTTAGGAGACCTTTAAAAACTAATTCACACCATGAAAGGGCAAGTTTGTTCAGACTAATATGTCAGCCGCTTATTTTCTTGACAACGCTGTGAGTTTCTATTGGACAGGTATTGAGCGGACGTCGCATACCTTGTGTCAGGAGCTGAAGGTTTCGGACCTCCTCTCGGACTTTCAGCTGAAGGACCTGTTGCAGGACGTGTTGCCGCTGACTCTCTTGAACAATCCCCATCCTCTCCAGCTTCTTGTCTGTGAGTCGGAGCAGAGCCCGGCCTGAAAGGAACATTTATTGTATTTATTCATACAGCAATATTTAGGCTCTATGGTGTAAAAGAGTAACAGTCCAATAGTAATGGTCATGATTGATGCCCAGTACCCAGTAGTCTTATTAATTTCTAAAGGATATTATCTAAAGGATAGGGCGTAAGATGTCTGATCGGGGGACCCACCACTAGGACCCCCTGCCATCTCTGCTGCGGCACCACAGTCATCAGGTGCACAGATCGAACTACCGTCCATGCCTGATGACTAGCGATGCGGCGCTGATGTCACGACCACGCCCCCTCATGATGTCACAATCACGCCCCCTCAATGCAAGTCTATGGGAGGGGGCGTGGTAGCCACCACGCCCTCTCCCACAGACTTACATTGAGGGGACGTGATCATGACGTCACGAGCCTCCGGTGCAGCAGCCAGCGTTCTAAACTAACACCGGGTGCTGCAGGGAGATCGCGGGGGATCCCAGCAACGGGACCCCCACGATCAGACATCTTATCCCCTATCCCTTGGATAGGTGATAAGATGTCTAGGGGCGCAGTATCCCTTTATTAGGTAAAAATTCTAGGATGATCAATTTTTTAAAATATATATCTTTTCTTTGGCATTTAATTCTTTTATCACAGAGCTCCAAATACCCTGCATAACCATTAACATAAATGTTGAAACTCCAAACTACATTGAGCCTACTGCATACAGTGTATACTTTATTCCCATAACATGCACCCAGAATTTTTTGAGGCCAAAGAGTGCAAGTCTCAATCCTGCAGTGCCATCCTTCGGCATCACGAGGTCTGTTTTCCGACCCTACACTCGGCTTCAGTTCAACCCTCTGTCTGCAGATTCTGTTCTGCTAATTGGACCTTGGACTGTATTCTGTTAACCAGGGCTCTAGTCCTGCAGGAATGCATGGGAACTGAGTTCCTGCACTTTTTCAAAGCAGAAACATCATTCCCAATTCTAAAAATCCTGCAGGGCCAGCCCTTGAGTGGAAGAGTTCCCACACTATTTATCCCATGACTTGATCCCTGCTGTTAACCCTCTTCCTGCTGATTCTGCTCTTACATGATCTCCTGGTAAGGACTAGACTAGTCGACTATGTTTACCCTTCCATTTTACTCCCTGTTCCCACTAACACAGGGAGGGATTGTCTTTTTGATTGGGGGTTGTCCTTATTAAGGCAAGTTACTCCAATAGGCATGGCCAAAGTTTGGGGTGAGATAAGGGCTCCCCATAATTACATCCTCCTAACATATCCTATGTAACTGCATGAGTATGGAGCCTTTGAACAACAAAACACATTTTTCACATATATCCTAGACAAAATATTAATGCATGTAGGTTAGGTAATCAAAGGTATAAAGTATTTGTTGAGAGTAGTACTTTAAGAGCTGGCCTCTGCTACATAAGCCTGTTGTATTATGGTAGAACATATACAGTGCCCCAGCATTTAATGGCGGATATGAAGTCCCATTCAGCTGAAGTGCTGGAGTCATTTCCAGTAAGTGAAGGATATAAATATGGAAGTTATAAATAATAAATATCTCAATGTTACTTGATAGACCGCACACATTCACTTACGATGTAAACATTGTCATAGGAGGTAAGGTGATGAACCCAGAAGACCGGTTCCTATAGACAGTGGTTTTCATTGGTTTACAAAATGCATGTCAGGGTCAGAAGACAGATGCCCTGAAGTTGTTTAATACACTATAGAAGTCTATCACATCCTCTATCTAAGGCTACAAAATTCTATATAAAAAATAAGAATCGGGTCCGGGTATGGGGGTAAAGTTTTAGGAAAAACTATAAGGCTAGAATTCCACTTGTTTTTTTTTATTCCGGCAGTTTTTGGAAAATTGCCACTTCAGTTTTTGAGCCAAAGCCAGAAGTGTATTCAAAAGGAATAGGACATATAAAGGAAAGACTTCTCCTCTCTTATGGATCCACTTCTGACTTTGGCTCAAAAACTGCAGTGGCAGTTTTCCAAAAACTGCCAGAAAATAAAACCAAGTGGAATCCTAGCCTAATGGGGTTGTCTCGGTTAAGCAGGCACTTCTATGTGTCAAGACATCACCAGAAATGAATGAACAGTGTTGGGGGGGGGGGGGGGGGGGGGTTGTGGCAGGTGAAGCTAAAACAGCTAAAAAACAAATGGCCAGACAAAACTTATTAAAGTGCGTCTTAGAGATAACTTTTACTTAGGTACCTTCTAAAGACGTTACAGTGTCTAACTCTGATCCGGAGTGTGGACCCGCTGTGCTACCCTTAGTGCTACTTAGGGAAAAACTCAAAAGTGGGTAGGTTTTCACCCTTTATTCCTCTCCATGATGCAGAAGCTTGACTTCTGATGTCTGAGGGTAAAAGGTCACTAACCCAAGCAGGCCAGCGACGCCAGGTGCTAAGCACCATGCAGAGGCAGGCTGGCAGGTACGAGAGTGGTGGCAGGCAGCACAAGTTCAGCATCAGGTACTGTTAGAAGAGTTGTGGAAAGTGACAGAGGTTTAGGTTCAGCAGGCCAGGTCATGCACAGGAGGGTCAATTTAGTGCACAAGGGTCAGGCAGAGGCAAACACAGGTAAATAGGTACAGATCACACAGAAGATAGGGGATTAAATAGATAATGCCAGACAGGGTTAGGTGGAAGACACAGAGATCCACTCCCTGGCCAATAAGGTTGTAGCCAATGTGCAGCCCCTATGAGCAAAGCCAGAACTGCAGCCAAGGAAGCAGAAGAGAGACTGGAGGAGGAAGACCGGTCAGATGGTCAGGAGGCAGAGCTTTGTAGCCCAGTGTAATGATTGTCAGCATTACACTGAGTTTTATCCTGTATTGTATTCCAGAGCTGAACTCACAATTATCATTATTTTAATATATTGCCCACTTTACATTGAATTAGGCTTAAAATGCATAATACAAACACAGGAACAGTGAATGGGGGAGAGGGGCTCGCCCATGAGGGTTTACAATCTACAAGAAAAGGGAAAGGGAACAGTAGGTGAGGGGGACTGCTGGTCATATGTTTGCAGGTGGGAAAGTAGCTGTTCATAGTGTGGTAGCAGCAGGATTATTGTAGGTTATAAGCTTTGAAGAAATGGGTCTTCCGGTTGCTGTTGAAGATGGTGGGGGAGAGTCAGATTTGTCAGGGTAGCGAGTTCCAGTATATTCGGAAAAGCACAGATGAAGCATTGCAAATGGTTTTGTGAGGTGAAGACCAGGGGAGAGTGCAGGCCTCCGCCTTCGCTCACCCCTGGTCTTCACCTCACAAAAACATTTCTAATGCTTCTTCTGTGCTTTCCCAATATACTGGAACTCGCCACCCTGGCAAATTTTGTCTTGAGAGGATTGGAGATTATGTGAGGGTCAGTATTGGGACATCAGGTAGATTTGGGTGTCATCTGCATAGAAGTGGTACTTGAAGCCATGGGATGCTATCATCTGTCCCAGGCCAAGGGTACAGATAAAGAAGAGTAGGGGTCCTAGGGCAGAGTCTTTGGGGACTCCAACAGTGAGAGGGTGAGGTGAGGAGGTGGCATGTGAGTGGGAGACACTAAATTTATGGTTGGTGAAATATGAGGCGATCAAGGAGAGGGCTATACTTGTAATAGGAACGAAGGAAGAGTCCAAGGAAAATCACACTCACCATCCACAGGATTTATTCATAAGAGTGTCGGCACAGCTAGTATGGGCAAGGGCACAACGGGACAAGTTGTTTTGTGTTGGTTTGCGCTTCTTCTCCAGCTAGAAGAAGCGCAAACCAGCACGAAACAACTTGTCCCGGTGTGCCCTTTCCCGTACTAGCTGTGCGGACACTCTTATGAATAAATCCTGTGGATGGTGAGTGTGATTTTCCTTGGACTCTACCTTCGTTCCTTTATGTTGCTATTTGATGTTGCACCGCCGACACCCCCATCTGTGTCTTACCTGTCTCGCCATCACTCCCTGCTCCTACACTCTGCCTTAGTCCTGCAAGTCCCCGATCTTTGTTACTCCAGCTCCTTACTGCTATACTTGTAATGTCTTGGGATGAGAGTTTGCATTAGGAGGTTTAAGTTGACTGTGTAAATTGCATAGGGGAGGTGGCAGTACTCCCTTATGCAATTTACCGGGTAGAGAGGTTTGCTCATTTAGTACTATTATTATCATTATATTCCGTCTCCGTTCCCCATCCACACTTAGTTCAGGAGTGTCCACCCTAGATAGGTAGGAACTCTAGTGTAGTCATTCACCTGTACCCTTATCCCCCCCCATCCCCCACGCTTTGTGGTTTGTGTTTAATATTTTAAAACACTCATTTTTGTATATACTGTATGTTGGGCACTTCACTTTTGAGTAAATAATAATTTCTAATATCTAGGTCTGCCTTATTGTTGTGTTTTTCTGCTTCGAATACTCAATTTAGTACACCTAGGGTTTTGCTGTATCATTCTGGTTTTGAGGTACCAGTCATCTATTTCCGTTCTAAGTGTTGTACATATATAAGGGGGTTGTTTCTCAACATGTTATACCTTTATACCTATTGTATATCTTTATTATGACTAAATAATCATTGAAAGGGATACGACCGACATGTGGTAAAGAGGCCGGTATACTGACAGCTGCTTGTATATAGCCATTTGTATAAACTATATCCCAGCCATACATTCCACGGATACTTCTGTAAAGCCAAACCAATTAGTCTTATAAATCCGAGTGACCACAACCCTCATTATCTCTTCATTAAGGAGTCCCCTTTATCTCTGTCACTCACCCTGCACAAGTCATAAACAGGGGAACTTCTGGCAGCTTCCAGTGCAACCCAAGAAGCCCTCCAGGTGCAAGAAGAACAAAAACAGTCACCAAATGTTACCCAAGACCCATCATGGGATTAGCTATGAGGGTTTAGCTTTTAATCTTGTTATGTTTGTTTTTTAACAATGAAACTACAAGACAAAACCTTTATTTGCCTATAATATTTTTATTGTATAAAAAAGTTATTTATCAAATAGGCTGAAGTCTTAAAGGGGTATTCCGGTGGGAATTTTTTTTTTTAAATCAACTGGTTCCAGAAAGTTAAACAGATTTGTAAATTACTTCTATTTAAAAATCTTAACACTTCCAGTACTTATCAGCTGCTGTATGCTCCACAGGAAGTTCTTTTGCTTTTGAATTTCTTTTCTCTCACAGTGCTCTCTGCTGACACCTCTGTCCATGTCAGGAACTGTCCAGAGCAGGAACAAATCCCCATAGCAAACCTATCCTGCTCTGGACAGTTCCTGACATGGACAGAGGTGTCAGCAGTGAGCACTGTGGTCAGACAGAAAGGAAATTCAAAAAGAAAAGAACTTCCTCTGTAGTGTACAACAGCTGATAAGTACTGGAAGGATTAAGAAATAGAAGTAATTTACAAATCTGTTTAACTTTCTGGCACCAGCTGATTTAAAAAAAAATGTTTTCCACTGGAGTACCCCTTTAACCACTTAGGGACCAAGGGGGTACAGGTACGCCCTTGCTTCCTGGTACTTAAGGACGCCTGTGGGAATTCCAGTCCCCGCCGCTCACCGGGTGGGGACCGGACCGGGATGCCTGCTGAAATCATTCAGCAGGCACCCTGTGCAAACCCATAGGGGTCAAATTGCTGGTCAATTCAGACCGGCGATCTGCGGCGATTCCGGGTCATATGGGTCCAGGTGACCTGGAAAATAAGGGGGATTGGGGTTGTCCAAGACACCCCCAATCGCCTTGAAGGGATAGGAGTGAGGTGGCAGGGGTGCCACCCCTCCTATCCCTGCTATTGGTCGGTCAGAAGCGACCGACCAATAGCAGATCAGGGGCGGGTCAAAGTTCGGTTCCCTGCTCTGCCCTTCCACTGTAGTCTGGGCAGAGCAGGGGAACCGTAATGTGACCAACGTCGGAGATCACTTACCAGTGGCGATCGGCGGCAGAGGAAGGAAGACTCCCTGGCGCGGCGATCCTACGGAAGCTGGTGAGTTGTTGCCTAGCAACATCTGTAGGGCTAAAGTTTGGCGACCACTATACAGTAGTCTCTAAACTGTAGCCCTCCACATGTTGCAAAACTACAACTCCCAGCATGCACAGACAGCTGTTTGCTGTTTGGACATGCTGGGATTTGCAGTTTTGCAACAGCTGGAGGGCTACAGTTTGGAGATCACTGTGCAGTTGTCTCTGAACTGTGGCCCTCTAGATCTTGCAAAACTACAACTCCCAGCATGCCCACACAGCAGTTTGCTGTCTGGGTATGCTGAGATTTGTAGTTTTAAAACATCTGGAGGGCCACAGTTTGGAGATCACAGTGCGGGGTTCTCTAAACTGTAGCCCTTCAGATCTTACACTACTACAACTCCTAGCATGCACGAACAGCAAACTGCTGTCTCGGCATGTTGGGAGTTGTAGTTGCGTACTTCCAGCTGCTGCATAATTACATCTCTCAGCATGCCCTTCGGCGATCAGTACATGCTGGGAGTTGTAGTCTTGCAACAGCTGAATGCACACTGGATGGAAAATACTGAGTTAGGTAACAGAACCTAACTGAAGGTTTTCCAACCAATGTGCCTCCAGCTGTTGCAAAAGTACAACTCCCAGCATGTTGTAGTTTTAAAACAGCTGTAGCTTTGCCCCCCCCCCCCATGTGAATATACAGGGTACATTCACATGGGCAGGTTTACAGTGGGTTTCCTGCTTCAAGTATGAACTGCTGCAAATTTTCCGCTGCAGCGCAAGCTCCTAGTGGGAAACTCACCGTAAACCCCCGCACGTGCAAATGTACCCTAAAAACACTACACTACACTACACAAAATAAAGGGTAAAACACTACATATACACCCCCTTACACTGCCCCCCCCCCCCAATAAAAATTAAAAATGTATCGTACGGCAGTGTTTCCAAAATGGAGCCTCCAGCTGTTGCAAAACAACAACTCCCAGCATTTCCAGACAGCCACTGACTGTCCAGGCATGCTGGGAGTACCCCATATGTCCAACCCTATGCAAGCCCTAATTTAGTTCTCAAATGCGCATGGCGCTCTCGCACTTCAAAGCCCCGAAACAGTACAGAAATACCACATATGTGGGCATAAAATGCTCTGCAGACGCACAACAAGGCTTAGGAGTGAGAGCGCACCATGTACATTTGAGGCCTAAATTGTTGATTTGCACAGGGGTGGCTGATTTTACATTGGTTCTGACATAAACGCAAAAAAAAAATACCCATGTGTGACCCCATTTTAGAAACTACACCCCTCCTGGAACATAACAAGGGGTATAATGAGCCTTAAAACCCCACAGATGTTTGACGAATTGTCTTTAAAGTTGGATGGGAAAATAAATATAATTTTTTTTTCAACTAAAATGCTGGTGTTACCCTAATTTTTTTATTTTCACAAGGGAAAATAGGAAAAAAGAGCCCCCTAAAATTTGTAGCCCCATTTCTTCTCAGTAAGAACATACTCCATTTGTGGATGTAAGGAACCATTTTTGATCAAGAGTACCATAACATAGATTCAAGTCTTTTGCAGAGGATTTCTTGCCATCTGGATGTCCTCCAATTTTTGACTAATCCTGTGTTTTGCTCTAGTTGTTTTCTTGGGACCCAGTTCCTGCTTTACATCAGTACCAAGTTGGTTCCAATATGTTGTATCAAGCCCCTCTCCCTGCCCCAGCTGTTTCCTTACTTTCTGAGACCTGTTGCTCGCTCTCCTGCTCTGCATTGGTACGGAAGTGACCCCATGTCCTGTCAGGGGGATGTCTGCTTTAGTTGGTTAGCAGAAGGAATTTTCAGATCATTTCCCACCTCTGCAGCTGTCTTCCAGCAATGCCTTTTACATCCACAGTCCTTGTTCCAGTCTCATCGTGGAGAGGATGCCTTTCTGGTCCTGCTATCTTACTTTCCTCCGGTCATGTTAGTTTAGGTCATTGTCTCAGAACTGTATTGCAAAAACGTAGTGTGAATCCAGCCTTATAGGACTTCTGCTACATTTACTATGCATTTTTTGACACTTTTCCGCCAGGTTTGAAAAAGGGGTGTGGGCTCGGTAAAAGGGGGCACAGTGGGGAAAATTCTGGCACACATTTAAGCCACCTTGACAGTTGGTCTTAGATTAAACTAGACAGTTGTCAGATGTGACAAACTTATCAATCGGCCTGATATACTGTGATATTTCTGGCCTATTTTAAAGGGGTTATTCAGTTATAATCTTGCAACATCCAACCATTGGGACCCCCTACTCTCTCCAGAATGGGGACCAGAACTCCCCACTGAAGGCTCTGGCCCTCACCTTCTAGGCGTACTTGTCTAGACAGTGATAGCCCCTCAGCTAATCACCGGCCACAGCAGTGTCCTAGCACAGCCGGTGATTGGCTTAGGAGGTCATCACTACTAATACTGGTATGTCACAGAAGGTGAGGGCCAGAATGCTTAGCGGGGAAAGTCAGGCCCCATTCAGTTTGAGCCCATGGACTTGAGTAACATTAACATATACTAGATAGTTTTCTGGCTGGCCCTTAGAATTGTTTTCTCTGGCAGGCATAAGGCTCACCAATATAACACTATACCAATATGGCTGCTATTACTGATCTAACAGAGGTTGTCAATAAGAATTAAAGGGGTACTGCAGTGTTAATCATTTGTCTCTGGTGCTCCCACAGACAGGCATGTCAACCCCCCTCCATGCACAGGGAGATTAATTTGCCACTCTGGAGATAGCTGGGGGTCCCAGTGGTCAGTGTCTAGGTCTGAACTGTCTAAGAATTAGACAGTTTTAGTAAATCTGGACCAGTGAGTCCTCTCCTGTCTATTGTTTCCTATGTCCATGTAGTAGCATATTTCTAAGTGCGGCTAACAGAGTGAAGCCAAGGCTCAGGCAATATGGCTGCCCTATAAAAATATAAATTTAAGAAAATTACAATTAAAAAAATGGAAATAAAAAAAGGTGTTTGTCACTTTTTAAGCTGGATACATTATAATAAGAGATGAGCGATTCGAAGCTGACAAACCCAAATTCGTTACGAATTTCATGAAATATTCAATTTGCAACGAATGCGAATATCGCCGTGAATCGCTTCATTAAACTGCATTTACTGCGGTCCAGGCTCCAGGGCATCTAAAATGGCGGATCCACATGTCAGTACATGAGGCAAGGAACACTGGGAAGACGGGAAGGGAATTAGGCGGAATGACCCTGAATCCCATGCAGGATGCAGCCTATCATCAGCCAGTCTACCCTGTGATGTCACAGCCCTATATATTCGGCAGCCAATTTACGGCTCTTCGTATCATTCATTACTCTGCAGACAGATAGGACGGACATCGCTTCGTGTGTGTGTTACACAGAAAAGCTCATTCCAGCAGTGTTTCACATCCTAGTCACATCAGCGTTCTGGTGGACAGAGAACAGTGTTTTTTTCACTGAAAAGGATTTTTACTGCAGCCATTAAAGGGGTATCCAGGATTTTTTTTTATTTGACTTTGCTACAGGGGCTGTAAAGTTAGTTTAGTTCATAATATAGTGTCTGTACCTGTGTGTGACAGTTTTCTCACAATTCTTCTATGATTTTCCCCCCAATATTTATTTTTAACAGCATACAAAATGACTGTTGTCTCAGATTTTTCTCAGCTTGCAATGCGGCCGAGACCTGACTCACTAGTCAGCTGATGACAGGGAGCCTGTCTGCTTCAATGGGTGGAGCGATCTCTTGGTGGGAGAGAGATCAATCTGCAACTAATGCAACAGCTGTAGGCACCCTGTTTGAAAACCACAGGTCTTTTGAATGGATGCAGCTCATTTATGTTTCAATGGGTGGGGTGGCTGATGTGTGGTAGGGAGGAAAATGGAATTATGGGGTTTGAAGGCAAAAAAACTCAAACAAGAAATACCAGTTCACAATAAACTAGCCACAGTGCTATGGCAATCTCACAACACAGCCATTTAGCCCCATGGCAAGCGCAGATCCTTCCTAAGCATGTCGATTACCACTAGCCAGGTATGTACTAAAATCACCTTATGGTGGATAACCACTTTAACCTCCCAGTTACTTTCTTTAGCATTGTATTACAGAGAGGGCAGATAGCTGTGTGTTGCCTCTTACATTTCATCAAGCTGCCTCAACTTCATAAACCTTAGCAGAGGAGGCAGGAATAATTTTTCTGCGCAATTCTGTGTCTTTGTTCCACAACAAATCATCTGCTGGTTATACTAGTCTGTAGACGATAGAATACCCAGCAGTTCATTCCTAATAGTCTTTGACAGAGTGCAATTTTGTGTTTAGTACACAGCTTTTTTTGTGCTGCAGCCCTGTTGTGTTCTGCTGGTGTTGGGCAAAAATATATATTTTTTAAGCGTACTGTACTGCATTTTTCTGCCCTCATAAGTGCATACCACATACCTAAATCTAAGTGGTGTACTATTTTGTGCCTGTTAATCTGTTAAGGGCCTAGATACTGTGAAAGTCCAGGTAAAAGTACACACCTGCTGGTGTTCTAGATAAATACTGTTTCAAGCGTAGTGAAGCGTATTGTACTCCCCTCATATACGCACTAAGTATGACAGGCAGAGAAGTGCCAGGACGTGCACAGAGTAGTGTCAGAGGCCTTAATTCATAAGGCAGAGGTCGCAGCAGACTAGAGGTGAGTGGCAGCAGGAGTCGCAGTGAGAGCTCCAGGTATCAGTTAGCGGTCGTGTCTTGACCAGCAACCCATCTGCCATCATCGATTGGTTAACACGGTCATCCACTTCATCACAAGTGACATCTGATACCCCCAGTCAATAGTCGGCGGGTTCCTCAGACACAATCCTCAGTTGTCATGGCTTGGATGCAGTCCCTGTCCTTCCATTGCCTCTGTCCTATGCTGTTCCCTCCCCTAAAGAATTATTTTATGCTGTGGGTTCAGCTCCACTATTCAGTGAGGACGATTTAATAGAGAACAGTCAGCAGCTACTGCCCAGCCAACAAATGGAGGAGACATCTGCCGCTTCCTCCGCTAGGCGGGCAAGTAGTGATGAGGAAAATGACGTGGGTGGCAGTGTTGCCAGGGTTCAGGGTCCTGAAGCAGACACTGTTGAGGAACCTGAGGAGGACATCAGTGAAGTGCAGACACTTTATGATGATGATGAAGCCGATCGCAATTGGGAGCCGGGTGCAGAAGGGGCTTCATCATCATCAGGAGAAGAAGGTTGCAGGTTGCCCGTGAGGCAGCAGCTGAGCCAGCAAGGTGGTAGCATGGTTGGCAGTCAGCATGGTGGCAGAAGTGGAAATTCTGGAGCCAAACGTGCCCTCAGGAGACCACCTACTTCGTGGCAGCCTACCTTCCCCGGAGGTAGTGGAACAGATGTTCCTGGAGAAGGCCGCAGTAGCAGTCAATTAGTGCGGACTGCTGGTGGGAAAATCAGCTACTCGGCGGTGTGGCAATTTTTTTTATCAAGCATGCAGAGAAGGTTAACATGGCCACATGCAAGATATGTCGGCAGAAGGTGAAGCGTGGCCAGGGTCCCAATGTTGGCCCCACAGCACTGCGTCAACATATGCTTCGTCACCATAAGGCAGCCTGGGAGAAACATGGCTCCGATTTAGTGGTCCAGCCTGCTGCATCACCCAGTGGCACGCCGCTCCCTCTTTCAGCCAGCCAAGGCTCCACCACCTCAGCCGAAGGGAGCTGTGTGTCATACCCTCCTTCTGTCGCTCCAGATGCTCCTGCTCCTCCTACTTTTAGTCAGCCATTCCACCAACAATCCATCAGGGAAGCCATGTCCAAGAGACAACAGTATGCGCCCACTCATTCAATGGCGCAGAAGGTGAATGTGCTCCTGTCCAAGTTGCTGATGCTGCAGTCCCTCCCTTTTCACGTGGGGGACTCTGCATCTTTCAGAGAACTGATGGCTTGTGCCGAGCTGAGGTGGAGAATGCCAAGCCATTATTTCTTTGCGAAGAAGGCAGTACCAGCGTTGCACAATTTTGTGATGGGACGCCTGGAGCTGTAACTATGGTCAGGGACAATACGTGTCCTTTTCGTCTCATTGGGTGAATGTGGTTCCTGCACAGCCACAAAACCAACTGCTAAAAGTAATTCATAAAGAAATCAGAGCATGGCTTGTTCCACGAAAACTGGAAATGGGAATCATGGTGACTGACAACAGGAAGAATATCTTACATTCACTGCGACTGGGAAGGCTGAGCCGGCACACGTGTTCAATCTGGCTTTGAAGCAGTTCCTGAAGTGTTTCCCCCATTTGCAAGACATCCTAACAATGGGAAGGAAACTTTGCATGTTCTTCAGTCACTCGTACACCGAAAAGCACCCCCCTTCATCAGCTGCAGTATCCCCCAACATAGTCTGATTTGTGACATTGCCACACATTGGAATTCCACCTTCCATATGTTGGACCTACTGTATGAACAGAGAAAAGCCATCACCGATTTCTTGATGATCCAAGCGGATAGGGGGACTCCCCTGTGTAACTTCAATGTGAACCAGTGGCAGCTCATACGTGACACCTGCCGTTTGCTAAGGCCCTTGAGGCCACATGAGCCCTGTTGGGGCTGAATTGGAGGAGGAGGGGGAGGGGCACAGTGGAGCACAGTTTAGGTTTCACCAAATGTGCAGTTTTTCTAGTAATCTAAAAGGAGAGGAGGAGCAGGAGCAGCCAGGGGAGCTGGAGGGTTACGAGGAAGGTGAGGCAGAGGACTCAGATACACCGTTGCAGTATGCAGTGGAGATGGAGGCAGGGAGTCCCTCCGAGTCACTTGCACAAATGGCACGATACATGATCACTTGCTTGCGTAGTCACAGCCGAATTGTCACCATTCAGCAACGGGATCTCCACCTTATTGGACCCTCGCTACTACCACAAAATAGAACCCTTTTTTACACCCACTGAGAGGGAGGACAAAGTGACCTACTACAGAGGCATCCTTTGTAGTTAGTTGGCCGATGCCTATAGGCGCCATCATCCATCCTCTCGCATGTCTGAATCAGGGGGTCCCTGTGCTCACCTTCCACTGCCATGGCTGCTGGGGAGGGGTGGCAGGAGCAGTACCAGCTCCATCAGCAGCAGCCTGATTCTACAGCTGATGAGTAGCTTTCTTCACCCGCATAGTGAAGCAACTCATCAGCAGCAGGTACACCTGGAGCAGCATCTGAACCAGCAGGTGGTGGCATACCTTGACATGCCCATGCCAACACACCTTGAAGATCCACTGTACTTCTGGGCAGCCAAGCTTGATTTTTGGCCGCAACTAGCAGAGTTTTCCCTGGAAAACCTGTCCTGCCCGGCCAGTAGTGTGCCATCAGAACGGGTGTTTAGTGTGGCTGGGCCATAGTCACCCCAAGGAGAACTTCCACGAAAAATGTGGAGAGACTGACCTTTGTGAAGATGAATCAGGCATTGATCAGCCAGGATTTCCAACCACCAATGCCTGATGCATGAGAGTAGATTGTCCATGGTGCCACACCAACACTTCACAAATATGGATTGTGCCAAACAGATTTAAGGCGCTGCTCCACAGTTACAAATATTCCTCCGCATCTGACCTTTTTCACCCACCTTCGTCACCAGGTACTGGTATTGCCACCCATCGTCACCGGGTCACGTTCAGGACTCCTGATGCTGCTGCCACCTCCAGGCTGTGTCATTCAGCCACTATATGGTCTCCTCATGCTTCAGCCACCTCCAGGCTGTGTCATTCAGAAGATATATGCTTTACTGATGCTGCTAGGCCTGGGCCCAAAAAAATTTATGGTAGCACTAGCTACCATAAATCTTCAATTTAAATTTCAAAATTCATCTTTTAATCTTATTCTGCTGCAAGCTTTAGGCTGTGTCATTCATCCAATATATGGTTTGCTGATGCTTCAGCCACCTTCAGGCTGTGCCATTCATCCAATATATGGTTTATTGATGCTTCAGCCACCTCCAGGCTTTGCCATTCATCCAATTTATGGTATGCTGATGCTTCAGCCAGCTCCAGTCTGTGTCATTCAGCAACTACATGGTTTAGTGATGCTGCTGGGCCTAGGACATATACCTATATATGTTTATGGTAGCACTAGGTACCATACATCTTCAATGGAAATGTAAAAATTCATATTTTATTCTTAGAGATTGTGGGGGCCTATTGTTTCCTCATCTGCCGCCAATTCCAGGCTGTGCCCTTCAGACACTATATAATCTCCTCATGCTTCAGTCAACTCCAGGCTGTGTCATTCAGCCACTATATGGCCTCCTCATGCTTCAGCCACCTCCAGGCTGTGTCATTCAGCCAATATATGGTTTACTGATGCTGCTGGGCCTGGGCCTAACATTTTTTATGTTTATCAGTAGCTACCATAAATCTTCAATATAAATGTAAAAATTCATCTTTTAATTTTAGGGATTGTGAAGCCCGAGTGTCTACTCATGCTGCTGCCAGCTCCAGGCTTTGTCATTCAGCAACTTTATTGTCTCCTCATGCTGCCAACAACTCCATGCTGTGTCATTTAGCCACTATATGGTCTCCTCATGCAGCCAACACCTCCACGCTGTGTTATTCATCCACTATATGGTCTCCTCATGCAGCCAACACCTCCACGCTGTGTCATTCAGCCACTATATGGTCTCCTCATGCTTCAGCCACATCCAAGCTGTGTCATTCAGCCACTGTATTGTCTCCTCATGCTCCCAACACCTCCATGCTGTGTCATTTATCTACTATATGGTCTCCTCATGCTGCTAACACCTCCATGCTTTGTCATTCAGCCACTATATGGACTCCTCATGCTGCCAACACCTCCACGCTGTGTCATTCAGCCACTATATGGTGTCCTCATGCTGACAACACCTCCACGCTGTGTCATTCAGCCACCATATGGTTTCCTCATGCTGACAACACCTCCATGCTGTGCCACTCAGCCACTATATGGTGTCCTCATGCTGACAACACCTCCACGCTGTGTCATTCATCCACTATATGGTCTCCTGACACTGATGCCACCTCCAGTCTCTGTCGTTGTGCCGCTCTGCGGCATTGATTCTAAAAGCCTGTAATCTGCATGTCATTCTGAATAATACTATTATTTCACTACCCCAGCACACTCCATGTGCATTTTAGAACAAAGCAAAGTGTTCTATACCCCTATTGAGGCTCTCTGTAGTCAAGAAATAGCAATTTTTAATATAGATTCACCGCAAATAAATTAGAATCAAACCAAATTTTTTCAAAAATTTGACGAATCGGACGAATCAAATTTTTCAAAAGTTCACTCATCTCTAGTCATAATTATAAATAAAAAAGTTGAAAAAGTGCCAATAGCCTTCAACCTACCAAAGAACGGGTGCCCTGCTTATTAGTTATCAGCCCGAGTGTAGATATCTATGAAATGGAATGAAAAACCCTTTAAGAGAATTCCTTTTGAAGTCCTTGGTGAGATCTGTTCCTTGTAAAGCGTAAAAAGAGAACGAATGAGAGATGAGAGGTTGTTTAAACAATGGATGATGGCTATAAATAATTCAAACGTCTCTGGAAAACATCTTGTCAAGGCCGCATTGTAACCTGCTGTATTGAGGCTTATGTCATCCACGTATTGTCACTCCAGTCTAAGTCATCTACTGGGAATATGACATAATAAAAACCAGACGTTATACAAGAAATAGGGGACTTGTGTATTCTAAGTACAAAATCCTTGTATTTTTAGTCTATTGAAAGCTTTCATCTGTTGTATAAATGATTTGACTGGAGATGCTGTAATGTAAATAATCTATTATCAACAATGAGAAAGGTCAAAAGGTATCTATGTGCCATAAATGACTTGGAAGGGATATCGCTCATTACAAGAAACACCAGCAAATGAGCTGTCTAATACATTCCTTTCCGGTCCAAGACAGACTGAAAGGCGTCAGCTGTATAGGTCTTGTGTTTATGGTGTCCATGAAACATCAAATAAAGTTCAATATTAAAGGAGTATTCCGGGATATGAAAACGTATATCCTATCCTAAGGATAGGGAATAAGTTTCAGATGGCAGGGGGTACGATTCCTGGGATCCCACATTCTCCTGTATGGGGCCCTGGCTCTCCTGCCTAATAGTGTGTTTTGACCACTGCACAAAGTGGCAGCCAACACGCCCCCTCAATGCAGCACTATGGGAAAGTCAGAGATTGCGAATGCAGCGCTCCGGCTCTCCCATAGAGTTGTATTGAGGGAGCATGTCAGCTGCCGCTTTGTGCGGCCTGCCAGGGCCCCCCGTACGGTGCATTGTGGGGGTTACAGCGGTCAGGCCCCCAGCGATCTGAAGCTTATCCCTTATCCTTAGAATAGGGGATACTTTTTCATATCCCAGAGTACTCCTTTAAGATGCTGAAATCATGTATTTTCTGCTGAGTGTATATGTGTACTGTGTATAATATGTTGCATGAGGAATTGACCTGCCACCAATGTTACCTAAGCAACCCCATGAAACTAAGTGTCTTAGTGATCACAAAGACCACAGAAATTCTGCACCTACCTATACAAAGTGACTGGTCCAACTATGTAAGCACCTTCTAGGTGGTGGAGGTTGTGGCAGGTTGTATCCTCCTCATGACCCACAAAGTAGGACGGGCAAAAGCTGGCAGTCATTTTTGGTGCTACCTAACTCTGTTGGGCCTGTGGAGTATCTCATAGTCCTGTACTATGCCCTCAAATATTACAAGTGCATTGTGCCGAATATCTTTTGTAATTGTCAAGCACTTGTACCACTGTTGTGAAAAAGTAGTGAAACCTTTTGAACTTGGATTCAATCTGGACCCATAACTAGAACCTTTACGATGAGCTACCCTTTTCACACCAACTAAGGTACCTAATGTGTAGTACAGAGTGGAAGGTTAGGTAGGTAGGCGAGGCTCACTTTGGGGCAATAATTGGGAACAAATGTTCCCTGGAAGAACGTTTCTTCAGGTGATGAAGTGGTACTCCAGCATTCTGAACATTTTGCTCAGAATGTTCGGAGTCAGAGGCTGTGATCATGACATCACGGCCACACACCCTTGTGATGTCATGCCCCGCCCCCTCCATTCATGTCTCCAATAGACATGAAAAGAGGTGGCATGGCATGACATCACGAGAGGGCATGGCCGAGACGTCACAGCCACTGCCGCAGGAACCCAGTATTTGTTTATAATGTCGGGTGCTGCAGGAGATCGCGGGGGGCCCAGCCCCTGAACAGGGGATAAGATGTCTAGCAGCGGAGTACTCCTTTAAGTCAACTGACCTTTGGAGTTTTCCCCAAGGTACAAAAGAAATGGTCCTGTGTCTTGTACCTTCTGTTA
Source organism: Hyla sarda (assembly GCF_029499605.1). Lineage (NCBI taxonomy): Eukaryota > Metazoa > Chordata > Amphibia > Anura > Hylidae > Hyla > Hyla sarda. The sequence goes on from NC_079193.1 coordinate 353,465,863, forward strand.
ATATAAGTGTCATGATAATGAGCCAGAAGTTAAACCTAGTGAATGAGTATTGGATTTGAAGAAAAGGTGGGATTATCTGTTCCTTACCCTTATTTCCCTCCTAGAGGTGTGCATTTAGAAAGATAAAAAAAAGTAGGACATGGGGGCAGATGGGTTTCTGTAAGACCTGGGTGGACAAGCACGGATCGAGGCAGGTAGAGAGCCCCACAAGGTCAAAACCGGCTCAGTCGGTAATGAATAGACAGGACATGAGGTAATGCACACCTTTGCAAAAACAGGAGCTCAGAAACCTATTTGCAAGTTCATGTAAAGATCGTACAGATAGAGCTCTTAGCATCTTCATTTAAAACCTCCATCTGTTTTGCCATTGTGTATCTCAATCTCCAAAGAACACAGAAGATCACAAGGAGAGAAAAAAAGTAGACAAGGGCCTCATGTATTATCTGGACTTAAAGTTTGATAAAAACAAAAGGTTATTAAACTGATTAACATCCTAGAGAGTTGTAGTAAGAAAGTGACATATACTGTACAAAGAACAGTCATTCAATTACTTATACCAGGAAAAATTTCAAGATAACTCAAAAAGTCCCATGAGTGTCACATTCATATGAAATTGGGTTGGGAAATAATGTTCTGGAAACCTATTAGCATTCTACTGAAGAGGAGATTGGATAAAATAATTAACCTCAAGGATTTAGAGTTTGATATCATTATTGAAGCCAAACACTTTGCTAACACTGCTTTGGAAATGACCACTCTCTAGGGCCTATCACGCACAAGAGTTGCAAAAGTTTACTGTGAATCATGCTTCGAATAAATACAAAAGCAACATTCCTGTGGTTATATACAGCTTCTCCTTGCAAGAGGTCAGGGGACAACAAGAATCGTGTCAAGAAGAAGGAAGACCAAAGTGCATTAGAGGAATGGTGAAGAGAACTGGTGAGACATATCACAATGGCTTTCAATAGAGAAAGGCAAATTAATGTTTCATACTTTTAGGTAAAAATGGATTTAAAGGGAACCAAACAGCAGATTTTACCATATGCAGCGATCCGCAATGCTTTATATATGGTAAAATCTTCATCATCACCATCCCCGGGGGAGGTTGTTGCCTGCATGGATGGTGAGAATATGAAGTTATAAAGTCCCCCCCAGCCACCTTGTAAGTAGTCCCCTGGGCTGGGAGTTCTAGTAACCGGGTTCCGTGGATCTGGCCGTGGTCCAGATCCCTCGGCTTCATTGATGGATCACCACTCTGCTCCGTCTGCTTAAGGAACAGACCGATAACGCGGGCTGGTAATCAAGCCGAGGCGGCAGGACCTGCCAGATTGACGGGACCCAGTAAGTTTAACTCCCTGCCCAGGGGACTACTTACAGGGCGGCTGGGGAAGACTTTTGCACCTCATATCCTCACCATCCCTGAGGGAAAAAAAAGACCCGCGGGGATGGTGAGGATATAGATTTTACCATAGTTAACGTGTTGCCAAGTGTTATATATGGTAAAATCTGCTGCTCGGTTCCCTTCTATTCTAAAAATAGCCAAAGCAGGAGAATTGTAAAGCTTTATATATATATATATATATATATATATATATATATATATATATATCTTGGCATTATAGATAACTCAAAACCTTCGTCCCCTTGGAGACATGGTGGTTCTCCATCACTTACTCTTGCTGCCAAAAGTTTTGTGATTTGTGGTGATCTTTCATAGTTTTTCGTAAGGAATTCCATAGACTGTTACTTTGCCTTATTTTTTTTACCCTTGCTCTTCTATTATAATACCAAAAGGTATCAATAGAAAATAAAATACAATCGTCTGGAAGAAGCCTATAGCTTGCATCCCGGGATGCTGAAATAGAAACAAAAACATATAGGCTAAAGGATCCTACTCAGGCAAAGACCCCTTGTCAGTCTTAAGATCCTAGGGCTAGCTCCACACACTGCCACCAGCACTAGGCACTACTTTCATAAGTGGGCACCACAGGGATCAAGCATTGTAAATGTTACTCTCCTGCCCTTTCCCAAATAATATAGCAGAGAGCAGATGAATCACCCTGCCTATCATCTCTATGATCAGTGCAAGGAGGAAACAGGAAACTGGATCAGCAACTTCCTGCTATGGGCCATGGAGTGTGAGAAGGCATAAATTGCAGGCTGTGAGAGGGGTGACATAAGTGGCAGTCTAGGAGAACGTGAGCATAAGAAGCAGTCTGTGAAAGGGGGTTTAGGTAGCTGTCTGTTTGGAGGGGGTATAAAGAGCAGTCTTTGAAAAAGGGGCATAAAAAGCTGTGTGTGTGGGGGGGGGGGTAAAAAGCAGTTCGTGTGGAGGGGGTATACGGAGCAGTCTGTGAGATAAGGCATATAAAAAGTAGCACATGACAGAAGGGGAATAAGGATCTGTCTACTACACAGGGGGCAAAAGAAGCAGTCTGTGAGAGATGAGGACAAAAGAAGCAGTCTGTGAGAGATGAGGACAAAAGAAGCAGTCTGTGAGAGATGAGGACAAAAGAAGCAGTCTGTAAGAGAGGAGGCATAAGGAGCTGTTTAAAAGAGATGGGGGGTTATATCAGCTGTATGGGAGATAGAAATGGACATGAGGTGCAGTCTGGGTAAGAAAGTAGGGTCAATTAGACTGGCATTGAGTTCCATGTCATGTAAGTAATGCTTTACGCCATTTACAGACCCCCCACTAAGTGAGCATTTAGAAAAGCCCTTTTAAAAAATGTTCTGGTGCCCCTAGACTGGGTCTTCCATAGAACTTTTTCAAACCAGTGCTTTACTGTAGGCTGTAGGCTATAACTATAAGACAACATGGTATCGTCATGTAGCTGAGCCATAGTCCACATTAAAGTGCGAAAGCATGGCAGTGACACTGTACAGCTCTGCGATATAAAACACATTCCCTTTGGAAACACATTATAACCCTTATATATGGAGAATATTAGCCATGGTCATGATACTGTATAAGACGTGAGGATTGTAATTAACACTATCTGGAGCACATTAAACATTTAAGTGAGCAATAACACAAACTACGATTAGAAGGGAACCTGTTCGTTTTTAGTCATTGTTTAAATTATTTAAGGATCCCTCATGTAATTCTCCAGTGTTAACAAGGGTATCACATGCAAAGCAATCACGGCACAGGGGAATATAGTGGAATCTTTCACACCAGACAGCTGCGAAGAAGGTGAGCGGCTCTAAAAATGTCAACATTTAATTAGATGGAACAATTAAGGCAGCCGGAGCCGTGTCACAGCGCTAAATTACCGCCACCGCCAAAAAGAAGCTTTTGTAAAGTTAAATGCAAAATAAGCATTTCCCATAGTTCTGAGCTGTAAAAATATAAGAGAGAAATTTTTATAAGCCGGGTAAAAAGTCAAAGACATTATTCTTCTTTATTACCAAACTGTAGCGTTACTGGCAGCTCCGATAATATAAAGACAACATTAACAGCGGAGATTTCATTAAAGGAAAACACTGCTATTTCTATGAGGATGTTACACCAAATGCATATGTATGTAGCAGAGATGACAATGTTATTTATTTATTTATATTGCAAAAAAAATCTGTGAATACAGAAAAAAAACTAAGTTTATCAATACAACTATAGCAAACCAGAAATAACACACTCATCATAAGATGGTATCATACAAATCTGGTATCTATCTATCTATCTATCTATCTATCTATCTCATATCTATCTATCTATCTATCTATCTCATATCTATCTATATATCTATCTCATATCTATCTATCTCATATCTATCTATATATCTATCTCATATCTATCTCATATCTATCTATCTATCTATGTATTTATCTATCTATCCATCCATCCATCTATTTCATATCTATCTCATATCTATCTATCTATCCATCCATCCATCCATCTCATATCTATCTATCTATCTATCTATCTATGTATTTATCTATCTATCCATCCATCCATCTATCTCATATCTATCTAAAATAGAAAAGCAAAAAAAGGAGGACGGCGCCTCGTGTAATTCCGATGATATTAGTTAAAGCGAAAAATTAGGTAATATGCTCACCTTAGGTGAACCTTGGGTTCATGCATGTAACCCCTCCGTGTTGGGGTAGTGAGCGATAATCCGGAGCTGCAGCCTGCGGGTTGCGGCCAATGTCCTCGCAGGGGTCGGCAGAAGTCTTGGAACAAAGTACGGTTTGAAGAAAAAGGAAAACCCTCTTCGTCGGCGCTGCTCGGATGGTGCAATAATGTGGATGGTACCCAGAGTATTATGTAACAATATTTTATTGAAACACATACAATAGGGGGTACAGACAGGACAGGGGATGTGGTACACATAAATACATTTACAATCTGGCGCCAAAAACATTCCGGCACAGGTCAAAGGTTGAACATAAGAAAAGAGTAATGCTGCATATTCATTTTGAATAAAAATGGTCATATTTAGAAAACAATATAGAAAATATTGTGTTCAGTTCTTATAAAAAATTGGAATTCGCTTTATTCGTTGTAAATCCACTTTACAAAGTCTAACAGTTATGTACTAGTCATGGTAGCCACGGACTCAGAACGAGGCTTGGGCTAGCTAGTGTTGATAGTGTCAATGGCCGTGGTTAAAGCTTGCCGCTGTTTGTCTATGTGAAGAGGGCGGCCAATCAGAGTATAGATACGCGATGACGTACTATACCGTCCTTATGGGTAAGTCGGGATTTGTACGTGCCGCTTATTTCAATGCAAAGTCGGCGACCAATCAGATTGTGAGATTAAGGTGACGTATTGTGTTGATGTTGAAAACGCTTCTTTTGTTTATATAGTCACGTGGTGCGCGCTTTCAACCAATGGGAGACAAAGTTAGCCAGCTGTTCAGCCAATCGATGAGCTGAAGGGTGGTTGTGTGGCGGTAAACATAAGTATTATGAATGTGAGGGAACATATAGTTTAAGCCAATCATAGGTTTCTTGGGTGACGTGGGCAGGTAGTTGGACCAATCCGATCACTGCCTACCAGATAATGTAAAGACTATGGAGGAAAATGCTGCGAGATGGAAGGTTTCTGATAGGAGGACGCTTGAACCAATGAGGGCGTCGCCTATTCAGTCTTGTATTTGCAGTAGAGGGCGGGTATATTCAGAATTCCTGATAGACACTTTAGCCAATCAGAAAGTTGCCTACTTCATCATGTATTTCCACTGGGGGATACAGGGTATGATCAAGAGTCCCTGGAAGAGGGTTCTCCTTTTTCTTCAACCCGTACTTTGTTCCATATCTATCTATCTCATTTCTATCTATCTATCTCATAACTATCTATCTATCTCATATCTATCTATCTATCTCATATCTATCTATCTATCTATCTATCTATCTATCTATCTATCTATCTATCTATCTCATAACTATCTATCTATCTCATATCTATCTATATCTTCTATCTCATATCTATCTATCTATCTCATATCTATCTATCTATCAATCTCATATCTATTTATCTCATATCCAGACAGCAGAAAAAATCTTGTCCACAGCACCAAAATCCATAAAAAAGTGAATTTTATTCCATAACAGGTGTCAATACAGCAGCGACGTTTCAGTCAGCTCAACCTGACCTTTCTCAAGCAGTATACCATCAGTGTCAACTACATATATATAAGGGTACCAATCACAACAGGTACCAAATAGTGTAAACAATCAATTAATAATAAAGTGCATAACAAAAGTGCATAGACACAAGGTAAACCATTATCAAATCACAAAAACAGTGCAGCAATATCTCAAAATCACATACATCATTGTTAAAAAACTTACATAATAAAGTGCAAAGATGACATTAAGATAAATGCTCAACGGCATTTAATTTAATCAAGTGACACACATGTGTAACTATAAAGTAAGGGTTAAAAAGGTGGGGGGAATGGACATTGAGCATTTATCTTAATATCATCTTTGCACTTTATTATGTAAGTTTTTTTAACAATGATGTATGTGATTTTGAGATATTGCTGCACTGTTTTTGTGATTTGATAATGGTTTACACTGTGTCTATGCACTTTTGTTATGCACTTTATTATTAATTGATTGTTTACACTATTTGGTACCTGTTGTGATTGGTACCCTTATATATATGTAGTTGACACTGATGGTATACTGCTTGAGAAAGGTCAGGTTGAGCTGACTGAAACGTCGCTGCTGTATTGACACCTGTTATGGAATAAAATTCACTTTTTTATGGATTTTGGTGCTGTGGACAAGATTTTTTCTGCTGTCTGGATATTTTGATCCCCTAACCAAGGATTCAGGATCCGCGTGCACCTCCCTACGACTATATTCAAATTGGTTGTGCTGTTCTTCTACTTTTTTCTATCTATCTATCTCATATCTATCTATCTTCTATGTACTCATCTATCTCATATCTATCTATCTATATATCTCATATCTATCTATCTATCTATCTATCTATCTATTTATGTACTCATCTATCTCATATCTATCTAATATCTATCTATCTATCTTCTATGTATTAATCTATCTCATATCTATCTATCTCATATCTGTCTGTCTCATATCAATCTCATATCTATCAATCTCATATCTATCAATCTCATATCTATCAATCTCATATCTATCTATCTCATATCTATCTATCTCATATCTATCTATCAGTGTCATATCTATCTATCTATCTTCTATGTATTCATCTATCTGATATCTATCTATCAGTCTAAAATCTATGTAAAATCTATCTTAATCATCTCTATCCCCCCCCCCCCCCCCATCAGACATGGCTGCCCTACCCTACCATAGACCATCATTGTCTTCGTCCTTGATAACCCCCTCAAACTCAAGGCCCCGGACACTGTCAGAATCTGAACAGATGGCGACCTCTAAACACAAGCAAAAAAAAGTGAAAGATTCTGCACTAAGTTATTTCCGCTCTCACAACAGATAACAAGGCAGCCGGTGAGCCCGTCGTCTCCTGTAATGTGATCGCCAGCCTTCTGCTGCTCGGGGCACACAGGCGAAAAAAAAAATAATCTGGAAAAATAAGACATCCCTTTTATCCTAATGAACCGCTATTTACTGCTCACCAGATTAGTCCTGTAATGATGGTACCCACTGTGCTGACACTTGAAGAACATGCTGTCCGGACAGCTGGGGCCTTCGCCTGGCATCTCCGACCACAGGTTTATTTTCTCGCTGCCCACTGATTCACCAGGGTCAGAGTTGGCGCAGACATATGTCGTGTTATGAATGTGCTCCTCTATCATGTTAGCTAATAGTCACCCTCCATGAGACAGGACAATAGACATAAATCACAATTAATAATCTTTGTGTCGCGGCTTTTTCTTTTCTTCGTCTCCAGTAAATATTGGAGGACGGCAGAGACAGAAGGCGCTGGGAACATTGAGGAGTGAACAAAATCATGTAATATAGAGAAGGCATTAACAAAATTCCATTTTTTCTTTTCGGGATTAACCTAATGCTGTTCATTTTCTGCACCATTGTCTTGCATTTGGACGCCCAACTAGAATATACAATTAAAGATGAAATTTGAATGGGAATTCTATCTATCTATCTATCTATCTATCTCCCTCATATCTTTCTATCTATCATCTATCTCTCATATCTATCTATCTCATATCTATCTATCTCATATCTATCTATCTATCTCATATCTATCTATCTCATATCTATCTATCTATCTCCTATCTATCTCTCATATCTATCTATCTCATATCTATCTATCTCATATCTATCTATCTATCTATCTATCTCTCATATCTATCTATCTATCTATCTATCTATCTCATATCTATCTATCTCATATCTATCTATCTATCTCATATCTATCTATCTATCCCTCATATCTATCTATCTATCTATAGTAGAAAGAAACGGGCAGCACTACGGTGTGCGGGATGGTGCTCGCTGGTTGACTCGGTCCCAAGTCCCAGGTGAATATCGAAGGAAAACAGCAGCACTCGCAGGTTGCAGGTGAATAGTGTGTGGCTTTATTCACAAAGCATCAGTAGTAGCAACGTTTCAGCCTTCTCACAAGGCCTTTGTCCTGGACAAAGGCCTTGTGAGAAGGCTGAAACGTTGCTACTACTGATGCTTTGTGAATAAAGCCACACACTATTCACCTGCAACCTGCGAGTGCTGCTGTTTTCCTTCAATATCTATCTATCTATCTCTCATATCTATCTATCTCATATCTATCTATCTATCTATCTATCTCATATCTATCTATCTCATATCTATCTATCTCATATCTATCTATCTATCTATCTCATATCTATCTATCTAAATATCAATTTTATATCTATCTATCTCATATCTATCTATCTATCTATCTCATATCTATCTATCTATCTCCTATCTATCTCCTATCTATCTATCTATCTATCTATCTCATATCTATCTATCTATCTATCTATCTATCCCATATCTATCTCATATCTATCTATCCATCTATCTATCTATCTATCTATCTATCTATCCATCCATCCATCCATCCATCCCTCATATCTATATATCCCTCATATCTATCTATTTAATTAATTAATTAATTGAATTTCTTTATTTGTTGATGTATTCACTTATTTATTTTACTTATTTGTTTATTTTTTTTACCGATTATTTATTTTTGTTTGTTTCCATTGAACACACAGCTTTTGTATAATGGCCATCTGTTGCATTATGTTAACCCAGTGTTTCCCAACAAGAATGCTTGCAGCTGATGCAAAACTATAACTCCCAGCATGCCCAGACAGCCGAAGGCAATCAATGACCATCAGTAACGAAGGCTGTCCTCCGTGCCTGACAATCTATGATCTGCTTATAGAGTTTGCCTAGGCAGACTCTACTAGCAGAGTGCCAAAGTAATTGATCACTGCTATGCAATAGCAATCTGATGGTTGTTTAAAAAATTTCAGTTTTCAGAAGTTTCAGATTGCCGGGGGTCCAAACGCTAGGGCCCCCTGTTATCTCCCGTACGGGGCCCCGGTGCTGTAAAGTTTACCTTGATCCATAGAAAACTTAGAGTGCATGCGCAGCACTACACTGACAGCATAGGGCTAATGTAGGCAGCGTTAGGAGTCTAGCGCTAGCGTAGCCCTGCGTATGCGCAGTTGTCTGTACTGTGCAAGCAGTTTTTTATGATTCGTAGAAAACTAAGAGTGCATGGGCAGATTTCCTCTGCTATGCAGTTAGAGTACGTAGTTAGAGTGCGTACGTAGTTAGATTAGGTAGCGTAGAGTAGAAGGCAGGGAGAGAGGGTTAGCGTAGTTTAACATTAGTGTAGCATAGCTAGCTTAGATTGTAATGTAGTTAGCGTTGCTTGGGCTTTATAGTGAAAGGAGGTAGGTTATAGGTTTTAAAGTAAAGAGACTACAGTTGAGTAGGGTGTAGCTTAGCTCAGTCATACAGTGAAGGAGCTCAAACTCCCAGAATTCTCAGACAGCCAAAGGCAGGATGGGAGTTGTAGTTTTGCAAAAGTAGCAGAGGAAATGGCACTCTGCTACCTTAAAGTAGCAGAGGCGAGTACGTCCTTGTATGTTAATGTAGCAGAGGCAATTGCGCTCTGAGTTGCGCTAGTTAGTTTATTAGGGGTATACAGCCATCTATATAGATGGCTGTATACAGTGATGAGAAGGCCACTTACCCACCTCCGTTCCTGCTCCGCCACTAGAAGTGGAGCAACACAGGAAGAGGACAGAGCTGGGACAGGGGTGGTAAGTTAGGCTCTCGAGGGGAAGAACCCCCAAAAATGTACTTACCCATATTTTTGTGTTTGTCTTCACTTCTCATTTCAGATACGTGAATGCGGAGGACTACGTAGGATTCGGTGGACTACGACGATGGCTTGCATTTTTTTGTGTTTGTTTAGTTTTAATAAAATGGTTAACTAGAGCTGTGGGGGAGTGTTTTTCCTAATAAAAATGCTTTAACTTGTGTGTGTGTTTTTTTAAAATTACTTTACAGATTTAGTAGTAGAAGCCGTCTTATAGAAGGAGTCCATTACTAAGCCGGGGCTTAGCGTGAGCCCCAAAAACAGCTAGCGCTAACCCCCAATTATCACCCTGATACCCACCGCTACTAACAGGCCCAGAGCGACAAATATGGTGCTGTTGGGCCTAGGCGGCAACAGGCTGGTGTTATTTAGGCTGGGGAGGGCCAGTAACAATGGTCCTCAGCCATCCTGGTAACATCAGGCTGTTGCTGTTTGCTTGGTATCTGGCTGAAAATGAAAACATGGGGAACCACACACGTTTTTAGTTTTTTTAAATAAAAAATAAATAAAACGCATGTGGTTCCCTGTCATTTTCAGCCAGATACCAACAAGCAGCAACAGCCTGTCGCTACCAGGGCGGGCAAGGACGATTGTTACTGGCCCTCCCCAGCCTAAATAACGCCAGTCTGTTACTGCCTAGGCCAAAGAGTGCTGGTACCGCTGTGGTGGTGGGTACCAGGGTAATAATTGGGGGTTAGCGCTAGCTGTTTTGGGGGCTCACTCTAAGCCCTGGCTTAGTAATGGACTCCTTCTAAAAGACGGCTTTCACTACTAAGCTTGTAAAGTAAAAAAAAAACACACACACAAGTTAAAACATTTTTATTTGGAAAAACACTCCCCCACAGCTCTCATTAACCATTTTATTAAAACTAAACAAACAAAAAAAATGCAAGCCATTGTCGTGGTCCACCGAATCCGACGTAGTCCTCCGCATTCATGTATCTGAATCGAGAAGTGAAGAAAAACACAAATAAATGGGTTAGTACATTTTTGGGGGGATTCTTCCCCTGGAGAGCCTAACTTACCACCCCTCCTCCCCCCAAATATATATATGTTTTTGTTTATAGTTACTAAGTATAATAGATTCCACAAGAAAACAAACCCATAGGGCCCTATAGATGAAAAAAAAATAAAGTTATGTCTCTAAAATGAAAATTGGCTGTGTTGTCAAGAAGCTAACATAGCTTTCACTCAGTGCCAAACATGAAACTATGTCACTTAGCACCGATTATGACATTAAAATAATTGTCACTTGACTCCAATCATGACATTAATGGGACTATGATTCAATTGGCACCAGTTAGACATTAATATACCTGTCACCTGATCCTGACAGGTATCGTGACACTAATATAATTATCACTTGGCACCAACTATGGCGCTAATATATATCCGTCCCCGCTAAGTAAGACACTTGGCGCCAATTATGACAATGTTATACCTGTCACTTGCCCCTAATTATAACCCTAATATAATGGATGCTTGTAATGCATTAATGCATTAAATTAACAAACTATATACATTACATACATCGCTGATCCAGCGCCAATTCAGCCTCCGGTCAGCACTGCAGTCCTACTTTAGGAGGGGATGTCACATGACCACCGCAACCAATCAGTCCTATCCACTTCTAAAATATTACCGAGGTTCTGACCTATGGCTAAATGGGGGATCAGATCACGATTGAATAGTTTGTTAATTTAACGCATTTACGGCTTTTTACAATTAAATGGGCACTGTCAGAATCAAATACTCTTTATATGTTGTACATCTCGGCAAAACATTAGCCTTTCTGATATACTTCATAAAAAAGGTTATCTCCTGTTTATAGAAATCATGGCTTATAAAAAAAGACCACTAGGGGTCCCCATAACATCTAGAACATAATCTTGTCTGGCTGCAGCATCATCTTTGTCCCAGCCAAAGCACAGGCTGGGAAAAAGTCCAAGAAGTGAGGGTGGGACTAGCAGTCCTATGTGCTCATTCCTGTTCTATGCAGCATGAAAACAGAGGAGGGGTTACCTACAGTGATTGGATAAAGAGACACAGCACATTACAGCAGACTCAGGGAGGAAGTGAATGAATGGTGAGTGAGGGCGGGCTCAGTGCTTGCCTCAGACATACCCCTTCCTGAGCAGTGAATGTTAGAATGAGTGAGCAGCAGAACAGAGGGATATATGAGCCAAATACAGAAGCTAGGCACATAAAAAAAGACATGTAAAGCACTATTTTTTCAGTGATATGTCAGGTACGTTTCAAAAAAACATGCCAACATGGATGAGCCCTAAACTGTCAGTGGGCGGTAAGTGAGGACAAATAATAGATAGATCGCTCCTAAACCATCCCTAGTTATGTCCTAATGGTTGCAGGATCTTGAGTATAACTTGTTATATGTGAATCCATTGTTTCTTGTTACAACACAAGTCTGCAAAGGTATCCAAAATAGCCGGTCTTAAAGACACTGTAACCTGTTCTGGAAGTGACCGCCTGTGTTGGGCACATGTTTTAGGTTGTTATTGATCATAAATTTACCTCTCTGAATTAACCCTGTATTCTGCTAATTGTTGGAGATACCATGACCCTACTCCAAAAAAAAAAAATGTTCAACTGGGGGAGATTTATCAAAACCTGTCCAGAGGAAAAGTTGCTGAGTTGCCCATAGCAACCAATCAGATCTCTTCTTTCATTTTTCAGAAGCCTTTTCAAAAATGAAAGAAGCTGTCTGATTGGTTGCTATGGGCAACTGGGCAACTTTTCCTCTGGACAGGTTTTGATAAATCTCCTCCAATGTCTTCATAATATTCACTTCTGATTCCCCTCTTACATGCTCCTTGACCACAGACATGACACTAATACAGTGTCACTTGACACAAATCATGACACCAAAATACGTTACACTTGACACCAAGACACTAATATGGTTTTGTTTTTTATTTTTTATCTATCAGACATAATAAAGATGTTGCCTGGCACCTGGTGGTAGTTTTATGCCAATTCATGTTATAGTACCATGCACAATAGTATACCACACAGCATTTAAGATTTTTTCCCCACAATGAAACCAATGCCATGACACTACAATAATTGTCACTTAGCGCCAATCTTGACACTATTTTGATTTACAATGGTCAGGTACCATCACACTATTATAGCTGCCACTTAGCATTCAAGACATAACCCACTCTTTACGATGGCCCCAACCATGACATTATTATACCTGTTACTTGGCGCCATTCATGACATTAATGTGTTAATTGGTGCCACCAAATATGTCAGTAATATAACTCTTACTTAATATATATATATATATATATATATATATATATATATATACACACACACACTGCTCATAAAAATAAAGGGAACACTAAGAAAACACATCCTAGATCTGAATGAACTAATCATATGAAATACTTTCGTCTTTACATAGTTGAATGTGCTGACAACAAAATCACACAAAAATTATCAATGGAAATCAAATGTATCAACCCATGGAGGTCTGGATATGGAGTCACACTCAAAATCAGAGCGGAAAACCCCACTACAGGCTGATCCAACTTCATGTAATGTCCTTAAAACAAGTCACAATGAGGCTCAGTAGTGTGTGTGGCCTCCACGTGCCTGTATGACCTCCCTACAATGCCTGGGTAAGCTCCTGATGAGGTGGTGAATGGTCTCCTGTGGGATGTCCTTCCAGACCTGGACTAAAGCATCCGCCAACTCCTGGACAGTCTGTGGTGCAATGTGGCATTAGTGGATGGAGCGAGACATGATGTCCCAGATGTGCTCAATCGGATTCAGGTCTGGGGAACGGGCGGGCTAGTCCATAGCATCAATGCCTTCCTCTTGCAGGAACTGCTGACACACTCCGGCCACATGAGGTCTAGCATTGTCTTGCATTAGGAGGAACCCAGGGCCAACCGCACCAGCATATGGTCTCACAAGGGGTCTGAGGATCTCATCTTGGTACCTAATGGCAGTCAGGCTACCTCTAGCAAGCACATGAAGGGCTGTGCGGCCCCCAAAAGAAATGCCACCCCACACCATTACTGACCCACCGCCAAAACGGTCATGCTGGAGGATGTTGCAGGCAGCAGAACATTCTCCACGGCATCTCCAGACTACATCACTTCTGTCACGTGCTCAGTGTGAACCTGCTTTCTTCTGTGAAGAGCACAGGGCTCCAGTGTCGAATTTGCCAATCTTGGTGTTCTCTGGCAAATGCCAAACGTCCTGCACGGCATTGGGCTGTAAGAACAACCCCCACCTGTGGACATCAGGCCCTCGTACCACCCTCATGGAGTCTGTTTCTGACCGTTTGAGTGGACACATGCACATTTGTGGCCTGTTGGAGGTCATTTTGCAGGGCTCTGGCAGTGCTCCTCCTGTTCCTCCTTGAACAAAGGCAGAGGTAGCGGGCCTGCTACTGGGTTGTTGCCCTCCTACGGCCTCCTCCACATCTCTTGATATACTGCCCTGTCTCCTGGTAGTGCCTCCATGCTCTGGACACTACACTGACAGACACAGCAAACCTTCTTGCCACAGCTCGCATTGATGTGCCATCCTGGATGAGCTGCACTACCTGAGCCACTTGTGTGGGTTGTAGACTCTGTCTCATGCTACCACTAGAGTGAAAGCACCGCCAGCATTAAAAATTGACCAAATCATCAGTTAGAAAGCATAGGAACCGAGAAGTGGTCTGCAGAACCAATCCTTTATTGGGAGTGTCTTGCTAATTATCTATAATTTCCACCTGTTGTCTGTTCCATTTGCACAACAGCATGTGAAATTGATTGTCAATCAGTGTTCTTCCTGAGTGGACAGTGTGATCTCACAGAAGTGTCATTGACTTGGAGGTACATTGTGTTGTCTAAGTGTTCCCTTTATTTTTTAGCGCAGAAAAAAACACGAGCACCTTAGTACAGAATAAAACACCCTAACCGTATGCGCGGAATAAACATGCCAACCGTAAGCCCAGAATAAGTCAACTGTATGCCCAGCATTAAACATGTTAACCGTATGTACAGAATAAACCTGCTAACAGTATACACAAAATAAAAACTCGCTAATCAAGATGTTATTGCTCTGAAGACATGTCCGTAACAATAACCTATGTGGTGCGTCCCCCCTGCAGACGTGGCCGGCTTAAGAAATGTGTGCTCGGTATAGCTGCTATAAGCCCAATGGAGGAGATTTATCAAAACCTGTGCAGAGGAAGAGTGGTGCAGTTGCCCATAGCAACCAATCAGATTGCTTCTTTCATTTTCCACAGGCCTCTTTAGAGGCCTGTGGAAAATGAAAGAAGCAATCTGATTGGTTGCTATGGGCAACTGCACCACTCTTCCTCTGCACAGGTTTTGATAAATCTCCCCCAATATGAATGCTATAATCGTGTATCATAAATGTATGCACAGCAAGAGATGCAACAGCTATCCAACGCTAGGAACGTATGCACATAATAAACATACCTACTGTGGAGGCTACGCACGTATGCACCAAGATAAAACTATGAGCAAATGCATAGAATAACAAACTATGGCCGTATGCTATGTACTGGAGCATATCTAATGTACGTGTACTGGAGCGTATGTACTGTGATAATGTAAAGAAAGTTATGAATTTATGATCTGCTACAAGTGTATGTAAAGCATAAAAGATATGTATATATATATATATATATATATATATATATATATATATATATATATACACACACAGTGGTCCATCAAGTTACAATATTAATTGGTTCCAGGACGACCATTGTATGTTGAGACCAGAACTCTATGGAAACCTGGTAATTGGTTCTAAAGGCACCAAAATGTCATCCAAAAATAGAAAAAACAGAAAATTAAAGAAAAATAAATCCTTACATTTAAAAGTAAGAAAGATCTGCAGGGAGCTGTAAATCACTGTCTAAGTCAGTGTTTCCCAAGCACGGAGCCCCCAGCTGCTGCAAAACTACAACTCCCAGCATGCCCGGACAGCCAAAGGCTGTCAGGGCATGCTGGGAGTTGTAGTTTTGCAACAGCTGGGGGCACCCTGCTTGGGAAACACTGGTCTATCTAGAGGACAGGAGCTTCTTCGGGGTCCTGTACAGTATCCGCAGTGTCCTAAAAAAATTAACATGGAGTCGCCCTTACCTGGTGTCCAGAGGAGCAGGTAACCCTGGTACAGGTAAAGAGTACAGAACATGTAATACCTCCCTGTACTGTAGGGGGCGCTACCAGACACCAGTCAGTGCATATGCTTCAGTAATACAGGGGTTTTACCAGTGAATGCCCATTCTGATTGGTCAGTTCTTCTGGCCATTGACACGTTTCACAGATCCGGACTGTCTGTACATTGCATGTTGAGTCTGGTTTCAACTTACAATGGTCCAGAAAAGACCATTGTATGTTGAAACTATTGTATGTTGAGGCCATTGTAAGTTGAGGGATCACTGTGTATATATATATATATATATATATATATATATATATATATACATAGTGAAATGCTATGTATGAACAGTAGAGATGCTACAAGCGTTTGAATATAAATTGTTACAGGCTTATGTATAGTGACCGCTGCGATCGAGTGAAACATCGTAACTGCCAGGGGGTACAGCCAGTACAGCAGTAAGGGGCCCGAGCTCCTAGGAGGCCCGGACCCCAGCTGCACCCCCCCTGCAGCAGCCCCCGCACAGAAGCAGGAGACTGCTGTAAAGTAGTCTCCTGCTTCCAGAGGCAGACTGACGGTCGGGCACTTCCTGAGCCAGAGGGGGCCCTCTACTGCCACCCACATTTTTTCTTTACACCTGCGGCATGTGGGCCCCGTAAAATCAGCGCAGGGGTTGCACTGTCTGCCTGGGATGAGAAGAGCAGAGAGCTATGACCCCGCCCCCCTCACACTATTGGTGGAGCAGGAGCACATGTCCTGCTCCATAGACTCTGCTGATACCAGCTCACCATTGGGAAGAGGAAGCCTTCCAATGCCTACAACTGGGTCCTGCCCATCAAAGTAAGTAACTTTCTAGGAAGGAGGGAAGGGGTGTCGTGTTGTGTGTGCAGGATGCAATTTGGGGATTATTGGGAGGTATATAGGCATTATCCCATTATCTCATGCAACAGATGGAGGCACCCTGGTTAAGAAACATTGAGATAATGTCTATTTACCTCCATCTCATTGTTTAACAAGGGTGCCCCCAGCTGTTCCAAAACTGCAAAACTACAACTCCCAGCATGCCCACACAGCCAAAGGTATGCTGGGAGTTGTAGTTTTGCAACAGCTGTAGGCACCCTTTTTGAGAAACAATTAGTTGGAGGTAAATATGCACCATATGCTCCATCTCATTGTTTCTCAACCAGGGTGCCTCCAGCTGTTACAAAACTACAACTTCCAGGATGCCCAGACAGCCAAAGCCATCTATCTCATATCTATCTATCTATCTATCTATCTATCTATCTATCTCATATCTATCTAATTATCTATTTATCTATCTCATATCTATCTATCTATCTATCTATCTCATATCTATTTATCTATAGCTATCCATCTATCTATCTCATATCTAGTGTTGAGCGGCATAGGCCATATTCGAATTCGCGAATATTCGCGAATATATGGACGAATATTCGTTGTATTCGCGAATATTCGCATATTCGTAATATTCTCGTTTTATTTTCGCATATGCGAATATTCACGTGTGCGAAAATTAACATATGCGAAAATTTGCATATACAAATTTTAGTATAAGCGAAAATTCGCATATGCGAAAATGTGCATATGCAAATGTTCGCATATGCGAAAATTCGCACACCAGTCTCACACAGTAGTATTAGAGCCTTCTTACACCACATAAGCTGGAAGCAGAGAGGGATGATCACTGTGATGTGTACTGTGGAAAAAAAACAAAAAACGAATATTCGTAATTACGAATATAATGCGCTATATTCGCGAATATTCGCGAATTCGCGAATATGCGATATTCGCGAATAAAATTCGAATATTCGCGAGCAACACTACTCATATCTATCTAATTATCTAGCAAATAGATAAAGACAGCACCTCAGTCGTCCAGAGTAGAAGAAGAAAATGAAAATGGGGTGCCCGCATTCCTGGAACCTGGGTCCACTGGTTCCTCAATCAAGAGAAATAAAGATGATGCAGCACTCCACACATATGCAAAAGGTGGTTGTTTATTCCATCATGTGCAAAGACAACATTTCACCAGTCTCTCACTGGCTTTCTCAAGTTATCTAATTATCTATCTATCTCATATCTATTTATTTATCTATCTATCTATATATCTATCTATCTCATATCTATCTATCTCGTGTCTATCTATCTGTCTATCTAATTTCTGTGTCTATCAGATTCTGTGAAGAGGAGTAATGGTTGGAAGAAGACTTCATGATGGTCAGAACAAGATAGAAAATGAAAGAGAACCATTCCAAGAAGACGCCTCCTGTGAGTCAGCAGATGTTACTGCACTGTAATCACAGGGACTGCAGAGCCAGGGTCCCTACTATGTGGGCTTTGTATTGGGGGATATTGGTCTA